>NC_140592.1:1142598561-1143343561 GCF_964204655.1 Triturus cristatus
CTCACTTTGTGATCTCAAGGGCAAGGCAAAACCTTGATAAATCTGACCCAAAGGGTATTGCCATTGCAAATAAAAGTTTTGTATTTTCTATAAAAAGATATGAGAAATGATCCTCAAATAAAAACTCTCATCAATGCATATTGCAGCGCCTCTAACTAGAGAATGAAAACAAGCAGTAACAAGCCAGTTGAAACATGAATGGGAACTTAATGTGCAACACTAATCATCCAAAACATAGACCACACACTGCAAACCCACACTCTACCACAACAAACAGAGCAGCTACTTACTCAACCATCAGAACAGAGTTTTCTGGCCTCTTTAGGGGAATCAAAGTGCTATACAGATTCTGCAATTCAAAAACATTAGAAACACCCACACTAAACATGACTTAATAGGGATTATGCACACTACCTGTGCCAGCTTAAATCACTACTGTAAACACAACATCAACAATCAGAAATTCCACAAGTCTCTTGTCTTGAAAAGCACGTTCTGGAGGTCTTGATACAATGTGGTATTGTCCACACAATGGGGCGCAAGGGCATAACAACTACTCAGTATGATTTAACAAGCCACGCAAGGCCACCTTACGTGGCCCTGCAAGGCTTGATAAATCTGGAGTAATGCTAAGTAGCGCAAATCACTGCATAGCGTTACTCCCAGGAAAGCATTCCATGGGTGGAGCTTGGGTGTTCCCACACATCCACCCATGGATTTTGGCGCATTCCCATATTTACGATTTACTAACACTGGTAAACCTGAGAATGCGTCAAAATGTTATGCCTCCCCCCCCCAGGTGAGACGTAATTAGGAGAAATATCTTTATCTCTCCACATTTTTTCCTCTTTTTCGATGTGTGCTGCATTAAGACACTTGAGGACACACCACTCACCTTCTCTCTATGATACGCCACTCCACTATATGACACGGCACTCCACTCTATGACACTCTCCTCCACTGTACTCTATAACACTCCACTTGACGATACTCCACTCTATGATACTGTACTTCACCCGACTCCACTCTAAAACACTCTACTCCACTCTATGACAGTCTACGACACCCTGCTCTACTGTTCGATATGCCATTCCACTGTACAGCTCGCTTCTCCAGTCTACGATACTTGACTCCATGCCACTACAGTATATAACACTTTACTACATTGTACAAAACGCTACTACAATCTACTCT
This sequence comes from Triturus cristatus, assembly GCF_964204655.1. Classification (NCBI taxonomy): domain Eukaryota; kingdom Metazoa; phylum Chordata; class Amphibia; order Caudata; family Salamandridae; genus Triturus; species Triturus cristatus. Next base: position 1,142,599,756 of record NC_140592.1, read on the forward strand.
ACTCCACTTTATTCCAATCTACAATACTCCACCGTATGACAATAGACTTTACAACACTCTCTTCCACTGTACTGTACAACACTCCACATAACAACTCTCCACTTGCGACACTGAAGTCTACTATTTTAAGCACATTTTATTAAAAGTTTTGAAAAAACATTGAAATTCAATGGAAAAAACAAAGTTATAGTTAGAAAAACTACACTTATTTTCCCTACACAAACCAAGTTTAAACTAAATTCTTAAGTTATAGTCCTAATTTGTATTTACAATTTATCTTCCACCTTCAAATTATTATAAGTAGGGGACTTTGTTACACACTCCTTTCAGTTTACTAACCAGAACAAACTAACTATAACTTGCCAATCTACCAAGCACTATGTTCTCAGAAATAATGATACTCCACTGTACAACACTACAGTGTACAAGACTTTCTGCTACTGTATTGCACAACACTACACTCAACAACACTGAACTAAACAACAATCTACTCCACTAAACTCCACTCTATGCCACTACACTCTATCACACTCTGCTACACGTTGTGCCACTCTATGATACTCTACTTGATGACATTTACTCCACCATACTCATTTCATGATACTCCAGTTGATGACACTCCACTGTATAATACTCAGCTCTACTGTTTGACATACCACTGCACTGTACAACACACCGCTCCACTCTGCGATACTCCACGCTATGACAAACTGCGCCACTCCACTGTATAACACTTTACTCCATTGTACGCTACGTCACTCCACTCGGCTCCACTCTGTTATACTCTATGAAAACTCACTCTATGACACTAGACACTACAACACTCTTCTTCATTGCACTGTACTGCACTCACTTTACAACACTCCAATCAGTGACACTCCACACTGCAATCTGAATCACATTTTTATTAAAAAATTAAAACCATTTACATACAATGAAAAAAAGGTTAAGGTTACCTTATAGTTAGAAATACTTTATGTATTCCTTCTATACAAACCCAACTTAAAATACACAAACATTAAAAAATGTAATGTCATAATTATAACTTACATTTATAATTTAGGCACCGCCTTCATATACCTATGTCGCACAAGTCCGAACACAGTCTTGTCACCTCACACGCCTCACTACATTAACTATAACTCATGCCTTTTACATGCACTGTTTATACCCTCGCATACTACATCACTTATAGCATGTGAAATAATAGCATTTATAACAACACTTATAACTTCTCAAATTACATTAATTGTCACAACATAGTGCATGGTAGAGTGGCGAGTTATAGTTCATGTTGTCTGGTTAACGAGCTGAAAAGAGTGTGTATCGAGGTCCACTACTTATAATAATTTGAACGTAGTGGATGAATTGTAAATGAAAGTTATAACTATAACTTTTGAATGTTTAAAGTTTATGTAGTTTAAACTTGGTTTGAATAGGAAAAATAAGCTTTCCTAACTATAATTAAGCTTTAACCGTTGTTTTTTTCATTGAATATATATATATATATATATATATATATATATATATATATATATATATATATATATATATATATATATATATATAAGAACCAGCCCCACTCCAAAGGAACGGGTCCGACACATGCTCGGTGGCCAAAGGTGAATTTATTGCAATGGGGGCTCCCATAATGCTGGAAAAGCGAAACGCATGGGCAGACGCGTTTCAGCCTTGCGGCTTTCTACAGTGCCCGCTATATATATATACATATTTATAGATATATAAGGGGGATCAATCTGTCTTGGAATCGCCTGAATGACACTTGAACAATCCCTACAGTAAAAATGCTACAACTCAGCTAGCATCACCTGGGGCTCCCCTACATTTTTAATGTTTTTTATGGCACATCTTCCATGTCCCACACCTTATCAAACCCATTTTCTGTTTGCACCATACCTTATGGCTAGTCGATATGCCTGTCCTATCCCTGCCCCAGTCAAGATGAACCTGTGTCATCACTGCCTTTGCTTTGCTCCCCGAATTATCCTTGTATTTCCATGCCCACTTCCCGGAAATTTGTGATGTCTTACCTGCCACCATCATCTTCCCTATTCCTGCCACACTCTACGCCATGCTCTGAAGTGTCCCTTACCTCAACCTATTCCATATCAATTTACCCTGCTCAGTATACTGCCAACAATCTCTGATAAAAAACAGATAGGATTTCTCGGGTTTCAAATATGCTAATTTGCATAATGATGATCTAATAGGAAAGAACATCACATGACATTTAACCTGACCACGGCACCACAGGAAATTACCTCACAATACATGTGACCTGCATCAGATCACAAGAAAAGACTTTGATACAGAGGACATCACCCAAGGAGGGGGATCTTAATGTGTCCCGCAGGAACACGAAAGCAGGTGATGACCACTGTCCCTATCCAGTCTAGCCATTTACTACTGAATTTGTATTCACTGACCCCATGTGGTCGCAAGGTTTGCCCTTGCCTATATTTCAGAATTATTTATTCCTGCTGGCTTCGGACTATCCAAAGTGTCCATTTCGAAGCTTCTCATTACTTTCAGATGGTTCATGGTCTCCAGCTTCATGCATACTTTCTTAAGTATTGGAGTTCGATTGTTATTTGTTTGTGGGATGACAAAGCAATGAGAGAAACAGTATGTGAAGTAAGAAAGGGAGAATAGGGGGGAGGACATGAGGAGGGCAGAGACAAGAGAAGGTAGTTCATAAAAGAGGGAAAATGGAAAAATGAGAAACAATGGTGAGTAAGAGAAGGTAAATTAAGAGAAGACTGTACAAAACAGGCAATGAGAAAAAAAATCTTGGAGGAAGAAAGCGTAGTTGGTGAGAGTGAAAAGGGATTATAGAGGAACAAAAGCAAAGAAGAGAACAATAGTAAGAAAGGAGGAGAAGAGAAAAGGCTGGGTCAGTGGAAATCAGATAATATTGTAAAAACAAGGAGGAGAGGAAAATAGGGTGGAGAATAAAAGGCACAGGAATGGAGAGTTTGACAAATGAATAAAAAAGGTTGTAAGAGGAAGAGAGTCTCTGCATCGCTCAATGTATGATCTGGTGAAGCCACTGATCAGGAGATGCACAGTGCCTCTATGGGAGGTCATTCCTCTCTCTGTGCCGCCCTGCGTCTGATCTGGTGAAACCTTGAGTGAAGCAGGAAGAAGTACACTTTGACTCCAGCCAAGGGTCTAGAACCTTGAGGACAGCTCACTTCCACAGAGGCCATCAGAGAGGACCTAGCCAGGTCCAATTGGTAGTGGTCAGCTGGTAGCTTGTTGTGTCCCTGCAGCTCAAACATGTGATCAACCAACTGACCCCTGGAGTCACGTCTGGGGTACTGGGTGCAAGGCAAGTAGGCCCAGACTGCCTTCTTTTTTTTTTCACTCAACATAATTTTATTGTTGACAGCCAAGACAAAGGTGATGCCTCACTGGGCATCAGCAATAAGCATAGAAGGTGACATATACTAATATCAACATTTTCAACAATAATATGATGTCATTCATACAAAGAATAAGTTGCGAGGGAAAACTTTAAAGATAAAACAAGCAACGGTGCCACATTACATCTGTTTTTAAAGTAAAAGCGTCTCATATATAGGGAGAGTTTTAGCTACCCATAACCACATCCAGCATGTGTACTATGTATGTTCCAGTCTAGTATATTCATATCAATTGTTCTTCAGTAGTAGATGGGGGGGGGGAAGGAGGCTCCAGATATAGCCTCCTATAATCTGCCCACCTTTTCTAAATTTTGAAATGTTTCTGAGGGCATCCTCTTGCTTCAAAGACCCGGATTTCTAGGCCCATAAAAAAGTCTAAGCCCTTATTCCATACCCCAATCAGAGGTGGGAATTCATCCTTTCAGGCCTGGGCAATGTCTCTTTGCCAACGTGAGGCCAAGAAACAACAGGTGACGCTTGTACCTGTTGCCACCCAGACCCTCCGTAATATGTAGCATGGCTAATTTCGGAGAGGATAGTATGTCCCATCCCAGGACCTCAGATAAACATGTAAACACCCCCCTCCAGAACCTCAACAGTGTAGGGCAGGACCACACAGTATGCAGGAAGGTACCCTCCATTGACCCACATCGTAAACAATGCGGGGATGCAATTAAGCCAGCACGCCACAGTCTGTGCCTGGTGTAGTAGGCTCTATGTAGATATTTAAACTGGATAGGGCGCAGACGGGCCCTATCTCTGCACTACGTGGGGATTCCAGAGCCTCTGCCAGTCATCTTCCTCTAAGGGACCCAGGTCCTGCTGCCATGCCTCTCTAGTTTTATGTAATGTGGTAGGCATGTTGTTAATAAGTGTACAGTAAATTTTGGGTATTTTATGGTCTCCCAACTTGCCCATAAAGACCTTTGCCTCAACGGGGTTAAATTCAGGTATCTCTCTTAGGTGTGATAGGTATGGAGTGAAGGCATGTCTAAATTGAAGATATCGGTAGAATTGTGTGCGGGAAATATCGTACTCCGTTTGAATTTCGACAAAGAAGTTGTGGGTGCAGCCAAGTACAACTGCCCCCACTGTGTCTATCCCAATAGCTTCCCAGCCCCGAAAGCCGGACAATCGCGCCAGTTGTGGTGGCTGCCCGTTATTCCACAGCGGAGTTTCCCTGGTAAGCCCCCCCCCCACCAACCCATCAGACGAAGCGCAGACTTCCAGATCTTGAAGATCGTAGCGGTAGTGGGCGGCAGCCCTCTAAGCAGCGCCACCGAATAGAGAACAGTGTGCAGGTCATTGTATCCCAGCAGCCAAGGCTCCACGGCATACGCCGGGTCTCTGCGGTCGCAGTACCACCAGTCGTTGAGGACGAGAAGGTGTGCGACCATGTAGTACGCCTGGATGTCTGGGGTGGCCACTCCGCAGGAATATGTAGATTGGAAGCAGATCCTCAGGGCTGCTCATGACACACGGCCCCCCCCAAAGAAAGCGGGCTAGAATAACGTTTACTTGTCGGAACCACTTTGGCTTAATGGGATAAGGAGGATTTTGCAGTTGATATAGAAGACGGGGTAAGGAGATCATTTTAAAGATAACAGACCTGCCAAAGAGAGACAGGGGCATGTGAGACCACACACGCGTCTGATCACTCACCTGTATCCACAGGGGGGCGAGATTCTTGTCCCATGCCATTTTCTGAGATGTCGAAAGAAACACGCCCAAATACTTAAAGCCATCTGGGACCACCACTACCTCCCGTGACCAGTCACCCAGTCGATCCCCGCCCCACAGCGGCCATAAAAAGGATTTTCCCCGGTTCATACATAGGCCGGAGGTCTCGCCAAAGATCTGCATACTACGAAGGAGACGAAGGAGTCTGGTCAAGATTCGTGAGAAAAAAAACCACATAATCCGCATATAGCGCTATGCGATCGGAAACTCCCGGTGCCCATTCGAAGCCGCGCATCTGCGCGTCTATTCGTATCCAAGCCACGAGTGGCTCCATGGCTAGCACAAAAAGATAAGGGGAGAGTGGGCAACCCTGGTGTGTCCCTCGCCCGATGGGAAAAAGTCTGGAAGCCAAATCGGCCCAGTCTTCCTTCTTAAGACAAGAGGGCAGTTCTTCTTCTGAATCTTCTCAGGTCTAGGAATGTTCTTATATCAGGTTCTGAGGGGGCCACTTTTATATCCAGTGCCAGCCTGAGGGTGGGATAGAACTCTTTGTCACCCTCCTAAACCATTTCTGGTCAATTCTTCCCCCTTCCCGGCATTTGGCCCCAGCTTGGCTAGTGGAACAAAAGGCAAGGGCAGGCCTGATGGCAGGTTCCTTTTAGTTGTAGTCAAGGCAATGCACAGCTCCTCTACAGCCATACTGTCAGGAAGACCTGCTCTTCTCTACACCCAGGCCCCTTTGTCCATGGTCTGGCCTCAATACACATTTCCCAGTGGGGGAGCCATCACCAGCCCAAGGGTAACTGGCCACTCACAGAAAGGCCCTAGAAGATTTTGGCACAGAAATGCCAACTTTCTAAAAGTGTAATTTCCAAAATATTACTTTAATATACGACTTTACCATTAACGCATTAAAGAGAATTTTCAATTTCTATTTAAATGAGTGGAATAAGTTTTTCTCTAGCTAGCCCCCAACTGAATTTAGCACTTATTAGATATTATAAGATAAATAAGTGTTTATGGGAGGCCAGCCTTGTCACTGTGAAAAATGACTTTGGAGATTTTTCATTGCCAGGCAGTGACATCTTAATGATATTTTTGGGTAACCTGTATGGAACAACTTTGAATTTATTTCCCCTTTTTCATCTCATTTAAGCCCTGATGAGGCCAAGCAATATTGAGGTATATGTTAAATCATCTACAACAGTTGCAGTTGCATGCAGCAAAAGCTGAAAGATCAAGCAGCTTGGTAGAGCTAGCCGAATAGTATCAAAAGAAAGCTTCAACAAGCATTGATAACGCCATTTAATTTTGAATTCGGATCCAGTTCTTTTTTACTTGCAACAATATTTTATGAAGAAGTCAGTGACCAGCCAGCTTGTTACTCCCACAGTAGGAAAACAGGCTTAGGATGACTTGTTAGATGTTTAAAGGAATCATCCACAATATTAATAAGACAAATGTACTTACACTTGAAACTGTATCTTTAGTAATCACAAATATATCCCCGTCAATACTGGCATTCTTGATGGAACAGTGGATTTTCACCATTGCTTTGGTTAAAATCGAATAATTTTCTCCTAATTTTTCTTCCTCCCTGCCTTATCTCTCTCTTCCAGTTCTCTGGCTAAGCAGTTAACTGTGACACTGTTGGGTAAGAGAAATGGTAGGTGCAGGCTACAGGAAGTGGACAGAGACATACTGAGAGCAGTATAGCTAGTGATGTGAGCTCGAGGAAGAAAGGTAAGAGATAAAGATGATGTAGAAATATATATGAGGTAGAGAGAGAAGTATAGTAAATAGAGAATGGTGAGGAAGCCAGTAGGAAAGGCAGAGAGGACGAAAGATGTAGATATAGATAGAGAAAGAGAGGTAGAAAAATAAGCAGAGCCATAGAGTGAGGTAGACAGATGGAGGCAGAGGTAGAGGTAGGGAGATAGAAAGTAGAGGGAGGCACATAATTACAGTACTCCAAGGGCTAAGGTAAAGAGAGAGCGTTAATGAAGAAAAGGATGAATTAAAGGTAAAAGCAGTCAGAGGTAGAGATAGACAGTGAGGCTTGAGGAAAAACAAAGAGATGCGCTGCAGAGAAAGAGAGCAAAATGAGAAGATGTAGAGAAGAAAGGGCCAGTTAAAGAGAGTAGTGGGGAAGAGAGAAAGATAGAGGGGATGTGGTGTAGAAAGAGAAATGTACTGTAGGGCATAAAGAGGAAATTAAGAGACATACGTGAAACAGACAAAGAGAGGTGAGGTTTATACAGAGATAGAGAGTTGTGAGAAGAAGAGATGCTGCGATGTGGAGAGGAGAGATCTATGTAGAAAGAGATTGAGAGAGAAAGATGAGGTGGAGGGGGTATGTTGAGAAGGAGGTCTAGCGATAGTCAAAAGTTCATGTGTGAGAGAGAGCGAGAGAAAGAGAAAGAGGAGTTGATGATAAAGAGAAGAGGGTAGTAGTAGTAGTTGAGAAACAGACACAGGAAGGAGCAAAATATTTAGAACTTGAATAAAATGTAAACAGAGGTCGAACAACAACAACAGAAAGAGGTGGGGAGAGGTTTGTGGAGATCTAATGGTGAGGGAGGTAAACTGAGAGGATAGGTAGTGAGAGACAGAGCAGTAGAGTACAGAGAGGTGATGTCGTGAAGGAGATGTGGGGTAGAGAAGGAAAAGAGATAGAGATGGGAGTCGTGAGTTAGAGAAAGGACTGAGAGGTAGAGCGGTATGGCAGTAGTGTCTTGGAGAATAGTGAGGTAAAGATAAAGATGCAGTTATATGGGAAGTGAAGACGATGAAGGGGAGATACAGGAAGGGTGGGTCAGATGGGAAAAGAGCATTGAGGTTAGACAGAGTGAGAGATGAGGGAGAGATAGTTGAAGTAGAGAGCTGGGATCAAGAGTAATTAATATAGATGTATGCACAAAGAGTGCCAAAGAGAGGGGCAAGGTCATGAGAGAATGGTACAGAGAATTGGATTTGAATCAGCTATTTTGAGAAAGCGATGAGGTAGCCATAAGTCATAGAGCAAAGAAAGAGAGAGAGAGGATGGGGGCTTGGCCAACCGCCGAGCATGGCGGACGCGAGCTAGAGGAGCTCCGTAATCCACCCTGACACTGGGGCTGCGAAGTGACGCGAAAGAGAAAGGCAGACCGGAGGCGGCGGGTCTGGTCGATTATGAAGAGCGCGGCCTCCCCCCCAGAAGAGCTGCCGGTGGGGAGATCTGAGGGCTAAGATCGGTGGTATCGCGAAATATCGAGATGCGACGGACCCGGACTCGGCCCAAAATGGCGGAAGGAAGTCGGAGACCAGCTCACACTCGGCGGAATTGGTGAGAGGGACATGTGTAAGACCCAGAACTGTGTTGCCCCCGACTTCGTTCCTTGCATTGCGGCAATCCAGTAGACGACGACCTGCCCTGGTCAGAGATTGCGGGAAATCGGACCGCTCTGGGACTGAGGTGTGCTTCGAACATTGGGGCAAATCCGTTTATGTAAATCGATGCGCAATGGCTGACGTAGCATTGAAGGTGAGCTGTGCGGGCGGCATGGATAGAGCTAGTGGCCTGGGGCAGCATGAGAGCGATGCGACTGGAAGCTTATTGGGGATGCCTGCGGGCAGACTGACAGGTTCTGCGCTCCCAGGCCTCTATTGACAGGTATCTGGCCATCTTATTCTGAGGCTGATCCCCCACCTTTATGCGCAGCTGCTTGCCCAGGGATACATTGCAACCCAGGGAGGGACCGGGCTGGATGATACTACGGTCTGGGCCTTAACAGCGTGAGGTGCACCTGTGCTATTGTCCAAGTGAGGTGGAAACAGACAGTGCTTGTGGAAGATAAGGTTGGACGACGGTTTACTATATTAGGCCGCAGGAGGCGATGAAACGCTTCGGTGAGACGGCAGCAAGGTGACCCCTATACTGGGAAGCTGTGTGCCACGCGGTATAATCCTGTGAAACTGCTGTGGGCTATCAAGTAGCGTCTTACAAGTGGTGCTGGGGTCTGAGAGTTGAGAAGTACACTGCCCTAACCCCTTTGATGATATGGGGAGTCCCAAGGCCAAACAATCGGAACCCCGCCCCCGACGAACCACAGGGAACAGTGCCAGACACACAGGTGCGCAGTCCGGACCTAGATGTGGTTCCGCCCACAGAGCCCACTAGTACTGAGGGCAAGCTGGATTTAAAATTGAGAGAAATACGAGACTCCAGAGTTAGCTGTTATGGAAATGCAAATAGGCATGCTGACTACCAGTTTTAATCTATTGGAAGCTGATCACACAAAACTGGCTAGCACTAGATGACCTCATACCCCAACAGACAACACACTCCTCTCAAATAGAACAACTACAGTGCCCAATGAAAGGTCTACAGGATAGGGTGGATGATGCAGAGGGGCGCTCTAGGCCCAACAATGTGCGCATTTTGGGAATACCGGAGAGAAGCAAGGGGTCCCACCCAACCCAATTTGTCGAACAGTGGCTGCGAGAACGGGTAGCTACGATAGGGCTCATAGAACATTTTAGTGTGGAACGTGCTCACAGAGTCCCGCCCAGGCCTCTTCTCCCTGGGGCACCGCCTAGGCCGATCATAGCGCGGATCTTGAACTATAAAGATAGGGACACGATATTGCGTGCGGCCAGAGAGAATGCTCCGATAACATTTGAGAACAAAACAATTTCTCTTTATCCGGATTTCACTCTGGCAGTACAGAGCGAGGGCTACTTTCCAAGACGTCAAGAAGAAACTTTGGCTACATCACCTGAAGTACACCCTATTTTTCCCAGCTCATCTCAAGGTTCTCTATGATCAAAAGGCCCTGTTTTTTGACAGCCCGGAGGAAGCAGCGGACTGGCTAGAAATTACTCTGTCACCACCGGGCTCACAGCACTCCTCACAGTCCAGCCGAAGACAGCAACCGAAGTCGCAGCGGGTGAGGCGAGACAGACCTGACATGAGATGCCAGGTTGGTACCGGAAGAGGAGGGCACCCGTCACAAGAGCAGATATCGGATAGTCAATAGGATGCAATACTGATGGCGGTCGCATTAGCAGCCCACGACGCACAATCGGTGGCGGAAACTTTGGAAGATGTGAATGCACAATCTGACTCTGAGAATAGTATGCCACTGTTCCCCCTGATCACCCCTCAGACTGCCAATGATTATCTGGGGTGACGGAGGTGCTCTTCTCCTGCTGCTGTAATGGACTGTCAGATGAGTATATATATGTATACAAATTATGCTGAATATGCCAATTATGTGGTTACCTATGCAATGTTGATATGTTGGTTGGTCGCGATGTCTATAATAATGGTTCTACAAAAAGGGTGTTGGTTGGGGCCCTACTGTCACTGACTATTGAGTATTGTGTGGAAGTTGCTCTGAGGCGGGTGTTGGCCACAACCCCTAAGGCAACTGCACTTAGTTACGGAAACTACAGAATCCTTGTTGAGTTTGCTTTGTTGGTTTGGTCCTCTTATGTTGAGTGGGGGAACCTGGTATTGGGAAGTTTACTAGGGATTATGGGCTAGGCTACATGTGCTATGCGGGGTGCTCAGTGTATGGGGAACTATATAGTGAGCAGTTTTTACGTTCGGAAATCTGATGGCGCAACCTAATAAATATAAATCTACATCCTGGAACGTGAGAGGTATGGGATCGTTACATAAACGACATAGAATTCTGGCACAATTAAACCGTAGGAAGGCACATATAGTTTTTTTACAAGAAACAAATTTAGTACAGGCGGAAGCTGCAAAGCTTCTAAAGAAATGGAGGAGCCAGTTGCTTTCTACTTCTGACTCCGCATTTGCCCGAGGGGCAGCGATATGGTTCAGAAATGGCACCCCCTTCACGCTTCTAGAACAAAGGGCAGATTCCAATGGGAGATATGTGCTGATGCATGGCTTGTTAGATGGGGAACACATAGGGAGTATTTATGCCCCGAACACAGAACTGGACACATTTCTGGCAATCCTTAGCACTGCCTTTGTGGGCTGGGAAGGATATCCGTGGATCTTGGGAGGTGATTTTTTAAAAAAAGAGAGAGAGAGGATGAAGGTATATGGAGTAGTAAAGATAGAAAGATAGGTTAAGAGAGAGGATTAAGGAAGAATCGGTGAAAGAAGGAGAGAGAAATCACGAAAAAGATTAGTTTTCAATTTTATTGCCACCAACCCCCTAAGAGTGTGAGGGTTAAGACTGGGCAGACCTGGCATGCACATTAAGGGACAAATATATTGTTTGTTAGTATAACACATCAGAGCAGCCGAAGGTGCTGCACAGCCTTGCACAATGGGAAGAAAGCAGTGCAATGGCGCGCTGCAGATAACTACCACTGTGTTTGTGCACAAATAGGTTGCCTAGTGCCTCACACAACTTTGGTCATCACGCAAAGGTTGTTTGTGTGCTGTCTAGCATAGGATTGTACTGGAAGCATACTCTTTGAGAACAAAGTCCTACTTCAAGACAAATTCTTAAACATTCCACACATTGTATGTGTGCTATGCAGTGCAGCACACATACAATATGTGAAATGTTTGGAGAAATTAAAATATTTCTTCATGTTAGTGCCTGCTTCAAAGACAAGTTCTTTTATTACACAAAGGCGGGTCTGGCTATCTTAGTAGATCAGGTTTTGGTAGCTTAAGCTAAAGTGCCCAATTTACATCCAAGTAACGACCTCTTGACGCAAAGTGGCACACAGCAATGCAAAGCGCTATTATTGCTGAGTAGAAGGCACCTTCCTAGTGCAAAATACCTTTTGCACTTGAAAGCAAATACCCTTGCAGGAGTTTGCACTGCTTTGTGTCACTTTATGTGATTTTGTCCTTGTGCAAACCCTTATTAAATATGGCCCTACGTTTCTGTTAGGCATGCTGGGGTGTGAAATTAGACGAAAAGTTGGTGTCAAAAGCAATGTTATTTGGAAGGAATATCGACTGTATCACTCACTTTACCAGGGGCCATGTGCTGGGTTGAGCTCTGGGTAATTGCTCACCTTGCCCATGCCTTGCTGCCAGCACAAGTAAAAGATTAAAAATACATGTCCTTCTTTTTAAATACCCTGCACCCTGCCCTACGAGACTTTAGGGCCTACCTTAAGGGTGGCTTATAAGTATTAACAAGCATTTGCAATGCAATAGGTCTCGCATTTGCAAAATTTTAAGCTATTGGCATTGTCAATGACAATGCCTTTTATTTATGTTTTCAAAACCAACACATACATAAAAGGTTTGTGATTTACAATGCCCGTAGCTCAAAGTCTCGCAAAGGCGAGACCTCTTGCATTGCAAATGCGTGTTTGCTAATGCTGTGCAGCATCGGTTGGCAACAATGTGCAGCATATTTTTATAAATAATTTTTTTTGATTGTGACGTGCCCGCCGAGCCACATCATTTTGCAACTGTGCACAATGCCGCATGCACACACCTTTTGAAATTACTATTTTTTTATTTATTTTTTATGTGTATCGATTTGAAATGGATAGGTATATGTAAACAAAATAGAAATAATACCGCGAAAGCGCTTTATGTTGTTTGGGGGGGCAGAGAGTGGATTGGGGAGGGAGGGAGCACCACAGAGTGGGGATGAGGCAACAGTACCACACCGGAAAACAGTAACATAAATTTAGAAATGTATCTCAGTCACAACGTGAGCAGTGGAGAGATGACGGGGGGCAGAAAAATAGAAATCATAGCATTAAGCGCTTTGTGTTGTGTGGGGGACAGGGACCGGATTGGGGGGTAGCAACATTGAGTGGAACGGAGCATGGGGCAACAGTGCCACTGCGGAAAACAGTAAAAATAAATTAACAAGGGAAAGTGGGGGAGCGCCATGCGCGCGTTGTAGGTGCGCCGTGAGCGTGCACATCGGCGTGACCTGCAGCTCGTGCCCAATGGCGGCGCCTGCAGACTTCGCCGTACTGGAATGGGTGCTGCGCAGCTCGTGCGGCCCAGGGAAGGGGCCGCCAGGGCGCCCAAGGCGGGGACACATGGCAGCTGAGTTGGAATTGCTAACTGCTCTTGCGCTGGATCACGGGGAGCCGTCACCTGTATTACCGTCATAACCGCTCCGCCGAACCCAGACGCCTTTCTTCCACCCTGCGCACCAGCTAGGCTCGGGGACATGGAGAATATGAAGCTTGAGTTTCCACCCCTGCCGCGGTTTAAAGAGGACTCGGGGGTAACAAACCCAGAGGTGCTGCTGCTGATCAGGGGTGTTGTGGGTACTTGTGAATGATGCCAAGGTGTGCTGTGATTGCCGGAGAGGAGCACTTACTTCGGTGCGCGTTGACGGGCCGGCAACGGGAGGCTACCATAGCCTCGGTCATTGACCCCTGTTACGTTTGACACTTTCAGCAGACATTGACGCGTGCTTTGTATAAGTTTAACATGTAGGTACGGGAATGTCCTGGGAATACTTAAGACTTGTAGGCACTGAGTTATGGTCTTCATATTACAGAAACCAATTTGAAAAGCTGTGTCCATGGAGCCAACGGGGGAAGGGAAAGTGAAAGTAACGCTGCATGAGGCTTGCGAGGACGGAAGGGGGACAGGAGATGTGCACACCGCGTGACTGAACGTGCGCGTACACAAGCTCCAATCCCCTGCGCATGCCCATCTCCTGTCCCACTTCCGAGGCAAGTCAGCAACAATAGATCTCGCTGGCGACAGTGCTTTTGCGCTGCGTTCGCCAGGCGAGACCTAAAAAGGAAGGTTTACAACGGGGTAACTTTGTCAAGACAAAATGGCAGTTTACAACTGCACTGCAATTGCAAGTCTCAGCCAGGCTTTAGAGAGCCACTTTGGTGGGTGGCACAATAAGTGCTGCATCCCATTAATAGCCTTCAATTTGATGGCCCTGGGTACAAGTAGTACTATACACTAGGATCTTACAAGTACATTAAATGTGCCAATCAGGTAGATGCCACACACTTTAGCCAGGGGTAAAGTGCACAGAGTCCTAATTTCAATAAAAACCGGTTCGGCTACAGAAGGCAAAAACCTGGGGTAATCCTGTAGAAACTGCCAATTTGCAACAGTGCAGAGAAAGTGGGAAAGAAAAGGGCGGAAGAAAGAGAAAAAAAAAGTATGGCATGAGTTATAGATAAGATGCAAAACACTGATTTACAAAAGGATAACTTGAAGAGAAATTAATTTACCTGTGTGAACCATGTTAAATAAGGCTGACGGGGGAAGAAGCTGGCCACACCCATGCCAGAACTGGCAAATACGCAGCTGATTTTATGTATTTTCATATGACATGGAACCCCACCCCTACAAATCAGGACTTGTGCTTGCTCCAAATGTAGGTGTACAGGTCAGTGTCTTCCAGCAAGAAGGTCTTGATTCCCAGGTGGACGGGATACAGAAGTAACAAGGGACTATACTGTGTTTAAATCACCCAGTCCCATAGACGTTCACCTTCCTGTTGAGGTCCATGGGAGCCTGGTTAACAGATGCAGGTTTTCTTGCCCCCACAGACAGATGCTATGTGATACCTGCACCCTCACCATTGCCCAGACCATCTTTTCTGTACCTCCGGTATGTCCCTCATAGACTACTTAATCATTTCTAAACACACTGATGGCACTAAGTTGTTCTCACCTACATGTATCACCATCAGCGCTACCACATCAGGAAAACAAATGACCATTAGGCACGTGAACAATCAAAACTTCAAATCTATTCCACTTCAGTTTCACCAATACTATTAGCTCTAACATTTTTGATCCTATCCTCTACCGTTTCATTTCTGCCCCAATCTTGTAGTGAATGCCCGTGGATCCCACTTCAGAACTTAATAACTTCTAAACGTTTACCCAGTGATATAACCCTGATACCTTTGTGATAGCTGAAGTGCACCCCACAGACCCATGTTATGGAATAGTATGCAGATTTGTAGAGTGCACTATCACCTGGGATGGTGTCCTGGCTCTGAGCATAAATGTCAATATGCACAACTATTCTCACAATCGATTCATCGCAGTCATTGTAAACATGCTTCTCTGGTCCGTCTACAGCTCTAACCGCTATCATCCACAGTGTTCTATTTATCATTTCTATGTCCTGCCTTTGCTCCAGCAACCTTAGAAACCTGACCCAACTCAAGAAACATCATTGAGAGACAAAGCTGTTCACTTAAGAGGAGCCTTTCCCACTGCTCCCTATGCGGGAACTCAGTGTCCCGTCTTTCATCCCTCAGGACTGCCCCCATGATCACCTTTCTTCCATCTTGGTGTTTCCCCATCTTTAAGGCGCAACCATCAACGACTGTCCTTGCAGACTCCCTCCTTGTTTTAATTGCTCCCAGGCCCAAACGCATTTTCCATTAAATGCCCTAGTAACAATTTTCCTCACTATGGTGGATGGAGCCTACCTTAACTGTCCATTTAAAGTATTCTACATCCTCTCTTCTCCCCTACGACCGCCCACTAGTTGTGTACCTGCTCAGAGCCCCTCCCACCAGATGGTCACCCTGCAGAACCGCCTCTTTAAAAGGGCTAGTGATCCCTAAACTAGACTCAACGCTAACACCCTTCTGCGGTCCATATTGCTTGTATCAAGAAGTTTGCTCATTTCTTTGCCTCTGAAGCGACTGAGCAAATGCAACTTGTGTGATGTTTCTAAACTTGGACACGGCTTGCCCTGAACATTATGTTCCACTTTAAACATTGTGGCACCAGCCTATTCAGAGACTTCAGTCCCGACAATTCAGTCCCATCAGTTCCTTTAATGTGTTGCTTCAGATTCAATATAGATTAAAGAAAAGAGTTACTCAATGTTCTGTCTGATAAAGAGGAGAAACATGTTGTCCCAACAAAGAACATCTCGCACATCGTCAGAACATCCCACATGCTCCTGGACACCTTAGCCCAGCTATAGGGCTTCATCGCCTGTGGCATGCAAGGAGGCCTCCCAGTCACTACTTCTTGCACATAAACATCAACCGCACCATGTTTAACCAAAATACACCAGATCATTATATCTATTGTGCAAAAGAAGAATCACAAGATAAAATAGAATTTCTGCCACAAGGTATGTTTCAATTTTCCATTGATCAAGTGTCCTTTCGATTGAAAATTAGAACAAAGTCTTAAATCAGGTCCTTCTGTTAACTTTATTTTCACTTCTCAAAACATGGAGAGCAACAGCAGCCATCATCAGAGGCCAGTCTCTGCTCATCTCTTTTCTTCTGTATCGCTTTGTTCGCCATAAGTTGGCAGGGTATGCTCAGACGTGAGTCCCTTGCTCACTTTGCCACTGGATTCAAGCAAGCCTGGCTGAAGACGGCAGAAATACCAGAAACCGGCCCTAGGAAGCTTGTTTCCGGTCCAGGGAAGGCATGGTTTGGCAGTTCGGGCTGGACTGTTCCCATGAGGCACAGGGTCAGACTGATTTACATATGGCCATGTCTGAACTGGGATGGCAGAGTGGGCTAAAGAACGGTGATGGATCAAACCCAGATCTCTTGACTGGATGTGAGTGTTTGATTGGTTCTGATGCTCCGTCCATCACCACCCCGTTTTGTATCGCTTTGTTCGCCATAAGTTGGCAGGGTATGCTCAGAAGTGAGTCCCTTGCTCACTTTGCCACTGGATTCAAGCAAGCCTGGCCGAAGACGGCTGAAATGCCAGAAACCGGTCCTAGGAAGCTTGTTTCCGGTCCAGGGAAGGCATGGCTTGGCAGTTCGGGCTGGACTGTTCCCATGAGGCACAGGGTCAGACTGATTTGCGTATGGCCATGTCTGAACTGGGGTGGCAGAGTGGGCTAAAGAACGGTGATGGATCAAACCCAGATCTCTTGACTGGATGTGTGTTTGATTGGTTCTGAGGCTCCGTCCATCACCACCCCCTTTTGTATAGCAATCCTCTTCCATAATACTCTCCTCAGCTTTTCCAGTTTATTGTGTGCTACCCTGTAGACCATGATTACCGATTCCAGCTCAATGTCAACACCACTGGCGCCGCTCTTTCTTTTTTGGTGCTAATGACAACCTGAACTCCAGGGCTCGAGGCTCATCAAAGGTCTCTCGCTTTCTTCCTGTTTCTCTGCAGGGTCTATGAATAGGAAGTTGCTCCTACAAGACTGCCTTTGCTCAGATCCCCTGCTCATATCCGCCCTTTCCAAAAATGAGCAGAAACTCGAAGTCCTGACCACTGCACGTGCTACTGAAGACCACTATGGGCATCCCTGTGCCCCTCTTTCATTTGTCCTTTGAGCAGAATGCCAGGAGTTCAAAGTGTCATTAATGCACTGCTAACATCCAATAGTAATATGTTATGTCACATATGATCATTGCTGTCCTTTTCCTGCTTTCCCTAACAAAGTATAGAGCCCTATCTTCTCCAGGTTAGAGTATGGGAAGGAACAGTCCTTGTGGTCGGCTAAATCATTCACAGACCCCCCTCAGGCCATCACAGGTGACAGATGAGCCTACATTTCCCCTTTGCTCTGTTGAGAGCAATGCTCTGTGTCGACATTACAAGTTGCTCCAGTGGAGTGTGATGGAAGGGGTAGAGCTTGTTCCCTTCATTCACTTTCTGCAATGCTTTCCTCACTCTCACCTTCTCCTCTTTAAATGACGTCAATGTTCTGGTCCACGATAAAGAATTCTGAATCCATCTTTTAACACCTCCTCTATCTTGAGAGTACATTTCATCTGTGTTCTACTGTAATCGCAGTGTGAGGCTTTTCCCATTCCCGTTGTTTATTCCTTTCTCGCTCCTATTCTGGAGCTGAACTCCCATGGATAGGCTTTCGCATTACAAAATACTGAAAGCACAGCTCGTCTCTTGCCGTGAGGGCTACACATCAGCAAGGACAACCCTCCCCAAATCCCAAGGTGGAGCGCCTGATAGAGGGTTTGTGGTATTGGTAACCCACTGGTACGGTGTGCTGCTGAGACTGACCTGTAATAATAGATCTACCACCCTAGCAGTTGATCCTCCCCCTGGCATGCCCGAAATTCATCATAGGTGGTAGCCATGCTTGCCACCCCGATATTGACCTGTGCTAAATCTGTTGAGTTGAAAAGCCATTCACTCCTGCCTGGGAGCATGCCACAGAAGCTACAGGTGCCCATGTCACTATGGCTTGGGTACCCTGACCCTGTGTGATAGGTTGACCCTTCTGCACCCCTCAACTCTCTGTGTAAAAATTCTGAGATGTCTGCAGCTCCCCAGGCCAAACCGTCTCTTGAGTGGATGCCCGCAAAGATTCCCCTACAGGGTTCGTAATCATCATGCAGGGAGCTTTAAAGGCCTTTTGCAATACCTCAATGTCATGATCCTCCTCTGTGTGACTCCTTTGTTTCTTATGTCACCCAGCTCTATCCGCTAGTTCAAACACCTATTTTCCACCTCTCTCCTTCAGTTATTATGATATCCAGATACCGCACGTTTTCCACCTGTCAACTTTAATTCTTAGGCTAACCAGCTACCGCACCTCTTTTCCACCAGTTTTTTTTAATATCACCCTGCTCCATCATCTTTTTTCCACCCCTCTCCTTCCTTTTATTGGTCAGCCAGCTCCTGCATCCTTTTTTCTCCTGTCTCCTTCACTTCTTATGTTGGGCAGTGTAGTGGGCTGGCCCCACGTGTTCAGATAACATAGTAGACGTAGCCTAGATGTAGTTCATGTAATTTATTAAGTCCTTAGGAAGCATTTACAGCAAGCCCCACCAGGAGCAGCCTGCTAGCTGCTCAGCCCATCTTCCAACTGACAACACTCACACCAGGCACCCAAGCATGTCACTCATGTCAATCACACCAACATTCCACACAGAACACTCACACTGGCTGAGCAGCTTGGAACAAGGTGAAAGGGAACATTACAGCATAACATGAGAGTACTACAGGCAGCTTCTGTGATTTTTTTTCACCTGTCTCCATTTCTTACTTACTTCAGCCAGCGTCCGCACCTCTTTTACCTGTCTCCTACATTTCTTAAGTCGATCAGCTTCCGCACTTCTTTTCCACCTGAGTCCTTCGTTTCTTATGTCATCCAGTCCCTACCCCTCTTTTCCTCTGTCTCCTTCGATCTTTACATCACCTGTCACCCACCTGCATCTCCTTTTCATGTGCCTCCTTCGTTTCTTATGTCAGCTCTTGCACCCCATTTCTACGTTTCTCCTCTGTTTAAAAAGCCAGCCAGCACCTGCCCCTCTTTGCCAGCCGTCCCTATCATCTCTTATCCCAATTTGCCCCTGTAGTGTTTGCCAGTGTTTGGACCCGGCCACTGTTACGGGGGTCCCTGGCGAGAGTTAATGAGCCCCCCCGAGCGTGCGCACGGTGGACGTGCCCGACGTCCACACGGAAGGCACGCTACAGAGATAATAAATAGCCCGGAGTGCTGGGCGTGGTAGGCATTGTACTAGCCACTACGGTAACACACGTGTGGTGTAGAGTCATTTCTAGGCCCAGGGTCACGACACTGGCAACGAGGTGGTCTAGCCACCCCATCGCGTGCACTGCCGCCTCACGCTCTTGCCCAAGGAGCGGATCGATTCCCCTCCTCCTGAGGCCCTGCACCTGCCCACGGGTGGCCCCAGCCGTCTCCAGGCTGTGTGCACCCTTCCCGGATTTGCTGCCTGCCTCCCCTGCCTGGCCGAGCCTATTGCGGCCCCCCCGGCCCCCAGCGACCGCCTCCTGCCTGCCCGGGAAGCTTCTGTCCCTGCGGAGCCGGCACCCGCGGAACAGCGCGACCTGCCTGCCATTCCTCACGCTTCTCGCGTGCAACGCGAGTTCCGGACCTGCCGTTTGTCACGCGTCTCGCGTGAGATACGATTTCGACCGTTTTGAGGCCTCTGGTCGCTCCTCCTGCTCCCCTGGACGCCCCTGGGCACCGAGGCAGCCCTTGAGACCCGCGCACGAAGCCCGGAAGACTGGTGCACATCCCCCAGAGGTGTGAAGGTGAGGCCCTCCCTGCTGCTGCGCCCATCCTCAATGGCCATGGCCAACATACCCCCCCTGGAGCCGTTTGCTGTCACCGGCACCCCCCGTCGCAAGCCGCGTGGTGGAAGAAGTGGGTGGAACGGCTGGAGAACTACTTTGTGGCGGCAGAAATCGCAGCTGAGCGGCGGCGTGCCATGCTTTTACACCTAGGAGGAGAGGCTATCCACGACATATCGAAGGATGTAACCAAGGCTGGCCCGCCCAGAACATATGCCACGTTGCGTGACGCCATTACGGCGTACTTTGAACCTTTCGCTAGCGCCGACTATGAAGGTTGAAGAAGCTAGCCAGCACGTGTACCCTCCCCGATGTGGACGACGAAATCCGCGCCCAATTCATCCAGGGCTGTGCGTCTTCGAAGCTGCGCGAGCGAGTGTTGGAGGCGGACAACATGCCCATGCGCGACATCCTCGTACTAGGGCGGTCAAAGGAGTTAGCTAAGGCTAGAGCCGCGCACATGGAGCCAAAGCCGGCGGTCGCAATCAAGACAGAGCCAGTGTGCGCCCTCAAGACCGCCGCCGCCGAGAACCACACAAAGCAACCCCGGTGAAGAAACCCAAGACTGGCCCAAGCCGCCCCCCGGCCGCGCCTGCGCGTGGTGCGGAGGCGCGACACCCCACAGAGGAGCATGCCCGGCGCAAGGCAAAGTATGCAGCGCGTGTGGGAAAGCCAACCACTTCGCAAGTGTATGTCTGTCGGCACTTAAGAAGAAGCAGAGTGGCCCACCCAGAAGGGTAAGACGGTTAGAGCCGCTACCCAGTACATCTACCAGCAGTGACATGGATGATGATGATGAAGCGGATGCAGCCTCCGTCCATATCGTGCGAGTGCTTCACACCCTGGCAGCTACACCATCCACAGAACCCATGTGCACGGTCAACGTGCGAGACCAAGCAGTGGCGGCCTTGATCGACACGGGCGCGTCAATCAACCTGATGGCTGCCAGCGTGTACCGGACACTACTAGAAAATGCCCCGGCACTCCATCCCACGAGGGTACAAGTATACGCCTACGGCACCAGTAGCCCACTCCGCCTGTGCGGGATGTTCCGGACGGATCTGTCCCACGACGCCACTCGCCTGCAAACCAAGATCTATGTGTCGCAAGAAGGATCGGGATTCCTGCTTGGTTGCCGAACAGCCCAAGACCACGGGCTGATCCATTTTGCACTCACGGTCCAAACCCGCAGCCTCGACCATCCAGTTCTAAAACACACGTCACTGTTCGAAGGGATCGTCTGTTTGAAGGGACCCGCCATCCACCTCCACATAGACAAATCGGTCGCCCCGGTAGCCCTCCATCACTGACGCATTGCATTCCACCTACGACCCAAGGTTGAAGCGGAGCTGCGGGTACTCGAGCGAGCTGGAATCATTGAAAGGGTAAGCGGGCCCACCCCGTGGGTGTCACCCATCGTGGTGGCCAAGAAGCCGAAACAGCCAGACGCCATGCGGATCTGTGTGGACATGCGCATTCCCAATCTCGATATCAAGCGCGAGCGCCACCTGACACCAACCATAGATGAAATAGTCGGAGAGCTGTCTGGCTCAAAGTGGTTCTCAAAGATGGACCTGAGGTCTGGATACCACCAGATTCCCCTACACCCTGATTCGCGCCCGATTACCACTTTCTCCATGCACGCTGGCCTCTGGCGGTACACCCGGCTCAATTTTGGAATATCGAGTGCGGCGGAGGTGTTTCAAAATATCATCCAGAACGTCCTGCAAGGGCTCGACGGCGTCTTAAATGTCAGTGACGACATTTTGGTTCACGCACCAACGTTGGACGAACACATCCAACGCCTCCAGGCAGTGTTCACCCGGCTTCAAGAACATGGGTTGACCCTCCACCGAGAAAAATGCGACATCCTACGTAAGGACATTAGTTTCTTTGGCTACAAGTTTTTCGACCAAGGAATAGGCCCGGACCCAGAAAAGGTAAAGGACATTCACGCGGCCCCCGCCCCCACGTCGGTGACAGCAGTTCGCAGCTTCCACGGGATGGTCACCTACTGCGGGAGGTTCATCAAGGATCTGTCTGACCTCACCGGCCCCCTCCGTGACCTCACAAAAGCAGCTGCCACCTAGGAGTGGGGTCCGGAACAGCAAGAGTCCTTCCAGAAGACCAAGGCGGCACTCTCAGCTGACACAACTTCAGCCTATTTTGATCCCCGAAACGAATCACAACTCATGGTGGATGCCAGCCCGACAGGCCTAGGGGCCGTGCTAACACAACGACAGGCATGCGGAGAATGGGCCCCCATCGCATATGCAAGCAGAACCCTCACACCAATGGAACAGCGGTACTCGCAGATTGAACGAGAGGCCATAGCCATCCTGTGGGGGTGCCGGCACTTCCACATCTACCTGTATGGGCACCCTTTTGTGGTAATCACAGATCACAAACCTCTAGTCCCGCTGTTCCAAGGTTCCTCCTCACATCCTCCTCCTCGGATCGTAAAATGGGTGCTCCAGCTCCAAGAATTCCAGCTCACCGTGGAGTATCGACCGGGCACCCGAAACCCAGTCGACTTCTTGTCGAGACACACCCGCCCAGCCACTGACTCGGAAGCGGCAGAAGCCGCAGCCACGGAGGAGTATGTCAGGATGATCGTAGAAAGGTCACGGCCTCTGCCAATCTCCTTGGAGGAGGTGGCGCGAGCCACCAAAGATGACGACTGCCTACAGATCGCCATCCAGGCCGTCACGTCAGGCAACTGGAAGCCACTCCAAAGCCCATCGTCATTCCGCACACCTGATGCCCAAGGGACGCTTAAGGCGCTCTATCAAGTCCGGAACGAGCTGTCCGTATCTCAGGAAGGATGCCTCCTGAGAGGCCCCCGCCTGTTACTACCTGACTGTCTCACCCAACAGGCAGCCCTACTGGCGCATGGCGCGCACCAAGGCATCGTAAGGTCAAAGAACCGCCTTCGGAAGCAAGCTCTGGTTCCCCGGCCTCAATAAGATAGTGGAAACAATCGTCCAGCGATGTCCGATGTGTTTGGCGACCAGCCTACCCAACCCTCCGGCGCCAGTAATCACCGAGGAAGGACCAACGTCTCCAAGGGTGCGCGCCAGCGCAGATTTCGGCAGCCTCCCCGGGGGGAAGTATATGCTGGTGGATGACTTCTCACGGTACCCCGAAGTGGAGTTCCTGTCCTCGACTGCCGCCTCCGAGGTAGTTCCCAAGCTGGAAAAGATAATCGCCACCCATGGCCTCATTGGTGAACTGCGCACAGACAATGGTCCCCCTTTCAATGGCGCCGAGTTAGCAGAGTACCTGCAGTCCCACCGTATCAAGCACTGACGCATAACCCCGAGGTGGCCTCAAGCTAATGGGGAAGTCGAGAGGCTAATGAGAACCCTAAACAAGACCATTCAGATCGCACTGGCGTACGGCCAGGGCATAGAGCTAGCCCTCTATCAGTTTCTACGCGAATACAGGCTGACGGCCCACTGCACCACGGGGGTTCTTCCAAGCCGCCTCTGTTTTGGCAGAACAGTCACAGACACCATCCCACACCATTCCCTGTGGGCGTCATCACCAACCCCGCCTAACCGGTCAATGGAACACAGAACAAAAACCAATCACGAAGCATCCCGGAAGAGGAGAGCCGCCGACAGCTCCATTCAAGTTGGAGACCGAGTGCTTGTGAAAGACCGCCACCCAGATGGAAAGTTCCGCCTGCCCTTCGAGCTAGACCCCTGGACGGTCACGAGGATCAACGGAACGCTGATCACAGCGATCAGGAACGGGGAAGAGGTCACAAGAAATGTGTCATTCTTTAAGAAAGTCCCAGATGAAGGAGAGGAAGAGTTTCCCGAGCCAGAAGGTTACAGCCCAGCAGCATCCCCGGGTCCTCGAGAAGCCACGGAAGAAGAGACAGCCACGGAAGGAAAGACTCCACGCAGAACAGAAAACACAGAAAGCACCTCGACCACACCAACCAAGGAGATCTGGAGCCGCAAAGGACACAGAGCTGCCCAGGCGTGGCGGATACAGACTGTTCTGAGGACATGTTTCCAACCCCTCCAGAAGGGCGCAGCCAGAGCAGGTACCATCTACGCCCATGTCCGCAGCCATCCCAGAGGTACCGAGACTTTGTGGCCCGCTGTCGACTCCCGATGCGGAAGTGAGCTGTACCTCCGCCAAGACCAAGTAAGACTGTTCTTTGTTTTGTTTGTTCAGAAAAACCTGCAGAGACTGAGTTTGAGACTTTAAAGATGTTTTGTCGCTAGACCTCATGTTTGTAAAGTTTTTGCATTTGTGGGTAAAGGAGGAATGTAGTGTTTGCCAGTGTTTGGACCCGACCACTGTTACGGGGGTCCCTGGCGAGAGTTAATGAGCCCCCCCTGAGCGTGCGCACGGTGGACGTGCCCGACGTCCACACGGAAGGCACACTACAGAGATAATAAATAGCCCGGAGTGCTGGGCGTGGTAGGCATTGTACTAGCCACTACGGTAACACACGTGTGTTGTAGAGTCATTTCTAGGCCCTGGGTCACGACACTGTCGTGTCTACGCACTCTCGCAATGACGACAGACACAGAGGGTTCTCTATTCACGTTCTTTATTTGCTTCTGTACACCAGCATGTCATTCCCTCAACTGCCGACCTGACCTCGTGCCCCACCTCTTCCTGTCACTCCCCATCCTCCCCTATCTCCGCCCATCCTGCTCCGCCCATACAACCACTAGACCCCTCATCTCTACATCTCCCCCTTTGTTAGCAATGAACGGGGTCACTAAGAGTTACATCTCCTCAATCAGCCGCTTGGGCTGACGGATTGTTTGTCGTGGGCGGAGTGTTCGGCCTTCAGGCACTGTGTCAGAGTCTGCTCCGGGTGGCTGCTCCGCTGGACTGTCACCCTTGCTCTGCGTTGCAGGTTGCGGAGTTTGTGGAGTTGTATGTTGTGCCTCTAGAGTCTCTTGCAGAGCCGGGCTGCACTTCTGAAAGTGGGACACATTCCGAGTTACACGCCTGGTGTCTGACTTGGCTGTCAGCATGGTGCCTTTCTGACGAATGACCGTCAGAGGTTCCGCTCTGAACTTGCTGTCTGTCTTCTTGGATTGTTCTTGCTTGACAATCACGCAGTCCCCTTCGTGGAACGAGAGAGAGCGAGCCCGCCGTCTTCCATCTGCATACGCTTTCATGGTGTCTTTACGAGCTCTGTCGGTGGCTTCGACCTCCCGATGAATACGATTGGGAGAAATGGGTCGCAGCGCTCCCTCCCAAGTGGGTATCCGGGTCCTGACCGGGCGCCCCAACATGAGTGTAGCAGGGCATTTGCCCGTGGTGGCATGCGGCGTCGTCCGGTAGGCTCGGAGCACATCATTGAGGGCTGCCTGCGGGTCTCTTTTGTCCAGAGCGGCTTGTTGGAATGTCCTTTTTAAGGTGGCCATGAACCTCTCCGCTGTGCCGTTGGCCTGCGGCCATAGTGGTGTGATCCGTCGGTGTCGCACATTCATGAGCGTCAGGAAATCACTGAATTCCCGGCCATTGAACGGGGGCCCATTGTCTGTCTTCACCTCCGCGGGTAGACCCCAGGCTGCAAATACCTCATCCAGGATGGTGAGCGTGGCAGCTGCGTTGGTGGATGGGACGAACCGTGCGATGGGAAACCTTGAGTATTCATCTATTATAACTAGCACATACTTGCCCGATGACATGGGGCCGTAGAAATCCATGGCCAGTTCTTGCCATACTCCTGGTGGCAGGGGCGTCATCTGAAGTGGAGCAGGTGGGTCTCCTTGCCTTACCACTTGGCACTGCAGACAGTCTTTTAGGGTGTGTTCTACCATTTTGTCTAGGAAGGGGAACCAGACACGTTCACGGAGTGCTCTTTTCGTCGTGACTACTCCTCGATGACTTTCATGTGCCAGGTTGACGACTCCCTGTCTCAGTTGTTGGGGTATCACAATTCGAATGTCTCGCAACAGTAGACCATCCGGTGTGACGGATAGTTCTTCGCACACATTCCGGAATGCTTGCCACTCTTGGCGCCTTGTGGAGTCACCTTGTTCGTCCTCCACCTCTTCGTGCCGCCACCTGTTCGTTCGGACCCTTCGAATTACCTGCTGCAGCATGGTGTCTTGTTGGGTGGCGTCTAGGATGGCCTCTAGGGGAACTGCCGGTGGCCGCGCTTGGTCCACCACAAAATGGACATACTCGTCTGCCATGGACGGCGTGTCTCGATGAGAGTCCTCTGGGTGGCGTGACATATAGTCAGCCGGGTTGGCGGCCTTCCCTGGCTTGTGCACGATCGTGAATGTGTATTCTTGCAGACGGAGTCCCCACCTCTCGATGCGGGGTGGCATCTTGGACCGAGGGTTGCCATAGATGGTGACGAGGGCTTGGTGGTCTGTTACCATGGTGAAATGCTTCCCGTAGATGAACACATGGAAGTGCTCACATGCCCACACCACTGCAAGGCTCTCCTTTTCCGGTTGGGAATAGGCTTTCTCCGTGTCGGAAAGGCTCCGGCTGGCATGTGCCACAATGTGGCGGTGGTCTGTGTCCTTGTCATATTGAGCCAGGATGGCTCCTAGCCCGACGGGGCTTGCGTCCACTGTTATTTCAGTCTTGCGATCTGGGCTGAAATAGGCCAGGCTTTCCACCGAGCCCACTGCTCTCTTTATGGCCTGGAAGGCTTGCTCGCATTCGGGAGTCCAATCAAAAGCCTGTCCTTGCTTGGTGAGCGTGCGAAGTGGGTGACTTATTGTGGCATAGTCCTTGATGTACCTCGAACAGTAGCTCGCCATGCCGAGGAAGGATCGCACGTCACTGACGTCAAGTGGACTCTTGGTGCTGTTCAGAGTACTCACTTTGGCCGGGTCTGGTTGCATTCCGGCCCCTGAAAAGATGTGGCCAAAGAATTTCAGTTGCGACTGATGGAACTCGCATTTCTCCTTGTTGAGCGTGAGGTTAGCCTCCAGGAGAGCATGGCAGACCCTATCTAGGGCCGTGTCGTGGGCCTGGAGTGTCGCCCCATAGACTAGAATGTCATCGCTGTAGTTCAGCGTATTCGGGATGTGATGTATCGTTTGCCGGATAGCTTCTTGGAATATTTCAGCGGCTGATGAAATGCCGAAATTCAGTCTCTTGTACCTGAACAACCCTAGGTGCGTCGCAAATGTTGTAATGTAGCGGGAGCTCTCATGCAGTTCCAGCTGATGATAGCCTTTGTTTAGGTCCAGTTTGGAAAACACCCTTGCCCCATTGAGGGCGGCAATCATGTCACTTAAGTGAGGTCCGGGATGACGTTCCCTCTCAATGGCGGTGTTGGGCATTCTCATGTCCACACAGAGTCGCACTTTCCCGGGTGTGCCTTTCTTTGGTACGATCACGACGGGAGATACCCACGGTGTGGCGCCTTCCGTCCGTTCGATGATGCCGGTGTCCAGCAGGTCTTGTAGCTCATCCTCCACCGCTTGTTGGAGGTGGAACGGAACCTTCCGCGGGTGCTGGGCAACCGGGCGGACCTGGTCGTTTATGTGAAGGCGGATCTGACCTCTGTTCATTTTCCCGAGTCCCGAAAACAGTTTTGGGAACTTGTGCACGGTGTCATTTTCACCAGTGACGCGGTACAGGATTTCCACCAGTTTCAACCGTTCTGCCGTTGGCAGACTGAGGAGACAGTCAGCTTCCGGTCCCTCGATGACGTGGATTACGGCCGGAATGGATGTTGTTCGGTGCCTTAGCGTCGTTGAAAACTTCCCTAGGCATGGGAGCGGCTTCCTGGACATCCAGGTGTAGACACGCACATGAGCGGGGTCGAGCCGAGGCCGAGGGTTCATTTTCTGGTATTCGGTCACTGGGATGTAGTTGAGGGATGCCCCGCTGTCCATCACGAACTTTGTGGGATGCGTGCCAACGCAAATGTCCAGCCGAGGGTACTTTTTGAGCTGATCGGGGTCAGCGATCATGTTTGCATACTCCACGGAGTACTCGTGTTCACTCGAAGTTGATTCGGAGTCTCTTGACGGTGATCTTCTGGACCATCTTGATGACCGTGACTCCCTGCTTGACTGGGAGGATTTGGAGGAGGACTTCCGGCGGTCACGTACCGCTCGCGCGTGATGGCGGCGTGTCTCACCTCTTGGTGACCTCGTGGAGGCTTTTTCTTTCTCCCGGCGGTAGTCGCCGCACATGGTCTCAAAGTGGTTGTTGCGACCACACTTGTGGCACTTCTGTCCCAGGGCCGGGCACGCTCCGATGTGTGGGAAGTCGTACCCGCATCGGTAGCATCTTCTCAATGGCGCCTTCTTCCCATTATCCTGGCGCCTGCTTCTCTTCCCCGAATCAGGCCGTCGATGACCGGGGCGACGATGGTGTCTCGATGGCGGTCGAGCTTGTCGTTCCCGCTCTTTCGACCACCGGCGAGGGCGGTCCGTGCGTACCTGACAGACTACCTCCTTGCGGTCCACACGTCCTGCCTCCATCGTCTTGGCTTGCTCTTCGGTCTGATCATGGAGTCTCGTTATCTCTTCAATTTCATCCAGCGTGTGGCTCTTTTTCAGTAACTTCCTGCGTAGCGTCTCTGACTGGCAGCCGTCGATCACCCGTAGGCGAATGGCGTCATCCGTCGAGAACTCGTCGAACTCACAGTGGCGCGCCAGGCGCCGCAACCTTGTTATGTATGAGCCCATGACTTCATCCTTTTCTTGTCGCGCTCTTTGGAATACGTATCGTTCATAGTCTACATTCTTTTTGTGCACAAACTTCCTATCCAGGGCGGCGCGCACATTCGCATATGTTCCTGCGTCCGCAGCGGGAAGTTCCTTTATCATCTTGCTGACATCCTTGCCCACGAGGTTCCGAAGTGCGATCAGTTGATCTTCGTCCCCTGTCACCTTCGAGCCCTTAATGTAGTCCTCGAAATCTTCAATCCACTCTTCCCAGCGAGGGCCCATGCTGCTCCCGACCACGAGCGCTAGGGGCTCTGGGGGGCGCAGATGCGTCATCCCCATGATGATTGGCTTCACATCTTGTCGCACTGGGGACTGGGCTGGGGACCCCTGACTCGACATCGCGGTGTGCGCGTGATGCGTGCAGCGGCAGCGCAGAGCAGGTCCAGGGAATCCCTTGTGGAATCTTGTGCTGTATTTAGGTAAGTCCCCACTGTTTATTCTTCCCTTTTTTTTTTTTTTTTTCTTGTATTTGCCTGTGCTTGATGAAATTTCACTGTTGCCTGACTTCAAAATGGCCGCCCGGGCCTTTTACATGGAGCGTCCGAGAGCCCGCCTGACTTTAAGATGGCCGCCGGCTGGGGAGCGTGTGCAGACGTCCCACGTGGTGTCAGGCTCTCAAGTCATTCATTCTGAGGCAGCGCGCTGCTTGGACAGCTCCTCTCACGGTCTGTTCCATTTATTTCGTTTCACTCACGGCTTCACAGGCGGGCGGAGCAGTCCTCACGTTCGCTGCTCCGTTCTGGCCGGGGGGGGGACACGCACATCGGCGCTTTCACTTTCCTCTCGCCTGTCACGGCGGCGGTCTTCCTCACCACAGGGCGCTCACTCAGGCTCTTCACGCGCTATCGCGGGTGGTGGCGCTTCGCTGGTTCCTTGCTACCAGCCTCTCATCAGCTTACTTGGCGTGCTGGTGTTTCGGGAGAGCGTCCAGCTCCATCCCACCCTCGTCGCCAGCTGTCGTGTCTACGCACTCTCGCAATGACGACAGACACAGAGGGTTCTCTATTCACGTTCTTTATTTGCTTCTGTACACCAGCATGTCATTCCCTCAACTGCCGACCTGACCTCGTGCCCCACCTCTTCCTGTCACTCCCCATCCTCCCCTATCTCCGCCCATCCTGCTCCGCCCATACAACCACTAGACCCCTCATCTCTACAGACACGACAGCCCCTACACATCTTTTCCACCTGTTTCCTTTGTTTCTAACATCAACTAGCACCTGACGATACCGTTCTTTCTAGTAGAGGGCTACGAAGTCCAACAGCCATAAGGGACCCAGGAGGCGGTCCCTGACAACAATGCTCACATGTATTTCATAGCGCTATAAAGCGCCCCGGCGAGCCTCCCGGCGCTGGACGCCCGTTAGCAAAGCGCGGGCCAAAGACAGGCTTGCCCTGCGCTTGTGAGGGCCTGGGTTGGGCCACCTGTTTGGTTTGCCTTCAAATGTAATCTGATTTTAGCTGTTCCTTAAGGAGAGTTGTCTTGGTTTGTCTTTGTTAACTGCCTGCCTTGTTACTTGGTCCGAGGCTGGCCCTGGAGGAACCGCAAAGCACTGGAGCCGTCACAGAGAACTGCAAAACAGAGCAAGGCCACGACACGCCCTGACAAATGCACCCTCAACTAACCCGGCCAGTTAATACAGGAGGTGGAGTCGCGTTAAGCGTAGCGGGAGCCTCGAAAGGCAGCTCCATGGACGAATAGAAAACAACAGCTCAGACTATTTCAAATTACTAAAAAAAAACAGCACCGGTGCACACTGATGATAGTCAACGCCCGGAGATTGAACAGCCGGTACAAAACTTGGCTAGTCTCCAACTAGCACTTGGTAGACAAGTTGGTGCAACACTTCCCACCAGGGCGCTGGCATGCCCACCTGGGGTGTTAAGCAATCCTCTGCATCCCCTGCGGCGTGGAGGGGAGGGCCCTTCAGGGGGCCCCAATTAATATTTGTGAGAACTGAGGAGGCCTCGTGCACTACCCCTCCCCCCCTTCTCTGGAGCTCCCCAGTTCCTGACAGGTGCCTAGAAACCGTACTACCATGCCATCACAGCATTTCTGATGCAACAGACGCAGGCATCAGCCCAGGTCATAGTATCTGTCATAGCTGGAGATGTAAATATATTGCACCAATATCGAGCCTGGTGCACAGATTTATGGCACCCTAGATGAAGGGGAATTGTTATCGCCCCCGGCAAAGGGGCCACTTTGCATTTTCTCTGGGTATTCATGCGCCCTACGCGGCTGGCTAGTGATGCCTTGCCATAGCCTCGGCCCTCTAGTCAATATCCCTCTCCCCGGGAGCCAGCGCGAGCTCGGATCACCTCTGGATTCACACCAGCCCGGCACATTCCGTCCTGCTTTCTGCGGCTGCTCCGTGAACCCCTGACCTTGTTGGCCAGCTCACACAAGAAGTCTTTTGTGCGGGCCTGTTTCGTTTTAATTTCAGCGAAGGTTGTCTCCTGGATCACGTTTCTTTTCAAAGGAATCATTGTACAGTAATAAAAGGTCACCCAGACCTTGGCCATGGCCGGTTTTGGAAACTCAGTCAGAAAATATGATGTATAGCACAGGGGAGGGCGAGCTCTTTGAAAACACCTCTGCCTGGCTCACGTGCTCGCCCGCGCTCAAGAGTCTAGTGTTCTTGGCAGTTCCCGCCTTCGGTGTGGCTGTTTGTGCTCAGAGATGTAGGCTGGTCATCAGCACTTACATTATGGTTGTTTTTTTACTGTTCAAACATGGATGAAGAGCCCATTTTCAAGACATGCCTTGAGGTGCAAGGGTTCCTGCTGCTGCGGTGAAACGGTATAGGGCCTGCCCTCAGTAACGTTAATTAGTGGTATGCTTTTGGTACCTCTGGGCACTACCCTTACCAATTACGCTTTCAGGGTCATGAATAGGGCAGCAGCAGGAACAGGAAGTTAACAGGGATGTAGCGCCAATGGGAAGATGTGTGGCGCAGTGGGCAGAGCGACTGACTCCGGAACACGGGGCTCGCGGGTCCTGTGCCGGCGGCAGTTCAGCTCAGCATCATGTGACTCTGGGCAATAGCTCACGTAATCTCCCCGACCGCCCCCAGCGCCTTTTATTTTACTTTATTTTATTTTATTTAATGCGTTTTTAAATAGCGCGGACTTTACCCGAAGGTGTCAGAGCGCTTCACAATAGGAATAGTAATGATACATGAGGAGAAAAATTACAAGTGAGCATGTTACAAAAGCAAACGTTACGTTACATGAGGCACTAGTGATGATTGTGCAAGTATCAAGAGCAAACAAAATACAAGAGGTAGCAAACGATACGTTACAAAAGGAAAAAGTGACGTGTGCAAGTTACAAAAGCATACAAAGTACAGTAGAGGTAAAAAATTACAATAAATGGCAGACACTCAAAACACTTAAACAAACGTTACGTTACATGAGGCAGTGGTGGCCATTGTGCATGTATCAAAAGCAAACAAAATACAAGAGGTAGCAAACGATACGTTACAAAAGGAAAGGTGACATGTGTGCATGTTACAAAAGAGTACAAAGTACAAGTAGAGGGATAATACTGCACTAAATGGCAGACACTCAAAACACAATAACACACTGGGAAGGCACTTCTATAGGCATGGAGAACAGAATTTCCTATAATGGAAGGACTTCCTTCAGAAAATAGAGGGCGTGAATTAAATTTGGAAGTGTCTTTGAAGGAGGAGAGCTTTGAGGTCAGTTTTGAAGGCCTGGGAAGAGGTGGTGAAACCACTCCTCCCATCTTATACTCTCCCCTCCTCTCCTAATCCTATCTCTCTAGCCCATCCTCCCTTCCTCGCTCTCTGCTGCCCCCTCACCTGACTCCTCAACCCCTTACTTCCCCCAATACCTCCTCCTTCACCATAAACCTTCCCCCCAACTCCTCTACTGATGACGGATCTAAACATCTAATGGTCAACGCGATGGCAGCTAACTGCCCCTCTCTTTTACCCCCTCATTCCTGCACCACTTTTACTCCAACCCCATCCTCACCTTCATCCTCCACACTACTCCTCCCCAACGTCAGAACCTTCCTCTGAGACAGATTCTACACTTCACCTCTCCTCATTTCCCATAACTTACCACCCCCAACCCTTCCCTTAGCCTCCGACACCTATTCATACAATACACTCTACTCTACATTGAGTCTGACCCAGTTCTCTCACCCTCCCTGAACTTACTCCAAACCAACCCATGCGCAGCCCAGACACCTCTCCCACACAGACCTACCTCTCACACCGCTCCCTCTCTTGATCTCCGCACCCTATGTTACAGACTGGACTCACATCTCTCTGAGTTAAAATCCCTCTCCTCTTCTGGATTTTATTTTTTAAAGAAAAAAAAACATTGATGGACGGCTCCATGATGTTGACAGAGTCGTGCCCCAAACTTTAAAGAGCATTTTCGGTGGTTCCTGCCAATGCTTGAGAAATGACTGCTGACTTGTGGTAGTTTCTAAATTTGGCAGGGGGAGTAGTCTCAGACCAACAGAGATTAATCAGTCTGCCAAAGCATAAATCGGGCCCTCAGTTCTGTCCAAAAATTGGATGGGCGCAGGTTCCAATGGCATGAGGAGGCAATAGAGAAGATGCATCCACCAACTCTATATTTTTGTAAATAAAAAAAACGCTCTAAGATGCGCGCCAAGATGGATGCAGCACACTCTTGGGTAGGGGATCACTAATCTGTGTATAGCCCTGATTTACTCAGCAACACTAACAGGGATGTTTTAGGTGGTCAAAACTAGGACTTACTAAGTCCACTCGAGATGAAGCAAGATAGATGTTTTAGGTGATGGTTGCAGTGCAGTGCAGCCTGAAGTCTATACTTGCCCGCCATCTTACTTGTCGCGATTACCGTCCAGTGAGGGTGTCGCTAAGGCACGTAGATTTGTGTACATGTTTGGGGTGTTCCCTGCTGGAGAGGGGGTGAGGCTCTCCACATTCCTCTATTCTAACATCCTTTACCTCACCATTTAAGGCATTACCATAGTCCTCCTCTGCCTGACCTCTAGTTGGCTGCTATGCCACACACCATAATTAGCCTCCACACAGCCTGCCATTGACGGGATAGAGTACTTACTGCTGCAGAATGTTCCTTTTGTTTCTGAGTCTGGGCCGGCAGGGGAGGCTTTCGAAGTGGGAGGTGACTCCGGGTAACGATCACCCTGTTTCTATCTGAATGACTTTAAAAAACCATTGAGGCCGACCTCAAGATGGGGGCTATGCCTTACTATTAACCACCTTCCTCACAGTCTAAGAGGCATATAGTTTGAGCAGGGCATTGGCCCCGGCTTTCGCAGATGGAGCTCTTCTGCCCCCCCTATCGATTAATGGGGAGAGCGAACTCCCTCACAGCCTGACAGTGGCAATTTGAATGATAAGAGATATTGTCTTTGCTCCTGCAGTTGGAGTCTGGATGCCTACACCCCCCCCCCCCCAGTAGTATTTAACTGAGATTCGTAGGGAGTGAGTGGCCACCTTACTCATTTAGCGGAAGTTCTTTTTTGCTTCACCCACACATGCTGGTTTGTTTGGATGCTGGAGGGTTCCTGATATCAGCCTCACTCTATATCATCAACCTACCAACCTAACCACATCCTAACCTTTGTCTCATTGCCCATTTTAACCACCCCACTACGCCTAGTCCAACCTTTTATGCTCTCTCAAACTTCTCCCCACTTGCAGTTTTACTGTAACTAGTAACTGAATGTCTTAAGCAATGTCCCCCTCACAAACCCCTCAACACTGCTCTTGTGAGATATGGCCCAAACTCATGCAGCTTCACGTATCCGAAAAATATCTTAAAGAACGCAAAAAAGAATCACAAACACAAGCTACTGAAACAGCACCCAGAAACACTAATAGCTGATACCTACCTTAGTGTGATACATGGCACCAAGAAACCTGACTTTATCTTCTACTCCAAACGCCCGGCTAAATGGAAAAACATCTTCCTTCTCCTCCTATAAGTCACTAAAACAATCAAAATACCCTATGGAATAAAACTCACGACGTCCCCTTCCCCTTCTTTTAGAGGGGAAATCGACATATCCAATTTCCGGGCACGAAACATCTCATACAAGCCACTGGCCCTCACCTCACAATCTTTGATAGACACTTTCGTTCATTTTTTACTGTACTAACACAACAGGGCCAATTACCCCTAACGTCTCTCTCCCTATTACCACAATCCATCAACCGTGAACAGCCCCTCCGACTTCCATCCATGGATTAACTACTTTGCTCTGTGACACCCCCGGACACTACCATCAACCTTGCCGTCCCACTAACACACACCGCCGACTAATACCCTCAAAATGAACTCTCATGTTCCCATCCTATCCAGTAATCTCACGATAACAAACCCAGAGGATACTCACACCAAACCTAGGGAAGTGGGTCCCTTCCGTCATCCATTGATCATGCAGCAGTTGCCCCCCTTCCTTCTAATGATAACCCTACCCCCTTACACAGACAATCGACAATTCTAGGCTATTGACACAGACCACCCCGTAGCTTAGAGCTCTCTGCTCCCCTATACTCAGGACTGGCCCCGTATCCTCCCACTCTCAATGTATCCAACTCTGAGACACCCCAGGACTCAACCAGTAACCTTGACACCCCCTCCAACACTCACTGCAGACAATTGCCCACCAGAAGGTCCTCACCTGCTCTCACCCTCATCTACAAGCTCACTGTCACAAATCCAGTTGATGCCCACTGCAAGCCTAGTGATGCGGGCCCCAACATTAGATCATCATCGACTAATTTCTTAACTGACGCACCCCCCCGAACAAGGCAGACCCTACTCATCCCACCCAGACTGTCTTTAATCCTTGTCCCAACGGCACAGATCCCCCCAATAGCGTAGTGACCTCTGCTCCCTCAGATGCAGAACTTGCTGCGCTTTCCCCCACCCTCAATGGGGGATGCACCAATAACACTGTCACACAGATTCTGAACCGAATGGAGCATAAACTTAACTCTCTTGCAACTGACTTGGCGCATCTTAGACAGGATCTCTCAAGCCAGGCCATCCTTGCCCCCTCTCACATTTATGAGAGTCTGTAATTGCCTCCACACACAGGTTCTCTGATGACCTTACAGTGCATACCCTAGCTCTCCACTCTCCTGTGCCGGCTGGTCCACAGGCCCTGTTGTTCTCACTGCCCCTTATCTGCACTGGAAGCGGTGACTCTCAGGGAATCTTATCTCACCAAGACCCAGAACCTGATTCACAATCCCCCCTTCACAATCCCAGTAATAGTGGGCATAAATAGAATCCCTTTAAAAACAGACTCGCCCACACCTCCTGCTCATTTCACCACCATTCAGGCTCTACCATCTGCTAAAGACAACCCCGGCCCTCTATCTTTCATGCTCGTCAACTGTAGATCAGCACCTCAACATGCTACAGATATCGCTGAAACTTTACTCAGTGAGGGAATTGATATTGCTTTCCTCACGGAATCTTGGCTCAATGACCACTCTACTGTCATACTTGATCTGCTTACACCTCCTGGTTACTCTATCATTAGACATGACAGACTTGAAAGAACAGGTGGAGGTCTAGCCATAATCCACAAAGTTGAAATTCATCTTTCCATAGTAAATAACGCAGAATACTCGACTTTCGAATACCTTGGCATTTAACTTAAAGGTATAGGCCCCCGCCTATCAAACTTCACACCACATACCACCCTCCTGGTGATCACGCCCTCTTCACAGAAGTCCCAATTACAGATCTAGAAGCCAGGATTCGTGAACAACTACAAGGTCACCCTCCCACTTATAATGTAAATGATTTCACTGCCCACTTCAACACCACAATAACGGAAGTTTTCGAACAAGTAGCACTGCTCAAATTAAAACAACTAAGATCAATCCAATCAAAATCTTGGTTTAACTCGGATCTCAACAAAGAAAGAAGACAACCCAGACAAGCTGAAAGGACATGGAGACAAAACCCCTTGTCATTACATCTAACTCTACTCAGAACTGCAAGTTTATAGACTTCAGAGAAAAAGCCTCCTTCTTCCGCATCCAACTTGACCATGCAAAGAATAGGCCCAGGGAGCTCTTTAACATTGTCAAATGACAAACCACGTCTTCCTCCCCACATGAAATAATAGCCTCTAATGAATGATGTGAAGAAATTTCCAGCTTCTTCGGGGACAAAATCGCTAAAATTGAGCAATCTTTCCTTCAAGTCACAAGCCTACCACCTCTACTAACAATCCTCTCTGACACACCCCCTCCACGGTAGTCCCACCTCCTGATTTTATCAATGATCAAATGGCCCCAAATGGACCAAACGGCAACCTTTTTAACACCGATTGAAAAACTACACCAATTGGTCGGACTTCAAACCCATGACAGAATTAAAGTCTTCAATATTATTGCGAAATTAAAGCCTGCTTCTCACATCAAAGATGCCCTCCCTGCAAAAATAGTACATAACCTAAACCACATCATCGCCCCGTGTTGGACAAAAATCATCAATACTTCTCTCGCTTCAGATTGTGTACCGGATTCCCTCCATCTAGGTCAAATCACACCCATTCTCAAAAATCCAAGGGCAGACCCAAATGATCTCACCAACCTGAGAACTATCTCCAACCTCCTGTTGCCAGCCAAAACTATGGAAAAATGCGTCTTACAACAACTCAGCCTGCATAAAGAGGATGCCAACCTACTTGACTCCTTCCAATCAGGGTTCAGGAAAGGCTTTGGCACAGAAACTGCCATGCTCAATATCGCAGATGACATCCATAGATCCTTAGACGAAGGAGATGCATGCATACTTATCCTACTTGACTTATTAGCGGCCTTTGACACAGTTAATCACCTAGCCTTACTGGAATCACTGATGATCCGCTCGGTATCAATGGCACAGTTTTAAAATGATTCACATCTTACTTTCATCACGATCACAACAAATCAGAATCAAGTCTTGCCCCTCGAAACCCACACCTGTCACTCTTGGCATCCACCAGGGCTCAATCCTCTCCCCATCCCTTTTCAATCTCTTCATGGAACCCTTTACTATCATCCTGAAGCAAGCAGGGATCACACAAAATCGAATCACCCTGTAACATCCTACATCTCAACGCCACACTGAGTAATATACAATCTTGTTTTACTCCAACCATCTAAAATTAAACCCCAGCAAAACAGAAGTTATTCTGCTCTCCCCCAAAAGTAACCACCTTCCAATCCAAGACTGGATCCGTGACCTGAACGCTCTAAATTGTTCTCTCACTCTATCCAACTCGGCTAAATCCTTGGGCTTCACCCTGGACACAAACTTGTCAATGAAGAATCACATCAAAACCTCGAGCAAAGGAGCAATTTACACACCTAAAAAAAATCAAACCATTTATTCCGTTGGATGATTTCAAGTGGGTCGTTCAATCTCTGGTCGTCTCCTAACTTGACTCTGGGAATGCTATCCTCACAGGGACCCTGAAAACTCACCTCGCTCCCCTCAGATCAGTACTACACATGGCAGCCCGGTTCATAACAAATATTAAACGGTATGAACACATGACTCCTGCCCTCAAGACCCTCAACTGGCTTCCCATCGAAGGAAAATGAACTTACAACACTGCCTGTAGCACCAACAAAGCCATTCACCCACACACCCCTGACTATTTAGACAACAAACTCACAAAAGCAGGAAGACCAGATCTCTGAGAAACTCCAGCACATTTTTTCTCGTTCCTCCCAAACTAAAAAATAAATCAACCCAGGCTCGCTCTTTTTCAAGTAACGCTTCCAGCATATGGAACTCTCTTCCGAGGGACCTACGATGCAACCCCTTCTTCTCTGGCTTCAAAAGAGAGCTCCTCAACAAATACTGGAACACATGAGCAATTCTTGAACTCAGTTCTAATAGTCTCTCTTTCTCAGTTCAGACTCCGTTGAACTTTTGGCCGTTTTCTTTGTTTGCTTCTTTTGCCTAGAAGGTCTTTCTCTCTCTGGATTCACAATATGCGAATTGTCCACAAACAGTAACCGCCCTCGTGGCCTAACTATTTTCCGTGTATATATAATTTTTTATTCCAGCCGCATTGTCTAATATTTTTTTCATGTGTATATATTGTATGTGTACTTGAACCTAAGTTTGTTGCGCGTAATATTCTCAGTGACTGGATTATTGCCTTCTTCCCGATTCTGTAAAGTGCTCTGATACCTTCGGGTCTAGCTAGTGCCTATATACATTTTTAAAAAATAGAGACCTCCAGAAGGTTGTTAGAAGAAAAGATTAGAGTACAGCTTGACTTATATCTATTCAAGTGACAAGAGAATTACTTTTTATATAATGCAGAGGAAGTTAAACTGGATCTCCTGTTTATTTGGAAACCAGTGCAGTCTTTGAAGCAGAAGACGTGTATTTGGTAATCTGGAGGTCTCTAACATCAACCTTGCAGCAGCATGTTGAACTACTTGGAGTCTTTTCTAAAGTGTGGACGGTTAAGCAAATTTGCTTAGTCTAATCTAGAGTCAATGATCACTGTGACTGCAGCTTTATCACTTTGCTCTGTAAGGGAAGTTGTTTTCTCAAAATTCTGAAATATAAAAATAAGAGGAAACAACTGAAGACAACTGCTTCGAATGAGATCAGGAACT
The DNA here is from genome assembly GCF_964204655.1 of Triturus cristatus. Taxonomy (NCBI): domain Eukaryota; kingdom Metazoa; phylum Chordata; class Amphibia; order Caudata; family Salamandridae; genus Triturus; species Triturus cristatus. Next base: position 1,142,639,170 of record NC_140592.1, read on the forward strand.
GTGAAACCTCACTTCAAGGATCTTCACTACTAGGGATGGTATTTGTGAATAACCCTTTTCACTTGGCCAATAAGACTCAAACCAGAGGTCTGATTTTCCATTAATAACAAAGGCTTCAGTTTTCTCAGCAATTTCCTTTAGCCAATTACTTCTCATCCATTCCAAACAAAACACATGAGATCTTGAAATACCTCATGGGAAGCAATGAAGCAATTTACTTTCTAAGCATCGCAGAAGTTGTTTCATCTGCATATATATAGATTTTAAATCCCAGGTTAGCTAAGACCTATATTAAACAACTGAGGAGGAAGTTCCAAGGCATCCCGCACAATAGAGAGATCTTGCTTGCAGTAAAGGTGGCCATTTTTGCTGCTCGATATCGCTCAGATAAAAAAGGACAGCAGTGAGCTACATTTGGAGCAGCCTAGCCACTGCCGGTCTAGCTATAATCTAGGTAGAGGTTTTGAAGGCACATGCACTAGGTGCTGTGCAATCTCATCCTAGGTGCTGCACTCGTTCAAAATGTTGTGGGGCACCCCTGGATTAAAGCATGCATGATGTCACTTCCACTGCCAATGACGTTTGTAAAAATACTTTTGGTGAATACTTCTAACTGCTGATTCCTCACCATGTGAATATTCACCAAGCATTAGACTAGGTCTAGAAACTTGAAATCAGTACTCCTGCATGCAAGTAGGTGGGGTTCATGCAGCTCCGCGCTGACGCCATTCCTTTCTGGAAGTGACGAGTGGAGCTGCATATTAGTGCCACCCATGGGCGCTGACATCAGTTTCTCTCTTTCCGCACTCTCATACGCGATCTGCAGCTACTCCTCCGCACTCTCATACGTGATCTGCAGCTACTCATCCGCACTCTCATACGCGATCTGCAGCTACTCCTCAGCACTCTCATACGTGATCTGCAGCTACTCCACAGCACTCTCGTACGCCATCTGCAGCTACTCCTCCGCACTCTCATACGCGATCTGCAGCTACTCCTCCGCACTCTCATACGCGATCTGCAGCTACTCCTCCACACTCTCATACGCGATCTGCAGCTACTCCTTTATCTTTTGATGAGACTTTTTTCTCCAAATAATTTTTTTGCCAGTGTTCAAGGGAATGTGCCACCTCCCAAAAGCCTGAAGGACCATTGCAAAAAGAAGTCTGTATCAGATTCCCGCAATGTATGCTTGTGGTGCCTGTGGTTGGAACATGACTCCAGGGCCACACCGGAGGGTTTGGTGGTTCAGGTGTCCACCAGTAAAACAAAACATACCACCTTTCCTACAACTCCGCCAGACCATGAATCCAAAAGACTAGAGACTGTTGGCAAACCCTTGTTTTCTTCTGCCAGCATTGCCCTAATTGTGTCAATGCCAGTTGTCTCCTAGGTCGCTACACCCACCCATTGTGAGACATGGTGAACCAAACCCTGTCAGCAGTTCTAGACAATCTACAGGCGTCTTTAAACCAAACAACCCAGGATGGACAAGATGCAGCAAAGTTTGTGATCTGCTCAGGCTGACCGGTTGCTTAGGTCGGGCAATCGGCTCAAGTGTGGTGCTTTGGCCTCATGCCTGGATAGAGTCTAACAGCTTCTCTGGGGATGTCCATCTTTCCTTAATGAATATACCTTTCATTGGCGCTCGCCTTATTGGTGAAAAATCAGGCTCAGTGCCGGAATGATTTAAAGAGAGTATGGTCAAAGCACGTTGCTTGGGTATGTCCACCAACAGTTTTGCCCTTTATGAGGACCCTGCAGCTGGCACAACAAGCTTCTCAGCCCTTTTTGGCCTAGGCTATGGCTCCCTGAGACAATGCCCAGGGCATCAGGGAAAAGGTGCAAGTCAGTCCCCGCCACTCCAGCAACCACAACCACAAAACTACTTTAGAGTGTTCTTTACGACACAAAGCCATCCTGTTGGAGGCAGGATATAACATTTCTTCCACGGGAGGCAATTTGTCACTTCAGAGAAGTGGGTCCTCCAAATTGTCCACCGCGGCTACACCCTCCTTTTCCTTTTTATCCTACCACACCTTCCACCACCATCAGGGTAACTGACAGAGGACCATATGTCAATTTTGCAGCTTGAAGTGCAGGCTCTTTTGGCCAAAGGGCCATACTGAGCATTGTGACCTCAGAAGTGGGAAGTGGGTGTCAGTCCTGCTACATCCTTGGGCTGAAGAAGCATGGATGCCTCCACCCTATTTTAGATGTTTGCCCTCTCAACACCTTCCTGGAAAAGAACAAACTCAAGGGGCCTGATTCACAGAACTAACTTAAGACAAAATCCTAAACTTACTACCATTTTGTATTCACAGAAGGCACTTACTCATTTTGGTATTCATAGAAGACACTTACTCACTTCGGTATTCACAGAAGTTAGGAGTCCTAACTTTAGGACTCCTAAATGCCTTCTGTGAATACCGAAAGTCTTAAAATTAGGATTTTTCTCAGTTTAGGAGTCCTAAAGTTAGGACTCATAACTTTACTGCTACTAAACTGAGAAAAATCCTAATTTTAAGGCTTTCGGTATTCACAGAAGGCATTTAGGAGTCCTAAAGTTAGGAGTCCTAACTTTACTACTACTAAATTGAGAAAAATCCTAATTTTAAGACTTTCGGTATTCACAGAAGGCATTTAGGAGTCCTAAAGTTAGGAGTCCTAACTATACTACTACTAAACTGAGAAAAATCCTAATTTTAAGACTTTCGGTATTCACAGTAGGCATTTAGGAGTCTTAAAGTTAGGACTCCTAACTTCTGTGAATACCGAAATGAGTAAGTGCCTTCTGTGAATACCAAAATGAGTAAGTGCCTTCTGTGAATACCAAAATGATAGTAAGTTTAGGATTTTGTCTTAAGTTAGTTCTGTGAATCGGGCCCAAGATGTTCAAGCTAGCCTAGGTCCTGGCTGCCCTAGACCCCGAAGATTGGATAGTAGTGTTGGACTTTAAGGATGTTATGTCCGTATTCCTGTCCTGTAGGCACACAAGCGCTATCTGTGATTCACAGTGCTCCTTTTTGGCCTCACCAGTGCCCTTCGGGTGTTCACGAAAGTGTTGATGGTGGTTGCAGCACAGCTTTGGAGGTCAGGATTTTCAGTCTTTCCCTACCTCAACTGGCTGTTGAAGGTGGGCTCACCCCATCCAATGGTAGACCACCTCCAGACAATGGCGAACCTTCTATCATTGTTGGGGTTCACTGGCAACTTGGTAACAATGCACCTGATGCCTTCGCATACTCTTCCATTCATCTGAGCCATTCTCAATACAGTACAGTTTTGTGTCTTCTACCTGGAGCAGAGAGTCCAGGAAATTCAGTCTATAATACTGATATTTCGGCCTCTGCCATGGAGCTAAGTACAGATGACTCTGAAGCTAATGGAACTGTTGGCCTCCTGCTGGGGATACATGCTAGCTACATGGCACATGAGGGCTCTTCAGTGGGATTTGAAGTCCCAGTGGGTGAAGCACCACAGGAAGCTGTCAGATTGTATCCAGATTTCGGGAGAGACTGCAAAAGATCTGCAGTGCTGGATGCTAGACTGCAATCAGCTCAGTGGCAAACCCCTCACCCAGGATTGATAGTGAAGATTAATGCATCACTTCTGGGAAGGACATCAAGGACATCTGTTGGAGTTGGAGGCAATTCACTTAGGGGCATATTATCAAGCCAGGCGATAAAATTATCGCCGCTTTAGCGGCAGAAAACTGCCGCTAAAACGGAGATAATGGGCTTGATAATATGCTCTATGGAATTCCATCTGAAACCCATGTTAGATGTCCTTCACATCTAACATGGGCTTCAATCGGAATTCCATAGAGCATATTATCGAGCCCATTATCGCCGTTTTAGCAGCAGTTTTCTGCCGCTAAAGCGGCGATAATTTTATCGCCTGGCTTGATAATATGCTCCTTAGTGTTTAAGGCATTTCTGTCTACAATCAAAGCAAGGCTGGTACAGGTACTCACAGACAACACTACCACCATGTGGTACTGCAACAAGCAGGGCTAGGTGGGGTCTAGGGTTCTGGACCGCCAGAGAATTTATCTGGCGGTGAACGATCTGGCTGGATCTCTAAACGCCTGGGTGGACGAACTTAGCCTCCGATGGCCAGTGGATCATGAATAGCAGTTAAACCAGTAGGTGGTGCAGAGTGTCTGCCAGCAATGGGGAGAACTTTGCTCGATCTTTTTGCCACTGTTGTGAATATGCAGTGTCAGCGCTTTTATTAAGTCGAGTTCCCAAGAGTGCTGTCTTGAAACACACTCCGTCTTAAGTGGAGCTTGGAGCTCCAGTATGCCTTCCTACCTCTACCCCTCCTGGCTCGAGTTCTGTAGAAGGTCATGACTGACTGAGCCCAAGTGATCTTAGTGGCACCAGTCCAGGGTGGGGGAATAAGATACCCAAAACTCCAGGGTATGAGCATCTATCCCCTAATCAAGATGTGGGTTCGGGAAGATCTTCCATTACAATAGCAGAGCAGGATACTGTAAGCAAGCCTCCACAATCTGTACCTCCATGCATGGATATTGAGCAGTGGCAGGTGATTTCACTTGACCTTCCTCTTGAGGGGTTGATGTCATCTTGGTGGCTCAGTGCCTGTCTACAAGTCGCTGTATTCCAGATATTGTGATAAAATTGTGGCCTGGTATGGCACCCGCCAGATAGACCCGCTACAAGCCAAGCTGTCTGACGTATTACTGTTTGTTTTGTTTCGGGTCCAGCAAGGACATGCATTGGACACTGTTAAGGGTTATTTGTCAGCCCTTTGTTTAAATCACCACTTGTGATGAGATTTTTGAAAGGTTTGCATCACTTATTTCCACTGAAGCCCTTTGTGGTGCCACAGTGGGACCTGAATTTGATGCTACTTTTTTAATGTGTACCCCTTTTGAGCTGATGCACAGTTATCCATTGATTGTGTGGCCCCTAAAACAGTCTTTCTGAACCTCCATTACATCACCTCGGCGTGTGTCCAGCAGTACTTCCTAGACAAGCTGGTGTTGAGGACTCGAGCTGCCTTTCTCCGGAAAGTGGTAACACTTTTTTTGTGTGTAGGTTCACATTTCCAGCGTTCTTTACTCTGCCTCATCCCTCGAAAGAGGAAGAGAATTCACTGTTTGGATCCCTAAAAAGCACTCAGCTTTTACATAGATCGCACCAAAGAACACTGAGTGGACGATCAGCTCTTTGAAGGCTTTTCTGGGGCAAAGAAAGGTAAAACTGAACTGATATGGACCATTTCTCTATGGACTGTTCTTTGAATAAAGGTCTGCTAATCATTGGCTGACAAGCAGTCTCGAAAAAAAGGCTTACAGTCTCATTCCACCAGAGCCAAAGCTGCAACCAATACAATGGCAAGCAAAGTACCTGTCATAGATATTAGTCAGGTGGTTACATAGGTGTCAGTACATACTTTCTCGAAGCACTATTGCCGCTCAGCAGCGGCGTAGCTAGGGGGGGCGGTGGGGGCGGTCCGCCCCAGGCGGCACTGTTTTGTGGGCGGCAGCGGCCGCGCGGCACTGGCCTGTTGTGGCGGCCTTTATAATTTATTTGGAGACACCGACAGTCAGTGTACCCAAATAAATTATAAAGGCCGCCGCAACGGGCCTGTGCCGCGCGGCCGCCGTTTCACGTACAAGCACTTCTCACGTGCTTGCAAAAAAGCAACAAATTGCCGCCTGCAGCACACGCACCACGTTGCCAGATTAGGCTATTTGGGCGCGCGGTGAAACAAGCACCGCCTCCAGCGCGTGCACCGCGACGTCGAGCAGCCCACAACTTCCGGTGCAGCCAGGGAGAGCGCATGCAGGGGTTGGGATGGATTCCTGCACCCCACCACCATTCCCCGATGACGTGGATGAATCGGCTATGGTGCCTGACACCCCTGGATGGGACCCGTTTACCAATATAAAGTGTACTTTTACTTTAAAGGTAGGAGAGCACAGTGTGCGTCTGAATGGGCAGTTTTTCAAACTGGAGTGTAGTGCAAGCCCGGTTCTAGGGGGTGGGCCTGGGCAATGCCAATGAATCTGCAACCGATGTACAACAATAATAAAAAATGTTCAGATAACTGGTGATTTATGATCTTGCTAGAGAGCAATCATTTGTCTGTTAGTTTTTAAATGCAGATAAACTGTATTTTATGTGGGTAGCTCGGTGGGTTACTGCCTTTGTCACAGAGATCCTTGTGTTACTTGCCGTTCAGAAGTTACAATCCTAAAATAGGACAGTGAACTCAGAACTGTCCTCAAAGAGCTGCATTCAAACTTCACCTTTTTTTGTGTTGTGATATAGTTAGAACTTCTCCAGTCTTTCATTATTCTGATGTCGCTAAAAAGAGTTTGTTTGGGAAGTCATACATTTTTATCAGTAAAGCCAACCCCCAACCACTGGAGTACTTTTTAAATCCTGAGTTTGTGCTTCTCCAGACCAAAGCCTAGTAAAATATATTGCCCACCAGCATGGATGACATGTGACTCCTACACTTGTAATCCTCATTGGCCTATGTGACATTCCCCGTAGACTGATTCATTCTCTCTGTATAATGTGGGCTGTTATGTAAAGTACTGTGACACCTTACACTGATATGAGTAGCGCTATACAACAAATGGAATGCATATGAGAGAGGGGCAACAGAGATGAGGGGCACTGGTTAAGGGTGGCAGTGAGGGAATACGAGGAGCTGGTCATGGGGTGGGGCAACTACCGAGAGATGAGGGCTACTAGTGGAGGGTGGCAGTGAGGGAAGCCAAGGAGGAGGTTATGGGGTGGGGGGGGAACTACAGAGAGATGAGCGGCACTAGTGTAGGGTGGCAGTGAGGTAAGCGAGGAGGAGGTCATGGGGTAGGGGGGCTACGGAGCGATGAGGGGCACTGGTGGAGGGTGGCAGTGATGGAGTCTGAGGAGGAGGTCATGAGGGGGAGGGGCTGCGGAGAGATGAAGGATACTGTTGGAGGGTGGTAGTAAAGGTATCCACGGAGAAAGAGGTCATTGTTAGGGCCCCAAAAAAGACTTTTGCACCAGCACTAAATCCAACCCTGTCATGGCCTTTCTGTTTTCGTATATTTAATTAACAGTCGGGTGATTAGGAAAACTGTAAAGTGCATGCTAATTACATTTACTGCTATATTCAATGCTTCAAGTTTGAAGGTGATTTTACTAATGTTTTTTTACCAGGAATAATGAAAATGCAACTGGATGGTGGCTCATATGGGGCTGGGGCCCAAGGTCAGCTGTGAGATAAGATGCACTGAAGAGGGGTGGTAGAAAAGTGGATAAGCAAGCCTGTAAGGGAGCACGCTGCAGAGTCTGGGGTCAGGTGGAGGTAGTAATGAAGAGGGATTCTTCCTGAAGGTCGCACGGAGGGAGCCTGAGTAGTGTCACTTGCCTGATACTCCCACCTTAGAAATCTCCTCTTCCCATCAAAGGGACATATCATGGAGAAAAACACTTTTTGAGAGTAATAACATTTAGAAAGAGATTTGGAAAAGAGTGTGTTTTACTGGGCCTTGGTAGACTAAGAAGAGCTAAAGGAGGGCTGGAAGCAGGCCTGGCTAGACATATAGGCGACAAATCGGGCCTGTAGTGGCCCACCCGAATGCACCCTTGGCCCACCCAAATAAAAGTTCCTGGAGCCGGGCCTGGTGTAGTGTGTGAGTTTTGGTGATATAATGTGAGGGTAGAAGGAGTAATTTAAAGGTTGGATAGTTTAAATATAGGATGGGTTAATAAAAGGCAGAGGTAGTAGGAGTATGGAGTAGTTTGGGTGTTGAAGGGGTCATTATGTTTGTGTGCATTTACTGATCTAGCACGTTCTAAATTCAGTACACTTGTGAGCAGATTTGCCAAGATTCACACTATGCAACTATGTGCAATAGTCTCCCTTGCACAACCAAAATTAGCATTGCATTGTATTTACTGCGCATTGTGCCACAATGATGGCATCAGCCACACACATGCAAATAACTCTGTTATTTGTGACAAATATGATTTTTAATTTATGCAAAGACAGAGAAACAATACTTTGTATGAGTTTTGTGTTTTGAGTAAACCCTCGAATGTAATTCTTTTGTGCAGACAGACTCCTAAGGGTAAATTAGGCACTGTGTGTAATTTTAGCAAATATCACACCTAATATGCTTTGAAATATTTTGGCATTTCCCATTGTCTGTTGTTTGTACTGGGCTACGCTAGTTTGTATGGCTTTAGTTAGGTTGATATGGCTTTGTTTGGAGTTCTAGGCCTGTTGGTGTGGTTCCTACCCCATTACACCCACTTTACAAGAATTCTAAGGGGTTTTGTGCTACGCGACTAGAATTAGATTACTCAACATTATGTTGTTACATATATATTATAATTTATGGAATAATAATATGTAAGAGGAGAGAGGGTGAATTTCAATATCAGTAAATAAGCCCAGTTCTAGAAATCCTTGGTATAGTGAAAGGGAAGGGGCATGGGGTATTGAGGCTGACTTTGTGACATCGAAGATTTGCTCAGGTAAAATGGGTCATGCTTGGTGCGCAGGGTAAGTTGATACTGGGAGACTGAGTATAGAAGTAGTAGGAAGTGGGGACAGTTTGAAAGTTGGAAGTATTTAGAGGTCAGGAGGGATGTGACAAAATATAGGGTAGCTTCGGTGCTGGGGAGGAAGTTGAAAGGGAATACTTTACAACTGGAGGTAGTTTCAGCATTGGAGGGGTAGTTTGAAGGTGGAGTTCGCATGAAGGTAGGGGTAGTTTGTTTGAAGGGGTGACTTTGTTCTAGAAGGTAGTAAGTGGAGATACTCTGACTGTAGGCAGAGTTATTTGACAATAGGGAGTAGTTTGAGTGGAGAGGTAGTCTAAAAGTATGGGGTAGCGAGAAGATGGGGTAGTTTTGTTTTTGGAGAGGTTGTTTTGGTGCAGTTTGGGTGAAGGAGGTTAGCTTGAAAGGGGGGGATCATTTGAGCATAGAAGTGCTAGATTGAAGGTAGAAGGGGACAGTGTGAGGGAAGATTGGGATATCTGATGGTTGGGATAGTTTAAGGGGAAGTATCGGGTAAAAGTGCATTAGCCCTGGCTGTGTATTAGTGCCATTTAAAATTAGTTTTAGCCACACTGCAAAGCATCTGCAATGCTGTACAGCATGGCTACAAAGCATTGCCAAATCAATAGCTCTCAGAAGCAAGACCTTTTGGCTTTGCCAGTGCTTGTTTTTGATTACAGTGTCAGCTCAGCAAAGTAAGTCTGTACTGAAGTAGACATTTACAGCTGAAGAGTGAATGTGGCAAGCAACACCTGCGTGTTCTTAGTAACACACACAAAAAGAGCGCGGGCGATATGAAAGTGCAGAGACCTTGGCATTACTCATGTGCTAACAAGAGATGTTTGTGAGGACTGGCACATACCATGATATCAGGACTCACATTCAATTACTTTCCTTTCCAAACCTTCAGGAATATTGAAACGAGGCACCTTGGGTGCAATTCATTTTAATATTACATTGGGAAACTAAACTGTTATTAGTATACATTGCCACGGTTCCTTCTGCAGATTCCGTGGGTTGTCTCCTCCTAGTATACCCTTTTCCCCCCACAAAAATAGGAAAATATTTCTATAGATTTTTACATCTTTTTTGCGGGCATGGGGTGTCTGTAGTGACAGGTGCAGGGTCAAGGCTGTCTCTACGCTGGGCCACGGGTCAGATCCCCCTTCTGGCCTGGTAAAAACTGAATTTTTCACATTCTACTGCATTCTCTGGCCTGACCCTCCAGCTTATTGAAATGCTTTCGGAGCACTGACAGTCTTTAAAAACTCACACTACTATACTGTAGTGACCGTAGGCGACACTGAGTTGGTGTTGAATGCTCTCTGTTTGGCGGGAGGGAGGAGTAGAATGGTTACACTGCTCTCTCCTGGGATGGGTGGGGTCAGGGTATGTAGTTCTTCTGCGGCTGGGGCAGTGGATGGCTCCACTGCTCTCTCCTGGGAGGGGCACGTGGGATGGCGTCTACTGAGCTCTCATGGGGGGCTTGGGTGGAGTGAGAAGGCTTTCACTGCAGGGCTGGTACTGCCCCAACTACAGAACTCAAGTTAGTCTAGTGATCAGGTGCATTGGACTCACCTGTAGTATCCTGAAGGTCCTGCCAGGGGAATCGTGGTCAAACCCAGTTTGGTGGACCGGTCTGCAGACATTGCTGTGGTCACGGACGGGGTAGATAGGGGACAGGGGACAAGGGTCCTGCACAAGCTGTGATTTTATGAGTGAGATGTCACAAGCAGAGTAGGTAGAACTGATGTAAGTTTTGGGTTTCCTTCTGCTTTTCCTTCAGCGGCGTAGCTAGGTGGGGGCCGTCCGCCCCAGGCGGCAATATTTTGGGGACAGGGGCTGTCTAGCCCTGGACCGTGTCATGTATGTGTATGTAACTTGCATGATCGAGGTAACTATTAGCGGCGATACTACGTGTTTCTCTGACCTCTTTCAGGTGCTCGCCATCCTTTTTCTCCAGCACCCCCCCAGGGGGGCGGCAATCTGGAGGATAGCCCCGGGCGCCACAAGCTCTAGCTACGCCTCTGCCGCTCAGTCCTGCAGCACTTTTTGTTCTCAGCCAGGTCACAGACCCACCACCTTGGGAGGTTCTGCTATGCAGCAGCGGCCCGTCCATATGTTTTGAGGGGCCATGAACCCTACCTTTTTCCCAGCAAGAAGCATGTCTGTCAGGCTGAGCAATGGTCAGTCTGACAGACACTCTTCTTGTTCAGGTAATGCAGCCAGAAGCTAGACATGCACTAAATGTGCAGGCTCCTGGCTGCCTGAAGTGAACATTGCCAGCCTGAGCATTTCACAGCCCTTTGGGCATGGCCTCCTCAACCTGGAAAAAGTTTCTTGAGGGCCCTCCCCCTTGTGACAAAGGGGGGCTCATGGATTGCCTTGGACCTGGGCGCTTCAGTTTTAAGCCTTGAGGTGCCCAGGGCCGAGTGTTAATCAGTGAAACCTTGTAACAGAGTGGGGTGAGGTTAGCAGTCTCACTGACCCCATCGCACCCTGTGACCGTTGAGGGACTGCTGCCTTTCCTCATTGGCTGACCTTATGTCAATCCATGCGGGAAGGCAGCAGTCTCAACCCTTCTGGGACCTCCGAGGCTTTCCTCTGTGCAGTAAAGGTACGTTTTATGTTTTTTTTTGTATGTTTGTATGTTTGGTGCGGGCGTGTGTGTATGTATGAATGTATGAGTTTTTGTCAGTGAGTGTTGTGAATGGGTGTGTGTGTATGTGTGGGTGTGTGCCCCCGCTTCCTGGTAAAATTACCAGCCACTCCTGCTGCTATGGTGTCGATTCAGAAGGTGTGTAACCTGTGATTTGAAGTATCTATCAGAAGAACAATTTACTTGCTTTCAGTAAAGCTCTTTCTGATGGATAATCTAACTAACCACAGATTCCTAACCAACCCTCCCACCTTCCTGTTCTGTGAAATGGACTCTTTTCCATCTAAAAGGGTCTCAATCTAGGGAACTTCACAATGGTCATACACATTTGCAGAGAAGCTCTGTGTATGAGGGTGTGGACAAGCCTACAAAAGCAAATGACGTCACCACACATTGGTAGCGCTTATGTGCAGCTCTGCTCGTCACTTCTGGAGCAGAACAGTGTTGTGCAAAGTTGCATGACGTGATCTACCAGCACATAGGAGTTCTGTTTTTAAGTTCCGTATTGATGCTGGCGAATATTCACAAAAAGAGGAATCTACAGTTAGATAGAGTATCGAACAGAAACAGCGTTACCATTACCAAAAGTAAAGTAACTTGTTCATTTGTGTCTTACCTTCCTTTCACACATGCTGCATCTCATTGCAGCAAACGTACACTTTTCATGAGCTGGCACGTGGCTGTGCGGGGATTCCGCCATGTTGCTAGTAGAGGGCCCACTTCACGCACTTTGGAGGTAGACTCATAAACCATAGACTCTGCAAGATATCTGTAGTGTTAGCTGAGAGAAATATGTTCCAGTCATGAACTGAAATTGAAAGGACTTGGATGCAAAGAAATAGCCTGGTTCTGCCTGCATGTGATGTATGACCACAGCTACATGAATGCGACTTGTAGCGCAAGCATATCATTTGCTATGCAAACGAAGTGTTTCTGAAAGTAAATACAAATAATTAGTAAAGCAGTAATGCCTTATTCTGGTTTTTTTTTCTGAAGCGCCGCTCTGGGGTTGCCACCTGACCAGTGTTCGAGTCGCACGGCAATTATTTTTGTGTTGCAGCCTGTTGAAAAAAAAGATCTGGAAAAAATATGAAAATCTGTTATTTTCCACTTTGAAACAAAATCTTACAACAGCAAATTCCATAACAAATTACTTCACAATTATTTTAGAAATGTCTTAAGTAATCCTAAAGGAAAATGGGAGGAAACCGAGGATGCTGGCCATGTTATAAAGAGCAACAATAATTTGACATTAACTTTTTTTTAAATACCAGCTCCTGGCTTTTTTCAAATCACAAAACATAAACAAAAGGACGCCATTTTTGCCTGAGAAAGGTGGCAACAATAACTGTTTGTTGTGCACTAAATTGTGTATATACCACACAGGCAGAGGAATACTCTCTTTATAACCAATCTAATGCTGAGTCTGCTCGACCCGGATGCTGCAGAAGTATAAATATACCAGACCCTTCCTGGCCCTAAGATGGTTTAAGCCCTAATATATACAAGTGAGATGGAAGGCACCATTCCCTTCCTAGGGTATTACATTCTGAAACATGTCTCGTATCACCAGCCACCTCATAAAAAAGACGTACACATTCACTTATAGTGACGAAGAGGGAGAAGGCAGATAATTTTCCAAGAAAAGGCTTACAACCTGTAGAAATGTTTTGTACTTATTTAAGAAATGGTGCCTACCGTCTTTTGGCTTTGTTCCAGGACCACAGCCTGCTTCGAAAGAATGCAGGTTGATGGCGCCCTCCTATCCATGAATAAACCCAGCTCTACAATTAATTTCCATGGTTCCTGCCTTGAATCAGGGCACACAGCAGGAGATGCAGAGAAGAATTAACTCCCTATTTTAGACCCTTTGGATGGTTGATTGTGGTTGAATCTCAATCAATCAATCAGGGGGTTTAAAGCACGCTACTCACCCATGTGGGTCTCAAAGCGCTGTGGGTGGGGGGCGGGAGGGGGGGGATGCTGCAGCTCCGGTTCTGCCGGAGAGCCAGGTCTTGAGGCTCTTCCTGAAAGTATGCAGAGTGAAGGGGAGCGTCTGATGTTGACTGGGAGCTCGTTCCAGGCTTTGGCTCTAGGTCTCAGAGGAGTGGGGTGCATGTATTATGCAGTATGAGCCAATGAAGAGGCTTGGGACCTCCTCTGTTGTGCTCCTGGATGGTCTGAGATACCCTTCTGTGGTCCAAGGTTGGCGGGAGATGGTTGAACCAGTTTTTCTAGCTCTGCTATAAGCTTCAACTGGGCCCCTCTCCTCAGAAATACATGATTTTCTAAAAGAACCCAGGACAAGAGGGTTGTTACTAGCAGTTGAGTGTGCTGAACAGCCATTATCTGGGGGTTCTCCAAGCACTTCAGCCAAGCCATGCACCCGTATTTGATACTATCTGGTAAGTACTTGGCTCGCGAGTATGGTGGGCGCTGTTGAGGATGAATATTTGAAGGTGATGCGTCTGCCCGTTAGCTGTGGTTACTGGTCACTGTCCATCTTATAAGAGTACTCCTTTCTGCAGGGCATGATCTTGTCAAAACATTACAAAAACTAAGAAATTTACTGAAAAGTCTCATTAAAGTTCTCAAATGATATCACACGCTAACCTACCATGCATATTACCTTCAAACCATACTTCCAGCTAATGTGCTGCACGTGACCTCACACATGCCATCAGGCGGGCAACTAGAGCCAAATTTCGGGGGGGGGGGGGGATGCTGAAAAAGATTTCGGGGGGGGGGGGGGCTACGTCTTCCAGCCATAGGGAGAGTGGCTGTAAGAAGGGGTGAAAACACAACAAAAGCCTCATTAACGAGTAAATGGTCTTTTAAAGACCTGTGAAGTACTCGGGTCCGGCTGCAATTAGACAACGCCAGCCCGCGAGGCTGTCTCAGCCGGGCTGACACACATGACGGGGGGCTGAAGCCGGGTGAGCCCAATGGGTGTTGCGCGCCTGCATGACATCGTGGAGGTGTAACGAATGATATCACTCGTGACATCATCATTCACAGCATCAACACGGCTGGACTTACCGCCGTGAACAATACTGGTGTTTGTAGCCGGCAGGCCTGTGCGCATGCGCAGGTCTGTGACTGTTGTAAGATGCAGAGGGTGGGCACGGAGTGCCAGAGCAATAAAGCACGGCATGGGAGGGCCCAGCTTGCACAATGAATATTCATCTAATGCTAGCACGAGTTTTGGTTTAAAAAAGGGTGAGCCCTGTTTACCCAAGGACTGATCCTTTTTTGTAGCCGTAGCAAAATCCGTTGGTCAACAAGGTCCTTTGTTATGGGTCCGGCTATTAGTTTCTTTTATGCTTCAGGCAGGCGGTTTCATGTCTCCCTTATAGGCGGTTTCACGTCTCCCTTATCGGCGTCCGTTATTGTTGGCTACTGTTGCTGGATGGCCTCCTGTGGAGGCCGTTCAGCAGGTTTAATTTCAGATTAAAAACGGAACAAAGAGCAACTGTTTGGGGAAAACAGGAAAACCGTTCTGCTTACTGTACTTTTTCAAGAGACTGTCAGCGTTTTACGAGCTGCTTAGAAAGCGATAACGGACTGGCATTGTTCCACGCGCTGCACTCTAAATATTATTTCAGGTTATAACAGCAGAGGAAGAGGATTAGGAGAAATGTAATGTGATCAGCAAAACACATGCCCAGTGGGGGCCTTAGAACATAGTGGGACATCCTCTATATTGCGCTGGGCTTCCCTTGGCAAAGTGTGCCTACCACCCTGAGTAGACCTATCATGCCCCCTCTCGTTACCAAGGGGCATATCAACAAGGGCCTTATCTCTGCTTTTTTGGCTTTAAAAGCCAAAAAAGCAGAGATAAAACTAGCACCCTATCAACAACAGGGTGCTAACATGCAAATTGGCATGTTAGCACCCTTTTACTCTACGCTTCCCCTTGCATCTCTAATGAGATGCAAAGGAGGCGTTCCAGAGTAAAATAATAGGAGAAATGTCGCTAAGCGACATTTCTCCTATTATCAAGAAAATCGCTAACCCTGTTAGAGACAAAAAAAGCAGCGCTAACCTCGGTTAACGCTGCTTTTTTACGTCTGGTATTTGTCTGACTTAGCCATGATATCCTATGGAAGGAGGATATCATGGCTAAGTTTGTCTGTCCCTATCAACAATCTAACGTGAGATTATCGCTGGGTTTCCAGCGATAATCTCACGTTAGCCACTTAGCGTGAGGATTTTTATCGCTATTGAGATAAGCGTTGCTAATAGCACGCTATCTCAGCGATAAAAATCCACGCTAGCCGGCGATAATTATCCTAGCGCTAAGTGCGCTTAGCGATAATTATCGCCGGTTGTTGTTGATATGCCCCATAGTCCCTCCACCCAATGCAGACCCATCAACTCTGTCCCCATTCACCAACCCCCGCACCACCAAGTCCATCTCAGAGCCTCTTTGCTATGTAGACCACAGTGGAATAACAGCAAGAGGAGCTGCTCAGCTGACCACTGTGAAATAACAGCAACTGGGGCTGCTCACCTGACCACTGTGGAATAACAGCAACTGGAGCTGCTTATCTGACCACAGTGGAATAACAGCACATGGAGCTGCTCATCTGACCACAGTGGAATAACAGCAAGAGGAGCTGCTCATCTGACCAGTGTGAAATACCATCAAACAGAGCTGCTCATCTGACCACTGTGGAATAACAGCAACTGGAGCTGCTTATCTGACCACAGTGGAATAACAGCAAGAGGAGCTGCTCATCTGACCAGTGTGAAATACCATCAAACAGAGCTGCTCATCTGACCACTGTGGAATAACAGCAACTGGAGCTGCTTATCTGACCACAGTGGAATAACAGCAAGAGGAGCTGCTCATCTGACCAGTGTGAAATAACAGCAAACAGAGCTGCTCATCTGACCAGTGTGAAATAACAGCAAACAGAGCTGCTCATCTGACCACAGTGGAATAACAGCAAGAGGAGCTGCTCATCTGACCAGTGTGAAATAACAGCAAACAGAGCTGCTCATCTGATCACAGTGGAATAACAGCAAGAGGAGCTGCTCATCTGACCAGTGTGAAATAACAGCAAACAGAGCGCTCATCTGACCACAGTAAAGTACCAGCAACCAGAGCGGCTCATCTGACCACTGTGAAATAACAGCAAACAGAGCTGCTCGTCTGACAACTGTGAAATAACATCACGTTGAGCTGCTCGTATGACCAGTGTGAAATAACAGCAAACAGGGCTGCTCATCTGATGTCACTGCCCATTACCTAACTCTGGGAGGTATATTTCCTAAATATCGAGTTTTAAACATAGTGCTACTAAAATATTCACGCCAGAATAGCAACTGCCAAATATAATTGATGTAAGTGTATATAAGTACTATAATTAACTTCATATCTTTGTACCTGGAAGTGATATATAGCTTCAAGGTAAGTAGATGCAGTGGCAGGTGGTGGTCTCTGAAAGTGGTGGGCCATAATACTTGCCACGGGTAAAACCCAATTTTGTCAAGAATTGCCTCCAAAAAGCCAGCAGCGGCATGTTACCTTGGGAGCCTCAATATGCCAAGAATTATCCTGAGGATGCTATGGCTACCGGCAGAGTCACAAGTATAAAATACGCTAACAGACACTCTCATTCCCTGTGTTATTCACTCTCTTCACCGCACTCACTTTAACTCGCACACTCTCACTATCTCATTTTGACCTATACTCACTTCCACTCACAGTCACTTATAGACAAATTTACACACACACACACACACACACACACACACTCTCTAATTCTCATTCTCACGCACAAACGCACTTACACACATATTCACTCTATTCCAATCACTAACACTCACTCAAAACTGCTGATATACAGTGGGATTCAGTAGGCCTCTGGGCCCTAGTGGAACTCAACCTGCTGCACTATTATAACTCCCACTCCTTCTCACAATCTCCCCCTCACTCACTCATTCTAACTCACTCACACTCCTCTCAGTCACTTTCACTTATTCAAACTTACTTCCCCATCACTCTCACTGATTCTCGTTCACTTTCACTCCTATTAACACTCTGAAACACACTCACTCTAATTCAATCTCATTCACTCTGAATCATTCACAATCACACACAATCACACACTCACACATGCACAGAGAAGCAATGCTGTTTTTTTGACTTACCATGCCTTACTCCAATGCAGCAGCAGGGCAGGAATCTGTGACTGATCATCAGAACATTGAAGGGAGGATTCGCAAACAGGGCAGCAGGGCTAGAGGTAAAAAACACAGAAAGACCCACCTTAACTCGCCTCCCAGCTTCTGGACGGGAATGCAAGCCCAGACCTATCGGAGTCTGGGGCAATGCTGGGGGTCCCGCCCCTGCTGTTCTGTGCGGCTCTTCATTGGCCTTAGGGATGCACTGATGTGCACCTTGACAGCCCCGTTTTAGCAGCTCTAATGTGCTGCCTGTGGTATACGCAGTGTGTCTACAAAATGAAATGGATTGTGCCTATGTGAGGTGATCATAGTTGTATTATGCCCCTCACATGCGCAATCGAGACACCCACCCACAGAAGGCGGTGTTTCTAAAGAACGCTCTGTAAGTAGATGGCCGCTCAGGCCCCTCAGCCTCCTCCTCATCCTACTGTCATCAGGAGCCTAGTGAGAGGCCGAGGAGGCTAATCTGTGCCCTGGCAGTGTTCTTGACAACACGAACGTTGTGGGCAGAGGCTCATGGCATTATATGGCACCTCAGAGGGGGCAGGGCTGCGCCCTGAAGCCCCTGGTGAGTCACCACTGACTAGACGCAGAGTAAAGCTTACCCCCCATTTCTAGTGGCTGGTTTTGGCCTCCAGCTCCACTTTCACTATTAGCTCCACTTTCACTATCAGCTCCACTTTCACTATCAGCTCCACTTTTACTATTAGCTCCACTTTCACTATCAGCTCCACTTTCACTATTAGCTCCACTTTCACTATCAGCTCCACTTTCACTATCAGCTCCACTTTTACTATTAGCTCCACTTTCACTATCAGCTCCACTTTCACTATTAGCTCCACTTTCACTATCAGCTCCACTTTCACTATCAGCTCCACTTTTACTATTAGCTCCACTTTCACTATCAGCTCCACTTTCACTATTAGCTCCACTTTCACTATCAGCTCCACTTTCACTATTAGCTCCACCTTTACCATATGGCAACTTCTATTTTGGAGACCTCTTTACCCCCTGTGCAAGTCTGGTGTGAAGGGTCTGGCATGGATTGATGGCAGGGTACACAACGCGAAGAGAATATCGGTAACAGAGCTGCCCAAGATCACATAGAAGTCAGAGGATAGTAGGGATCCAACGGGAAGTTCATAAAGTACAAGTTTAGAATTGTCAGCACCCAGGACATGCAAAAAATATATAAAACGCCATTAATAGTAAATGATGGACGTGGGGTACAGCACTCGGGAGCCCCACACGGGAAGAGTAAAACTGAGTAACTGCACTACAGATACTGACTGCAAATATTCAAATATAGGAAATCTATGCAAAGGCTTGATCTGAGTAGAGAATACCCTTGGTGATGTTATTAAATTAGCAGAGGGAATGCTCACAGTGGGCAAGAAAGACCACCTAGGTTATCAGCTGTGTCCCTGAATACCGACAAGAACAACCAATGCAGCAAATGCAAGAGAGCAGAACTAAATCCAAAGCCAAGCAAGATAAGGAGCAGGAGAGAAGCAGTGATGGCCGGGAAAGACTGGAAAACAGAAGTAACATTTAATATAAATCAGGAAACAAATCACTCTAGGAAGCTGAGAACTAAAGCAGCAGGTATAAGAATAATGACCAGCGAGAACTACGATATCAGAGAAAGGAAGACCAAAACCCTGAGAACTGGAAACTAAGGATCTGGGGAAGGGAACGCAAGGACTGCAAAGAGAGAACTACAGAGAGGAGAGTTCAAAGACTCAGGAAGCAGTAATAACGCAGGCTCAAGGACCGGGAAAGCACTGCAGAAGAGTGCCAGCTCTGGGAACGGATGCACGAGAAAGCAGCGCTGAGCAGGAAACAGCGCAGCAAGAATAGCGCAGGAAACGGGAGCCTTTGGAAACAGGGGCAGCCAGGCAGGGCTGTGCTACAGCGACCCACACGGGGCTGAAGCAAATATTCAAAGCGGTGACAGGTGATCACATGCCACAGGTGTGATCAAGCTGGCACCTGACAGCCACAGGTCGACTGATGCCACCCTCTGTCCTTGGGCTGCAAGGGCGAACACAGGGGCAATGAGCAGGGGAGCCTAGAAATCAGAGGCCTTGCCACCCTCTGTCCTTGGGCTGCAAGGGTGAACACAAGGGCAATGAGCAGGGAAGCCTAGAAATCAGAGGCCTTGCCACCCTCTGTCCTTGGGCTGCAAGGGCGATCACAGGGGCAATGAGCAGGGAAGCCTAGAAATCAGAGGCCTTGCCACCCTCTGTCCTTGGGCTGCAAGGGTGAACATGGGGCAATGAGCAGGGAAGCCTAGAAATCAGAGGCCTTGCCACCCTCTGTCCTTGGGCTGCAAGGGCGATCACGGGCAATGAGCAGGGAAGCCTAGAAATCAGAGGCCTTGCCACCCTCTGTCCTTGGGCTGCAAGGGAGATCACGGGGCAATGAGCAGGGAAGCCTAGAAATCAGAGGCCTTGCCACCCTCTGTCCTTGGGCTGCAAGGGTGAACACGGGGCAATGAGCAGGGAAGCCTACAAATCAGAGGCCTTGCCACCCTCTGTCCTTGGGCTGCAAGGGCGATCACGGGCAATGAGCAGGGAAGCCTAGAAAGCAGAGGCCTTGCCACCCTCTGTCCTTGGGCTGCAAGGGCGAACACAGGGGCAATGAGCAGGGAAGCCTAGAAATCAGAGGCCTTGCCACCCTCTGTCCTTGGGCTGCAAGGGCGATCACTGGCAATGAGCAGGGAAGCCTAGAAATCAGAGGCCTTGCCACCCTCTGTCCTTGGGCTGCAAGGGCGAACACGGGGCAATGAGCAGGGAAGCCTAGAAATCAGAGGCCTTGCCACCCTCTGTCCTTGGGCTGCAAGGGTGAACACAAGGGCAATGAGCAGGGGAGCCTAGAAATCAGAGGCCTTGCCACCCTCTGTCCTTGGGCTGCAAGGGTGAACACAAGGGCAATGAGCAGGGAAGCCTAGAAATCAGAGGCCTTGCCACCCTCTGTCCTTGGGCTGCAAGGGTGAACACAGGGGCAATGAGCAGGGAAGCCTAGAAATCAGAGGCCTTGCCACCCTCTGTCCTTGGGCTGCAAGGGTGAACACGGGGCAATGAGCAGGGAAGCCTAGAAATCAGAGGCCTTGCCACCCTCTGTCCTTGGGCTGCAAGGGTGAACACAGGGGCAATGAGCAGGGAAGCCTAGAAATCAGAGGCCTTGCCACCCTCTGTCCTTGGGCAGCAAGGGCGATCACGGGCAATGAGCAGGGAAGCCTAGAAATCAGAGGCCTCGCCACCCTCTGTCCTTGGGCTGCAAGGGCGATCACGGGCAATGAGCAGGGAAGCCTAGAAATCAGAGGCCTCGCCACCCTCTGTCCTTGGGCTGCAAGGGCGATCACGGGCAATGAGCAGGGAAGCCTAGAAATCAGAGGCATTGCCACCCTCTGTCCTTGGGCTGCAAGGGTGAACACGGGGCAATGAGCAGGGAAGCCTAGAAATCAGAGGCCTTGCCACCCTCTGTCCTTGGGCTGCAAGGGCGATCACGGGCAATGAGCAGGGAAGTCTAGAAATCAGAGGCCTTGCCACCCTCTGTCCTTGGGCTGCAAGGGTGAACACGGGGCAATGAGCAGGGAAGCCTAGAAATCAGAGGCCTTGGCACCCTCTGTCCTTGGGCTGCAAGGGCGATCACGGGCAATGAGTAGGGAAGCCTAGAAATCAGAGGCCTTGCCACCCTCTGTCCTTGGGCTGCAAGGGCGATCACGGGCAATGAGCAGGGAAGCCTAGAAATCAGAGGCCTTGCCACCCTCTGTCCTTGGGCTGCAAGGGCGATCACGGGCAATGAGCAGGGAAGCCTAGAAATCAGAGGCCTTGCCACCCTCTGTCCTTGGGCTGCAAGGGTGAACACGGGGCAATGAGCAGGGAAGTCTAGAAATCAGAGGCCTTGCCACCCTCTGTCCTTGGGCTGCAAGGGCGATCACAGGCAATGAGTAGGGAAGCCTAGAAATCAGAGGCCTTGCCACCCTCTGTCCTTGGGCTGCAAGGGTGAACACAAGGGCAATGAGCAGGGAAGCCTAGAAATCAGAGGCCTTGCCACCCTCTGTCCTTGGGCTGCAAGGGTGAACACAGGGGCAATGAGCAGGGAAGCCTAGAAATCAGGGGCCTTGCCACCCTCTGTCCTTGGGCTGCAAGGGTGAACACGGGGCAATGAGCAGGGAAGCCTAGAAATCAGAGGCCTTGCCACCCTCTGTCCTTGGGCTGCAAGGGCGATCACGGGCAATGAGCAGGGAAGCCTAGAAATCAGAGGCCTTGCCACCCTCTGTCCTTGGCCTGCAAGGGCGATCACGGGCAATGAGCAGGGAAGCCTAGAAATCAGAGGCCTTGCCACCCTCTGTCCTTGGGCTGCAAGGGCGATCACGGGCAATGAGCAGGGAAGCCTAGAAATCAGAGGCCTTGCCACCCTCTGTCCTTGGGCTGCAAGGGCGATCACGGGCAATGAGCAGGGAAGCCTAGAAATCAGAGGCCTTGCCACCCTCTGTCCTTGGGCTGCAAGGGTGAACACGGGGCAATGAGCAGGGAAGCCTAGAAATCAGAGGCCTTGGCACCCTCTGTCCTTGGGCTGCAAGGGCGATCACGGGCAATGAGTAGGGAAGCCTAGAAATCAGAGGCCTTGCCACCCTCTGTCCTTGGGCTGCAAGGGCGATCACGGGCAATGAGCAGGGAAGCCTAGAAATCAGAGGCCTTGCCACCCTCTGTCCTTGGGCTGCAAGGGCGATCACGGGCAATGAGCAGGGAAGCCTAGAAATCAGAGGCCTTGCCACCCTCTGTCCTTGGGCTGCAAGGGCGAACACGGGGCAATGAGCAGGGAAGCCTAGAAATCAGAGGCCTTGCCACCCTCTGTCCTTGGGCTGCAAGGGCGATCACGGGCAATGAGCAGGGAAGCCTAGAAATCAGAGGCCTTGCCACCCTCTGTCCTTGGGCTGCAAGGGCGATCACGGGCAATGAGCAGGGAAGCCTAGAAATCAGAGGCCTTGCCACCCTCTGTCCTTGGGCTGCAAGGGTGAACACAAGGGCAATGAGCAGGGAAGCCTAGAAATCAGTGGCCTTGCCACCCTCTGTTCTTGGGCTGCAAGGGTGAACACAAGGGCAATGAGCAGGGAAGCCTAGAAATCAGAGGCCTTGCCACCCTCTGTCCTTGGGCTGCAAGGGCGATCACGGGCAATGAGCAGGGAAGCCTAGGAATCAGAGGCCTTGCCACCCTCTGTCCTTGGGCTGCAAGGGTGAACACAAGGGCAATGAGCAGGGAAGCCTAGAAATCAGAGGCCTTGCCACCCTCTGTCCTTGGGCTGCAAGGGTGAACACAAGGGCAATGAGCAGGGAAGCCTAGAAATCAGAGGCCTCGCCACCCTCTGTCCTTGGGCTGCAAGGGCGATCACGGGCAATGAGCAGGGAAGCCTAGAAATCAGAGGCCTCGCCACCCTCTGTCCTTGGGCTGCAAGGGCGATCACGGGCAATGAGCAGGGAAGCCTAGAAATCAGAGGCCTTGCCACCCTCTGTCCTTGGGCTGCAAGGGCGAACACAGGGGCAATGAGCAGGGAAGCCTAGAAATCAGAGGCCTTGCCACCCTCTGTCCTTGGGCTGCAAGGGCGAACACAGGGGCAATGAGCAGGGAAGCCTAGAAATCAGAGGCCTTGCCACCCTCTGTCCTTGGGCTGCAAGGGCGATCACTGGCAATGAGCAGGGAAGCCTAGAAATCAGAGGCCTTGCCACCCTCTGTCCTTGGGCTGCAAGGGCGAACACGGGGCAATGAGCAGGGAAGCCTAGAAATCAGAGGCCTTGCCACCCTCTGTCCTTGGGCTGCAAGGGTGAACACAGGGGCAATGAGCGGGGAAGCCTAGAAATCAGAGGCCTTGCCACCCTCTGTCCTTGGGCTGCAAGGGCGAACACAGGGGCAATGAGCAGGGAAGCCTAGAAATCAGAGGCCTTGCCACCCTCTGTCCTTGGGCTGCAAGGGCGATCACTGGCAATGAGCAGGGAAGCCTAGAAATCAGAGGCCTTGCCACCCTCTGTCCTTGGGCTGCAAGGGCGAACACGGGGCAATGAGCAGGGAAGCCTAGAAATCAGAGGCCTTGCCACCCTCTGTCCTTGGGCTGCAAGGGTGAACACAGGGGCAATGAGCAGGGAAGCCTAGAAATCAGAGGCCTTGCCACCCTCTGTCCTTGGGCTGCAAGGGTGAACACGGGGCAATGAGCAGGGAAGCCTAGAAATCAGAGGCCTTGCCACCCTCTGTCCTTGGGCTGCAAGGGCGATCACGGCCAATGAGCAGGGAAGCCTAGAAATCAGAGGCCTTGCCACCCTCTGTCCTTGGGCTGCAAGGGTGAACACGGGACAATGAGCAGGGAAGCCTAGAAATCAGAGGCCTTGCCACCCTCTGTCCTTGGGCTGCAACGGTGATCACGGGCAATGAGCAGGGAAGCCTAGAAATCAGAGGCCTTGCCACCCTCTGTCCTTGGGCTGCAAGGGTGAACACGGGGCAATGAGCAGGGAAGTCTAGAAATCAGAGGCCTTGCCACCCTCTGTCCTTGGGCTGCAAGGGCGATCACGGGCAATGAGCAGGGAAGCCTAGAAATCAGAGGCCTTGCCACCCTCTGTCCTTGGGCTGCAAGGGAGATCACGGGCAATGAGCAGGGAAGCCTAGAAATCAGAGGCCTTGCCACCCTCTGTCCTTGGGCTGCAAGGGAGATCACGGGCAATGAGCAGGGAAGATTAGAAATCAGAGGCCTTGCCACCCTCTGTCCTTGGGCTGCAAGGGCGAACACAGGGGCAATGAGCAGGGAAGCCTAGAAATCAGAGGCCTTGGCACCCTCTGTCCTTGGGCTGCAAGGACGATCACGGGCAATGAGCAGGGAAGCCTAGAAATCAGAGGCCTCGCCATGAAGAGCAATGCCATTTCCAAAATGATCTTCAGCAAGACCTAATACATTTGAGTTGCAGGCATATAGCTACACAGTAGTAAATTAATGACAAATACATAGATAACACATTATTGCAAACATAGACGAATACTCATATATTTTACATTCAGAATAGGCAAAATATTTATTTAATATACAATGAGTAAAAAAGTAGAATGGA
This sequence comes from Triturus cristatus, assembly GCF_964204655.1. Lineage (NCBI taxonomy): Eukaryota > Metazoa > Chordata > Amphibia > Caudata > Salamandridae > Triturus > Triturus cristatus. The sequence continues at coordinate 1,142,663,661 of NC_140592.1, forward strand.
ACTGAGAGACTATCCATACAGTTGTTCACAGTCATCTCTTGTGTTACATCTGACTGAAATTCATTTCATGCAATGGGAGAGTGGGATATAAACACAACCAGCTAAACAATATCTCAAGGGAAACATGATATTCTCTCTGACTGATAATATTAATGCATTGATTATAGTCGGGTAGATGATAACAATAGGCCCCCACCTAGGCGGGGACAAAGTGGTACAAGCCTGAAGTCCGCGACGGCAGTAGCAGCGTCTCAGTTGTAGTGAAATGCCAGACACATGATGCTTGGTAGTTGTAGTAGTCTTCATGCAGTTCATGGGGAGACTCGTTCAGGAAGACTGGAATTCCCTTGCCACTCTCCTTGCTTCGTTCCCTTGTTGCCGCTTGCTGTATCTGGCTTTGCCCCAACTGAGAACATCCTGGGCTTCGCCTCCTTAATAGTCTCTCCTCCTGCAGGGCCCGACACACTGACTCCCTCTCTCAGAAGACAGGCAGGCTTGTAGGCAGATCCTCAGGCCCTCTAAGAGGAAGTGCAGACCAGATGATGCCCCTTCACCTCTGGGAGACTGGCTTTCCAGAGAGCCCTGGTTACACAGCAGTCCTTTCAGGACTCTGTGGAGCGCTCACTTCCATGGCCATGAAGAACTAGCAACTGGAAAACCGTGGGGTGGCTTGGATTCCACTTTTATATACAGTTTCCAGACAGAACATGTGGATCCACTGACTAATATTTCAGAACTGGTTTAGGCTAATTTTCTTTCAAACATAGTTTTGTGTCTGTTTCTCAGGCATGATACTGGCTGCAAGCAGACCAACCTCAAGCCACATGAATGCAGGCGATAACTTCCACTGTCTGGGGAAGCTATTCTCTTCCTCAGTCTTGTGTCATAATAGCTCAGGGGCATTCCAAAATGGATCCCACTGGTACCAGCACTCAGACCCGGCTACCGTACATTCGCTATATACTGACTGCATATACACACTAAAAGTAATGTCAGTGTAAGCATCTAGGTTTCAAACAACAACGGAACTTTACACAAGAAAAAGGTCTGGCCGCAGTATTAATCCATTAAAGCGCAGTATACCACCACCACCGCTTTATGTGACATAGCCAGGGCATGTATAGCAGTACTATGCTAGCCATGACGGCAGGCTTGGTGTGCCTCTCCAGGTCACAGAACAGGTTCTGGATCTCACCTCGCCTTAGACAGGCCCAGGCCTCTGTCCACACAATAGGTTAGCGTGACGACATACAATAGTCAGTATGCCAGTTTCTGCAAGCAATCGGGCACTCCGAGCCTAGGCACTCTAGGGCCAGTGTGTGACTAAGGCAACATTTTCATTGCAACACTTTTTTCATGTTGGGCACTTTCAACACAGCAACCCCCGACCACACATCTATGCCCTCAAAGGACTGAAGCAGCATGCTGAGAAGAAACAGCTGAATTATTTAAGTCAAGATCCCTTACGGGAAAAAGACCAAGTCAGGGATGTCTCCCTGACCCAGGGAGAATTCTTGATAATAGTGACAATGAGAGACTTTCAGAATGCCACGCGGCAAGTTGAGAGGATAAAGGGGGTCATTTAGAGTTTGGAAGACAGGCTACTCCATCACAAATGTGACAAAGTTCCCTGTCCATCAAACTCCTGCTATCCCTCTCTATTTAGTCAGGTAAACAATCATGTTTCTCCGGTGGAGCCAGCACTAAGTATTCTGGCAGAAACCTTAATACCAGCCGAATGGACATTGTCCCTTCAGCCTAAGTACCTCAGACCATCTGTACTGTGTACATTGACATTCTAGCGTACTTTTGTTTCTAGTTCTTGACCACCGGGTCCGGAACAGAAAAAAAATTAAAATGACCTCTTACCCACCCACCCACGTCACCTTAATACGAAAGATGCATCTACAGTCGATTAAAACAGACCTGTGGCCGTAACAATAAGGGGGCATATTCTCAAGAACGGAGTTAAAATTATCGCCGCTTTAGCGGCAGGAAACTGCCGCTAAAGCGGCGATAATGGGCTTGATAATATGCCCTTGAGGATTCCAATAGAAGCCCATGTTGATACCAGAACATGGGCTTCTATTGGAATTCCCAAGGGCATATTATCAAGCCCATTATCATCGCTTCCTGCCGCTAAAGCGGCGATAATTTTAGCGCCGGTTCTTGATCATATGCCCCAAAGTGAGCACTGGAAGTGCTATTTGAGGACTGGCCTCTACCTCAGTTTTAGGCTGACTGGTGTCTTAAATAGTTGAAGAACTGCAGCAGTGCTACTTGGCCACCTTAGACAGTGGTCATTGTACAGGAAAGTGCCGACTTTGGCTGGAAAACTTGCACCATTTGTTGACAACTCTAAAGTAAATATGTGAACACAACTTCATTATATGAAATAAAATAACAACATTAGTAAAACATAGCAGGTCACAATACAACACAACACTCAAAACAGAATCCAATACAACAACTACGGTACTACACAAAAACGCTCAGTGCAATAATGCAGCAGAAAAGCGTAATAGCACAAAAATGAACACAATACATCACCGCCACAACAAAATGCAACACTAGAAATATGAACAAACATTCTTGTCCCGAGTACCACCTCCACAAATATGCTTTCGTACTTCAGTGGTAAATCGTGTTTGCAATACACCCTGCCCACCACCAAGGAGTTGTAACAGCACCAGTCAATAATCTTTTGTTACTCAGGCCTTTACCTCCTTGGGACCAAGGGGCATATTATCAAGGCCAGGCGCTAAAATTATAGATGTCAAGGACATTTAACCTGAGCTTCAATTGGAATTCAATAGAGGATATTATCAAGCCAATTTTCTCCGTTTTAGCAGCAGTTTTCTGCCGCTAAAGCGGCGATAATTTTATCGCCTGGCTTGATAATATGCCCCTAAATTCCTTCAAAAGGAAATCCACATGGCTGAGGGGGTGGGTGCAGAGGAAACATACTCTATTTTCCAACCAGTGGCAGAACAAGAATTTTGGCAATCGTGGAAAAAGAGTGAGAATCTAACAGGAGAGAGTGAAGTACCCTGAATCAAGGCCTCAGTGCTGGCCTTTAGTTGTGCTAAGACTCAGACCTGTCAGATGCTGCCAACCATACCTCCCACTGAGATTCACATCCAGGATTAGATTTACCTATAGTTTGATGTGGGGTTATTATAATGTTGGTATTCTCTCTCTCCTTCTCTCCCTCTCTCTCGCTCTCTCTCTCTCCTTACACACTCTTTTCCTGCCACAGGCAGATAATGTGCCCTAGTAGTTTGTCACAGATGATTTGTAGAACATAATTGTTCAGTCCAAGAGACTGGTACATGTGCCGTAACGAGAGAGTAATGTTTAATAAAGTTATTTTCTCACCTATTCCTCTAGTCATCTGCTCGATCACAATGTTCCAACCAAAGACAGCATGTGTTTGGAAGCTGCAGGTTCATTTCTGGGAGTGCAGGCGCGCGCGGCTCTGACACTGGAGCCCTCCCAGAGAGTGGTGACAGTCACGCAGTCCCTGTTTTGCTTACTTTTCACGTCTGTTGACAGATTCATTTTTGCCACAGCTGATGCATAGAGAATTTATCAGGTTTCTGTGCACTTGCCAACACGGTTTTGGCATTGTAGGACTTGGAAAACAGGGCTGCTTCAGGGTAGACAATAACAGACATCCATGCAGACCCCTTGGGTAAGGGGGTTCCAGTATTCTATACATGAAAGGGCCCCTCAGCTTATCTTTGCTGTGAGTGTGTGTCTCTAAAGCAGCTGCAATGTCCAGCATTCTCTGAGCTGACATCACACTGAGCTAGGAGCCATCAAAATGACGTATTTGTTTCTGTTTTGGAAAGAGCCTGCAAGGCCCCTTGCAGGAGTGGGTGGGCCCCCCAGAGAGAGGGTCTTCCACAGAGCACTGCTCATCTGAGACGAGAAGAGGAGGCACAGATCTGGCTGTGGACGTGGATGCATACAACCACAGCATCATGACCAGAGGCTTGACTTTGAGGTCAGTGGAAGGTACCACCTATAGCTTGAATGGTGGATGAGGGTGTGGAGGGGTGACTGAACATGGTGCAAAATGTGCTGGTGGTGGGTGAGAGGTAAGGAAATTCCCCCCTTGCGGCAAAATCCACCCTCCAATACAGCCCTTCTTTAGTCAATGACTATCACAGTTGTGCCTTGCTCTGGGATCTATCTGTGTTTTGTTAAAGGTCTGCTGAAAGGGGCGGGGTCACATTCATTTACATAGTTACGCAGCTTCTGGCTTGTTTACAGCTCTAGGTATGGTGTTCGCTGCATAGGTAATAATCCGTGGGAGGTGGTGTTGTTTATTTTAATCCACACAGAGGCACTGAAAAGGTAACAGCATATCTCACACGGAATGGGAACACCATACCAAGGGGCAGATTTACAAGCCCATTGCGCCACTTTTGCATCATTTTTAACATGGGAAAAGTGATTCAAAAGTGGTGCAAGGGGCTTGTAAATCTGCCCCCAAGTATTTTAAATTCGTAATCCAAAAACAGCAATTACCACTGCCCGCATGAATATCATATAAATCTGCATCATTTTCTCTGTTATTTAAAATACCTTTACCAATAACCTCTGGAAAAAATGAATGCACTCTGGGGGCTGAGGATCCAGGCAGAGTAGCAAGAAAAAAATAGAGCAGTGAAAGCTCGAGTTGAGGGATCCAGCCATATGCCATGTATACAGATGTGGATCCAGCTGTACTGGACAAACCAGTGCCCACCCATGGACCCAGCTTGTGCCAGGTGGAGGGAGGTGGAGCACAGTGCTAGAAGAGAAAGCACTGGAAGTTCCACACTGTAAGGAGATACTCCCTAGGAGGCCATCGGGCAGGCAGGGGCTACTGGGATACAGCTGTGCGAGCCATGGTTGTTCGCCTCAATGCTCCTGGGGTCTGTCCTACTATGGCTATGAAACACCAGGTCAAGTACAAACCCTTCAGCACTTGACAATCAGTGGAAGCGATGGAATGCAGTCATAGGCTTCTCAGGGAGGTGTGCGGGGTATGATTGATTGATTGATTGATTGATTGGCTCAGCACTCAACAAAACACCCAGCAGCACAATATATGAGAGAAAGTATCCCCTGCTGTATATTAAAAGGATTTAGCAAGTCACAGAGGAACTCCATACCCATATAGAGGAGCAAGGCAGAAGGCTGAGCTCCTTTAAAAGTTCAGGGAAGACCGAGGTGACTTGCAATATCTTTATCATGTTTGTCAGGGGGTACTTTATCCCATATAATACATGGTCACACCATCACCTTTCCCACAAACCACTCAAAACCTCGGTGCGCAATTCTTTCTTCTTAAAGAACGAGCATGTTTGCAAACATGAAGAGCACTAAACACATCAAAAACCTGTTAGATATTTTTTGCAAACAAATATTAGAAACAATTCAATACAAGTCACTTTTTAACGAAAAATAAAGCCACAGTAGCTTGGAATGAGTAGGAACATGTGGAAAGATTCTAGCTTTTCTCTAAGTATCTAATGAGTGCAAAAAATAAACATGTTCTCTCTGCTTGTCATTGTAAGTTAAGAAATTATAGCGGAAGAAAGAAAAGCAAAGTTTTCATTGCTTTAAACAGCTTCTTCAATTATGCTCCATGACCTGACCTGCCTTTCACCTCGGCTGCTGGCTCTGGCAGCAGGCATTGTGACGTCAGAACTCGACTCTAATGACTTAGAATAGTCAAGCTCTGACATGGATTCTTCATAATCGGTGGCTGGGTGCGTCAGAAGCCGCCGATTATTAAGAAAGTAGAGACAGGAATGTATATAGTGATTAAAGAACCCCATGTATGATAACGTGATTGTCCAGCACAAAGCTGCTCTTTTAAAAAAAAAAATTGCTTTAATCTACAGTAAGACACAATGTACACAAATCACAAAATATGTACCAGATAACCAATGTACGGGTACGAGTCTAATGTGCTTCAAGGTGGCCCCCTTTATGCACTTTACCCTCTGCCCCTTCTTTGATAGTCTATGGCTCAGTGGTGCAGTTACCAGTGCACGTGCAGCTCTCCCTCCTCTGCATACAGCCCCTCTCTGTCTTGGGACAGTCAAACAGCCTCTCATCCACTCCTCAGTGTGGCGGAGGACAGTGTGAGGCATTCCACTCAGAGTCTGACTCGCCAGGCCCGCGGTTGGGTCTCATAGCAGAACCGCTCCGGCCAGGTGGACGCAGGCCACTGTGACCCTCTTCGAGGCTCCAGTAGTGGTAACAGAAGGCAGGCCTGAAGATCTCTGAGGCCAGAATAAAAAAAAAATAGATCAGTAAGTCTAGCATCCAACTAGTGTTTCATGCAAGTGCTGGAGCAGAGTTTTCATTTAGAAAATTCAGGGGCTTTTGAAGCTCTGGTATGTCTATGCGTTTTATTGAAGTATTAATAAATAACAAATTAATTATTTGTCTTGTGCAAGTGTGTTTTTATTAATCAATCCGTTTGTCTTAACATAAGAGAAAGTTACACGAGGGTTAGCATGTGTGTGCTGTTTTTGTTTTCTAAAAAATAACGTGCAAGTTTTCATGTTTAAACGTTGCTGTGTGCTGTTTATTTTGAGCACAAAACGCTGTCTGAATTAATGCTTTTTATGTCGCAAAAGCTAGATAAATGCATACACATAAGGGTATTAGTGGGGTTAACACTGTTTAATCATTATGCTGTAGTAATGTTTATTTTGTCTCTTTAATTAAAGATGGTCTATTGTGGCCTATGGAGGCTGTATTAAGATGGCTGAATTTTGAAGCCTGGCCTCGAGTGAATATGTGAAAGATGTGACGAGGGAGACCCCTGCTGGAAATGGTCTTGAAGTTGACTGACCATGGTCCTTCTATGAAATTTTCCATGAGGACAGCAGCAGTTTTTGGGAGTTCTCCAAGAAAAGTGAAAGTGTCCTTGGCAATCTCGAAAGACAAAGGAGCCTTAGAGGAAAACTCTGAACTGTGGCTCGATGACCGAGGAGAAGCCGGATTTAATGTGATACATGTTTTATTTTCTTGGTTCCTGTTCCGTAGTCATCGCTATGTGTATTTTTCCTGAGCGGAGGTTCACAAATGTTGCAATGTTGCATCCTTTCCTTCTCGCTCTGCTCAGTGATTCAGTGTAATTTTGCAAACTTGATGAGTGTTTCCATTGTAATTTTTACTATAAAAACTGTTAGCTTAGAGAGGGTTCTTGCCACCCTTTTGCCACTTGCCATTTTACCTTTGCCGCGTGAGGTTGCGTTGCTGAGGATCGATGCTGAGGACTTCGTCTTGAAAGACTTTACCGAGAGACTTGTCCTGACCCGTTCTGACACTTAGTTAGAATAGGTAACTATGAGAAATGATTTATTCTGATTGATTTAACTTTGACTAATTTTAGATAAAGCAATATAATTTTAAACATGGTGTTGAATTTTCTTTCTTGTCAATTATTGGGTTTATATTTTTGATCATTATTGTATATGTTGTGTAGATTATGTTATTGATTAGGACAGTCACTAAACCAGATCTGATCGACCTGATATTGATGCAGGGTGTTTAGGTGTTTTCTTTCCACAGGTTTATTGCTGGTAGAGTATTTGAACGTGTGTTAGTGAAATGGGCCCTAGCGTATGATGAATGTATGTGCGTGTAACTGTGTGATTACTCTATCCGTGGTAGTGGGCATATTTTAGATACCCTGATCTCTATCAATTTCCTGGTAGCAGAGGATGGTTTTAGGTGGTTGTCTTGATCTGATAAGATTGCTTGTACATTGGCTTATTGATTATTGATTTTATTTTGTCAATATTGGTATATGTACTAATATTATATGTTGAAGTCGTCATGTTGAGTTATATGTAGTGCTTCTGGAACTTGGAAGCTGTTGTAGCAATTCCGTAGTAGGGCAGAGGGAAGTATATGCTGCTCTCGGGAAAGACGGGATTGTAAGGAATAACGTGTGACAATTGAAGTTGCGCGTTCACATTGTCTGGGTTCGGAATCAGTGACATCGTCGTATGTTACTATTAGATATTTCTGGTATGTAAGGAGTGTGTATCGTAGTGAAGGTTATCTTTGAAACTCTGGTCTTAAGTCCCAGGGATCCGTAGAGGATTTCCGTTAAAGCTTATCGCGGGAGGAGTAATAGGTATTCTCTGAGCTTGTTTGAGGAACTGGGCGAAGTTGCTTAGTTAATGTATGTTATAATTCTGTATTGGGACAGATTGTGCGCTGCTTCCCGAGAACAGGATTCTGTGTGCATGTACTATATTTTTTTCTTGCATGAATGTGCGTGAATGTATATACATTTATTGATTGTAAGACTCTTTGGATAAGTCCTAGAGGAAACAGTTATGAGATGTATGAAAGTTTGTTGACTCTTGAAAATAGACTCTCTGTTAGACCTGTCAGCCCTTTGGGAGGTCCCTCCTCATCATTATTTATTTTGTCCCACTTTTGCCTCAAACCCTGTTTGAATTTTTCCTTTTTGGGAACCACCAGACTTTTTAGTGTTGCTGCAGATTCAGGGAGCCATTTTACCTACCCCTGAAACTTCTGTCTGAGGGCCTGAAGCACAAAATGGTGGCCCCCTGTGACATCACCAGCATCCACTGGAACCTACTAGCACCTTCCAGAACATTCCAGAACCCTGTGACCGTTGGAGGCGGTTTAGAATGTTGGGAAGCTAAGACAGAGAGTTGGCAGTTGGAGCTGGCAGTTGGCACCTGACTGGTGAGGAGTGAGCAGCAAAAACGTGAAGGAGGAAGGAGTGAAGCAGCAGGGGTGGAAACTTGTGCCTGGAGTGGGGTCCATAAACCCACCCTTGATACTAGTCCCTACTGACGGAGCCCAGCCTAGAGCCCTGTGTGGGAAGAAGTCAGAAAAACCATCCTGAGGACCTGGACAGCAGGAACAGGCCTTAGAAACAAGAGTACAGCAAGATCCTGACCTGGAAACTGGTTTCCCTGAAGTCCGACGTCGAGTAGCCTGAGACCTGGAGCCCGAGGTGGAGAAGCGGCGCTGACTGGAAAAGCAGACGTCGTACCCGGAGCCGCCGGAGGTCGAGAGAGGGCGCCGTCAGAGGTCGTGAGGAATACCAGAGGTCGAGGAGGAAGTCACCCGAGGTCGAGTGAGCGGCGTCATCGGAGGAGTGAAGTCCGCCCTCTGGAGTCGTCGGAGACCGAGGTGAAGGGTAACGGAGGTCGGGAGTGAGGATCGCACTCCGGAGTCGCCGGAACCTGTGAGAATCGTGCCGGAGGTCGGGAGTGGAGGTCGCACTCCGGAGTCGCCGGAAACCTGTGAAGAGCAACGGAGGTCGGGAGTGAGGATCGCACTCCGGAGCCGCCGGAAGTCGACATCGAGGCAAGGCCGGCCGACGTCATCGAAGCCGAGGTCGCCATCGGACCGGAGCCGCCCGAAGTGGACATCGAGTAAGACTGCCCGACGCCATCGAATCGGAGGCCGAGATCGAACTGAGGCCGCTGACACCGAGACCGGAGCCGCCTGCCGGCGTCGTCAAAGAACTGACATTGTGCCGAGGCCGCCGACATCGAGCTGGAACCGCCTCACGGCATCGACCCGACTCCAGCGGCGTCGGAGCATCAGAAAAAGGGCAGTAAGTGGAGTAGAGGGCGCCTAAGGCCCTGTGGAGACCTGGAGACTGCTCTAAGGGGCTAGGGAGGTGCTGGAACCAACCTGACTGTGCCAGGGGTGAACTGGGACTAATCTAGAGAGGTTGTGTGGAGAGAGAGAGCCAGGTCTCTGGTATTCCCCCCTTGATCTACCTCAGTTTAGGCCTCAGCCTTGTCCAAGCCAGGGAGTAGACACCCCCAAGCCTTCCACATCCCCACAAACTGTGCCTGGGCCAAATCAGCCCTTAGGAATTCAAAAGTGATCTGAATCCATGAGTGTCACTGTCAGCTTTTAATTATTTATTAGGGGCACTGTATTTATTGTATTTAACCTATTTATTGTTCCACTGTATTTATTGGTCCACAGTATTTATTGATGCACAATATTTATTGGTTTACAGTATTTATTGCCTCAGAATATTTAATTGCCTGTCTGTATTGCACTTTTATTTATGCCTTCAGTATTTATGATCACCCCTATTTATTGAATCATTAAGCAAGTATTTATTTGTCCTGCACTTTCTAAAAAGTTTGTATATTGTGATTGTTATTTATTTTCTCCAATCAGCAACTAAGAGAAAAAGCAGATAAAGAAAGTTATTTTCATAATTTTTACGGTGTAGAGTCGTTTTTGGAACGGATGCACGCATGGTTATTGTGTGGGTATGTTGTATGCTTAGCACGGAGCCTGATTCCTGACCACTGAGCCAAGCTACCACAGTGTGTCCGGAAGACCACCACCACCCCTTCTAGTGTGGGAGTGGTTTTCCAACACTCTCTTTTACTATTCTGTGTTTAGCGAAGCAGACAATGGAGATGTTTTTATGTTGTAACTAATAGATTTTGTAGAAATCTTGACACAAAGTCTACTGAGAGATTTTGTAAAGGAGGGGTAGACGAGAGACAGAAGACAGAGACAAGCGACTGCAGCGACTGTTGACGTCAGAAAGTCCGCACTCTGATTGGATGGTAAATCAGAATGGGGTTCGCGCTAGGATTGGTGCGTTAGTGTGAGTCGCGCAGGGATTGGAAGAGCTGTTTAGTGACGTAAACGCTCCAGGATTGGTGCGTTAGTGTGAGTCGCGCTGCTATTGGTTGAGAAGCTCGTATTGTATATTTATAATACGGAGAGAGTAGAGAGTTTTGGTAAGCGCTAAAATGTATTATCAAGAGGAGAAAAAGAAAAAAACATTCTTTGGGAAAGTTAAAAAGTGGTTTACCAAGGATAAAGAGGTTAAAACGAGAGAGGGTGAGTTGCTACCTCCAGCGAAAACACCTGCATCCTTCATGGTTGCGAAATATGGATTACATACCTGTATATGGTTGCAGAATTGAGTTAGGTATACTAAAGAAGATGGTGTTTTAGCATTTCCAGAACATGGTTCATTTAATTTGGCCGTGTTGAGAAATTTACGGGAAAAGATGGTACGTCTGGACCCGAAGCCGAGACCTACACAGTTCGAGGCTTTAGTGGAATGGGAAGAGGAAGTTCATGAGCGAGAAAAGCAAAGGTCTGGAGGGTATTACAGGAATATGTTTGGAAGGAGACATGATCGTGAAACACATCATGATCGGATGAAAAGATGGCGAGATGTTAATATGTCAGAGGGATTATATCCTATGAGAACAATTGAAGAGGGAGCAGTTGGAGTTAATGAATATGATGATGAGGTCTTAAATGACATGATTTACAAGAGACCACCTCCATATAGACCAGAACCAGATGAGAGTACACCAGTTGTTTCTCCGATAAGAGATACAGTCTGTATTATTGAGAAAGAAAAAGTGACACCTGAATCAAGAAGTAATAGTTCTTTCAGGGAGAGAGAAAATCGAAGTAGTGAGGAAAATGCCAGAAAATTAGCAAAAACGACAACAGAACTGACTGAGAAAATTAGGGAGTTAACGAAGAATCTGGAAGCTGTTACGGTGCCTGTAACAATAGGTCCAGTTATGCCTGTGTTTGACAAACAGAGAGCAGGTGAGAATGGACTAGTGATTCCATATGTTGGGAATAATCTGACAAATTCAGTTGGTCCTTCAGGAGATTCAGATAAAAGAACAGAAAGAAGTGACCTGAGACAAACAAGACATGACACATGTAGTGAACTATTGGATACTAGTGAACCTGGTTGTTCAGGAATGCCAATTTTAGAACCGCAGAAAAGAGTGGTTCCAGTGAGAAAAACTGCTGAAATAACAGTTGATGATTTGAATGATTGGATGAAGGTTCTTCAGAAAAAGGATAAGGATTCACAAGTTATTGATGTGGCTAGGTTACGTATAGAATTAGAAGAGCTTGTGACAGGAACAGTTCCAGTAGAAATCCTGAAGAGTCATCATGATGGTGAGCTGTTGTTTATGTGCAAAAGTGTTACCTGGAGAGCAAGGAATACACATGACAGGCTAAGAGCAATAGCAAATGAACAAGGAGTTGACATTGATAAAGTGAAAGCTTTACAGAGAACTTACAGGATGGATTTCACTGAGAAGGACATTGAAAATTTGAATGCTTCTGGTAGAACAGGACAGATTAAAGAAATGGTGGCATTACTGCGTAGATGGGGTGATGTTGAAAAGTGGAAGGATAGGTGGTATAAGAAAAGAGAGGAATCTGTAGATAGAACAACTTATTCGGCATTTCCAGTGAGAGAAAAAGAGAAACCAGTGGATAATTATCCTATGAGAGAAATACCTGGAGGAGGATATGTACATGTTCCATGGACCAGACAGGATATTTTATCATTTACGAATGATTTCCCTCGATTGAGAGAAAAGCCCGTCGAGTGGTATAGGCAGGTAGATAGGTTTGTGAAATTGTCAAAAGTGCTGTGGGTCGACCTGAATAGTCTGTTTGATATAATTGTTCCAGCAGACTTGTGGACTGAGTGTAAAATAGTTGTGAGTTGGCCTACTGAGGAATATCCAAGAGATTCAAGAACAGGGGCACCAGATCCAGAAGTAATGAGGAAGTATGATCAGGTGATGGTATACCTGAAGAGTAAAGTTCCTCCAAAAGAGACAGACTGGGTTAAGATAGATCGAACACAACAGGAAGCAAAAGAATCAGTTCATGCTTTTTACGAGAGGCTGATACTGGCTTTTAAACAATTCAGTGGAGATGAACACCTGGGTGACAAAGATTTGAGTCACTTTGTATACAGATTTGTATATGGTCTAAGACCTGAAATTGGTGAGAGAATTCGTGAACACACAGTGGATTGGCAGAGTAGAAAAGTAGATGAGATTCTGAGACATGCAAAATACTTCAGTGATGAAATTGAAGCAAAACAAAGAAAGCTGAAAGAGAAAGCAATGTGGGCGCAAGTGAAAGTTGCAGAAAGACAGGAAGCACAGTTAGTGGAACAGTCGAATAATCCAGGAAATAATGCAGGAAATAGACCCAGATATGCAGGAAAAGGGAAAGGAAGTCTTGAGGAAGCGAAGAAAAAGTTCCCTTGTCACAACTGTGGCCAGCTGGGACATTGGAGATCTGAATGTCCTAATCCACCATTAGTGAGTAATGAAAGTAAACCTTTAAATCAACAGGTGCAGAACCAGAACGAAGGGAATAATCAACAGCAACAACAGAAAGTTGTGAGACAGCAGAGTCAAGAGCCAAAACCGCCCTTGCCGCAGAATAGAGGGGTACAAAAGTATAATCAGGATTCAGGATTCTACAATGATGAGCAGGTAAACAAACCAAGGCGTTCTAACAAAGTACAGCAGTACTTGTTAAAGAGTGAAGGGAGTGAGTCTGAGGGTGATTATTGACGGTGCCGAAGAGAGGAGGAAGAGTGCATACTTGGTGCAACTCTAGAAATAGACCAGGCAGGACCATTTGTGGGTGGGAAAATAAATGAGGAGAGTGTTACTTTTTTGGTAGACACAGGTGCGACAAGATCTACTGTCAGGTCAACAGATGTTAGAAATCTTCCTCTCTCGGATGAAGCAATCCAAGTAGTTGGTGTAGCCAATACACAAATCAGAACACGTCTTACTGAACCAGTAAGAGTACAGATAGGGAAATTTTCAGACATGCACAGATTTATTGTCTGTGACACGAGTCCAGTGAACCTGTTAGGTAGGGACTTATTGTGTAAGATGAACTGCACAATTTTTTGTACACCAGATGGAATAGCTTTTGAGACACCAGATGATGATGTCTTCTACCGAATGACTCTAGAGAATAGAGAAAGTGAGTTAATTGGTGCATTTGCTGTGTTTAATCCGGAGGATTTGCCTCAAGAGCTGAGAGACACAGTGAAAAGAGCAGTTTGGGATTTTACAGGAGAGGATGTGGGATTGATGAATAATGTAGATCCAGTGAAAATTGCAGTGAAAGAGGGAATTACATATCCTAACATTCCTCAGTACAAAATGACACCAGAAATAATTGAAGGGATAACTCCTATAATTGAGAAAATGATTCAGCAGGGAGTTCTGAGAGAACTACTGAGTAGTCCGTGTAATTCACCGATAATGGGACTGAAAAAGCCCAATGGCAAATTTAGGATCGTACAGGATCTGAGAAAAGTTAATCAAATTGTGGTGGCATGTTGTCCTATTGTGCCAAATCCATCAGTGATTCTGTATCAAATTCCACATGATGCTGAGTGGTATACAGTGATTGATTTGTGTCATGCGTTCTTTTCAATTCCATTGCATCATGACAGCCAGCCGATTTTTGCATTTAGGTTTGGCCAGCGTATCTTAGCATGGTGTCGAATCCCACAGGGGTATACGGAGAGTCCTTCGATATTCAATCAGTTATTGAAGAAATCGTTGGAAAGTTTGATCATGCCTGAAAACTCAGTGTTAGTGCAGTACATTGATGACCTACTGGTGGCATCAAAGACACATGAAGCTTGTGAAGTGGATACCATAGCTTTACTGAATCATCTGGCAGATGGAGGGTTAAAGGTATCTCCAGCCAAATTGCAATTTTGCAAGAAAGAGGTGCATTATCTTGGACACAATATTGAAAAAGGTCTGAGAAAAGTGACTACTGACAGGATCAGAATAATAAGAGAAATGAAAGCTCCGAAGACCCAGAGAGAAGTGAGAATGTTCCTGGGTATGGTGGGTTATTGTCGTCAGTGGATAATTAATTTTTCCCTGATAGCTAAGCCACTGATTAAGCTGACAAAAAGTGAAATGACAGATCCATTAGATCTGGATGCAGAACAATTGGCAGCATTTGAAGAGCTTAAAAGTAAAATGTGTGAGGCTCCAGCTTTGGGTATGCCTGACTATGAGAAAGAATTCGAGCTGTACTGCAGAGAGAGAAATGGATGTGCACTTTCAGTGTTAATCCAGAAACATGGACAATTGAGAAGGCCTATTGCGTACTTCTCATCAACACTTGACCCTGTAGCTGTGGGTTTACCAGGTTGTTTGAAATCTGTGGCTGCAACATGCAGAAGCCTGGAACAGAGTGAGGGAATCATAATGGGATATCCTGTAAGGGTATTCGTACCTCACAATGTGGCAATTCTTTTGACAAGAAGCAGAACTCAGTACATGTCACATAGTCGGTTGACTAGGTACGAAAAAGTGATTCTGGGTGCATCAAATGTGACTCTTGAGAGATGTGTGAATGTGAATCCAGCGACACTCTTGCCAGACATTGAAAATGTGGGTATAAAGATGGAAGATGATCATGATTGTTTGGATGTGCTTGAGTACTGTACAAAACCGAGACCAGACATAAGGGATATTCCCTTACCAGAAAATGACCATGTGTTGTTTGTGGATGGATCATGCTTGAGGAATGATGATGGTGTGCTATGTGCAGCATATGCGGTGTGCAAAGTTTCAGAGGTCATGGAAGCATCACCATTGAAAGGAGTGAAATCTGCGCAAGTTGCTGAATTAATAGCATTGACAAAAGCTTGCGAAATTGGGAAAGATTTGAGGACGACTGTGTTGACTGATAGTCAGTATGGATTTGGAGTGGTGCATGATTTTGGCCAACTTTGGCTACAAAGAGGTTTCTTGACATCGAGTGGAACTCCAATAAAGAATGCTGAAATGATTGGTAAATTGCTTGAGGCGATACAGCTGCCTAAGGAGTTAGCAGTTGTAAAGTGTGCGGCCCATGGTCAGGGGGAGGATTTTATAACGATTGGAAACAGGTACGCCAATGATGTTGCACAGTACTGTGCCAAGACCAATCAGTCCATTAACAGGGAAAGAGAGAGGGAAATGTCTTTTCTTTCTGTGATGTTTACTAATGTCCTAGAGACCTGGGATGAAGTGAAACAGTTACAAGATGAGGCAGGAGATGAAGAGAAACAAGATTGGATTAAGGCAGGATGTGCTCCAAGAGAAACGGACCATGTTTGGGTCTACAGAGATGGCAGACCAGTGATGCCTAACTCAATCTTGTCGTCAATGGCAAGGATGTATCATGGCCAGGGACATTTGGGGAGAGACGCGATGGTTAGGTCGTTTAAGCAGACCTGGTACAATGCAAAGTTCAGGACAATTGCAGAGAGCATCTGTCAGAGGTGTTTAGTTTGTCAGCAATTTAACACTGGGAAAAAGACAGTGGTGAGTCTGGGAACAATAGGCAGAGAAGGAGGTCCTTTTACAAGAATGCAGATTGATTTCATTGAGATGCCCCAAGTGAACAGACTGAGGTATGTTCTAGTGGTAGTCTGTTTGTTTTCAAGGTGGGTGGAAGCTTACCCGACTAGAAGAAATGATGGATTGACAGTGGCAAAGTTACTGTTGAGGGAGTTGATTCCTAGGTACGGGTTTCCAGTTACAGTTGAGTCTGATAGAGGTAGACACTTTCAGAATGAGCTCATGGGTTTGATTTGTGAAGCATTGAAAATACAGCAGAAGCTACATTGTGCATACCGACCAGAGGCTTCTGGTGTGGTTGAACAGATTAATGGCACAATCAAGAATAGGATTGGAAAGATGTGCTTAGCCACTGGCATGAAATGGCCAGATGTTTTGCCTTTAGTTCTGATGACAATGAGATCTACTCCAGATAGAACTACTGGTTTGAGCCCGCATGAGATAATCATGGGACGTGCTATGCGCCATGCATTCGTGCCTGTCAATAAGTTGGTGACAATAACTGATGACATGATTTTGGATTACTGTAAAGGCCTGGCTGACGCAGTTCATTCTGTGTTTCACCAGGTTGGAGAAGAAGCTACCACACTTGAGAAGAAGCAAGCCCATGATCTGAGTCCAGGAGACTGGGTGAGGATTAAGGTGCACAGAAGAAGAAAATGCTTGATTCCAAGGTGGGGAAGGCCGAGACAAGTTATTCTGTCTACGACGACTGCAGTAAAGTGTGCTGGAGTGAAGCACTGGGTACATGCAAGTCATACTCTGAGAGTTCCAAACCCAAAAGAAGGGACTGGTAAAGAGTATTTTGAAGAGTCAGATTCCAGTGATGATGAAGATACTGATGATACGGAATCAGTGAGAAAAGAAGCAGAGAGAGCTTCAAGAGAATCACTGCGAGTATCAGAGAAAAGATCAGATTCTGTAAGAGAGCCTGAAGTTTCAAACAGCAGTGAAGGAAAAAGAAAAGAAAAAAGAAATTACACAGAGATTACTCCTGAATCAGAAGAGGAGGAGATTGAAGAACCACTTGAGATTATACTTGAAGAAGTAGGGTCAGAAGAAGATAGAGAGGGACAGATTGCGGAAGACCCCCGAGGAGGTGTAGGGAACATTCATGAGGAGCTAGGTGAAGGGACAAGTAGACAGCAAGAAGATTGCGTGTCGGAGACCCGAGGAGGGACAGGAGTAGGGAAGTCTCAAACAGTGGTGAAAAAATCTGTGGAGAAGAAGAAAGCTGCTGGAAAACGGAAACAAGAGGCACTTGAAACAGATGATGAGGATGAACAAACAGAGGGTCGAGTTCTGAGAAAGAGAACTTGGATTGGAGAAAGAAGTAATAAAGAGATAAAGCCGAAAAAGGTGTTAAGAGGAGACCGTTGGCCTAACAACAGAGTTTAGAGACTGAGATACAAAGTAATAAGAGCAAATTCATCGAAAGCTGAACAAGTGAATGAAGTTTCGAGTCAAAGTTCAAAAGCTGAAGGAGAAGAATCAAAGGAATCAAGCGAACCAGTGGAAATAAAAAGAGTAAGAAGACCCAACCAAAAGTACAGATCACCGGAATGGTCTTATGTGGCACTGTCTGAAGGAGGAGAAGAAGAAACAGTGACTCGAGATAATCCGGAAGTGGTCTTGAGAGAAGTGGTTGAGAAAGATACTGGTGAAATTTTGAAAGTACTCTTGACTGACATTGGAGAAGAGTCGAGTACTGAGGATTTTGATGTTGGAGATCTGATACAATTTGATGTTGAAGAAATTGAAGTGAAGAATGACAAGTATCCAAACTGAGTGAAAGAAGGATTCACTTGGATCAAGTGAACGAAGAGATCATTTGGATAAAGTGAAAGCTGAAGAATTGCTGAAGAATTGAAGAAGTTCAAACAGTAGTGGAGTAGTACAGGCTAAACTAAAATGGCTAACATAGAGGATAATAGAAATAGATGTGCCTTCTTTAAGAGGTGGTGTAGAATGTGCTGCTGTTGTACTGGATTATTAATGCTTCTATGGGGTGTTTTAATTTTATTAGTTACTTTTAGAGTAGAATTTGGAATAAATACAGAGAATGTGACAAATGTAGAGAAGATTCCAATTAGAAGTAGTAGTTACATACACAAAGATAGGTCAATTAATAATTTTTCTAGTAATGTTTTTTCTAAACTGTTATATGAATATGTGAAGACAATGGAAGTAAGGGATTGCTACGTCTGTATGCAATTACCTGCATCCGTCTCAGAGGGTGTTACTTATCACCATTTACCAGCTACATATGGTATTTCATGTAGTATTTTAAGTAGTGTTTTTTATTTGTTAGGGAAAATAGATTATAAGATGTCTAACAGAGATAGTATTTTTGGGCACTTGCCAATGAACAAAGAGCTGAATCCAGCTAAAGAAGCTAACACTTTTGGTGAGATTTTTATTGAAGAAAAAGGATTAACATTAGATTACATTTTTAAGAATAATTTAACTTGCAGTTTGAAAGAAGAGGAGAGAGCTTTCCTGGATATGGTAGAAGAAAGGAGAGTGAACATGCATGAGAAAGGGGGAAAATATGAAGTGAGTGAGACAATTTGGGACATTGAGATGGGAAAAGAGTTGAAGAATGGGGCTAGTCCAACTTTAGCTCTAGATGCGCCACAGAAGGGTAAACTTTGCATTACCAGAAGGAAATCCCAATATGATACATATTTTGTGGGGACTAGTGAGTGCCATGATACATACTTCATTGCGACAGGTTGGGGTTTCAGAGGTGGAGAAGATACGATTTTTCCAGGAGTGTACTATGTTTGTGGGAACAAGGCTTATTACAAGTTGCTGGACCATTGGTATGGCACGTGTTATGTGGGCCTGGTTTTTCCTAAGATTTTTCATACAGATAAAATAAGAGATGTAGAAGATATTAACTTATTAACACGTTTTAAGAGAGAAACTTGGTCTGAAATTGTGGGTGACATTTTTGGGGTTTTGATTCCAGCAGTGGGAATTTCTTTAAATGCTTATGGAATTCGGAAACTGTCCACAGTGGTTGATCGCTTATCGACAAATACCGCAGGAGGGTTTCTTTTGGTGAATACGGAATTAAGTGCCGTACGTGCCATGTCTATGCAAAATCGACTTGCCCTTGATATTCTATTGGCCAAGGAGGGTGGAGTTTGTGGAATATTGAAAGTTCAACATTGTTGCACTTACATTCCTGATGAAAGTAAAGACCTAAAGGTCTATATCAAAAATATTACTGATTTGCATGAAGAATTAGTACCACTTGAAGCTGAGAGTTTGTGGACTAAAATAGCTAATAAAATGATAGCTGTTAAGGATTTTATTGCAAAGATAGGTAGTACTATTATAGGTAGAATATTGTTTCCCTTGTCTTGTATAATTGTGGCTTTATTAATAATAAAATTGGTGTGTGTGTGTTGTAAAAACAGGGGAGGGAGAAAGAAATTGAATAAGGAAAAGAAAAATAAGAAGTTGAAAAGAGAACCTCAAGAAATTGAACTAGAAGAATTGAGGGAGAGTGTTTATTTAGAGACAAAGAGAGATGATGAAAGAGTGACTGGTGTTTAATGTTGTGTAAGGGGAAAAGACATTTCTGATTTCTCCTAAAATGGGACTAAATTTTCACTAATTTTTTTTTTGGGTTTATTTGGTGATGAAATCACCAAAGGGGGGATTGCTGGAGCAGAGTTTTCATTTAGAAAATTCAGGGGCTTTTGAAGCTCTGGTATGTCTATGCGTTTTATTAAAGTATTAATAAATAACAAATTAATTATTTGTCTTGTGCAAGTGTGTTTTTATTAATCAATCCGTTTGTCTTAACATAAGAGAAAGTTACACGAGGGTTAGCATGTGTGTGCTGTTTTTGTTTTCTAAAAAATAACGTGCAAGTTTTCATGTTTAAACGTTGCTGTGTGCTGTTTATTTTGAGCACAAAACGCTGTCTGAATTAATGCTTTTTATGTCGCAAAAGCTAGATAAATGCATACACATAAGGGTATTAGTGGGGTTAACACTGTTTAATCATTATGCTGTAGTAACGTTTATTTTGTCTCTTTAATTAAAGATGGTCTATTGTGGCCTATGGAGGCTGTATTAAGATGGCTGAATTTTGAAGCCTGGCCTCGAGTGAATATGTGAAAGATGTGACGAGGGAGACCCCTGCTGGAAATGGTCTTGAAGTTGACTGACCATGGTCCTTCTATGAAATTTTCCATGAGGACAGCAGCAGTTTTTGGGAGTTCTCCAAGAAAAGTGAAAGTGTCCTTGGCAATCTCGAAAGACAAAGGAGCCTTAGAGGAAAACTATGAACTGTGGCTCGATGACCGAGGAGAAGCCGGATTTAATGTGATACATGTTTTATTTTCTTGGTTCCTGTTCCGTAGTCTTCGCTATGTGTATTTTTCCTGAGCGGAGGTTCACAAATGTTGCAATGTTGCATCCTTTCCTTCTCGCTCTGCTCAGTGATTCAGTGTAATTTTGCAAACTTGATGAGTGTTTCCATTGTAATTTTTACTATAAAAACTGTTAGCTTAGAGAGGGTTCTTGCCACCCTTTTGCCACTTGCCATTTTACCTTTGCCGCGTGAGGTTGCGTTGCTGAGGATCGATGCTGAGGACTTCGTCTTGAAAGACTTTACCGAGAGACTTGTCCTGACCCGTTCTGACACTTAGTTAGAATAGGTAACTATGAGAAATGATTTATTCTGATTGATTTAACTTTGACTAATTTTAGATAAAGCAATATAATTTTAAACATGGTGTTGAATTTTCTTTCTTGTCAATTATTGGGTTTATATTTTTGATCATTATTGTATATGTTGTGTAGATTATGTTATTGATTAGGACAGTCACTAAACCAGATCTGATCGACCTGATATTGATGCAGGGTGTTTAGGTGTTTTCTTTCCACAGGTTTATTGCTGGTAGAGTATTTGAACGTGTGTTAGTGAAATGGGCCCTAGCGTATGATGAATGTATGTGCGTGTAACTGTGTGATTACTCTATCCGTGGTAGTGGGCATATTTTAGATACCCTGATCTCTATCACAAGATAGCAAGCATGAAAACCAGAAGATCAAAGCCAATTGTCATTTCAATTGACCAGGGCTCTGTAGAAAACAGTCAGCTGGAGCTAGGAGCTCAAATTCATACAAAAGTAATGCAACACAAGGTAATGGAGTTTAATCAGATAGAAATGCATTACTGTCAGCAAATGTTTACCTAATGAGTATGTGGCAAGATCTTTTCTGAGAGGAACTGCTGGATGTCCTTGAGGAGAAGATATCATTTATATGTACAACATAAACCTCATTATTCTCCAAAAATCCCACTTCCAGTTGTCAGGTTTGAAAAAGAGGTCATGCTACTAGGAAATGTGCAAAGGTATAACCCTGAGCTGTATGGCTTCTGGGTCCACTAGGGCAATGAAAATTAGCAGGCAAAGTAAGCGTCACAGGAAACTTCAGATATAAAACAATTCTCATCTTTTATTAAAATAGTTGATTCATTCAGGGTTACGTAGGCGATTATTAACACTGCATTACAGAGAAGTATATGAACATGATACAGACAAGGGTTATGTTTTGGTTTTCACTGCCCCCTTTTCTCTTCAAGAGGAAAAATTTCAGTTTACAGAAGTCCAATTGAATTTAGTCTCATCCTTTCTTTATTCATCTATTCATCACCTTCATCACCATCCTGAGAAGTAGCAAGCACAAAAGTATTGGAAGTGCCTTTATTTTTGCCAGAGCATTGGATGATCCACAATATCAGTCGAATAGCAATAAATATAACAACCACTATTAGAACACTATTGTAGCAAGTTGGTTCGGACTATTTCGTCCTCCAGGATTTTTTGCTTGTGACTACCCAGCTTTTGGACCCTTACTCCGGGTACGTCTCTCTACCTGAGTCTCACTCACAGTAATTCCACAGTAATTGGACTGAGCGTGATAACTTCCAGCATCCATCTTTTAAGATAAGGTTGCTGGGGTACAGGTGGGGTAAAGGGAACTGTGACGGTTAGCTTAAAAAATGTGAACATGCATGTGTGCGGGCCACATGTGTGTGACTACCGCTGAGCACAGCCCAGCAATTGCACACAGGTAGTTCTGTAAGGATTGCTGCCGACCTGGGGTAGGCCTTATATTATTAGTGTGTATTCATAGATAGATTAGTATGGCTTACTGGAAAATCTGTAGTGCTTCTACTGTTTTATACATATAGGTGAAATCTACATAAGAGCCCTAAACAGCAGTTTTGCTCCAATGAGGCCTACACAGCTCAGCAAGGTGTCAAACTGAAGTAAAATATGCACACCAAGTTTCATTTTTCAGTTATCAACACACTACAGTCACATTTTATGGGACTTCAGGAATTGTCCTATTTCCCTTGCTTAGTCCCCTATCCTCCTCCCCCTACTGAGCAGGCAGAAGTGGCAGAGACCTCCCCACATAAAAAAGCAATTATCAGTGGTTGAATTAGTTTGTGGAAGGGAGCAGTCGGAGGAAATCTTCATTTGATAATTAGCTTGTCACACTGCATCTGGTTTGGACAGTCCAGGCCCACTAGAATTAAGGAGGAGGACTGGACCCCTGGAACCAACAAAGGAGAAGCTCACCTTTGAAGTTTTGGCTGGAAGGGATGAGGCAGTGGTGTGTTATGTTAAGTTATGCTCATGTTATGTTCATGTTATGTCATTGGTGTTTTTATAGCCAGCCACTACCTGTGAGGGTATCCAGCTTCTTTATAGCAGCAGCTGTGTGAGGCCAGCCCTGGGGGCTTACTTGAAAAGCCAGGTGTTCAGCTTCTTGTGAAAGTCAAACAGCAAGGAGAAGGGTCTAATGTGGTGTGAGAGGTCATTCCAGACCAGGTACCAGAAGGTGCTCAGCTTTTGTGTATGTGTGGTATGTGGGCTCGTGAGAGACCAGCAGAGTAGAGGTGTCTGGAAAGTTAGTGGAAGTGAATGTAACTCAATTGTAAGTGTGGGTGAGAAGTTTCAAGCGCACACACTTGTGTATCAGGAGCCAGTGGTGCTCCTGATGGTGTTGTGTGATGTGGTCTCAGCAATTGCCTCCACACACAGGTTCTCTGATGACCCTACAATGCATCCCTTGCCCCTCCACTCCACTGTGCCGGCTGGCCCACAGGCCCATCATTCTCACTGCCCTTTATCAGCACTGGAAGCGGATGCTCTCAGCAAATCTTACCTCCCCAAGACCCAGACCATTGTTCGCAATCCTCTCTCCACAATCCCAGTAAAAGTGGGCCTAAATAGAACCCCTGTAATTACAGACTCGCCCAGACCTCCTGCTCAAGTCACCACCATTCAGACTCTACAATCTGCTAAAGACAATCCCGGCCGTCTATCTCGCATACTCGTTAACTGTAGATCAGCACCTCAACACGCTACAGATATCGCTGAAACCTTACTCAGTGAGGGAATTGATATTGCTTTCCTCACGGAATCTTGGCTCAATGACCACTCTACCGTCATACTTGATCTGCTTACACCTCCTGGTTACTCCATCATTAGACATGACAGACTTGAAAGAACTGTTGGAGGTCCAGCCATAATCCACAAATTCATGTGAGCAGATCTCAGGTTACGCGTGTACTAGAGTAATTTAAGTAAACGAAACCCAAAGTCTTCTGAGACATTGAATCTATGACCCTGGCAGAGGCTTGCGACTTGTACGCAGTCTGAAAGCTTGAAGCACTCTGAGAGTTTGAGCTCTGGTTCTGGGGATCTGAATTGAGGAAAGTTTTCATGTTTTGACTTATGGTTGTCTTATACAGCCTAGAGAGTGTACCTGCTCTTACAGATATCTTTACGCATGCTCTGAATATAGATGGGTCAGTGATGCATCACTGCCACTTGAATGTCACTGGTGACTGCTGGGGCAACGATGCATCACTGCCACTTGACTGTCACTGGTGATGGCAAGCTCAGTGACACCTCCCTGCCTTCTTGTTGTTACTGCTGATTACGGGGGCAATGAGGGGTACCAGCTTTCTGATTGACACTCAGTGACTGCTGGGACAGTCATAGATACCAGCTCCTTGATTGTCAAGTGATGACGATTAGGGCAATGATGCAGCACTGCCACTGTCACTGGTGACTTCTACTCCAATGATGCATCACTGCTCCTTGTCACTGGTGACTGCCGCATCAGTAATGCATCCGTGCTACCTGATTGTCACAGGTGACTCTGTGGCAATGATGCATCACTGCATTTGGCTGTCACAGCTGTATCTTGGGTCAATGATGCCACACTGCCACTTAGTTGTTACTGGTGACTGCAGGAGCACTGACGTATCGCTGCCACTTGACTGTCACTTGTGATTTCTGGTCCAATGATCCATCACTGTTCCTTCATTGTCACTGGTGATGCATTGGTGCTACCTAATTGTCACAGGTGACTGCTGGGGCAATCGCGCATCACTGCATATTGTTGTCACTGCTGTCTCTTGGTGCAGCGATGCCACACTGTCACTGGTAACTGCTGGTGGAGTGATGCATTACTGCCAGTTGATTGTCTCTGGTTGACTGCTGATCCAGTGATGCACCTCTGCCACTTGACTATCGCTGAGGATTTATGGGGCAGTGGTGACAAGTTGCCACTGGATTGTTAAGGGTGGCTGCTAGGCAATGATGCACCACTACCGGTTGATTTGTCAATGGTCACTGCTTTTGCTTTGACTGGCATAGTGGTTGATATATCCAGAACAACTGCACGGTGCATCAGTCAGCTGCCACTTGGCGTCCGACCCACTGTCACTTGTGATTCAGGAGCATATTCACAAGAAACTATTGCCGAGTTAATGGCACTTTATCGCAGCCAAAGCTGCGATAAAACCATCGCCCCAATTACAAGCTGGTGTTAACAGCCCACAGCACCAGTTTATCCGCGATAGCAGCCGCAAAAAACATCGCCACAGAGGACCCACGCAACTATCACTAATGAGATGCAGAGAGGGCGTTCCCGTGCTGAAAGCCGCGACAACATCACACCACAACATTCACAACGACAAGCCACATCGGCGATAAAAATACAAAACAGGCAATAAGGCGCGTTAGCACCAGGAAATCTACACCTGCTCTGACCTGGTATAAAGTCGGACGGCAGCCTGCACCACAAAAGGGAGACCAGCCAGGGCCACACCCGAAGGGCAACAGAAGCCATGGAGCCACCCATCAGGCGGCCCGGACACCCAAGAGGGCCACAACACCCACAGACACCACCCCTCCCTGGCACCCCCCCAACCAAAGACATGCCACATCAGCCACACCCAAACATGCACAAAATAATCCGCCTGACGTCGCACAATCACAACTGGGGACATGCATGTGTCGACACAGAAAAGAGCAGCACACATTCACTTTCAAAGCCACAAATGAAACTTTATTAAAATGAAAAACTGAAATGAAATGGACAATCCGTAGGTCCCAGCCTGCTAGACAAAAATCATGATGAGAAGGTGTGTCCTGCGCACATCAAAGGACAGAGAGAGAGCGAAGGGGAGAGAGAGGAAGAGAGGGGAGAGAGAGAGAGAAGAAGAGAGAGAGAGAGAGAAGAAGAAGAGAGGGGGAGAGACAGAAGAAGAGAGGGGGAGAGAGAGAGAGAAGAAGAGAGGGGGAGAGAGAGAGAAGAAGCGAGAGGGAGAAAGAGAAGAAGAGAGGGGGAGAGAGAGACAGTGCCGCCCCTGCGCACCCAGGCCACACTGCTCACCTGCTGCCACCGGTGTGTCTCCAACCGGTATGTATCGCAGTTCACCTGGTCACACATCTGAGTCAGAGCTGTCAGCTGAAACACATGACTGGCACAGTACACACACCTGCACAAGACAACAGCGCCTGCCCGCCTATGCACACCCAGGCAGAGGCACCCCAACGCCTCCCGCCGCCCATCGGAGCATGCCCGCCCATGCACACTCAGGCCTCACTGCTCACCTTCCGCCACCGGCACGTAGACGGGAGGTTCCACCACGTGCCGCTGCAAGCCACAAGCCCGGGGCCCGCGGACATGGCACCCTCCACACCATGCAGCCATGTCTGCAGGCCAACAGGTCTAACGTTTGGTGCTGGGTCTTGATTACTCCATGGCAGAGGACATGCCAGTGCACCCGGCACCCACGCAGGCTGCACACCCGCTCAGCCCAATAGATTGCACAAACTCTGGGATCCTGAAAGCGACACCACGTGGCGGTAGGCCCGCGCTGCCCGCTGGCTCTGGCCTACACTGCGGTCCAGCAGGGCACACAACACCTGGGCTGTCCGGCCCACCGGGACAGGGCATCATCGCAGGCTGCACACCCGCTCAGCACCTTAAGGTGCCACTGACTCAGTGCACCCAAAGTCACCGTCCCGTGGCGGGGTGCCTGTGCCGGCCACAATGCTCCGAGTGCCACTAACCCTGTGCAACCCCAGTCAGCGCCACGTGGTGAAAGGCCCGTGCCGGCCGCAAGGCATCGGGTGCACCTAACCCTGTGCAACCCCAGTCAGTGCCACATGGAGGTAGGCCCGTATCGTGCGCCAGGCATCAGATGCCACCAACCCTGTGCGCAACAACTCATGGGCCCTTTATGAATGAGAAGCGTGGAGCGGCCATCAGCCAGTCACCACCGGAAGAGGGGAATGTGACGTCGTCGGCCCCTTATGTTGGCGGAGTCACATGGCCAGTGACCCCTGTGCCGGATGGGTGTGGTGTGTGTGCAAACCTGCCCTCAGGGAGTGGCTGTGACATGCTGATGACTAGACCAGTGACCTGCACACCACCAGCGAGTATGCCTGCGACGGGTAGCAATGATCGCTCCCCTCGGTGCGTCATCGGAGTGGTCTGGCCTGCCGTATGCCGGACCAGCGCAGGGCTTGCCACAATGACTCGTGGGCTCGTGGCAGCATGCAGTCCATGTCCGGACAAGGAAGTGACTGATGCGTGTGTCCCTGTTGTAGTGTTCGCGGGACCAGGTACACAAAATGCAATATCGCACCCTCTGACTCACATCCCACAGGATGAGCTTCATTGATGCAAGGGAAATCAATGTCCCCACATTCATCCACACATCCATTCCTGAATTATGTAAGACATGACACAGCAGTGCGTCACTGGATGTTTATTTGCACATCCAGTGCAGTCCTGCAGCTGGAGCGGTACAGGGTAATCCTGAGCACACTACACAATATGGGCCCGTGGAGGGCCAGCCAGAGTCCATCCGGGGATGACATGTACTGCGGAAGATAAAGGGTACAGTCCGCAGTCTGTCCGCCATGTCATTGGTCGTTGAACAGGATGTGGCAGTCCATGTAGCTGTCCAAGGTGAGTGCATCGGAGTGTATCGGGGGTCAGTGGAAGGTCATGAGGCCATGTGCGGCACCAAGCAGAAACAGGCCAGGTGGCGGAAATGAATGCTAGTGCCTCCTGATCACAAACCCATCCACGTACTCGTCCCCGGATGTGTGCCCTGCCCCCGTGGGTGTTGCAGTCCCGGCTGCGGCACTGTGTGCCACTGACACATCAGGGCCCTGGGTGGATACGTCTGCCGCACTGTGAGGCACTGACACACCAGGGGGCGGGGATGTGGATGGTGTGGGGGCAGCAGCATTCATCAGCTCCACGCCTTGTGGCGGCAATGCCATGATGGAGGTCTGCAGGGCATGATAGATCCCAGCTACATTCCGATGATGTGCAGCGGTGGCTGCCATCCTTTCCGCCTCCATACGCACCATGTCCTCTATGAGCCTCCACATGTGTGCCAGCTCACGGCTGATATCGCTGGAGCCACTCTGAGTGGACAGCTGTTCTACTCTCCACGTCATGACTCCAGCGATGTCAGTCAGGGCTCGTTGGAGACCATGGGGTGGACATAGACACCCAAGGATGGCGTCCAGTTTGGCAGCCATGATGCTGAACCCCACCCGCACCTGCTCAGCCGTCTCCCTCTGGCCCTCCAGCACACGGCGCTGGAAGGCCATTTGTTGTTCCTGGGGGACTTGGGAGGGTGCCGGGGCTGTGGGTGCCTCCTGCTGGGTGGTTTGGGTGGTGGGTGGGGTCTCCTCAATGTAGCTGGGCTGTCCTGATCCTGGAGGTGAGTCGCGGATGAGGTCAATGATGTCTAGGAGGGCTTGTGCGTCAATGCTGGTGTTGTCCTCCTCGTCATCAGTGAACAGTGGCTGGGACAGCTCTGCAGGAGGTGTTGACGATGCCCCTGCGATGTGAAGGGGAGATGGTGTATTACAATGTGTCCGCATGTATGTAGCCGCATGGTACAGGTTGACATTCTGACAGCATGGCATTGTACAGTGTGACAGTCTGTGGGTCTGTGTGAGGAGCCAGGGTCATTGTGGCTGTGTACTGTACCCTGCTTGATTGTGCATGGGTGCCATCATGTCCATCTCCACCCATCCCCCCAGTACCTGGTGGTCACTCACCCTGTTGCGGTTGTGTTGTGTCCTGTCGAGCAGTGTCCGGTCCCCCGACTCCAGCCACAGTATCCACACTGATGACTGTGGACACCAGCTCCTCCATGTCATCCAGCTCCAGCTGTGGCGCTGGGCCCCCACCTCCGGTCTGCATTGCTGCCTTCTGGTTGTCGGAGAGTTTCTCCTTGGTCTTCCACTTGATGTCATTCCATCACCTCTTGACCTTGTCCATTGTCCGCTTGTGCTCTCCAACGGCATTCACCTTGTCGACGATGTCCCGCCATATTCCAGTTTTGGTGCCCAATGACACGTTGGAGGTGACGAAGAGTTGTTGATGGTGTTCCATCACCTCTGTGACTATGATCCTCTTCACCTGCAGACTGAAATTCGTCTTCCTTGTCTTCTTGTCCTTGCCCTTCCCTGTCCCCGATGTCCCTGGCTGGTCGTCCGGTGTGCTTGTGGGGTTGCGCTCGTCCTCTGCGCCTGCTCCGGCTTCCTCCATGGTGCTTGGGTGTAGGTCAGTTTGGGTGTGGGTGTTTGTTCTACTTTTATGGTGATTTTTTCGGCCTGCCAGGAGTGTGTTGCAAGCCTGGTGCTGCTTATCGCTGATTTCCTCATCGCGCTTTGGCCCATTGCGTGTTTTTTGGTGTTGTGGTTTGTGATTTGTGGTTTTATCTCCGTCGTGGTGGTTGTATCGCGGACATTGTCCGCGGTATCGGAGGACTGTCGCATGGTACAGCCTTGTTGTGAATTCCACGTTGACATGGGGTTATTTTCCTGCGATGGGCTGCGATATTGGAAGTTGTGTTACGCTACTCTTGCGGTAGTTATCACACGTTCTTGTGAATATGCCCCTCTGTTTCTTGCTCAAGTATTTTGGTGGAAACTATGCAATAAATTCCTTACACTTCCAAGATTTATGATCTAATATAAAGTGCCTCAACAGGGAGGCAGAGGTGCCTATAACTGACAACAAGACCGAAGTGGTAAGTAATTTAAGAATCACCTATCTTGTCATCCTCATAGCTCTTCTGTTTTTAACACATACTATCATATAAAATATTATTCTCAGATTGGTTAATACTACTTTATGGCTTTTGACTACGGTATATACAAATGGATCACTTACCAATTTCCTGTGTATCTGCAGACCTGTTTGATAATGTTTAGAGATTATTTATTAGAGAGTTCCATGTGGCCTCCTCTGTGGGGACAGGGCTTTGTATTCTCACATTGGACACACAGACGCAGGTTTACATCTTCACTTATCTGCCATATCCTGGACAGAGTGTCTTACTGGTGTAGGTGAATGGGCAAAGGAACTGAAGATCAATATGGCACTCAGGATCCAGTGAGCCCAAAGACAGAAAAGAGTCACAAGATGGTCTCACATAAGGGGCTCCAACTGGTTCGATGGTGTAAAAAAAAAACCTATATGCTGGACCAGCTCTTCTCAGCCTCCATTGATAACCTGCCTTAAAGCTGGGTGTGTCTGAGATGAGCCTCACCATCCCCTCAAAGTGTGGCAATGACAACTAAGAGTAGACCTCTTCACTCCACTGAGCAATGGATCCTGGCTAAGGAGAACGGTGTCCCCGGTTACGGAAAGGTGCTTGTTGCATTTCCCGGTGGCCAACCAGAAACTGCTTCAGCTTCACTATTGTCATGAAACTTTCAGATGCTCTCCTTGCTGTGTGGATTCAATCAATCAATCAATCAATCAGGGGTTAGTAAAGCACAACTACTCACCCGCGAGCGTTTCAAGGTTCTTGGGGGGGGGGCAGCTCCGTTGAATGCTGGGGTCATCCGAAGAGCCAGGTCTTGAGGTCCTTCCTGAACTGGGGCAGTGTTGGGGCTTGCTGGAGGTGGAGGGGAAGGCCTTGGCTTCGAGGTAGGAGAAGGATTTTCCTCCCATTCTGGTCTTGTAGATGCGTGGAATGGTGGCCAGAGAGAGGTCGGCTGATCGGAGGTGTCTTTTGGGTGCGTGAAAGGAGAGGCGGTTGGTCCGGTGTTGTGAAGGGCCTTGTATGCATGGGTGAGCAGTTTGAAGGTTATTCTTCTTTTGACTGGGAGCCAGTGGAGATCGGGAAGGTGTTGGGTGATGTGGCTGTGGAGGGGGATGTCGAGCATCAGTCTGGCTGCAGTGTTCTGGACTGTCTGGAGTCTACGAAGGAGTTTCTTGTTGATTGCGGCATAAAGAGTGTTGCCGTAGTCCAGTCTGCTACTGATGAGAGCGTGCGTGACAGTTTTTCTAGACTCAGAAGGGACGCAACGGAACGTCTTTCGAAGCATGTGGAGGGTGTTGAAGCAGGTCGATGATACGCCGTTGATCTGGATTCAGGTTCTTGGCTCACAAACGTCCACAGCTGGCACCCCCTCTCTTCAGTTGGCCTGCCTCTCCAACATTTGCTTTGGAGTCACAGAACTACAGAGATGGATATAACAAGCCAGAGCTCAGCAATAAGCCAGCCTTGAGTTGGGATGTCGGAAACACTTTAACAAGTTAATAAAATGAGTTGCGTTCTTCATAGACAAAGAAGAAAGCGAGGGAGACCATGAAAACAAAGAATATCGCACATTGGGATCCAAAAACCTAGTAAGGGGCTGGTCTTTGTCCACATCTATGGTAGACATGTCTGGTCTGAGTACAGTTGCGTTATTATGGAGGAATATATATTTTTCCATTAAAAAAGCACAATTGGCTTGTGATAGTGGTAGCTGCTAAAAATTCTTGAGTTTGACAGCTAATGTTTCTTTGTGCTTATATACAAAAGCACCTCTCCCTCCTGCATTGTGAGTTTTGTTTCCAAAAACTCTTTGTGGGTTAGAATGTTCCTAGGTTAGTCCTGGGAGGTTTGTTTGAGCTACTAGCTGTTCAGTACTTTGTTTAGACGGGTCTAAATCTGGACCCATAGTTACCGCGCTCCACCTCAAAGGTATCAGTGTCGGTGTCTCGGAGGAGCCCATTAACAAAGTTTCACTGTGGAAAAAAAACGATCTCATTGGGTTGGTGCTTATATACACTTTACACTGGCCATGTTGATGGAAATTATGTTAGTTAAATGTATTATCTTTGCTAACTTGACATTGGTTTAGTATATGTTTTTCAGATTTTGTCCCTCCAGTGTGCACCAAACCGAAACCTATTTTCAGAAAGCACGTTGATGTTCCAAAGTATTTGTGTAGTCTGTCTGCTGCTCTCTCATGTCTAACACTTTGCTTCCTGTTCAATCAGCTGCTGTGGCTCCTAAGCTCACTTGCTTACCAACGCCAGGGGGCAGTCAGCTAAGGTGCCTCCCATGGTGCAGGAAGGTGGAATCTGACTAATGGTTGCCTCCAACTTTTTGCCTGGTATTTGAGTGGTTTTTGACTAGTCTGGCTGGGATCCTGCTATCGAGGACCCCAGCCTATCTGCTTTCTCCCTAAAACTAATGAGAAGTACCCTAGGTACAAACCAATTGGATGCTGAGGATACCCTGACAGTCCCTTGTAGATGGTACCCTAGGTACCCAGGGCATGGGTCCCTCAGTAGGCCTACCAGGGCTGCAGCACTTATTGTGCCACCCTGGGACAGCCATACAAACTGACACCACCAGATCACTACTGTAGTCTGGGTAAGGTGGTGCTAGCACCCCTTACAGGGATGTAGGTACCCTATATCCCACCCCATTACAACACATATACTCTCATTGGTCACCCCTATGGCAGGCCTTGGTAATCCTACAAGGCAGGGTGCTGAGGTATGTGTGAGGGGGGACCCCTACGTGAGCAGGGCCTCCCTGAAACCTTCGTAAAATCATTGCTGGGTTGTTTGTAGTGTAGCCATACCATATACTCTTAACCGCATTATAAGTCTATTGCGATAACGCGATAACTTGAGAATGGCTACACAGAACCATGTCGTGTTTGGTGTCAAACATGTAGGAATCATACCCCCATCCCAGCCATGGGCATGAGGGTACGATTCCCCCCTGCTAGAGGGGTGATATGGGAAAAGCGGCAGAATTTGGACACCAATTTAAAAGTGCACAAGCAGTACAAAATGGCTACTACCCGCCACCTACACGACCCTGGCTGGCTGTTGCTGGGGAAAATCCCAGCCTCGCCAGCTGGACAATAGGGCTCCTGTGGCAGGGAGGTGCTAGCATCTCCCCAGACTGGATAATGTGGATTGGAACAGGGTGGGTGCACCAAATGTCCTTTCAGAGTTGCACGTAGGCAGCTGCAGAGCCCTCATTCTGCATACACCGCTTGGAACCGGTTCAGGGGCACCCTGCCCCTCGCCCAGGCGGGAAACACACAAAGGGGAGAGGGTGTAGCCACCCTTTCCCGCCTCACCTCTCATTGGTGGACACTACTCTGGACACTCCCCTAATCTTGGGGATAAAGGTGAATAACGTGGCCCCAGAGCCTCAGATTAATCTTGAACTTTACAGCCTTGACCTTCGACTTGCTGCTGCTCAGCTGACGGAAGAAATCTCCCTTGGGATAAAGGAGTCATCCCCCTGCTTGGCCGGCACCTGAAACACTGCAAGTGACCCGGTTGGAACCTCACTGCTCCTACGGACTTCGACGACTTCCAGCACCCTTGAGGTGGGTTTCCAGCGCATCCCAGAGGCCAGTGAGTGTGCTCAATGAGTTTGGGCACCGTGGACCGCGTGGGTGCCGAGATCCCCAATACCCCAGGACACCGGTCACCTCTTGCGTAGCACACGACCCTGACCAGTTGTGCTTTGGTCCGTTTACGAGCCACCACTCTACAGCAATTGTGCCAAAGACCAGCGCCCTAGCCCCCTTCGGTGGCCCGTTGGTGCCCTTTTACACACTCCAAATTGCCGCCTCCCGCGGTCCCTTGTCTCTCAACTTGTGGGCCCTAGCGGAGATCTATTTCAACAATCAGGAGTTCCCATGGTTGCTCCAGGCGTGCTCTACAGTCTCCCTGAAGGAGACCTCTCCCAGACCTCGTGGGTCTGTACTGTAGCAGATTTGTTTATCTTGCGTGGGTTGCGGTTGCCAAGGCTTAGTGGATCCAATCCGGACACTAACACTGCAGCGACCCTCATCCAACGTGGGACAGTCGCCCTCCAGAAGCTGGCCTTCCTTGAAGCCTCCCGGAGCCCGTGGCTGCAGATCCAAGCTACACCACTTTCCACCTGAAGCACCCGACATCGAAGGGGTCTTTGCTTTGAGCCTCCTGGTCACTTTGCCGTGACCCAGACTCTGTCCCCTCTGCTTTCAGGTTCTTCACTACAATCTTCACATCTTTGATCTTCACGGCATCATCGACGCTTCTGGCTAGCAGCACTTTTGAACATTTTCCTATAGAAAATCAGCCCGCGACCCGACATCGAAAACGACCTATGCACCCGGCTTCCCTGGGGCAGGTAACAGTGGTACCTCGGTACTCTCGTGGTAGTGGACTCCTCAAAAGCTTAAGTCTAAAGTTTTAACTTTGTACTCCTGCTTGAAGTGACTTTAATCTGTGTAATTTCAACCGCGACATTCTCCATAGGCTATAATAGAGATCCCGATAGCAGCTATTTCCACTGCACGCGCCTCCCGTGGGTCCCCTTCCTCATAACCTGGGGTGGATTCTTAAGGGGCCAACGATCCTAAATGCCCTAGGCATTGTCTGTAGAATTGTTGTGGTTCTTATACCATTTTTTTGATATATGGTTTGGTCCCCCGGGGCCCCTGTGATTCCTGTGTTTATAAATGCTTGTTTGAATTGTAACTTTGCCACAGCTTCATAAAGAGACTGTGGGATTCTGTCTAGAATAAATAAATATATTTTATATATATACCTGTGTGGGCTACTCTTTCATTTGGTTATTCAAGAGGTTATCTATGGTAAAACAATAAGCTTAACACTCCTTCAAGACTTAGCCTGAAGGCTGCTCTCCACAGCTACCACTAGGATAGCTTTCTTTAAAGGTTGTCTTAAACCTATCATCAATAAGAGTCGAATAGGACTGGTGCAAGGTGTCCCTATAACTAGGAGACAGCATATGCCAGGCCAACTTCTCACACATGGGTTTAAGAGGCTACACTTTATTTATTTATTTATGCATTTGTAGAGTGCCTGGTTACACCCACTGGTGTGTCCCCGCGCTATTAAGAAATTCTTCAAACTTCAGGAATTCATGCCTCCCAGTTCATGTACTACAATCACATTCCAATAACCTGGTGCTTCACACAGTGTCACTGTCACTATCTGAGGTAGGTATAGTTCTTACAGTACCTCAGCATGATTCCTTTCCTCAGGGGCCCCTGGTCATCACGATCAAGATGTCACCTGCTCAACCCAGCATGTGCAGCTTCATTTGTGCCCGGGCGGAGCAGGCTCGCCATATAGGAATTGCCAGATGGGACTCTACCTTGATCTGAAAGACTGAGTCCGCGGCGCATGGATCCTGCAGCTATTGATGCTCTCAGGTTTATAGCCCACAAAAATCATGTTAAGTGCAATACAAAATTGTGTAGAATGATGTAGTTTATAAATTCACAGCAGCCAAATCAAACAACAGTGGGATTCCAGTTTAGTTCTCACTCACAATCATATATGCCATACTAGGGTGCATATTATCAAGCACGGTGCTAAAATTATCGTCGCTATAGCGGCAGAAAACTGGCGCTAAAGCGGCGATAATGGGCTTGATAATATGCCCTTGAGAATTCCCATAGAAGCCCATGTTCTGGTGTCAACATGGGCTTCTATAGGAATTCTCTGCGGCATATTATCAAGCCCATTATCGCCGCTTTAGCGGCAGTTTTCTGCCGCTAAAGCGGCGATAATATTGACGCCGTGCTTGATAATATGCCCCTAGATTTTTAGGAAAACTCCATCCAACATTTTGCAGCAATTTATACTTGTCTTGATGTCAAGAAACCAAAGTTTCCTGCCCCTTCGTCAAACGTCTGTGGTACAAAGTGCAGGCCATGTTGACGTCTTGCAAGTGGATGTTGAAAAATTCGCAAACTATGGAAGCAGAGCATGTCTTGGTGTTTGCCAGGGTGGCCAGCTCTGGAGGATGTCTTGGTATACTACGCAGTCCTCAACCTTGGGAGTCTACATCGTATAACTTCACACAGGAGATGGGCGGGGGAAGACTCCAACACTCTTTTCAGAGGTATTTTCTCAGCAATCTCACACAATTTTATATCCAAGATGGTATAGGGAGAAATCTCGAACGATGGCTCTTCCATCCAATCCATCCAGTTTGCGAGGCTCTGCCCACCAGCGTCTGTGGAGTCAGTCATCACCCTGGGTGACTTTGCCCTGGCCTGCCCTTGATGCTATCCTAACAGTGTAACTACCATTTGTCTGGTCTTTTCGAGCTCTCAGAAGCCTGGGGGCTCACTCTAGTGGTTCTTTAACTTCTCGTTGACTTGAGTCATCCTGGACCGGTGTCAAGCCTAGCTAATTAGTGATCATTGAAGTGTTAGATATAGCCTTAAGGCGGTTCCTATTTATTTAACACACACACACACACACATATATATGTACACACACATACACACACACACACACACACACACACACATATATATATACAGAGAGTGGAATTTGGCGGGTTGCTCCGTACCCGTACTAAGAGACCGCCCTGCAGGGTTGAGGGCTCCCCAATCGGAGGTTCTTGTGCTAATGTGTGATGAGGGAGCATGACCCACACGCTGCCGCCAGACCTACGCAGGTGATGCCAACATGGTGAAAAAGGTCGGCAGCGCTGGAAGGGATTTGGTCGGGGATGACTCCCCTTCCAATCGTTCTGTTGACAGAAGCAGTTAACTGGAGTAAGCGAAAAATCTTGCACTATGCTTTTATAAGACAATTGACTGTTGTAAATATGCTCGAATGGTAAAGTGCACTAAGGAGCTGAGCGGAGTACTATCTTGTTGCCAGCAAAACGCGCATTCAACTTTCACACTTACCTGCATGGATGGTGCACTATGGGTGATGCAGGCCACACTCAGTCAAATGCCGATTAAGACTACAAAAAACGTATGGAGGAGCCAAGATGGCGACCGGGACGGCAGCGTAGACTCCCGGCTCCGTGAACCTCCGCATCCCGCACGGATATCCTGCCTGAGATCCTCAACTTGTGCTACGTGGTCGTGTCTCTGAAGGAGAGGGGCTCCCGACTGTGTGACTCCGAGGTTTCTAGCCGTGCTATCGCCGGAGAAAACTGCATCTGAACTTTGCGGCCTGTGCGGCCCTGGAGCCGGGACATCGAGTGGACGCCGTGGCCGGGTGGCAGTGCGACAACAGCGGCCGGTGGTGACTGGGTGGAGTCGGCCCACCGGAGCGGTGCCAAACTCGGCCTACATTTCGGCGTGGTCACTTCTACTGCCCAGTGTAGCTGACCGAGTGCATGACCGGGGGTGCAAATCTTAGATCCTCCGGTGACTGCCCCTGCCTTGCTGGTGAGCTGCCCGGCCGCCGTCCGTATCCTGCCCCGATCATTGCGGGCCGCCCCCGGATTTCTACGGGAGCTGGTCCGTGGTGGGGACGACTGTTGCCCGTGACCACGGATAGTTTTTTGCCTGCCCCCGGAACCCGGTCACCCGCGACGTGGACATCGCGGCGCTTGTTTCGGGGTCCCGGCCCCGGTGAGGGTCGGGCATACTTGGCGGCCATCTTGGGTCGATGAAGCCTACCATCCTGTCCGCTGGGCCGCAGCGGGCCTGTGAGCGTACGATTCTTGGGAGTGTGGCGGCGAGATCACAGAGAGCTGAGCTGGGGTACGGCGACCTCCTCGAGGCTCTTGGTACTCTTCACTCCTCCTTGGTTCATGGTTTCGTGATCTTGGGGAGTAAGCTCGATGGTGTGGCGTCGGAGTTGGGGCAGTGGCGGCCCGCCTGTCCGCACGAACACAGAGTCTACCCACACTGCGCGCAGGAGGACGCTGTGGCGGCCCCCCCTGAGGTTAGTACACGACTGGACGCCCCGGCCAGTATGCTACAGTGTGTTCGACCTTCTGAGGGCCTGATCTGTCCCGGAGGCGTTGGACCTGAGTGGGATGTGGTGGCCTCATCCCGTGCATGCCCTCCTGCGACCCAGAGACAACTCCAGCAACTAATGTCTGTTTTGGCTGCTTCTGCCTTCCTGAACCTTGCGTGCAGTGCAGACCCTAGGGCAGCACTGGGAAGCCTGTTTCCTCACGCGGCGGACTGTGTTGATGCTCAGAGACTTCCACCCCACCTGTGTGCGTCGCTTCTCTGTCGTTGTTGGACATTCCTCTGCCTAGGAACATTGGGTATGGTGCTGGGTCGAGGGGTTGGCATGGGCAGAATTCCACAGAGTGGTCAGGGATGAGGCTGGCCCCTCGGGGGTGGTCGCCTAGTGGACGGGCGGGCTTGGGGTGGTGTGCTCTCCTGACATGGCTACTGGCACAATAGGTGCATAATGCTCCCCATCGTGGTTTGAGAAGATTGTTTTTGTGCTGTTCCTTGTTCACTTTAGGGGAACCTTACCATGCGGGAGGGAGAAGCCGGGGGTCTGTTATGAAGGCCCTCCTCCAGTTTATAAATACTTTCTCTACCCCCCCGTCTGGTGGGGGTCCTTTCCTACTTCTTTTTCCCTATTCTCCTACATTTCGGGTCTGGTTCCAGGGCGACAGGCACACTGCTGGGGGGGGGGGGCCGTACTCATCTGCAGAGGTGCAGGGTGGGGGGTTGGGGGAGGGGACTCTGTATTCCTTCATCTTTTTTCCATGGCCTCCTTTTTCTTCTCTGATTCTTTTTGTCTTTCTTTTTCTGGGATCAGCGTGATACACCTCCTTTTGCTATGCCTCGTTGCCGTTCCATGTGTTCACAACTTCCGGGGTGTTCTTGGGGAGTTCTGGCGGGGGACTGCGGGCGCAGCTGTAGACTATGTTTTTCTTCATCCTGATGTTCTTGTGTTTGCGCCATTGACCGAATAGATTGCTGTAAATCGCTAACGTTCATTACTCTGCATATCCGTGATCGTTGTTTTAAAATTGCTTGTCACCTGATCCTTCTGCCTTGTTTCATCATAAAATGAAAACCTCTTTCTCCTGGTGCCCTACTTACGCTGTTCACAGTATTAGCAGTACGATTTTGCTCCCCGAAGTGCTGCCTGTGTTTATACTTGTCGTTATTGCTCTGATTGCTTAGCGGCCGGCCCTGGGGGGTTGTAGGCCCATACTTGTTCTTATTGAACTGTCAATAAAGGTTTTCAAAAAAAAAAAAAAAAAAGACTACAAAAAACGTAAGCTCAGCTGCACCCTGCGTCACTTCCTGTCCGTGATAAAGGCAGCATGGCCGAAACCGGTCGGACTATAGGAAGCGCTGTGCTGAATCTCTCCAATTAAAGCTTCTTGTCTCCTGAAATGGGCCTCTTGCATTTGTATTCACAGAGAGTGGAATTTGGCGGGTTGCTCCGTACCCGTACTAAGAGACCGCCCTGCAGGGTTGAGGGCTCCCCAATCGGAGGTTCTTGTGCTAATATATATATATATATATATATAAATATATAGATAGATATATACACACACACATAAAAGCACAATTTCTTCTTGTTACAAGAAAATTCCAGGACACTCAGGGCTGCTTCATAAGTTTCTTGGCAAGGTTGCTCAATACCAACGCGTTTCAACTCTCGGCTTCTTCACGGTATAATTGATGCCGCCATTTTGCCGTTTTACATACACAGTACCAGCGAAAGCAAGAAAAGACATTAATAGTGCTTCATTACTGGTCATATGGTACCATGAGCGCCATTTGCAAATGTTATAAAGTTCAGGCATTACGTCTATTGCATCTTTAAAATACGATTTTAATCATGATACAATGAAGAATGTATTAACGAAAATAACAGATATTCAATATACATAATTCATAATTGCACAGTAGCCAATGTTTTGTTGGCATAAATACTGCTTTTGTAGGATGGGCCCACACAATAACAACGAGGCACATCACCAATTTGCCACCTCTGCCAAGATGTACCTGCAGGTTTACATCAGTGATAAAGTTGCAAATAGCATAAATCTCGCCCAAGTGGGTAATTATACAGTACATCACAACTGTTGTTCCTAAAAGCTAATTTGCGATGATAACAATGACGACATCATTATTTTCTATCAAAAAACGGTACAAACTGACAGAAAGTGACAATAAAGAAGAGGAAAGGAAAGTCCAGCCCAAGTGGGCACCTCTACTAATCCATTCCTAAGGTGTTCCACCATTGGACTTAGTTCTGATTTCACTTGGTCCAAAGTTATGCTCTAAAACTTCATAATTCTTCTTCATGACACTGATTTTTCAGCTTCTGCCCTTTCAATTACGCTTCCTGCCTTTGTATGTGACGGAAAAGAAACAAAACCAAAAATGACAAAAGAAAATTAATGCTTAAAAACTTCATTTCTACAAAGTTCATTAAAACTGCCACAAATATATACACACTCTATATCTACAGCTATGTACCAGAAAGGAAGTAGTAAAAGAGCGTATCATTTAAGCCAATAACATAAATTCCTTATACCTACAAATGTATCGCCAATTCTTCACTAGAGTTTGAACCTACAGGCGCTAAGGTTTCAAAATCTATGACGAATCTAGATTCTCTTCTCCTTAACTGACTCTCATGATCTCCCCCTCTTTCCTGTAGTTTGACTGCATATAATACTACATAGGGCAACAACTTGTCATCTTGATTGTGCATTTCCTTGAAATGCCAAGCCACCGGATATTGTACATCATTGTGCCTCATGGCTCGTTGGTGGTCTAATATCCTTTTCTTTGCCCGCTGGATGGTACTTCCAATATAATATTTTCCACATGGGCAGATCAAACAATAAATACAGAAATTAGTATTGCAGTTAAAGTTACCCTTGATAGAGAATTCTCTTCGGCTATTTGGTACTTTCACCTTTGTACAATTTACACTGTTGGCACACGCCTTACAGCGATTGCAGCACTTAAAACCTCCTGCTGTACTCATGATTCTACTTACATCCTGAGCAGTTATTTCATTATTGCTCAGCTCATCCTTCAAGGATCTTCCTTTTCTAAATGTTATTTATGGGGTATCATAGAGATATTTGTTGATAATGCTGTCAGTTTTAAGAATGTGCCAATTCCAATTGAGCACTTTCGGAATTTGGTAAGCTTGGTTGGAAAAAGTAGTTATGAATCTCACTGTATCCTCCTTTCCCTCAACTTGCAGTCTGGGATGTAATAACTCCAGTCTATCCAAGGCATCCGCCTTAATCATAGCCTGTTTAATCGTTTTGTTACTGTAACCACGTTGTTAAATCTCATTATCTGCTTTTCTACCAAGTATTCCTTCTGAGTGCTACAATTACGCTTTGCCCTAATCAGTTCTCCATAGGGTATACTTTGTATCAAGTTAAAGGGATGAGCACTGGTGGCATTTAAGAGACTGTTCCCTCCTGTCTCCTTCGGGGGAAATTTCGTCACCAGGGAGTTCCCTTATTTATTTTATTTTGAAAGTTTTATAGAGCGCGAACAAGATCCTTGCGGATATCAGAGCGCTATACAGTTAGTAAAGTTCTTTATACATCAAATAAATGTAAATCAAAGCACATATACATAACGTGTTGTAAAAGCAAAATATTAAGGTACAACACAGAAACTATCCCGTTCAGTAAGACAGAGGGAAGATATAATGTCTAGGTTGCTTAGATGGTCCCTTGTCAACATAAGGTTAGTAGCGCGGATGCCATTGGTCTCGAGATTTCTATAGACCATACTCAGGTGAATTTGGCCATGAGAATCGATTTTACTTCCTTTTTGAAAGAAGCAGTGAAGGGGTTAAGTCTGGTTTCTGGGGGTAAGGCATTCCAGATTCTGGTCGCCATCCCTGAGAAGGTTCGGTTATATGTTTTCTTCTTGTTGAATATTTGCGGTTTCAGTAGTAGGTTTTCCGCACTTCTTGAAGATCTGATCCCACCAGAGATCGTCAGTTTCTGTGCCAGATAGCCGGGTGCATTGTGATGCATGGCTTTGTGCGTCATACACGCTATTTTCAAATGAATTCTGGCTTCGAGAGGTAGCCAGTTCAAGGATTGTAGATCCGGGGAGATGTGGGAACTCCTTTTAGAACCAGTGATGAGTCTTGCTGCAGCATTGATTGAAGCTCTTAACGGTGCAGTTGAGGCTTTGTGTAGGCCACAAAGAGAGACACTTCCGTACTCCACTCTAGGTATAACTAGAGCTTTTACTGCTTGCTTGAAGTCATTGAATGGTAGGCAGGGTTTCAGCTTCCTCAGTGTGTTTATCTGGAAGTTTGCTCCCTTTGTAGCGTTGCTGATGTATTTTTGCATGTTGAGGTTACTGTCAAGAGTTATTCCTAGTGATTTCGCTGAGCCCACGATGGCAGGTTGAACGTTGAATGCCGTAAGATGTTTGATCCAGTCTTGCATTATGGGGACTTGGGCGGGTGGAGCTATTAGAAGGAATTCGGTTTTTAGGGCATTCAATTTGAGATGGATTTCTGCCAGCCAAGTCTGGGTATTCCTAAGCATTGTATTAAGCAATTTGATGTCTTCTAAGGTGTTGATCTTAAGGTATAGTTGTGTGTCGTCGGCGTACATGTGATATTGCACGTTAGACGCGTGTAGAATTTTGGTGAATGGTTCCATGAAGAGATTAAACAATGTCGGGGATAGTGAGGACCCTTGCGGGACTCCTAAAGTTACTGGGACGGGTTTGGACAGGGAGTTATTGACCTTGAATTGTTGTGTCCGATTTTGGAGAAATTAGGTAAACCAGTTTAGCACTGCCCCTGATAATCCCATTCTATGTTTCAGGAGATCTATTAGGTTCTCATGTTTGACCGTATCAAAGGCTGATAATCTGTAATTTGTAAACTGTAATCTCAACATCCAAGAGAACGCTCTTCTCTTTGCTAATGTTGGAGGTGAAATGTAAATTCAGCTCATTGTTGTTCAAAGATGACACAAATTTCTTGGCTGATTTTTCATCTCCCTTCCAAATCAAAAAGATTTTGTCAATGAACCGAGTCCACATTACAGTGTTCTCTCCATATGTCTCCCAGCTATTGGACACCTGCTCCACCCACCAGCCCATGAATAAATTTGCATAGCTGGGGGCGAGGCAGGTGCCCATCGCTGTTCCTTGTGTTTGTTTATATATGTTCTGATCAAAGAAAAAAATGTTTGTTAAACATTAATAAACCATTTCAATTAGCATTTCTGTGTGTAATAACAAGGATATTGACCTTGCACATAAGAAGTGCCGTATGGGATGGATCCCCAGGTCATGTCTAATACAAGTGTAGAGACTGGTTACATAGCTGTAGATATAGAGTGTGTATATATTTGTGGCAGTTTTAATGAACTTGGTAGAAATGAAGTTTTTAAGCATTAATTTTCTTTTGTAATTTTTGGTTTTGTTTCTTTTCCGTCACATACACAGGAAGAAAGCATTATTGAAAGGGCAGAAGCTGAAAAATCAGTGTCATGAAGAAGAATTAGGAAGTTTTAGAGAATAACTTTGGACCAAGTGAAATCAGAACTAAGTCCAATGGTGGAACATCTTTAGAATAGATTAGTAGAGGTGCCCACTTGTGCTGCACTTTCCTTTCCCCTTCTTTATTGTCACTTTCTGTCAGTTTGTACCGCATTTTGATAGAAAATAATGACATCGTCATTGTTATCATCGCAAATGAGCTTTTAGGAACAACAGTTGTGATGTACTGTATAATTGCCCACTTGGGCAAAATTTATGCTATTTGCAACTTTATCACTGATGTAAACCTGCAGGTACATCTTGGCAGGGGTGGCAAATTGGTGATGTGCCTCGTTGTTATTGTGTGGGGCCATCCTACAAAAGTAGTATTTATGCCAACAAAACATTGGCTACTGTGCAATTATGAATTATGTATATTGAATATCTGTTATTTTCGTTAATAAATTCTTCATTGTATCATGATTAAAATCGTATTTTAAAGATGCAATAGACGTAATGCCTGAACTTTATAACATTTGCAAATGGCGCTCTTAGTAACATATGACCAGTAATGAAGCACTATTAATGTCCTTTCTTGCTTTCGCTGTTACTGTGTATGTAAAACGGCAAAATGGCTTCATCAATTATACCGTGAAAAAGCAGAGAGGTGAAACGCATTGGTATTGAGCAACCTTGCCAATAAACTTATGAAGCAGCCCTGAGTGTCCTGGAATTTTCTCGTAACAAGAAGAAATTGTGCATTTATACGGAGGGGTCCTGGGACCCATCCAGGACCGCCGCATTTTGAAGCTCCAGACTTCCGGAGTAGTGGTGAGCAACATATACATATACACATTACCTACTGGCGGTCGCCAGTAGGTAGTTATAGTTAGGACCTATTTTCCAAAGGAAATTCACAACATTATATTTCCAATAACTTTGGCGCCGGTTGATGAATCCTCGCGAAATTTTCAAAACTTGTGGGGCGCTCCGGTCTGCTCCTATCCTGAAAGTTTCGGGTTGATTCGGCAAGCGTGGGCCGAGAAAAAAGGGGGGTCCCAAAACATGTTTTCCCCATGCAATTTTCCATAGGAAACTTTAGACACGGCTACAGCCCGAACTGCTGAACGGAATTACATCAAATTTGGCAAAGAGGTAGTTCTTGGTTCAGAAAGAACCCTTTTTGTTAAATGGTGGAAATCCGTTCAGTAGTTGCTGAGAAAATCAAAAGTAAATACACATATATATCTATGGCCACGGAGAATCCGCGCACCCTCGTGATCACGAGCTGTATGCTAATTGGCTGTCAACACTCCAAACCAGGAAGTGTTGGCAGGGCATTCCTGCTCGAAACACGTTGGCTGAAGCTAAGAGGTTGTGGCTGAAAACCTACCTGCAACGAAGGAGCGTTCTCGAGTGTGCCCTTCATCCGAAGGAGTAACTGTGGAAACAAATTAGTGACCAGCCCTTGGTCACGGAGCGGCACCACCGCCTGTGCCTCGAGGGTCCGTGTGCTGTTGGAATTGGTCAGTTACACGGAAGAGGTCATTCCTGTGTGACTGCTGTTACACCGGAGTTCCAACCCCGGAGCCACGCGGGTCCGCTTGCTGTTTGGATTGCACAGTTCGAGTGGAGCGGAAGATGCACAACATATTGTACAGCGAGGTGAACAGTACACTTATATCCCACTTTGATTGTTTAAAGGAGT
Source organism: Triturus cristatus (assembly GCF_964204655.1). Lineage (NCBI taxonomy): Eukaryota > Metazoa > Chordata > Amphibia > Caudata > Salamandridae > Triturus > Triturus cristatus. The sequence goes on from NC_140592.1 coordinate 1,142,708,474, forward strand.
GACTTTGACGACGCCCATATGGGTTAGCTATTTTTGCACTACCAGTCCCAGTGAGTTTGACGATGCCCATATGGGTATATAATGGGTATATAAGTGTCTAAATGGATGATTTTTTTAAAAAAATTGATTGCATAACTGACTGATTAAGTATATCTTAGTGAATACATAAGTTAGTGAGTAATGTTTAAATACGTAAATATCTGTATCAGTCTCTCACTTTGTGTATAAGTGGCTGCATGGGTTGGTGAGTAGCTACATGAGTGTCTATATAGGTTATTAGTTTGTTTTTTGAGTATCAGTATGAGTGTCACTTTTTTTTTAAATGCACGCGCAGATAATATATTTTTATTTACATGAGCACAACGTTCTCCGGTCTGAACCTCTTCTTTGGCAGGAATTGTAACTGGAACCAAATGCAGCAACTCCCTTGGCCCATTCTGGCGCTGCCCTCACAAACATGAGAAAAGCGCTAGGGTTGGTGGGAGCGGCCTCACTCTGCGCTTCACAGCGCTCTGGAGGCCTTGTCTTGCTATAAACCAGCTATCTTAAGACAGCTGGGTCAGAGCTGTTTAAAGTGCGCATGTGTGGCTGGCCGTCACAAGACGGCTGGCCAAAAAGACAAAAGCACTTTAAACAGTGCACAGCCAGCCCACCCACCTCCCTGCTGAGTGACATGCTGCTGTCACTCAGCAGCAGCCCGCACCCGTCCTGATGCTCTCTTCAGTTGGGGGCATAAAAAACAAAATACTAATAAATTACCATTTTATTTTTCATTCCTGAGGCTTTGAGGGGGCTTGTGGGGTGACGCTCCTCCACTCCAATGGAAGAGGAGCCGCCATGAATGAGAGAGCCTTACTGAAATGTCAAAATATAGCATCAACAATGCCCGACCAGGGCTGGACTGGCCATAGTGGACACCGGACGTTTCCCCGGTGGGCCCGAAGGGTGGGGGCCGGTTTTGGACCAGTGGGGGCTGAATTTGTTACTGGGAGCCGGTTTTGCAGCAGTGCTGCAAAATCAGCCCCCAGTAACAAAAGCGCAGCAGCAGTGTTTTTCACTAGTCCCCCCCCCCAACTGCCCCCACCCCCAGCCCCCAGGGGGGCCGGTCCCACATAATTGCCAAGGCAGGTTTGCGGTCCTAGTCCGGTCCTGGCAGCTACATGATTGAAGCCCCCCACCCCACCTCCGGCCCTCAGGCATGCCACCCAACTCTTCCCTTATAGGTAATATTAAATGAAATACACTCACCTAACCTTACATACTAGCAACCTGTGTGTCCTATAGACCAACTTTTTCGAGCCACTCCAGTGGTTTGAAATACCGTAAAAAAGTTACAATAAAAATACAGTACATGAACTCTCGTACAGGAACAATAACGAAACCCATTGAGCAGGCCCAGATTAAAAATGTGGGTGTTTTTACTACTTCCCTGGAGGGCAATGGTGGCAACAGCAAACTAACTGGAAACAATGTACGATGTGATATGGGGTACAGGTTACACATGTAAACTGACGGGACTCTATGGGGGATATTCCAAGGATCTATCGGCACTTTATCGCAGCCAAAGTTGCGATAAACATATCGCCCCAATCACAAGCTGGTGTTAACAGCCCACAGCACCAGTTTACCCGCGATAGCAGCCGCAGAAAACATCGCCACAGATGACCCCCGCAACTATCGCTAATGAGATGCAGAGTAGGTGTTCCCATGCCAAAAGCTGCGACAACACAACTCCACAACATTCACAACGACCAGCCAGAACTGCGATAAGAACACAAAACAGGCGATAAGGCCCGTTAGCAGCAGGAAAATAACACCTGCTCTGACCTTGTGCAAAGTCAGACCACAGTCTGCACCACAAAAGGGAGCACAGCCCAGAGCCACACCTGAAGAACAACAGATGCACCCAGGCAACTGAACATGCAGCCTGGAGGGCCGCAAGAGCAACAACACCCGCCACCCCCACCCCCAGGACCCCCCCTCCCCGGCACCCCCTGACCAAAGACATGCCACATCAGCTACACCTAAACATGTACAAAATAATCCGCTTGATGTCGCACAATTACAACTGGTGCTATGCATGTGTCGTCACAAAAATGAGCATCACACATTCACTTTCAAAGCAACAAATTAAACTTTATTAAAATGAACACTGAAATGACATAAAGACACATGGCGGCTCCCCTCGGGACAATCCGTAGGTCACAGCCTGCAAGACAAAAATCATGATGAGAAGGTGTGTCCTGCGCACATCAAAGGACAGAGAGAGAGCGCGAAGGAGAGAGGGAGAGAGAGAGAAGAAGAGAGGTGGAGAGAGAGAGAAGAAGAGAGGGGGAGAGAGAGAGAGGTGGAAGAAGAGAGGGGGAGAGAGAGAGAGAGAGTAGAAGAGAGGGGGAGAGAGAGAGGTGGAAGAAGGGAGGGGGAGAGAGAGAAGAAGAGAGGGGGAGAGAGAGAGGTGGGAAAAAGAGAGGGGAGAGAGAGAGAGAAGAAGAAGAGAGGGGGAGAGAGAGAGAGAAGAAGAGAAGGGGAGAGAGGGAGAGAGAAGAAGAGAGGGGGAGATAGAGAGAGAAGATGAGAGGTGGAGAGAGAGAGAGAGAGAGAGAGAGAGAGAGAGAAGAAGAGAGGAGGAGAGAGAGAGGATGAAGAAGAGAGGGGGAGAGAGAGAAGAAGAAAGGGGGAGAGAGAGAGGTGGGAAAAAGAGAGGGGGAGAGAGAGAGAGAAGAAGAAGAGAGGGGGAGAGAGAGAGAGAAGAAGAGAAGGAGAGAGGGGGAGAGAGAAGAAGAGAGGGGGAGATAGAGAGAGAAGATGAGAGGTGGAGAGAGAGAGAGAGAGAGAGAGAGAGAGAGAAGAAGAGAGGGAGATAGAGAGAGAGAGAGAGTGCCGCCACTGCGCACCCAGGCCACACTGCTCACCTGCTGCCACCGGTGTGTCTCCAACCACATGCTGGTATGTATAGCAGTACACCAGGTCACACATCTGAGAAAGAGCCGTCATCTGAAACAGAGTCCAGATACAGGATTGGCACAGTTCACACAATTGCAAAAGACAACATCGCCTGCCCGCCCATGCACACCCATGCAGAGGCACCCCAGCCCCTCCCGTCGCCCATCGGAGCATGCCTGCTCATGCACACCCAGGCCTCACTGCTCACCTTCCGCCACCAGCGTGCAGACAGGAGATCCCACCACGTGCCGCTGCAAGCCACAAGCCCGGGGCCCGCAGACATGGCACCCTCCACACCATGGAGCCCCGCTCCGCAGGCCACCAGGTCTCAGGTTTGGTGCTGGGTCGTGATTACTCCATGGCATAGGACATACAAGTGCACCCGGCATCATCGCAGGCTGCACACCTGCTCAGCCCAATGGGTGCCACTAGCTCTGGGATCCCGGAAGCGATGCCACGTGCTGGTAGGCCCGCGCTGCCCGCTAGCTCTGGCCTACACTGCGGTCCAGCAGGGCACACAAAACCTGAGCTGTCCGGACCGCCGGGACGGGGCATCATCGCAGGCTGCACACCCACTCAGCAGCTTAAGGTGCCACTAACTCTGTGCACCCAAGGTCTCCGTCCCGTGGTGGGGTGCCTGTGCCGGCCGCAATGCTCCGGGTGCCACTAACCCTGTGCAACCCCAGTCAGCGCCACGTGGTGGTAGGCCCGTGACGGCCACAAGGCCTCGGGTGCCACTAACCCTGTGCGCAACAACTCATGGGCCCTTTATGATTGAGAACCGTGGGGCGTCCGTCATCCAGTCACCACCGGCAGAGGGGAATGTGACGTTGTCTGCCCCTTATGTTGGCGGAGTCACATGGCCTGTGACACATGTGCCGGATGGGTGTGGTGTGCGTGCAAACCTGCCCTTAGGGAGTGGCTGTGACATGCTGACAACTAGACCAGTGACCTGCACACCACCAGCGAGTACGCCTGTGATGGATAGCAATGAGGGCCCCCCTCGGAGCGTAAGCGGAGTAGTCTGGCCTGCCATACGCCGGACCAGCGCAGGGCTTGCCACAATGACTCGTTGGCTCTGGGCGTGGTTCAGTCCATGTCTGGACATGGAAGTGACTGATGCGTGTGTCCCTGCTGTAGTGTTCACGGGACCCGGTACACAATATGCAATGTAGCACCCTCTGACTGGCATCCCACAGGATGAGCATCATTGACGCAAGGGAAATCACTGTCCCTACATTCATCCACACATTCATACATGAATAATGAAAGACATGACACAGCAGTGCGTCACTGGATGTTTATTGCACATCCAGTGCAGTTCTGCAGCTGGAGCGGTACAGGGCAATGCCGAGCACACTACACAATATGGGTCCGTGGAGGGCTAGCCAGAGTCCATCTGGGGATGACAAGTACTGCGGATTAGGAAGGGTACAGTCCGCAGTCTGGTCGCCGTGTCATTGGTCATCAAACAGGATATGGCAGTCCATGTCGCTGTCCAAGGTGAGTGCATCGCAGTTTATCGGGGGTCGGTGGAAGGTCATGAGGCCATGTGCGGCACCAAGCAGAAACAAGCCAGGTGGCAGAAATGAATGCTAGTGCCTCCTGATCACAAACCCATCCACTTCCTCGTCCCCGGATGTGTGCTCTGCCCCACCTGTTGGTGTTGCAGTACCGGCTGAGGCACTGTGTGCCACTGACACATCAGGTGCCGGAGTGAATACGTCTGCCGCACTGTGAGGCAATGACACACCAGGGGGCGGAGATGTGGATGGTGTGGGGGCAGCAGCATTCATCTGCTCCATGCCTTGTGGCAGCAATGCCATGAAGATGATCTGCAGGGCATGGTAGATCCCAGCTACATTTCGCTGATGTGCAGCAGTGGCTGCCATCCCTTCCGCCTCCATCCGCACCATGTCCTCCATGAGCATCCACATGTGTGCCAGCTCACGGCTGGTATCGCTGGTGCTCCTCTGAGCGGACAGGTGTTTTTCTCTCTACGTCAGGACTCCAGCGATGTCAGTCAGGACTCGTTGGAGACCATGCAGCGGGCCTAGACACCGATGGATGGCGTCCAGTTTGGTGGCCATGATGTCGAACCCCACCCGCACCTGCTCAGCCTTCTCCCTCTGGGTCTCCAGCACATGGCGTTGGAAGGCCGTGTGTTGTTACTGGGAGTCTTGGGAGACTGCCGGGGCTGTGGGTGCATCCTGCTGGGTGGTTTGGGTGGTGGGTGGGGTCTCCTCGATGCAGCTGGTCAGCCCTGATCCTGGAGGTGAGTCGCAAATTATATCAATGATGTTTAGGAGGGCTTGTGCGTCGATGCTGGGGTTGTCCTCCTCGTCATCAGTGAAGAGTGGCTGGGACTGCTCTGCAGGGGGTGTTGACGGTGGCCCTGCAATGTGAAGGGGAGATGGTGAATTACAATGTGTCCACATGTATGTAGCCGCATGGTACATGTTGACATTCAGACACCATGGCATTGTACATTGAGACAGTCTATAGATGTGGGCAATGACCCAGAGTCATTAAGGGTGTGCACTGTGCTCTGCTTGATTTTGCATGTGTGCCATCGTTGCCATCTCCACCCGTCCCCCCAGTACCTGGTGGTCACCCTGTTGCGGTTGTGTTGTGTCCTGTCGAGCAGTGTCCGGTCCCCCGACTCCGGCCACAGTATCCACACTGATGACTGTCGACACCAGCTCCTCCATGTCATCCAGCACGAGCTGTGGCGCTGAGCCCCCACCTCCGGTCTGCATTGCTGCCTTCTGGTTGGCTGCGAGTTTCTCCTTGGTCTTCCGCTTGATGTCATTCCATCGCCTCTTGACCTCGTCCATTGTACTCCTGTGCTCTCCGACGGCATTCACCTTGTCCACGATGTCCCACTATATTCCAGTTTTGGTGCCCAATGACACGTTGGAGGTGACGAACAGTTGTTGATGGTGTTCCATCACCGCCGTGACTATGATCCTGTTCGCCTGCGGACTGAACTTTGTCTTCCTCTTCTTCTTGTCCTTGTCCTTCCCTGTCCCCGAGGTCCCGGGCTGGTCGTCCGGGGTGCTTGTGGGCTTGTGCCTTGCGCTTGTCCTTTGCGCCTGCTCCGGCTGCCTCCATGATGCTTGGGTGTTGGTCAGTTTGTGTTTGGTGTTTTTTCTACTTTCATGGTGATTTTTCCCGCCTGCCAGGTGTGTGTTGCAGGCCTGGCGCTGCTTATCGCTGATTTCCTCATGGCGCTTTGGCCCATCGCAGGTTTTTTTGTGTTGTGGTTTGTGTTTTAGTCTCCATCGAGGTGGTTGTATCGCAGACATTGTCCGCGGTTTCGGCAGACTATCGCATGGTACCGCCTTGTTGTGAATTCCACGTTGACACAGGGTTATTTTCCCGCGATGGGCTGCAATGTTGCGTTAAGCTACTCTTGCGGTAGTTATCACACGTTCTTGTGAACATATTCTTATAATTTTATGAATGATGTATATCTGAAGATTGTTACATGTTTAACAAAAAGAGGTGTTAAAAAAAATGGGTGTGTTTTATTTTATTTATTTATTGGTGTTTCATATAGTACACACTTGGCTCAAGGGCATTAGAGGGCTTTACATGAGCACTAGACAACACTACACATATATTTTTTTGGAATGTTATACAAAACCTTGAATAGCATTGCAGTAAAATATGGAGAAATGTGATTTAAGAACACACAAAGAAAGAAAATAGTTCTAATTCTTTCAGCGAGGCTCCAGGTCTATATATCGTAAACCAAGTTAGCCTCCGGGAGAGGGGGTTGTATTTGAGGATACATAACAACATATAAACCCTGGGCTTTCAAAGAGGAGCCAGGATACTACCCTTCGACCCTATGTTCTTAAATCACACATATATCTACATTTCCCTATATTTTTCTGCAGTGCTGTTTAAAACTTTGATTTAGAAGGTTGAACTAAATACGTAGGGGCTTATTTACAAGCCCCTTGCGCCGCCAGTGCGTCACTTTTAAAATGGGAAAAAGTGACGTACCGGCAGTGCAAGGGGCTTGTAAATAAGCCCCGTAATCTGTAAAATAGCAGCATAACATAACTGACTACCAGTGGTCCAAGTGGGTGGGATCGGCAGTGTACGGTGTGCCCCAACTTTTTTTATTTAATAGAATCCGTTCCCCTACTATTTATTTTTAAAATGCCTCCCAGGACGACAGAAATAGCCAAGGACTATAGCTCATTTTATTTCTTTGAACATGATGGGGAATAGCACCACTCCTGGAGGTACTGCAAACCTGGTTGATGCGTGGAGTGGAACACGTTTAATGTGATCCTTGTCAGCTGTTTTCCTTATTTCATTTCATAAAATGTGTATCGAGGCTCTGTGTTCAGGGATGTGGCCTTTTTAAACCATACTGCTTACGTTTTGTAAGGATATAGGCAATGGACATTAAAGTGGGTCTCTTCCAGGCCCTGTAGTCATGCACTTAACTTTTCAGACAAAAACACTCATTGATTTCTGAATAATGACTATAAAAGCTTTAAGGTAACCATGTTGTTCCTGCTTACATTTCACATGCTTTACTTAATCTTGCATTCCCTTTGAGTGTTTGCTTTTTCCAGGATGTTGTTACTTTTTTTTTCAGGCAGCATATTACTTGTGTCCAGCACGGGGAGCACCGGAGGGAACGCGGGGACTAGAAGCGCAGTAGGAACAGAAAGTGCCAGATAACATAGGGAGGGAGGCTGCGCTGCAGCGAAGGCACATTGTAGGCAGACACCTATAGGACAGATCACATTGGGAAAGGTGCACTATGGAGGAGCACACTGGAGGGGGGGGGGGTAGGGGTGGGTAGGGGTAGTAGTTCTGTTGTTGGGGGGGTTCAGGGATGCAGCTATTAGCAGGTAATAACTGTTGGGAGACTACGGGACACCGTAAATAGCTGCCTGGATAATAAAGTGTACGCTTATGCTTGAGAAGAGTAACAACTGAGCACATAAGGGACAGAGAGCAATTAATAACTATGCACTGTATGCAACATATATGGATGTTAAGATGACGATTGTAAAAATGAAAATAATAAAAAAGTTTTACAAAAAAAAAAAAAAATTACTTGTGTCCAGTGCATAATTTGAATAGATTGGCACCCAGGTGTTTATAGTGGGCCACAATTGGGTTGTAGCTGAAGGCAATGCGAATTTCTCTCAGTGGGGCAGTATGGTGTTCAGTAGAGGAGAGGATGTGGCAGTATGGCCAGAGCTGCCGAATTTGGAACTGGGGAACCAGATTCAGCCTTCATGACCAGTCCACAAGATCACTCTCCTGAGGGAGCACATTCCCATGCTAGACTGTAGAAGGCCCCGCTAGACCTTAGAAGCCCCAGTGTCTTAGCACCAGCAGGTGGACCCTATAGGTGGGAAGCATGGGTTAACCTTAAAGGCCTGTCCACCTCAATCCATACTGAAGTTCACTTCCAGTCTTGCAGGCAGGCCAATGAAGCAGCACACCCTATAGCGACAGTGACTCTGTCACTGAGGTCACAGGACCATTGAGGCCAGTCCGCCTCACCCATTGGTACCTGCATTGGCCTTGTTTCAGCAGTAGTAGTGCAACTCACCAGTGATTGGCAATGCAGGATTTGCATGCACACCAAACAGAGGGGCAGATTTACAAGCCCCTTGCGCCTCTTTTATGCCGCCGTTGCGTCACTTATGTGACGCAGTGGCGGCGCAAAGCCAGCGCCATGATGCGGGGTATTTACAACGTGATGCATCTGGGAGATGCGTCACGTTGTAAAGCCCTGCGCCACATGTAGGCCCTTCCGGTGCAGGGGGGGGCGTTCCGGCGCAGGAACGCCTCCTAAAAGTGGCTGAGTGAAATCTACAAGATTTCACTCAGTCACTTTTAAGGCCATGCTGCGTCAAAACCCTGCGCCTGCTTGAAGCAGGCGTAAGGATTGACACAGCATGTTAGAGATAGAGCACCCCCGACCCTTGCTGGAGCTGCGTCGCGCTTGCGACGCAACTCCAGCAATGCGCCGCCTTTCCGACGGGGGATGCGTTACGCATCTGCCCATCCGAGTGCCACAGTGCACCGCATTGTAAATGCGGCGCATCAGTGGTGGCGCACGGGTGGGCAGATGCGTCGCAACTCCTCTGGCGCATCTCTGCTGATTAGCAGAGATGCGCCAGAAGTCGTAAATCTGCCTCTAAGTTTGTAAACTTCACGGTCTCTCTGCTTCATGCACAAGCACTTTAACATGTGCTGTCTGATTTGGGGGCACTGGAATAATGCAGTAATAGAGGACAAAATTATGTTGCAGTGAGGGGAATATTTTTCTTACGTTTTTCATGGTTGATGTAGCACAATCAAGTAATAATCCACAAATGAGCAGGAAGTTTCCATCATTTGTTTGTCTTAAATAACAAGAAAATAGAACAACGAAACCTGCCTCCCACACCTCCAAAGTCCGACAGCAGCCCGTGATGTGGTAGCAATAAGAGAGCACATTGAACCACAAATTAAGATGATAACAGGGACAAACACAGTGTCCCTCTCCTAATCCTACCTCACTCCACCTCCCCTCGTCCCATCAGTCCCTCCAAGGGATAGTATGATAGTATGATATCCATTTGCCCCAAAGTTTATGGAATTTCGCGGACAGCCTCTGCTGGCATACTTGGCATTTTCAGCTATTAAGTACATATCCATTCCTCTCTTCCAGTCATGTAATGTGGGGCTTACCCCGGTACCCCAGTGATGAGCAACATCTCTCTTTGCCACCACCAGGCTGAGGCCACAAAACAGTAGTTGAGCCCGGGGCAGGTCAATGTCATCAGGGATACCCAAGAGAAGAAACCTCGGGTCCAGAGGGAGGGACAGCGAAAACATGGCACTGAGGGGCATATTAACAAGGAACCGGAAAAATTAACGCTACGGGCGCTTAGCGACTTTTCTCCTATTATTTTGCTCTGGAACGCCCACTTTGCATCTCATTAGAGATGCAAAGGGAAGCGTAGTGAAAAAGGGTGCTAACATGCGATTTTGCATGTTAGCACCCTGTTGTTGATAGGGCGATATTCTTATCTCTGCTTCTTTGGCTTTTAAAGCCAAAAAAGCGGAGATAAAGCCCTTGTTAATATGCTCCTGAGTTCTCCAAGAATAGCACTCCAATGCAATGTGGGGACAGTGGAGACAGCTCCAGATCGTATGGATCATGGAGCCCTCTGGATTATTACATCTCAAACAGTGAGGAGCGAGGGCCCTTCCCAGCTGCGTCACTAGGGTTGGTGTCACCCAGTGCGATAACTTGGTGTCACCCGTGCGGTCCGCCCCCCCCCCCCCCCCTAGTGACGACACTGGACAGAAGCTGCCGCGCTGGTCGCCCCTACCCTCGAGAGCATCCCTTGACAGACAGCTGCTTTCTCGGTGGGGCGACAGGCATGCCAGAGGTTTATTAGGCGGCAAACGGCTTCAAGTTTAGTGGTCAAATGAAGTAGATTTCTGATCCGGAAGGGCCCTGACACCTGCCATTAATTCACCTTACTCGTGGCCGACTTAACGTCACGAGGGAGCGACAGCTTGCCAGACGCAATTGTCAGTAATAATAGTGTGCCACTCAAGATTACAAAGCAGGGGTGTCAAGGAAATTGTGTTAGTTTGCCTTTTTCTAGGCCGCCAAAAACATCCTGTGTTTATTTCCGATGTTGGAGGTCTGCGTGAAATAACATTGCATTCGAGCCACAGTAGGGATTATTTCCCACGGGCACGCTTAAGGGTTGTAAGTGGCAAACAGAGCATTTAAGCTCATACGTGTGCCTGGGCAAGCCGCCTTGCAGCAATGGTTGTTGTGATTCTTTCGATGCTTGCTAGAGTTTGCTCGTGGCATTTCCGCTCCCTTACTTTTGTTGTTTTCTCCCTAATTGCCCCCTCGGCCCCCTTGTGTTTCCTTCTTTATGGTTTACCTGTATTTCTTCATTGTGTGTCAGTTGTGTACACCAGGCTCCTGCGTTCGCGGCGCTGCAGTGGTTCCTTTCATGTTCGGTGTCTGTGAAGGCACGGAGAAGTGCACATATGCGTCAGGTGGATGGCCTAAAGGAAGTCAGTGGCTCCATTTGGAAAGCACGCCCCCAGTCCCCTGATGGTATGGTGTCACCCCATGTGTTGGTGTCACCCGGTGCGGTCCGCACCCCCCGCACCCGCCTAGTGACGCCACTGGCCCTTCCCATGGCATGGACACAATGGAGAATCTTGAACTGAACCAGCCGGAGTTGCGCCTTCATTGTCACTTCCCTGGAATGCATTAAGGTCTCTTCCCAGTAATTATGTTGCACTGTTGAATAAATTATGCAGCAAAAAAAGTCTGCAGCGTAATGTGGTACATCTTCTGATACTATGTGTAAAAATGGCCAAATAATAAAGTAACAGTCTCTGCAAATATTTTGCCTCATTTGTACCAGTGTAACATACAAATGTAGCAGTAAGAAAGGTGACCAGTCAACCTTTGCATAGGACCCTCCACTTCGCAGCAACACAAGTCAAATGTTTTGTAACTTTTGATCCGTTTGGGCTACAAACAATGTTTTTGTTAAAATTGTTAGATTATGCAGCAGATGATGTATTATGTGACAAATGTGGCAGAGCCATATGTATGTGGAAAACATTTGCAAACTAGAATATTTTGCCATTCATGTTTGAACTGCTCTTGTGGAAAATGGGAGAAGTGCTGATGACAGAAACAGCATGGCTCGGAGACAAATGGCTTCGACTTTTAAGTGTATTTGGGACTATCTGTGATTGGAAACGTATTCCACTTTGTGAATGTATTTTAATGTCAATAACTCATATTAAACTTTAAATAAACATGTGTATCCATTGGTTGGATTAAATAACATAATAAACTGTAACTGGTCAGTGAAATGCCAAACAAATATAAAAAATTGGGATATTTTGCTCTTTCTGGCCACACCTCTGACTCCGCCCACTGACCCAATCCTCGGGTTATTCCTGTCCTCCAATTCTCCACCCACAGATCCCTTACTTTTTCCCCCCCAGTTCGACCACTGCTGACTACAGGTCACTGACGTACCAACTCAGCGCTTTAAATGGGCTGGTGCTGTCCGGTACTGACTACCAGCATGTTTTATTTATAGAGGGATAGTACCGGCACTTCTCAAGAGAAATGCAAAACTTTTAATTGGAGAGTACCGGCACTTCTCTCCAACAAGCAGGTACTCAGCACTTATTTTTAGGTCTCGGCTAGCGAAGGCTGCGCTTGCGCAGTCTCACTCGCGAGATTTAATGACTTGGAGAAGAGGGGCTTGAACCCGCCCCACTTCTCCCCTGTTCTCCATTGGCTGGCCTCTTGAATGCTGGCCAGCCATTGGAGAAGAGGTCAGTCATTCCGATCAGGCCCCATCCTTTTCGGATCGGGGGGCGTGTTTTTTGCAAGAAGTCTCATTCTCTCCTCCAGCCAATGGCTGGAGGAGAGAAAAGACAAACACGCCCCCGAATCCGAAAATGCCGCTGCCTTTCTCCGAGGCATTTCTGCTCTGCCTCGGAGAAAGGCGGTGGTGTCTTCCGGTGCCCTCGGTTGTTCAGGCTTCTAATCGGATAACTTTCTTATCCTTCACTGGTTAGGTCTTCCCCCCCCCCCCCCAACACAACTCCCGGTCACGGCACAGCCAAAAGGTCCCAAAGGATTTGTCAAAGCTCGCCTGATTGTTTGTGCACGCGGCCCGCCTTGGGGAAGCAGATTTCAATAGTGCATCCTGCCTCCCCTCCTTCCCCCCTCGCCAGACACGCATGAAGCTGTCGAGGATGCTAATGAGCCCCTCTCCTGCCTTTGAAGTTTCTCCCGTTATCTGCGCTGTGTCCGTTGCCTTTTGCTCTTCATTTGTTTTAACAAGTTTCGGTATGCGCATCGTAAAGCCGCACATGAGCTCACGCGCTCCCAGGCAGCATGCTTTCAGACACATGAAAGTCGTGATGAAAGCGTACACATATTGCTTCCATAAATCTGCTGCTGTGGTTTTTTTAAATTATTAAATGAACAATACCGCAATTAACTGGAATTCTGCCTTTTCTGACTTCCCAATTCGCCTACTGTTATGTTTTATTTTGGGTGTAACTGTATTTGTTTTAGTTGTTTTCCTACACGTCTCAAAGCCAACGAAGTAATTTTATCGGGTTGCATGGAAGCAGTTCACAACTCCATTTAGTCGATCGAGGTTCATTCACCTCGAGCTGAACACGAAAATCTACTAAACTAAGCCTTACGGGCTCTTCTTTATATCGCACTGACTTCGAAGTCGTCTCTAGGCGCTCTACGACGGGCGGGCGAGATTTCGAACAGGTAGTAATGTCTTTACGGCTTTTGCTGAGGAACGCGGATTCAGATATGTCAACCTCACTGATACAACACACTGCTACAATAATTTATATAGCGCTTGTTGCCTCAGAAATGTGGTTCTGTGGCGTTGTAAAATAACAGACCTGCACCTCCAAGGGCCCATTCTACAGTTCCCGGGAGAACGGACAAAGACCCAGCAGCCCATGTATCCAGGGGCACTGAAGAGAATGCGCCGCAATCTATCATAGTATGCGCTAGCTTTCTCCGGTCACTAAATTAGACACACAAGTAAATAGATGTTCTTGGGATCAGTTCGCATTAGCAATTAGATCGGATTACACACACATATAGCCAGCCGTTCAACATCATACCGCAAAGTTACCCGCGAAGGAAGGACCCACAACAAGATGATTTCGCTTTCATATTTTAATGGAGGCTGCCGCTTGAGTCTCGAAAGAAGTCGTGATGAAAGCGTACACATATTGCTTCCATAAATCTGCTGCTGTGCAGGTGTTCATAAGGCCCTGCACATTAGATCGACGCTGCTGTGCCTGGTCTTTGTTTAGAAATTATGGTTTGCATACCTTCATGGCACTGTAATAACTTGGTAAAAAATAAAAGTGGGAATACGAATGGGCTAATAAGTATAACATTTTACATTTACAATTGCGCAAAAAACAAGTGACACCCCTAAAATAGGGTACTATATTCCTTAAGTATGTGAAATTTAACTTTGGAAAAAATCAACTAGTTTGAAAGCACATGAAGCTTGCAGCCTGCATCTTTCAACAACAGGCAGCTTCATTTTAATGTACTAAGTTACGTTCTAAGTGCCGAACAGATGCATCTGGTTTGTTTGTCTGAGCGCACATTAATGTTAAGTTGTAGCTGATAGTGTGTGGCAGTGGGGTGGATGCCGCAGGCAGGAGCGGGCTGGGCAACGCTAGACTTGTTTAGTGACTGTAAGTGCAGATCAAAGAAACTGATTTAAGAAAACTCTCTCTCTCCTCCCCCTGAATGGAGAATATGGAAAGCGTCATTGAACGAGCGTGACCTATCACTGACGTCCATGGGGGAGAACAAAGGAGAGGGGTTCTGATGGAAGTTCAAGCGGAACTAAGGAGCGAAGATGCCCGAAATAAACTGCACGATTTTAGCATAAACCAGCTGAGGCATGAATCAATGTCCGAGCAAAAAACGAAGGTTAGAGCGCGAGACACTTTATGAGAAAGCCCAAAATGCATCAGTGACAAGCCATCTTCCCTAAATTCAGGGCAGTACTTGCAGAACAGAACACGCATGCTAATATGTTCCCTTTCATCTCTGGCATCCATTCAGCGAGGGCCTCATGTTTCATCTTTGAGAACAGTCTGATCTGACTACGGTGGCCGACATGTTTCCACAGCAAATATGAGGACATGCATGAAGGTAGCCGAAAACCGACCCACACACTTGACGAATACACAAAGATGCTGATGGTGAACTGGTACCCAGAGTTTTGAAGAAAAGCCACAATCGGGGCTTAATTTATAACAAGCATTTACAATGCAACGGTCTCGGCATTGTTAAAGTTAGAGCTATTGGCATTGCTCATGACAATGCCGTTTCTTTAAATGTTTTAAAAACAAACACATAAACAAAAATAATGTCATGAGCAATGCCAATAGCTCTAACTTTACCAATGCCGAGACCATTGCATTGTAAATGCTTGTTTTCCATTTCAAGCATGTACCAACCGCAGCATTTCCTTTACTAATTGCATATGTCACATGCATGGTGGGCACATGGAACACTAATAAATGTGGAAATGCGAAGGCGCACGTTGCAAACCCTTTGCAAATCGCAGAGGCAACCAGACGGGAAGCTGAATCAATGTTTCGCGACCACTCAAGCTATCACAAAGCTTTGAATGTTTAACTCCCGCCCAAGCCAGGCATGAACAGATCACAAAATGGAAGGTGCCCGTGTTTCACACCCGTCACTGTGCTCTGGGCAGCTGAAGGCACTGACGTGAGCACACAGGTGTCGCCGGACCCCCGCCTGTTTACCCAGATGCTGGTTTCCCATTGCGGTGCTTATTTTGACACCTATCCATTTTAAGAAGTCCCATAGCAGCGACATCTTTACAGGGCCATCGTCACCGCTTTTATTACCCCTACGTTCGCCCGCCTTGTGCCAGGCATTACGATTTGAGGCGGCCCCGCCCCCCAGACAGCCCGTTTTTTCCCACCACACGGTGAATGAATAAACCTTGTGAGGAAGCATGCCTTCCATTTTAATGCTAGTGATGCCGCTATAAGTTACCTCCTCCCTTCCACACATGTTGCATTTTCTGTCTCTGAAAGTGAATACATTTACTCACATGTAAGTTCCATGCATAGTTTGGGGATGTTTTTATATAGCGCGAACTCGACCCACAGGTATTGGAGCGCTTTACATGAGCACCAGTTACATTACACATGGACTCGTTCATTTTCCTGCAGGGGAAACATTCATTTGTGTGTGTTCGGGGAGATTAAGGGGCATATGTATCAACATCACCATTTGCGATTCTCAAATAGCGATTTTTAAAGAATCGCTATTTGAGAATTTCAAAACGGGATGTATTTAAAAAATTGCAAACTTTTTACGATTTCTTAAAATTCCTTAATTGCGATTAGCAAATTGCGAAATCGCAATTAAGGAATACCTGCCCATTCATTTCTATGGGCCAGGAGACCCATAGGAATGAATGGGAAGTAATTCTCAAATAGCGAATCGCAATTTGCTAATCGCAATTTGAGAATAATTTCTAAGGTGCAAGGGTGTCATGATGACACCCTGATGCACCCCTGAAATGAGCGTGTGTGTGCATATGGCGCACATACATGCCCTAAGGGCATGTATGAGCGCCACGTGGCACTTTGTAAAATTCAAAAAAGTGCATTTTGAAAGGAAATTGGAAGTTGGTGGTAATTTGCGATTTCTTAAGGATAATTCGCACAACTTGGGTGCTTTTTACATATCATTTAAGAAATCACAATTTGCGATTTCTTAAATGCTTACGCAAAATTAAGAAATCGCTAACTTAGCAATTCCTTAATTTTGCGATGGGATTTGGCTCAGACATCCCGATTACCGATTTTTTAATCGCAAACGCTGTTATTTTGCGAATCGCAGCGTTTGCGATTAAAAAATCGTTTGATACATATGCCCCTAAGTGATTTGCCCAGAATCACAGGAGGATGAGCTAGCGCCGAGACTCGATCCCCCAGCTCCAAAGTCTGCAGCTCTGGCCGTTACGTCACATCCTCTACCAACCACGAAATGTTTACTTGCTATTGCTTCGTTGTCTCGCGGGAAGGGCAACTAATACATGCTACCAGTGTCAGGCGCTCGCCCTGCTCGGGTGGTGGGCTGGGGAAGGGAGTGGGCCAGGAGGAAGGTGCTTTCTGCTCTGTTTTCCAAGCCTCTTGCAGTTCCAGGATGGGGACTGCAGACAGTTGCTTCGAGAACCCTCATCTTGTGAGATGAGATTTGGAGTGTAAGCAACTAGTATAAACAGAAGTAACACTGCAGTAGCACGACCAGTTTCTCTCTCACTGAGGAAGGAAGGCAAGAACAGCTCTGTAGAAGACCAAGATGTTGCTGCAAAGTCTAAAGAGGAGCAGGTCCTACCAATATATCTAGGGTTGATTTGGCGGCAGCTGCTAAAGAGGAGGTGGGCGCAGCCTTATACGAGCGGCAAGCCAAGAAGCAGTGCCCGGCACTATGGGACATATAGGAGAGGGGATGCAAGACAACTGTCTAAAATCAAACTCGCCATAAACTGAAGAGATGCTCTTTGGGAACTCATCTTCAGAATGGCCAGACAGTTGGTGGCCCGATCACAGAGGTCCATTACCAGTACCATCAAACAAGGTGAAACGTCTCGTCGTCCTTTTCGATACCAACCTATCATTCGAAACCCATTATTCTTAAAATCCAGAAGGAAAAGCTTCCTTCTATCCCTTTTGACTTAAGGAAAACAGTGGTCATGGCACTTATTGCATCTAGGCTTGACTGCTGTAACGCCCTATTCACTAGTGCGAGCAAGAGCAGCATTCATAAACTTCAGACTGCTCAGAATGCAGCAGCGAGAGTCCTGTTTGGGCTCACACGCAATGACTCGGTCTCCAAGGCTCTCACACAACTACTCTGGCTGCCCATAGCCAAGCGTATTCAATTTAAAGCCCTATGCACAGCCTTCAAAGCTCGGTCTATGGCAGCTGTCACAATATTTCAAACCCTACATTCCGGATAGACCACTTAGGTCTTCTGATTGTGGAAATATGATCGTTCCCAGGGTGAAGAAAGTAAAATGGGGAGGAATAACCTTTACCCATACCACCACCAAGCTCTGGAACTCCCTCCCTATAACCTTGAAAAAAGAAACAAATCTGATTAAATTTAGGAAAGGACTGAAAACCTGGCTTTTTAATGGTGACTCCATCGTAATATTCAAAATCCATTAATCTGAACCAGCGACTAGACACCCTCGGGTACATGTAGCACTTTACAAATACTTCATTTAATTTCATTTCACAAGTTGAAGGCCAGGAGAGAGGTCCCAGGGGAAAGTATGTCCAGGGGAGCATTTACAGGAACTTTTGGCTCATGTCAGAGAAGTCTTGAGGTTTCAACAAAGACCCAAAGAAGATGACTTCTATGCATATTATAGTGGACTTGAAGTAGATTACTTACCACTGCATGATGTAATAAAGAATATTTTACTGAAAGAGTGGACAAAGCAGGAATTTCCAAATCTTTATTGAAAAGCTATACTATAAAAGATTTTGAGGAGCAGTTCCCGCAAACTCCAAAAGTGAACTATTTATTGTTAACTATAACTGGCCTCCTCCTTAGCATTAGAAAAATCCACTCTGGCAAATGTGACGGATAGGAAGGTGGAACTTGCCTTCAAAAGATCGCATGCAGCAGCACATTTTGCAACACGAACAGGCACTTATTCAGAGCATGCAACACAAGTTCTTTTAAAGGCTTTCCAGGTCCTTTTTGATTGCCTGCAGGAGCATGGGTATCTGGCGCCTATTCTGTGACATATGGTACTCTTGGCATTATTTTGATCTAATACACCATTCGACATGCTCTGGTCTGCGACTTCAATGACAGGAGCAGCAGTTGCAAGTAGAAGATTAGTATGGGTGAAGGACAAAGATCTCTAATCAATCATCTTCCCTTTTTGGAACAAAATCCACTGTCCTGAACTACATGAAATGGTCCAAAAATCAGCAGAAGAAAAGATTTTACAACCTTTCAAATTCTCTGCGTGAAGAAAAACATTCACTCAAAGGAGCCCAGGTCGGCATCTTGAAGTCCCTTTTGTGGCCAGGAGCAGGGGGCCATGCGTGCAAACAAATCCCAGTTGCAACTAGATTAACCCAAGATCAACAATCAAAAGCATGACTATATTTGGGCCAAAAAACTAAGGAGAGGTCTCAAGGGTTTTTATAGTCAATTAATTTGATGGGTACAAGACAGGTGGTTCTCATTCATCTTCAAAGAATGATCTTTCTTAGAGTTCAAACAGTCCCCTCCACAGGCATTCTTCAAACCTCCTTATTTTCCAAAATGCAAGGATTATATTCTAGGTTACAAAGCCAGGAAGGAACTTTCTACAGTGTTTTCATCTCCAGTTAGTAGGGAAAATGCGGTGGTAAGGACGGACAGTGAGAACATCTGCATCTGACAGCATGGGAATTGAAAGGATAGGTTTACAGCAGTTGGGTGGTCTAGGAAGGTGGCCTTAGAGACACAAGTTTCGCGGAAGGCTTCAATTTTATCTTCATCTAAAAAAGCACTGGGGTAACATTGAGAAACGCTGTGGAGAAGAGAATCTGAATCTAGGAATTTGTAACCCTTTCCAGCTTTTAGGCAACTTAAGAGATGCGTTTCTGAAAGGGTCGATCCCCAGCAACTCTTTCTTCCCAATGGGCAGCTAACAGGGCATTTTTGGGAATCTATGGGAGAAATATGGAAAGCGATACCTTCAGTCTTCAGATAATTAAAAAGTTTCTGACTTAGGAAACCAGTACTTTCTTATCATATTCCTACCGGGAATCTTTAGGCGGTATTAAGAGGTCTTCCAGGTAAACCCAATGCACCTTTGGAGACATCAGGCACTGCCTCGCTTTCTGCTAAAGTTTCATTATTAATTGCAATAACTTCAGCAAGAAGGCTGGGTGAGTTTGGCCTTTGGTGATATCATATTCCTATGTCAGATTTTTCCCAGATCGGGTACTTTTAAGACCGGATCCCAAGTTCAAACCTAAGGTTCAGGCGAATTTTCATTTATCACAAGAGATAGTGTTACCTGTTTTTTAAACAAGCTCTGATTTATCCCTGGATGTGAAAAGAGCACCATTCGTGTATTTAGATAAAACTAGGGAATTTAGGGTGTCAAATCCACTGTTTGTCTCCTACGGCTCAGGCTACAACAGGCTCAGGCAAAAAAGGGACTCATTACGATGGCGGGCGGACATCAGCACCCTCGCCATTGTTGCGGTGCTGGGACCGCCCGCCAGACGTGCTGTGGTCCCACCACACATATTAGGATGCGCCCGCCATAATGGCGGGCGCATCCCGGACCTTTGACATTGCAGACGGTGCTGCTGGCCGCAGCACCATTCGCAATGTTAAAATGGCATGCAGCGCATTTCTCTGCACTGCGTGGCAGGCACCACGCGGTGCCTTCCACGCAGTGCAGGGAAATGCAGGGGGGTACCATGGTACCCCTCCAGTGCAGCAACACCTACCCCAACAAGGAGGGCCTGCAGCAGGCCCCCAAACCCCAACCCCGTCAGCATTTCCATGGCGGCATCGCCGCCATAGAAAAGCCTTTTCCCACCCACATCCTAATTTGGTGGAAGGTGCCTGCTAGGCACCGCCACCATTTTAGTGGCCCTGCGCCGTCTGTCAGGCAATTGGTGCGATTGCCTTTGGCGGTGAAGCGGCGGACGGACTTTGTGCCCACTGCGGTACTCACTACCATTCTAATTGGGCGGTGGGTAATACGCTTAGTGATGGCAGAAGGACCGCCACTGCCGGCCCGGCAGTGGCGGTCCTTCACCATTCTAATGACCCCCAAAGTATCTACTTCTATGATAAATAGGTGGGTTCACCAGGCTATAACCTAAACATATAGATCTGTTGGGTAATTAATTCCAGGGAATATACAAGTGTGTTCAACAAGAGGAGTTTAACCATCATTGACGGAGACATGTGTCCCTGAAGAAAATGAAGCTGCATACAATCAATCAATCAATCAATATTACTTTATTTCGATTTAGTTTTGTAAATCATAAAAAGCATACAATAAAAAACAATCAATAAAATTGGAATTCTTTTAAAAGATATAAATAAAGGTAAAATTATTTCCAAGATAAAAAGAAAAGTGCTCTAGGTTACAAGAGCTTTCAGTAAGCATAGCTATAAAATTTAAAAGTTACACAGTTGTAGCATTATATAAGGTCGATGGCTCTTTTGTCTAAAATCTTTCGGTGATAAAGAATAGATTTAAAAAAACTGACCACTGTGAATGTCAGTAAGTCTCCTTCCAACATCTGCAAGAAAAGAAATGCTGGGCGACATTGCCTATGTCCGATACTCCTCAGAATGGGAACAAGTAGTTTTTTCCTACTTTCTGCAAAAAAATTGCAGAAAAGAATAGTATGTATGGTTGATTGAGCGGACACGAGATCACAAGGGCAAACTGGTAGGGTTTTGGCCCAGTTGTTCTGAACTGGGAAAGCTATTATTCGGTGAAAAATGTTCATCCTGAGTCTTACCAATAGATAGCGCTCATGGTTTGTCATGTTTAGGGTAAGGTATGGCTGCAGGGTTGGTACCAATTGAATCATTAGGCTATGAGTGACAGATGGTTTGCTAACTTCACTCAATAGTCTCATCTCCTCCAGGTGGGCAAGTGCTTTGTTTTTTAGGGACTTTCTCGGCACCTCAGATATTGACGAGGGATTGTAGAAATACTTGTCCCAGCCCAAATCATGGAGGAAGGTTGCAATATACCTCAGCCACTTAGACCTATGAACGTTATCCAGGGTTAGACAGTCCAACAGGAGAGATTGAGAAAGGGTAGCTTTATCTGACGTCCATATTTTGCGCCATAGCAAAAGAGGCTCCACTTTTGCTAGGTCCGCCAGGTGTACAAGACCCAGTTCTAGGTGGCAAGCGAAAGTACCCGTACTTCCCGGGACTGAAAGAAGAGACCTCAAAAAACAGTTTTCAACTTTCTGAATGGTATCTAAATTCACGAAGCCCCATAAACCAGCCCCATACAAAGCCACTGATAAACATTTGGCTTTGTAAATCTGGATAATTTCAATTGGGGCTCTATTGCCCAGTTTCCTAGTAAAGTTGAGGAGGGCTGTAGCTGTTCTCAGGAAGAGTAGTCTTCGGGTTTCCACTGCCGCTTTCCATGATAATTTATGGTCCATTGTTATGCCCAAGTATGAATATGTAAGGGTAGTGGCTATCTTTTGATTGTTCAAATAGATACCCCTCATTTTGTTTGCATTTATGCGAGACGAACTTGACCTCATAACAAAGGTTTTGGTTATGTTTATCCTGAGGTCAAGGCTTGCCATGAATGTGGAGTATCTATTCAAATTATTTTGTAATTCGCATGGGGTGCGTGCCAGTATAACCAAATCATCTGCATAGAGTAGTGCAGGTATTGGGCATTTCCCTATCATTGGGAGATCCTGGGAACCCTTCAGCATCTCTTTTTCCAGTGCATTGGTGTACAATGTGAAAAGAAGAGGGGCAAGGACACATCCTTGTCTGACTCCCTTTTCTACTGGGAATGAGTCCGTCAGCTCCCCCCCCACCCCATAACGAACTCGAGCAGAGGCTTTGGCATAAAGTTCCCTGACAAATATAAGTAAATTCAAAGGGACCCCCATGTCAGCCAGTATTGCCCATAATTTGAGTGGGAAACACAGTCAAACGCAGCTGACAAGTCCACGTAGACCATGTAAAAGTCTCCCTTTTTAATATGGACGTATTTGTCAATCAGAAGAGAAAGGTTTAGGGCCTGCTCTGTCGTACCCATGCCCTGGCGAAACCCGTATTGTATGTCAGATATAACCCTGCCTTTGTCAGCCCAGTCTTGTAGTTGTTCTAGGATGACTCTCCCTGCCATCTTGCCCAGGGAGTCTAATAAAGAGATTGGGCGATAGCAGGATACTGAGTCCCGATCACCTTTCCTAAAGATGGGGACTAATATGGATTTTGACCAAGATGGTAATAAGCCCATCTTGCAGGTTGCGTTCAGGACTCTGGTTAAGATGGGGATCCAGAGTTCCATTTGATCTTTAAATAAGTCAATAGGAACTCCGTCTGGGCCCGGTGCCTTCCCATTCTTGCTTGCATTCAAGGCCGAAGCGGTCTGTTCCAAAGAAAAATGTAGGTCAATAGGGTAATTTGAGGATGGTTCATTTGAAATGTTGGGATTCAGGGTGTATGAGTCCGAGCGTTCAAGTAACTCCTTATCTATCGAAAAAATGTTAGAAAAGTGGAGGACCCATTCTTTTTCCTCAATTGCTACATCTGAAGCTGCATACATTTGTTAGTTATTATAGATTAGATCTAAACTATCCTGTTTCTAAAAATATTGGCACTGAAATATTTAAATTGGCAATGAAGCACCAGCTCAATATAAGCAATTATTTTTAGCACTATTTTAATTGTCAGTGTAAGTATGTAAACGCTGCTAAATCCTCAAATCATTATGATTGAAACAAGGAGGACAATGAAGGAGTAATGGATTTATTATTTACTGGTAATCTTTATTGCACTGCAAGGCTACACATCTGTCCGGAGGTTTCAGAAGTGCAATAATAATCAGCCGACAAACCTATAGATGACATTACATGTGGCCCAGTCATCAAGCTGGAATACGCACACCCTGGAATTATGGACACAGAGGTATTGGCATTTCTGGATTTGGGGAATCACTCGCTATTAAAAGTCAGTGGCAGTCACCACCCCCATAGGGATTACCAGACCAGTGAAAAAGAGGCGGGATTACACATTTCTTACATTTACTCATATGTTAACAGCATTTGTATCGCACAGAGCTGCTCCAAGGAGTGTCCCGGCGCGTGCTCAGAGAAGTGGAACACAGAGAATCAAGCTAGATAAAGAGGAAGGTCTTCAGTCTCTTCCTAAAGATCTTGGGATCCCGAAGAGCACGTAACTCCACTGGGAGTTGGTTCCAGGCTACCGCAGCCATACGTGAAAGGGAGCTGCCACATTACCTTTTGTCGACGGAACTTAGGAGTACATGCCATATGCTTTGTAGAAGAGCGCAACTGCCTAGCAGGGGCTTAGAACCTTACTCTCGTTCTCAAGTAAGCCGGGCCAAGCCCATAGAGAGCTGCATGAGCAATAACCAAGGACTTAAATTTCACCTTCTCTTTCACCGGCAGCCAGTGCAGGCTGCGCTGGTGTTTCCTAACGCTGACCTTCTTGGGGAGGTTAAGAAAAGTTCTGGTTGCTGCATTTTGAACAACCTGGAGTTTATTTAATAAATAGCCAGGCAGACCAACATACAACGCATTAGCATAGTCAATGCGAGATGTGAACAGGGAAAGGGTAACTGTTTCCCTTGCTGAAAGCGGGAGTAGAGGAAGGAATTCTTTAGTGCTTTCAAAATACTGAAACAAAATCCTGACAGTTTGCTAATCTGAGGGCCAAAACACAGCATTTCATCAAACCAAATCCCTAAATTCTTAGTGAGTTGACCCAGAGGTGTAGGCAAGGGGGACTCACCTGGCCTGAAAGAGTGCCAGAACAGAGGAGGGAAGTTACCAAAGAGAAGAATCTCAGTTTTGCCCTCATTGCACTTCAACTGAGTTGAAAAACTGCAGTCAGGCATGTTTTATCATGCGAAGTGGAAGACTCATTTTTATTCCACGTGAATAGAAGCTGAGTGTAATTGGCATATGCAACAACTTTGGCACCCAGATCCTCTGCCAGCCGAATAAAAGGAGTCACATAAATGTTGAACAACAAAGGGCTCAATACAGAACCTTGGGGAACCACCATCGTCAGATTCTGGGGGGCAGCTGTAAAAGGCGGAATCCAGATTTGCGGAGTTCTGTCCTCAAGGTACGATTGCAGCCAATTCAAAGCTTACCCTACCACACCGATTTCCTGAACACGAGCCAGGAGCAGGTCATGCGGCACGGTATCAAGCGCAGCCGACAGGTTCAAAAGGACCGGGGCAGCCCTGCCCCCCGCATTTAGAGTTTCACGGATGGTCTCTGAAAATTCGAGCTGCGCTGATTCCGTGCTATATGATGATCTAAAACCCGATTCAACAGTGTGAAGAAGATCATGTTGTTCCACAAAGTCAGATAGCTGTTTATAGATCAATTTGTCAAGAACCTTAGCCTCAGGAGGGAGAAGTGAACTAGGGCGGTAACTGGAGGGAAGAGCCAGATCGAGTGTAGGTTTTTTGAGCAGGGGAACAATCATCGCCTGTTTCCAGGAAGGAGGGACCATGGCTGATGCTAAGGATAGGTTGATCAGATTATTAATCACCGGATTGATCACCTCAGAAGCACTGGCCAACAATTTGGCCAAGCACGGATAACACGGCAAACCAGATTTTAGATATAGGTTCAAAGTCTGTAAGTTGGTGGAGGTAGAAGGGGGCGTCAGCAAGGGGGAACCATAGTCCCTAGCTGGCTATCCCCGCTGTTGAAATTTGCTTGTAAAGTTTGAACCTTACTAGTGAAAAAACTAGAGAGTTCCTCACACCATTTGAGCGAGGGAGTATGAACACAAGTCTCCGCTTTAGGGGAGAGGAAACTTTGGACAATAGCGAAGATTTCTTTGGTGTTATTGCCAGACTTGGCAATTTGCTCCACATAGTAGAGGCTTTTAGCTTTGGCAATGGTGGCGTAGTATTTCTTTTGTGCCCTTTTAAAAATTGTTCTATCCACGGGGCAATACTTCTGTCTCCATTTGCATTCCAGCTTATTACATTGCTGTTTCTCACTTTTAAGGGGTCCAGAGAACCATGGCTTTGAAGGAGGATTCCTACTGCGCCCAGGCTGTGTCTCAGGGATAAGACGCTCCACTACCTTGTATATCCAGTTAGAGAAGTTCCCAAGGGCCTCATTCATGTCACTTGATATCGCCGGACGTGACTCGACTAATGCTAGATTAAATTCCCCAGGGTCAATTCTGTGGACAGTTTTCCCTTGTTTCCCAATAAACAAACTCGCCTGTTTTGGCTTATTCTGAACTTGCCATGAAAAATGGATCAGAAAGTGGTCAGACCACGTCATTGGCAGGGGATCCTCTACTGTGATTGGTGTGTTGGAGCAGATCAGGTCCAAAACGTAGATGCTAAATCTCAGTAACATGCTTAATTCTGAACTACATGGGAATGTTTTAAATGTAAATACCTAGTTAACCACTATTAACCATTTTTTGGCCTCACACCTGGTTAAAGGAATTAGAGCGCTTCACAACAGAACCAGAATATGTTACACGTTTTCATATTTTTAGGCACATGGAGAGGACGCGATTTGTCCATCATCACAGGAGAGTGACCCGCTGCCAGGAGCGAACGTAACTCCGGGGAATCTAAAGCCGGCAGCTCTAGCCACTAGGCTACATCTTCTCCCCATGACCATCATGAAATGTTCAATTAGGTCCGAAAGTATAATATACATTCTCAATAGTTTATTCAGAAGATAAATGACGGCATGCCTCTCAGGCCCAGTTCTAGCGGGTGGGCCGGGGGGCCAGGCCCACCCAAACATGAGCATGGCCCACCCAAACATGAACCTTGGCCCTCGCTGCCCCTCCCCCTCGTGTGTGTCAGCCCAGCTGAGACAGCTTCCCGGGCACACACACAGCCGCACCGAGGGGCAGATTTACAAGCCCCTTGCGCCACTTTTGCGTCACTTTTCCCATGTTAAAAATGACGCAAAAGTGGCGTAAGGGCCTTGTAAATAAGCCCTCGAGTACTTCACAGGTCTTGAAAAGACCATTTACGTGCTAATGAGGCTTTGTTGTTTTTTTCATCCCTTCTTAGAGCCCCTGCATATTGCTGGAAGAATCAGCCCCACTCCGAAATTTTTGATAACCCGCCGCCCAGGGAGGATTATTTGCCGTGTTTTGTCCTTCGTCAGCCAGGATCCATTCCTATCTTCCACTTAAAACTCCGAAGCTCTCCAGTGACAGGAAGTCGTGCATGTGCAATGCTTGGTCTCCCAACTATTTCTGTCAGGCTTTCTTTGCTGATGTGAGGTATTCTACCATTTTAGATTTAATGCCATATTGATGTTATTGGGCACATTCAGGCTCATCCAAGCAAACTGGATGCAGCAGAGATTCCTCTGCTGTTTAAAATGCGGAAGGCAGATATTTACCCGCATTTGGTGAGGAAATTTTCCTCAAGGTGGGAAGTGGAGTATTTTCAGAAGATGCTTAAGATCTTCACGAGGATTTTCTTTAAATTAAGAACCGTGGTTGGTGCCCACTCTCCTGTAGCAAATGCTCAGCTCTTAATGACGTTTAAACAGACTTGCTTTATTTAATTACAGCCAATCACTCGGTGAAAAGTAGTATAGTCTGTGATCTGCGTGTGGAAACCAAAACTGAGGGGCATATCAGCAACGATAATTTTATCGCCTAATCAGCAAGGTCACGCTATCGTGTGAAACCTTGCATTAGCGCCCGGATTCTTAACGCCCAGCTTTGCATCTCTAATGAGATGCAAAGTAGGCGTTCCTGACCTGACATGACTGGAGAAATGTCGCTAAGCGACATTTCTCCTATCATCAAGCCCCACGCTATGAAGCATAGCGGCAAGAAAAGTAGCGATAACCCCTGTTATCGCTACTTTCCTTACGCCTGCTTTAGGACTGACTTAGCCATGATATCCTATGGAAGGTGGATATCATGGCTAAGTATGTGAGGCCCTATCATCAAGCTAACGCCAATCTTCGTGAGATTATCGCTGGGTTTCCAGCAATAATCTCACATTTGGCAGTAAGCGCTAGGATTTTTATCGCTTTTGAGATAAGCGTTGCTGATAGCACGCTATCTCAGCGATAAAAATCCACGTTAGCCAGCGATAATTATCCTAGCGCTAAGTGCGCTTAGCGATAATTATCGCCGGTTGTTGCTGATATGCCCCAGAATGTTCTCTCTTTGTCAAAAGTAACTGGTGCTCAGGCACTCCAATAGTAATGAAGAGAGACTCTCTCTGAAGACTGGCAATGAGGGAGGCTGAGTTGTGTTACTTGCATTATACTCCTACCTCAGAAACCACCTCTTCCTATCAAAGGGACCTTACATGGGATACATTTCAAAAAGAAAAATGAAATGTTTGTTTCATTTTTTAAGAGCAGGCAGTGGTCTGTGGCACCACTGCTTGCTCTTACAAAATATTTTCGCATTCATTCACAAAGAGGAAGGGATACCCTGGCAACTCCTTCCTCTTTCCGAGTGGGTTACCGCCTACTTGAAGTAGGTGGCAAACTGCAAGTGTTTTGCAACTGCAATTGGGGTTACAAAACCATGATACACACAAATGCGGCTCACTATTAGGGAGGGTCGCCCTTGGAACGCCCCTTATTAATACAGTCTTGCACAATAGTGTTTCTACATGCCAACACCCTTTTTTGCAGTCGCAAAAGGCCAATTGCCTGTTTGCGACTGCAAAAAATGGTTGTACATCTGGCCCTTAGTAAGCTAAAAGGCAGACCTGTTGTTATGTGCGCCTTACTTGTGGCTTAGATTCTTAGTGCAGATGAAACACTCCTATTGTAGACTAAATCAAACTGAAAATATGTTTTTAAATAAACTCTGTGTTGGGTGATAGGGCCCCGTGTGTTGTCGGTGCTCTCTCTTAGCGGTATTATCCTAATTCGTAAATAGTTGCTATGGTGCTCAAGGGAGGGGGAAATCACCCACACCCCCGAAATGTGACCCCTAGGAATCTACCTTACAAGTGAGAACTAATCCGAGCACTCATACATCAAATGATGTATGAGTGCTCTGGCTTGTTCTCACAGAAAATGTGTTTTGTACAGTGCACATCTAAAACACATGTATTTGAAGGTGCCGTCTTATGTGATGATGCATAAAGGAGGCTCAGGGAAGTAAAGGTTTGGCTAGGATCTCACAATTTGATCAAGCATGGAAGCCAGGATCGATCCCAGGATTTCTAGTTTCACATTGTACAATTCAGCAATTAGATGGGTGTCTCATTCTCCTGTATTGCATTACATATTAATGCTTTATCTTTCATAATTTGACTGTTTTAGCACACGAGAAAGGAGCTCACGGAAACCTATGTATGGATGAGTTTATAAGGGAGTTTCCAAAGAATAATAGTAGGTTACCTCTATGACTGGACTGCTAATTTTGAAATGGTCGGTGTGAAAATTGCTGGCAGTTCTCAAAAATACTCCTTTTTTTTTTTTCAAATGCGTTACTGTTTTTCAAGAATTTGTATCTTTGAAAGTACATCGCAAAAGAATGACAAGAAAGCCAAATTTATCAAGTTAAATTTGTGCAGAGAAATAAGTGTTGGACAAATTGCAACAAGTAAATAGCCAGCCTTTCTAATAAAATGATGTCAAGGCTTTCGTGTGGTAATAAGGACTTCCTTAATCTTGAACTATTATAATATGCGTGGTATTCAAGTATCTGTATTGAAGTGGGGCCTGCTGGAATTCGAGGGTTTGCCGTTAGGTCCAGACATCGCTCTTACTTTCAAATAACTCCCAACATGCTCTGTATACACTCAGAAGCAATCCGTTGTATCATGGTGACTGTTTGTAAATAGATATGATGTAATCTAGGGCTTGTAGTCTACCTCCAGAAGCAACAAATTGAGCCTGCAGTGCAGGGGCGGCTCCTACACTAGGGCGGAGGAGCGTCGCCCCACTGCTTCTCGCAGTGCGAGAAGCAATAACATAAAATGGTGATAACTTTCAGTTATTACCATTTTATGTTTGGTTGCGGGTGGGCAGGGCTGCTCTGCGAGCAGGGCAAGGGAGGAGTGGTGTGCCCACTCCTGAATGCGCAAAGACTGTTTGGTCGGCCCTCTGGGGTCGTCCAAATCAGTCATGCACACTCTGTCCTTCTCCATGCTGATTAATTAAAATTAATATTATTAAATTTAACCCCAACGAGACACCCCCCCAGCCCCCATCGCCCCCCCAGACCCCCACCCCCCCCAGTCATGCCGGCCGTGACTGCTGCAGTGGCCCCCCTGAAAGGACCCTTGGCCCACCCAAATACAAATTCCTAGAGCCGGGCCTGATGCCTCTACTCTTTCCCCAACGCCCCCCCCCCCCCCCCACACAAGGGTCCTTGACTGAAAAAGAGCCACAACTATAACAAGTTCATTTCCCCCAAAGGCCCCCAGTCACACAAGCGCAGCTGGGTTCATTTAAAATGGTGATTCTGCACGACATCAATATATTTTTAAACATTTCTGCATTCATTGATAGTTATAAATGATCTATAAAGCCTTCATTTAGATGGGCAAGGACAGGGTTTAACTGGATAACCTGTGAGCTTAGACAGGGTTGAGCAGAGCCCGCTACAATAGCAACTCTCAAGGGAGCAGGGATATGTGTGGCTATCTGGAAGGGCATCTGTTTTTCGCATTTTTGACAGTTTCTAATCAGCTGTTCACTTATCGACAGGACAGGACTGGGAGTGACAGGTTTGAGCTCTGTTGGGGCGCGCGGAGGTTAATGCCCTGTTTGTTACCTTACATCCTAGCTGTGCCTCGCCTATAGAAGGGCCTTGTATGCACAGCTGCGGGGGTCACGCGGTTCACTGGAGAGCACTATATGATTAACTGGGAGACACTGGGGCCAGTTCAGTGAAAAAGAAGCAACTCTACTCAGCATAGACATCATGGACTATTTGCATAAATTGCTTCCTTTTTTGGGATACAGACTACCAAGCGCTAGGCCTTGGAAATCTGCAAGCCGCCTATTTCTAGGCACATTCATTCTCTGCATGTGCTCGTCTGAGTTCTGCTTCTGTGACTGTGACTAGGATTCAGGAAATTAAATTTAAAACCCAACTTTTGGTCACAAGTTCACATACTAAATATTTTTCGACTCATGCTCTGAGAAAGCATGAAGCGTTTATGCAAGGATGTGAAACGTTTCTGAACTCCAAACGTGAATTTGAAACACAATTTGACACACGGTGCAAATGAGGATGAGATTTAAGATTGTTATGAATACTCTGTACTCGCGCCTCCGATCGGAGCACGAATTCCCCTGTTTAGTAACCTGCCCTGTTGTGAAGTGTCATCAGGCAGGACTCATGGGATTACTATTTGTGGAGCTAAGTCATCTGAATGCATAGGAGTGCATTAATAATGGAGGATATTATATGGGTTCTGCAGATAAACTAAATCTATACAGAGAACCCAGAGAATATTTATTTATAGATATATTAGTTATAGTTAAAATTGTGAAGCAATTGAACACCCGTTTTTTGGTTATATTTATCAGGCAGACATTTCTGGAGACAATTGAACACTCGTTTTTTGGTTATATTTATCAGGCAGACATTTCTGGAGACAATTGAAAACCCGATTTTTATATTATATTTATCAGGCAGACATTTCTGTAGACTTAGGCTGTGTGTTTTAGCACCAGGTTAATCCAAAGATGAGATCCGATTGGCTGCCATCATATCAACAAAGATGTGGAGGCAGCCATTTTAGGATTCAGGGACTCAGTTCCCTGTACGGGTAAAAAGTTTAAAAAATATATAGGGCAGGGTAGCAATACCTGCCACCCTTAGCCTGGTGGGACCCCCCCTTCCCCGCGCCACGTTCCCCCACCCTGTCCCCCGGGCCAAAAATGTGTTTTTGTTTTTAAAGGTCCGCCATTTAAAAGAAGGAAGGCTCCTGTGTTTTCAAAAAGAAGCTCCCGGAGTGGGCCAGGGCCTGGAGAGAGGGGTCACTGATGTGTTTTTTGGTTTTTTTAGGGGGTGGGGTGCAGCCACTTCTACAAGTCTTTAGGAGGCCCTGGGGACCCCATTCTCTGGGGCCAATTTATTAATTATAGGTAGGGGGCATGAGGCCCTCTTCCCCAAGCCTGTGGATGGCCCGGGGGTCGAAGTATTCATTTTGAGGAGTGGGCCGTGCAGCTCCTCTTCCCATGCCTCAGAGAGGCCCTGGGGACCAATGTTCTTTCTTATGTGCGGCAATAGAATGTTGGTGTACACTGTTTTATTGCCTGTGTGCGTAACTGAGTGATAAGATGTGCAACAAGGCAAGTCGATCAGCTACCACTTATAGGTAAGTAACACGCATTGGCACTGTCAATAAGCCTTGCTTTTAATTTAGATTGACTTCTTAGTCAATGATTGGTTTAAGCACCAAATAAGTCATCACACATGCACCCTGTCAATCATCCTTGCACTTGTGCATCCATAAATCACTTATTCATTCTTGCAATCACCAATTACACAACCACAATACAGCACATACACAAGTTGAGCTGTATTGAATATAAATTGAAAGCATAAAAGTACAACATTGTCGGCTAAAAATGACAGACTTATGTGTGAAATAATAAAGTTAAACAAAGCAGCTCATTTTTTGCCCTCTGTTTGTGCCTTCTATGCTAATTTCTCACCCTCTGTTTGTGCCTTCTCAGCTCGTTTCTTGCCCTCTTTTTGCCTTTTCTGCCCATTTCTTGCCCTCTGTTTCTGACTTCACTGCTCATATCTTGACCTCTTTTTGCCTTTTCTGCTTGTTTCTTGCCCTCGGTTTGTGCCTTCTCTGCTTATTTCTTGCTCTCTGTTTGTGCCGTCTCTGCTCATTTCTCGCCCTCTTTTTGCCTTTTCTGCTCAATTCTTGCCCTCTGTTTGTGCCTTCTCTGCTCATGTTTTACCCTCTGTTTGCCTTTTCTGCTTACTTCTTGCTCTCCTCTGTTTTGCTTTTTTCTGCTCGTCTCTTGCCCTCTTCCTGCTGTTTTCCTCCTCCTGCTGCCCAGCGCCCCTCCCCCCCCAGGACACCTTCCCTGGTGGAGTTCAGAAACAAACTCTAAACTTGGCTTTTTGACGGAGGCCTTGCATCCCAGCACCCAGATATCCTTAGGGGTGACAGCGCTGCACACTAAAAATGCTGATTGATTGATTGATTCAAATAAAGATACTTTAAAAAAGGTTATGATTGTTTGAAAAATGTTGATTTGCAAAGTTTCTAATGGAGTTGACTGGGAGAACTTGGTGAACTGGTTTGTGGGCAAAGGCCTATTGTTTGGGAAGTCCACTGCCAGTCCTTGCTTTCTCGCTCACATTCCGAAGTACTTGACGATAAGTAATATTACAAAATCATTCCCCCAAATGCCCCTAAATCCCTGATGATCTTTTAAGTACTTAGTGCCTGAGCAAATATTTTCAGTTGCCACTTAGAGTGTACTCTCTGCTAAGCCTAAAATGTTTGCCCTATTTGTTCATCTTTTGCTTTGCTTTGTCAGGTGTATACAGTTGGCAATAACCTGTTGCACTAATAAAAGATATGAAAAGGGCACTTACTTGTTCCTAATCTGTCTGGGGCCCCAAAACCCCTAGAACTAGCCCTGCTGCTGTGTGTGTAGTTGCTGCCTATGTGTCACCGGCACATACTGCAGAGCTCCTGGCAGTTTAGAGAAGTGGTATGAAAAACTAACATATTGAGCAGTTTGAGGCGGGAGACACGAATGTGAATGTCAGCATGCGGTAGGGAGCATTTTAGGAGTCACTTCAGATGTAACTGACTAACAATAACAGCTGAAGGTGCTGTACTGGATGGATAGGTAAACGACAGAGGGCCCTGAAATCTCAATGGGAAGGAAGAGAGCAGGGAAATAACCATAGGCAAAATACAGAAATCTTCTTCCTACGATTTGAATAATATTGGTGGTTTATCCAAAATACATATGAAGTTGTCCCACAACGTCCAAATTTACAATGAAGTTTTTTTACATTTTGCATCAAGTGTGACAATAAACAGTTTTTTTGTAAAAATATATACAATTTATTTTCCTTTTTTTCAACAAAAAATATATAATCAAATTTCATTAACCCCTTCGCTGCCAGGCCTTTTCCCCCTCCTGTGCCAGGCCTTTTTTTGGCTATTTGGGGTAGTGCACGCTTAGGCCCCTGTAACTTTTTGACCGCATTAGGTAGCCACGCCAAATTTGCGTCCTTTTCTTCCAACATCATGGGGATTCTAAAGATACTCAGGGTTTGTGGATTCCCCTGGAGGGGTCACAGAAAAGAGCCAAAATACAGCAAAATTTTGTTTTTTTTTGGAAAAATTGGAAAAACGGGCTGCAAATGAAAGCATCTGGGTTTTTCCCTGCAAATGTTATCAAAAAAGGGTTTGTGGGGTTGAAATCACCATTTTCCCAGCTTTTTGGGGATACTTGACTTTTGTCAGAAACCCAACATTTTTTACACAGTTTTGGCATTTTTCTGGGACATAGCCTATTTTTGCAATTTTTTGTGCTTTTGACCTCCTTCCAGTTAGTGGCTGAAATGGGTACAAAAGCAATAGTGGATCCTGGACAGCTATACATTTTCGAAAAGAAGACAACATTCTGAATTCAGCAAGAGGTCATTTGTGTAGATCCATCAAGGTTTTTTTATAGAAACAAACAGTTAAATGTAGGATAAATTGAAATTTAGTTGAAAAAAACAGCCTTTTGTGTCAACGTTTTCACCTGTAACTTCTTCTAATTATGACAGCTCTTTGAAAGCAATATACCGTTGCATCCGCTGGTCATTACTGGTTGTGGGGATATATAGGACTTGTAGGTTCACCAAGAACCCGACGAACCCAGAGCCAAAAACTGAGTAGTAACTTGCAATGGTTTTTTATTATGTACCGGGTATATAGTAATTATTCTGTAAAAAAGTGTACATGGAAAAATGGGTATGAAAGACACCTATGTATTTCTGAAATGGGAACAAAATATAGAGTTTAGAAACAGTAGATATTTGCACATTTCTGAAATTGGGAATACTCATACTAGCATGAGAATTATCAGTCATTTTTTAGAATGACTTATTTTTTACACAATATCTTTCATTTGGAAAGCAGAAATGCATGGAAAGTCAATAGATAATAACAGTTCCTTTACAAATCTGAATTACCCTAAGTCTCCCGATAAAAATGGTACCTCACTTGTGTGGGTAGGCATAGTGCCCACGACAGGAAACGGCGCAAAACGCAACGTGGTCACACCACATTTTCACAATGCAAAATTACCCTTTTTTTGCAAAGTGCCTAGCTCTAGTTTTTGAACCCTAGCTCTGCGGGCACCTTGGGAAACCTAGCAAACCTATACATTTTTGAAAACTAGACAACCAGGGGAATCCAGGATGGGGTGACTTGACTGCCTCCCACCAGGGTCTGTTACCCATAATCCCTTGCAAACCTAAAGAATTGTCAAAAAAAACCACATTTTCCACACATTTCTGTCGTGGAAAGTTCCGGAATCTGCGTAGAACCACAAATTTCCACCCACCCCGCGTTCCCCAAAGTCTTACGAGAAAAACGGTACCTCACTTGTGTGGATCGGCCTAGTGCCCGCGACAGGAAACGGCGCAAAACGCAACCTGGTCACACCTCAATTTCGCAGTGAAAAATGACCCTTTTTTGGAAAAATGACTAGCTGTAGTTTTTGAACCCTAGCTCTGCGGGCACCTTGGGAAACCTAGCAAACCTATACATTTTTGAAAACTAGACACCCAGGGGAATCCAGGATGAGGTGACTTGACTGCCTCCCACCAGGGTCTGTTACCCAGAATCCCTTGCAAACCTAAAACATTGGCAAAAAAAACACATTTTCCCCACATTTCTGTCGTGGAAAGTTCCGGAATCTGCGTGGATCCACAAATTTCCACCCACCCCGCGTTCCCCAAAGTCTTACGAGAAAAACGGTACCTCACTTGTGTGGATCGGCCTAGTGCCCGCGACAGGAAATGGCGCAAAACGCAACCTGGTCACACCTCAATTTCGCAGTGAAAAATGACCCTTTTTTGGAAAAATGACTAGCTGTAGTTTTTGAACCCTAGCTCTGCAGGCACCTTGGGAAACCTAGCAAACCTATACATTTCTGAAAACTAGACACCCAGGGGAATCCAGGATGGGGTGACTTGACTGCCTCCCACCAGGGTCTGTTACCCAGAATCCCTTGCAAACCCAAAAAATTGTCAAAAAAAACACATTTTCCCCACATTTCTGTCGTGGAAAGTTCCGGAATCTGCGTGGATCCACAAATTTCCACCCACCCCGCGTTCCCCAAAGTCTTTCGAGAAAAATGGTACCTCACTTGTGTGGGTCGGCCTAGTGCCCGCGACAGGAAACGGCGCAAAACGCAACCTGGTCACACCTCAATTTCGCAGTGAAAAATGACCCTTTTTTGGAAAAATGACTAGCTGTAGTTTTTGAACCCTAGCTCTGCGGGCACCTTGGGAAACCTAGCAAACCTATACATTTTTGAAAACTAGACACCCAGGGGAATCCAGGATGGGGTGACTTGACTGCCTCCCACCAGGGTCTGTTACCCAGAATCCCTTGCAAACCTAAAAAATTGGCAAAAAAAACACATTTTCCCCACATTTCTGTCGTGGAAAGTTCCGGAATCTGCGTGGATCCACAAATTTCCACCCACCCCGCGTTCCCCAAAGTCTTACGAGAAAAACAGTACCTCACTTGTGTGGGTCGGCCTAGTGCCCGCGACAGGAAACGGCGCAAAACGCAACCTGGTCACACCTCAATTTCGCAGTAAAAAATGACCCTTTTTTGGAAAAATGACTAGCTGTAGTTTTTGAACCCTAGCTCAGCGGGCACCTTGGGAAACCTAGCAAACCTATACATTTTTGAAAACTAGACACCCAGGGGAATCCAGGATGGGGTGACTTGACTGCCTCCTACCAGGGTCTGTTACCCAGAATCCCTTGCAAACCTAAACAATTGTCCAAAAAAACACATTTTCCACACATTTCTGTCGTGGAAAGTTCCGGAATCTGCGTGGATCCACAAATTTCCACCCACCCCGCGTTCCCCAAAGTCTTACGAGAAAAACGGTACCTCACTTGTGTGGATCAGCCTAGTGCCCGCGACAGGAAACGGCGCAAAACGCAACCTGGTCACACCTCAATTTCGCAGTGAAAAATGACCCTTTTTTGGAAAAATGACTAGCTGTAGTTTTTGAACCCTAGCTCTGCGGGCACCTTGGGAAACCTAGCACACCTATACATTTTTGAAAACTAGACACCCAGGGGAATCCAGGATGGGGTGACTTGACTGCCTCCCACCAGGGTCTGTTACCCAGAATCCCTTGCAAACCTAAAAAATTGGCAAAAAAACACATTTTCCACACATTTCTGTCGTGGAAAGTTCCGGAATCTGCGCGGATCCACAATTTTCCACCCACCCCGCGTTCCCCAAAGTCTTACGAGAAAATTGGTACCTCACTTGTGTGGGTCGGCCTAGTGCCCGCGACAGGAAACGACGCAAAACGCAACCTGGTCACACCTCAATTTCGCAGTGAAAAATGACCCTTTTTTGGAAAAATGACTAGCTGTAGTTTTTGAACCCTAGCTCTGCGGGCACCTTGGGAAACCTGGCAAACCTATACATTTTTGAAAACTAGACACCCAGGGGAATCCAGGATGGGGTGACTTGACTGCCTCCCACCAGGGTCTGTTACCCAGAATCCCTTGCAAACCTAAAAAATTGGCAAAAAAAACACATTTTCCCCACATTTCTGTCGTGGAAAGTTCTGGAATCTGCGTGGATCCACAAATTTCCACCCACCCCGCGTTCCCCAAAGTCTTACGAGAAAAATGGTACATCACTTGTGTGGATCGGCCTAGTGCCCGCGACAGGAAACGGCGCAAAACGCAACCTGGTCACACCTCAATTTCGCAGTGAAAAATGACCCTTTTTTGGAAAAATGACTAGCTGTAGTTTTTGAACCCTAGCTCTGCGGGCACCTTGGGAAACCTAGCAAACCTATACATTTTTGAAAACTAGACACCCAGGGGAATCCAGGATGGGGTGACTTGACTGCCTCCCACCAGTGTCTGTTACCCAGAATCCCTTGCAAACCTAAACAATTGGCAAAAAAACACATTTTCCCCACATTTCTGTCGTGGAAAGTTCCGGAATCTGCGTGGATCCACAAATTTCCACCCACCCCGCGTTCCCCAAAGTCTTACGAGAAAAACGGTACCTCACTTGTGTGGGTCGGCCTAGTGCCCGCGACAGGAAACGGCGCAAAACGCAACCTGGTCACACCTCAATTTCGCAGTGAAAAATGACCCTTTTTTGGAAAAATGACTAGCTGTAGTTTTTGAACTCTAGCTCTGCGGGCACCTTGGGAAACCTAGCAAACCTATACATTTTTGAAAACTAGACACCCAGGGGAATCCAGGATGGGGTGACTTGACTGCCTCCCACCAGGGTCTGTTACCCAGAATCCCTTGCAAACCTAAAAAATTGGCAAAAAAAACACATTTTCCACACATTTCTGTTGTGGAAAGTTCCGGAATCTGCGTGGATCCACAAATTTCCACCCACCTCGCGTTCCCCAAAGTCTT
Organism: Triturus cristatus; assembly: GCF_964204655.1. Lineage (NCBI taxonomy): Eukaryota > Metazoa > Chordata > Amphibia > Caudata > Salamandridae > Triturus > Triturus cristatus. Next base: position 1,142,746,410 of record NC_140592.1, read on the forward strand.
TCGAGAAAAATGGTACCTCACTTGTGTGGATCGGCCTAGTGCCCGCGACAGGAAACGGCGCAAAACGCAACCTGGTCACACCTCAATTTCGCAGTGAAAAATGACCCTTTTTTGGAAAAATGACTAGCTGTAGTTTTTGAACCCTAGCTCTGCGGGCACCTTGGGAAACCTAGCAAACCTATACATTTTTGAAAACTAGACACCCAGGGGAATCCAGGATGGGGTGACTTGACTGCCTCCCACCAGGGTCTGTTACCCAGAATCCCTTGCAAACCTAAAAAATTGGCAAAAAAAACACATTTTCCACACATTTCTGTCGTGGAAAGTTCCGGAAGCTGCGTGGATCCACAAATTTCCACCCACCCCGCGTTCCCCAAAGTCTTTCGAGCAAAACGGTACCTCACTTGTGTGGGTCGGCCTAGTGCCCGCTACAGGAAACGGCGCAAAACGCAACCTGGTCACACCTCAATTTCGCAGTGAAAAATGACCCTTTTTTGGAAAAATGACTAGCTGTAGTTTTTGAACCCTAGCTCTGCGGGCACCTTGGGAAACCTAGCAAACCTATACATTTTTGAAAACTAGACACCCAGGGGAATCCAGGATGGGGTAACTTGACTGCCTCCCACCAGGGTCTGTTACCCAAAATCCCTTGCAAACCTAAAAAATTTGCAAACAAAACACATTTTCCCCACATTTCTGTCGTGGAAAGTTCCGGAATCTGCGTGGATCCACAATTTTCCACCCACCCCGCGTTCCCCAAAGTCTTCTGAGAAAAACGGTACCTCACTGCACGGCGGCCATCTAGGGAAACCTACCAAACACATACATTTCTGAAAACTAGACACCCGGGGGCTTCCAGGGAGGTATGGCTTGCGCGGATCCCCCAACGTTTCCTTACCCAGAATCCCCCTGGGTAAGGAAACGTTGGGGGATCCGCGCAAGCCATACCTCCCTGGAAGCCCCCGGGTGTCTAGTTTTCAGAAATGTATGGGTTTGGTAGGTTTCCCTAGATGGCCGCCGTGCCCCGGGCCAAAAAGCCAAGAGACCCCCCTTGCAAAACCAGGTGGTTTTGAGATAGGCAATGTTGATGTCGCCTCACTACATTTGGGGCCCTTGCCTGTCGCGGGTACTTGGGCCTCCCACACAAGTGAGGCACCATTTTTACCAGGAGACCCAGGGGAACGCTGGGAGGTGTGAAATTTGAGTGAGCCTGGTGATGCCACAACTTTCCCACACAAAAAAGTGTGAAAAAAGTGATTTTTTCAGCTAAAATTGAAGTTTGCAGGGGATTCTGGGTAAGGAAACGTTGGGGGATCCGCGCAAGCCATACCTCCCTGGAAGCCCCCGGGTGTCTAGTTTTCAGAAATGTATGGGTTTGGTAGGTTTCCCTAGATGGCCGCCGTGCCCCGGGCCAAAAAGCCAAGAGACCCCCCTTGCAAAACCAGGTGGTTTTGAGATAGGCAATGTTGATGTCGCCTCACTACGTTTGGGGCCCTTGCCTGTCGCGGGTACTTGGGCCTCCCACACAAGTGAGGCACCATTTTTACCGGGAGACCCAGGGGAACGCTGGGAGGTGTGAAATTTGAGTGAGCCCGGTGATGCCACAACTTTCCCACACAAAAAAGTGTGAAAAAAGTGATTTTTTCAGCTAAAATTGAGGTTTGCAGGGAATTCTGGGTAAGGAAACGTTGGGGGATCCGCGCAAGCCATACCTCCCTGGAAGCCCCCGGGTGTCTAGTTTTCAGAAATGTATGGGTTTGGTAGGTTTCCCTAGATGGCCGCCGTGCCCCGGGCCAAAAAGCCAAGAGACCCCCCTTGCAAAACCAGGTGGTTTTGAGATAGGCAATGTTGATGTCGCCTCACTACGTTTGGGGCCCTTGCCTGTCGCGGGTACTTGGGCCTCCCACACAAGTGAGGCACCATTTTTACCGGGAGACCCAGGGGAACGCGGGGAGGTGTGAAATTTGAGTGAGCCCGGTGATGCCACAACTTTCCCACACAAAAAAGTGTGTAAAAAGTGATTTTTTCAGCTAAAATTGAGGTTTGCAGGGGATTCTGGGTAAGGAAACGTTGGGGGATCCGCACAAGCCATACCTCCCTGGAAGCCCCCGGGTGTCTAGTTTTCAGAAATGTATGGGTTTGGTAGGTTTCCGTAGATGGCCGCCGTGCCCCGGGCCAAAAAGCCAAGAGACCCCCCTTGCAAAACCAGGTGGTTTTGAGATAGGCAATGTTGATGTCGCCTCACTACGTTTGGGGCCCTTGCCTGTCGCGGGTACTTGGGCCTCCCACACAAGTGAGGCACCATTTTTACCGGGAGACCCAGGGGAACGCTGGGAGGTGTGAAATTTGAGTGAGCCCGGTGATGCCACAACTTTCCCACACAAAAAAGTGTGAAAAAAGTGATTTTATCAGCTAAAATTGAGGTTTGCAGGGGATTCTGGGTAAGGAAACGTTGGGGGATCCGCGCAAGCCATACCTCCCTGGAAGCCCCCGGGTGTCTAGTTTTCAGAAATGTATGGGTTTGGTAGGTTTCCCTAGATGGCCGCCGTGCCCCGGGCCAAAAAGCCAAGAGACCCCCCTTGCAAAACCAGGTGGTTTTGAGATAGGCAATGGTGATGTCGCCTCACTACGTTTGGGGCCCTTGCCTGTCGCGGGTACTTGGGCCTCCCACACAAGTGAGGCACCATTTTTACCGGGAGACCCAGGGGAACGCTGGGAGGTGTGAAATTTGAGTGAGCCCGGTGATGCCACAACTTTCCCACACAAAAAAGTGTGAAAAAAGTGATTTTTTCAGCTAAAATTGAGGTTTGCAGGGGATTCTGGGTAAGGAAACGTTGGGGGATCCGCGCAAGCCATACCTCCCTGGAAGCCCCCGGGTGTCTAGTTTTCAGAAATGTATGGGTTTGGTAGGTTTCCCTAGATGGCCGCCGTGCCCCGGGCCAAAAAGCCAAGAGACCCCCCCTTGCAAAACCAGGTGGTTTTGAGATAGGCAATGTTGATGTCGCCTCACTACGTTTGGGACCCTTGCCTGTCGCGGGTACTTGGGCCTCCCACACAAGTGAGGCACCATTTTTACCGGGAGACCCAGGGGAACGCTGGGAGGTGTGAAATTTGAGTGAGCCCGGTGATGCCACAACTTTCCCACACAAAAAAGTGTGAAAAAAGTGATTTTTTCAGCTAAAATTGAGGTTTGCAGGGGATTCTGGGTAAGGAAACGTTGGGGGATCCGCGCAAGCCATACCTCCCTGGAAGCCCCCGGGTGTCTAGTTTTCAGAAAATGTATGGGTTTGGTAGGTTTCCCTAGATGGCCGCCGTGCCCCGGGCCAAAAAGCCAAGAGACCCCCCTTGCAAAACCAGGTGGTTTTGAGATAGGCAATGTTGATGTCGCATCACTACGTTTGGGGCCCTTGCCTGTCGCGGGTACTTGGGCCTCCCACACAAGTGAGGCACCATTTTTACCGGGAGACCCAGGGGAACGCAGGGAGGTGGAAAATTTGAGTGAGCCCGGTGATGCCACAACTTTCCCACACAAAAAAGTGTGGAAAAAGTGATTTTTTCAGCTAAAATTGAGGTTTGCAGGGGATTCTGGGTAAGGAAACGTTGGGGGATCCGCGCAAGCCATACCTCCCTGGAAGCCCCCGGGTGTCTAGTTTTCAGAAATGTATGGGTTTGGTAGGTTTGCCTAGATGGCCGCCGAGCACAGGCCAAAAAGACAGTTGACCCCCTTGCAAAACCAGAACGTTTTGACATTGTTTCTACAACGTGAGAATTTCGGCACAATATTGCATGGACAATGTGACAGATATTTTGAGGTTTGCAGGACATTGAGGATAAAAAACTTTTTTGTAATGCACAAGAGAGACATCACCATGAACTCCCATGGGTTTACGACAATATCTACAGTTGGTGGGTTATTTTTACATGGAACATACACCTTGGCAGAGAAACTAAAAAGACCAAGAATCCTGCACAGCCACCTATTCCTCAAACGCACACACATACTGGTTGGATTTGGCACGAGGGCGAGTGATGGTTCAGTATATTAAATTTTATTAACAAGAGATTTCACAAAAATGAAATGCACTGTCAATAATTCAATGGAGAAAAAACTGAACCAATGACTCGCAGCTCGTGAGCTGTAAAGCCACGGCAAGGCACCAACCGCTTTACAGGCCATTCACACATCTTTCATACGTGATACACACAAGACCATTCGCACCATCAGGCACAAAAACAACACATTACAAAATTCACAAAAGGGACAAGGTACACCCTGCTTCAGAAAGGCAAATATTACTGCACAGCCATCTAATCCTCAAGCACACACACATACTGGTTGGATTTGGCACGAGGGTGAGTGATGGTTCAGAATATACAATTGTATTAGCAAGTGATTTCACAAAAATGAAATGCACTGTTAATAATTGAAAGGGCGAGAAACTGAACCATTGACTCACAGCTCGTGAGCTGTAAAGCCACGACAAGGCACCAACCTCTTTACAGGCCATTCATACACCTTTCATACGCGTGAGACAAACAAAACCATTCACACCGCCAGCCACGGGCCCATCACATAACAAAACTCACACCAGCACACAGCGCCATTCAAGGGCCCATCACTTTCACACGCCCACATTCCTGACGCAGCAACTACACAAGCAGATGGATTGCGTGGAGTGGCACTCAGCTAGCAGTGTGTGTAGTGACCAGCAGCTAGTCACTACTCACACACAGCCAGCCGAGCGCCAGTCCACGCACACCGCTAGCTAAACACCAGTCCACGCACACCGCTAGCCAAGCGCCAGTCCACGCACACCGTTAGCCAAGCGCCAGTCCAGGCACACCACCAGCCAAGCACCAGTCCACGCACACCGCCAGCCAAGCACCAGTTCAACCAACACCGCCAGCCAAGCACCAGTCCACACACACCGCCAGCCAAGCACCAGTCCACGCACACCGCTAGCCAAGCACCAGTCCACGCACACCGCCAGCCAAGCACCAGTCCACGCATACCACCAGCCAAGCACCAGTCCACGCACACCGCCAGCCAAGCACCACTCCACGTACACCGCCAAAGAAGTGCCAGTCCACACACACTGCCAACACATTTAGGATTTTTTAGACAAAAATAGAAACACAAACAAATCACAAATAGATACAAATCTACAAACACAAAATCAGAAACTAAACACATTGCACTAACGGCAACCTTGAAACAGAATCAAATTTTTCAAAGACTACAAACCAATCAGTTAACTTTACCACTCATGAATGCTCCCAAAAATTCTTTTGAGTATGGTACGCTTTAAAACAAGCAGGGACACACAGCCCAGGTTTAGATGGACAGTCGGGGCAATACATACGAATCTCCTTCCGCTTACTTCTTCGCCAACAGACTCTGCATCTCCTAGTGGGAAAATCTTTTGCCGGTGTGGGAGGGATGAAATCAGGAAAGTGGCGATCTTTCAATCGAACCACATCCTCCACCACTCCAAATCTAGGAACACTTGCCTGTTCCACAACAACAAGGCTAGCTATCACAGAGTGCTGAAACTGAAGAAATGTCAACTTTGACGTAGGAGAACACTCCTTGAACACAATAAAAGCATTGAACATTGCTAATTCGAAGAAATGGATGGCCAACTTCTTATACCAAACATACGCCTTCCGAATAGCAGAGTAAGGTTCCAACCTCTGATCTACTCTGTCAACACCACCCATGTGCTTATTGTAGTCTAGAATGCACACAGGTTTGCGCACTTCAGCAACCTGACCCCAAACAGTCACAGGTGAAGTTCTCTCATCATGGATGGTAGTCAGCATGTACACATCCCTCCTGTCCACAAATTTTACAGCTAGTAGTTCATCACTACGCAAGGAACTGCACTGCCCCCTCTGAAGTTTTTTGCAAACAAGCTCTTTCGGATAAGCTTTACGGTTAGAGCGGATTGTGCCACATGCAAAAGTGTCCACTTTATACAATTCCTTAAATAATTGCACAGCAGTATAGAAGTTATCAAGGTACAAATGGTGTCCTCTGTTAAACAGTCTCCTAGCAAGATCCCACACAATTTTCTCTGCAACTCCAAAAGTGGACGGACAACCTGGGGGGTCAATAGCAGAATCTCTACCAGTGTACACACGAAAATTAAAAACATATCCTGTCCTACTATCAGACAACATATACAGCTTAATTCCATAGCGTGCCCTCTTGCTAGGGATGTACTGCCTAAAAACCAAACGGCCCTTGAACAAGACCAAAGACTCATCAATAGATATTTCTTTCCCTGGAGTATAGATCTCAGAAAATCGATCCACTAAGTGATCAAGAACGGGCCGAATCTTAAAAAGACGGTCACAGTCAGGGTGATCTCGTGGCAACGCCATAGAATTATCAACAAAATGCAGCATACGTAGCAAAAGTAAATACCGATTACGAGTCATAACTGCAGGAAATATGGCAGTTGCCAACAAGGGGCTAGTAGACCAATATGAAGCCAAGGTTGGCTTCCTTACCACACCCATCAATAAAGTCAAACCCAGAAACTTCTTCATCTCTTCCAGATATGTGGGAGTCCACCGGGTAGCTCTAGACTGGGGCCTAAGTTTGTCGCTGTTGTTCCTCAAAAACTGTTCAGCATACAAATTTGTCTGCTCAACAATCTCACCCAAAAATACATCATCCATAAACAACTGAAAAAACTGTATAGGCAAAAAAATTTCACAATTCACTGTACACCCTGCATCACCGCTAAAGGCAGGCAACACCGGCTGCACCATGTTTGGATCAACCCAAAGTCCAGCACTTCCAGTAGGAAGCCTAGCAGCCTCAGACTGCAATCCAGATGCCTCTTGCACCATCGGCACAGCAGTTTCCTCCTCTAAGACAGGCACTTTATCCGCACTGAGAGTTGCTTCATCCACACCAAGAGTACCTTCATCTGCACTGAGAGTACCTTCATCATCCGATGATTCCATGTTGAGAGAAAACTCACTGCCAGAATCTTCCCCTCCCTCCTCTCCCTCAGACGCACTGTCAGTCTCATAATCATGCTCAGAGGAAGATTCAAGAAGCATACCGACCACCTGTTGAGCAGTCATTCTACGGCTAGCCATATTGCTTACTAATAAAGGTAACTTGTCAAACAAGTCAACAACAACAAACTCTTTGTAAAATAAGTAATAAACAAAAAGCACCTTTATCAAAAACTCAAATATACTCCGAAACAATACCACTCACTTGCCAGAGGCAGCTAAACTACTCACCACCACCAACTCTGTACAGACACAGTATGGATCAACAATATCCCACTAAAAAAGAAAGAGAAAAGCAATTACACATAAGACTATGCAAAACACATCACAAAGAATTTCATGCTCAAACTACTAACTAAATATGCCGCCATTATGACATCACTTACAAAAAAATTCATTCAGACATTATATTATTACTCATTTGGTGTAAATACAACAACAAAAAATGTCTTACCAACACAATGCAACTACACAAAACTGCAGAACAGCCACCGTCGAAAAGCTTTAGACTAGAATAAAAAGAAGAAAAAAAACTTTATTGTAACATATGCATATAATGCTCTAGACCATCACGTACTGCGCAAAATGTATTGCTTGACCCTCCCACTTTCAAAAAGGAAAGATCGATGGCCCAATCCTTTACAAGCAACGCGGCGAGAATCTGGAACTGAGCCTCAGCTCCGGACCACCCCCTCCCTCTTCCCAGTCCTTCAAAACTAACCTCAAAGTTCTCCTCCTGCAAAGACACTTCCAAACTTAATTCACACCCTCTCTATTGTGTGAAGGAAGTCTTTACATTATAGGAAATTCTGTTCTCCATGCCCGTAGAAGTGCCTACCCAGTGTGTTCCTGTGTTTTGCGTGTCTGCCATTTATTGCACTTTTATACCTCTACTTGTACTCTTTTGTAAGTTGACACCACTACAGTACACCTGCTTGTGCTAAGACATCAAGCCTTCTAAGGTCCAGTGGGGCCTTCTACGGTGTAGCATGGGAATGTGCTCCCTCAGTACAGTGGTGTGGTGGACTGGTCATGAATGCTGAACCCGGTTCCCCATTTCCAAATTCAACAGCTCCGGCCACAGTGCCACATCCCCACTGAACGCCATACTTGCCCACTGAGAGAAACTCGCACTGCCTTCAGCTATAACCTAATTGTGCCCGCTATAAACACTTGGATGTGGCTCAATTCAAATTATGCACTTGATAAGAGTAATACGCTGCCTAAAAAAAAAAAAACACTCCTAGGGAATGCAAAGCATGTGAAATGTAAGCAGAAACAACATGGTTACCTAAACGATCTCTCACTAACTATTCAGAAATCAGCGAGTGGTTTCACCGGAAAAGTTATGGACATGACTAGAGGGCCCTGAAGGGAACCATTTCACTGTCCATTGCTTACATCCTTACAAAACATAAGCAGTATGGTAGACCACATCCATAAACACAGAACCATGGTGCACATTGTGTTTTCCAATTCACCCATCAACCAGACCAGGTATTGCAGTACCTCCAGAAATAGTACACTCTCCCACCCTGGAAACAACAATGCTGTTCAAAGGAAGACGAGAAAACGAAAGTAGAACTTCACTGGCAAACTCTGATGCTGGTGTACTTGGATGCAAATGAAATCAATCTGGCCACTTTGCAACCCCTCTGTCTTACTTTATTTCGCCCCCCCTGGGAACAACAATGCTGTTCAAAGTTAGATGAGAAAACGAAAGAAGCACTTCACTGGCAAACTCTGATGCTGGTGTACTTGGATGCAAATAAAAACAATCTGGCCACTTGGCAACCCCTCTGTCTTACTTTATTTCGCCCCCCCTGGGAACAACAATACTGTTGAAAGGAAGACGAGAAAACGAAAGTAGAACTTCACTGGCAAACTCTGATGCTGGTGTACTTGGATGCAAATGAAATCAATCTGGCCACTTTGCAACCCCTCTGTCTTACTTTCTTTCACCCCCCCCTTGGTACAACAATGCTGTTCAAAGTTAGACGAGAAAACGAAAGTAGAACTTCACTGGCAAACTCTGATGCTGGTGTACTTGGATGCTAATAAAATCAATCTGGCCACTTTGCAACCCCCCTGTCTTACTTTATTTCGCCCCCCCTGGGAACAACAATACTGTTCAAAGGAAGACAAGAAAACGAAAGAAGCACTTCACTGGCAAACTCCGATGCTGGTGTACTTGGATGCAAATAAAATCAATCTGGCCACTTTACAACCCCTCTGTCTTACTTTATTTCGCCCCCCCCCGGGAACAACAATGCTGTTCAAGGGAAGACGAGAAAACGAAAGTCGCACTGAACTGGCAAACTCTGATGCTGGTGTACTTGGATGCAAATAAAATCAATCTGGCCACTTTGCAACCCCTCTGTCTTACTTTATTTCGCACCCCCTGGGAACAACAATGCTGTTCAAAGTTAGACAAGTAAACGAAAGTAGCACTTCACTGGCAAACTCTGATGCTGGTGTACTTGGAAGCAAATAAAATCAATCTGGCCACTTTGCAACCCCTCTGTCTTACTTTATTTCGCACCCCCTGGGAACAACAATGCTGTTCAAAGTTAGACGAGTAAACGAAAGTAGCACTTCACTGGCAAACTCTGATGCTGGTGTACTTGGAAGCAAATAAAATCAATCTGGCCACTTTGCAACCCCTCTGTCTCACTTTATTTCACCCCCCTGGGAACAACAATGCTCTTCAACGTTACACGAGTAAACTAAAGTAGCACTTCACTGGCAAACTCTGTGATGCTGGTGTATTTGCATACTAAAAAAAAAACAGGGCACTTTGCAACCCCTCTGACTTATTTTGTTTCACCCCCCACCCCCCTGCCAGCACCCACCGATCACAAGATGTAAAATAAATAAATCTGGCCACTTTGCAATCCCTCTGTCTAACTTTATTTTGCCCCCGGGGAACAACAATGCTGTTCAAAAGAAGACCAGAAAACGAAAGTAGCACTACACTGGAAAACTAAATAAATCTGGTGTATTTGAATGCACATAAAATCAATCTGGCCACTTTGCAACCCCTAATGCTTACTTTATTTAGCCCCCCACCCCCATCCCACGCTAGCAGCACCCCTAAGCTCGAAAACGACAAAGAAACGAAAACGAGCGTTTTTTTTTTTTATGAAATTGCACATAAAATCACCTGCGCTTGGACGATCCAAGCGCAGGAACAAAGCAGAGTGTTCCAACACACATTTCCATCCCCCAACATTGTGCCCCCACCCTACCTACCCCACAGATGCACTAACACCCCCTCCCCAGCCCCAAAACTGACCTTTACTCTCCGACGCGCAGGAAGCAAATGGCTTCCTGCGCCTCGGAGAGCAAAGGGGAAGCCTCCGGTGACGTCAGCGCGGCTCGCGCGCTGACGTCATTGATGACGCAGGCGGGGGGGCGGGGGGAGGCAGGGGAAGGTCTTCCCCTGCCTCCCCAGCAAAAAAAAAAAAGATCGCGGAATCACGGGGGGAGCGCCAGCGCTTCCCCCAAGGGTGGGTCACATGACGAGATGGTCTCGTCATGGGCACAGCGCGACTGTGCTCCATGACGAGACCATCTCGTCATGGGCACAGAAGGGGTTAACATAGATATAAGCATTAGGTAAACAAAGGCCCACAATAACAAATAAGGAGAACATAAAAAATAGAGGCCGAATGCCTGTAATCAGGCGTCGAAGCACAACCGGGGGGCATTTGGCCACCCGGTTGGGACCCCAATGATGAAGCATGACACCAACCAGGTTGGTGTGTGAGGGGTCTTTTTAAAAAACCCTAGTGGGTTCCAGAAACAGTCCAGCCACATCAGTGAGGACCAAAGTATTTTTCTTTTTCCTTTATGTGGGTTCGTCCACATTGTTTAGTTGATCTGCATAATCATTGCCACAGGACTGAGCCAGTCAGTCTGCGGTACTCGGTACTCGGCATAATCATTGCTTACAGCCAGCGGGGCCGCCAATTGCCATTGTCCATGTTCCCAGTCAGGTCAGTGTTTACTTTATATTGATATATCCTCATGGCCTGTGTTCCGCTGCACCTTAGGTATCTCTCTGTGGAGCCTTGGGAGAGCGGGCATCTGAAGCGGTTGGAGGCCTGTTTTATTTCTTGTTTCTTGACAGCGGCAGGTCTCTCTTCCTCACAAGCAGAAGATAAAAAGTCAGAAGCAGCACATGAAGGGAGATTCTTCACTTAGTTAATCCAGAAACCCTCAGTCTGCCCAGCCGGCCAGATCAGCTATCGCAAACCATCTCCCGTAGGGAACAAATATTTATTAGAGCGCCTTGTAAACTAGCGTAGGCTGTGTCCAGTTTATTCTTGGTGCCCAATTAAATGGCACAGTTTACTTTCGATTTATTAGGGCATCCACTTAAAATGCAAAGAATTTCGAGCAATTATTCTAATGGAAACGGACATTGCAATCATAGGTGAACTGCTCACCCAGTTGTACGTGGAAAGTGTGGATCATGTCAATCACAGTGCCTTTCCATAAAGTACAGCTGCCTGCTTAGTTGTGACCTAAATGTGTGTCTCCCACTCTCAGCTTTCTAATGCAGCTGTGCTTACTGCTTATGTCGCAGTATGTGAGTCTGCGAGTCACGCTGCTTTTAGTGTACCATATCTTCTGTCTGCAATTTTGGCTAGAGTCTGATAAAGCAAAGTCGCTTATATTTCTTACGTTTTGCAGCAGTTAAGTTAGTTTCTCGTTGCTCAAATGGGTGATCTTTCTGATATTTATGTGTTCCCCTTTTCTTCAGTGCTTGATTTTGCTCGCGAGACAGTGTCACTCATAGTCATTGAAATGCACTCATAATTACTCTAAAATTACGAAGATGTCACACATGGCAATCTGAAACCTTGGCAGCTATGTGGAGGAGCCAGAAGTCCGTGGACTTTGCAAACAGGACTCGGGCTGCAGAGAAAGCTCTGGGAATTCTCTCCTGCTGTTTAATGACCGCTTTGCAGGCATTTAAACGTCCCCCATTAGCATTTCTAAAGACGAAAAACACGTCTTTAGAAATGCATTTGGAAGTGCAGCAGCATCACCATGAGCTGCATTTCAGAGGCTCCAGTGAAGTATTTTCTGAATGCAGTGGAATCCTTTGTAGTGCGCCCTGATTGTAGGTGTCTGCGTGGGGGGAAACCTAGGTGTGCGCGCCCGCTCAGGCACACGTTTTAGAGGGAACCATGCTGGGGATCCAATCCCCAGGGCCAGTTTATTTATGGGGAGTGGGGCTTAGGGCCAGGTCTTATGCCCAATCCTACACCACGCACTGTCAGAGCCTGTGCGTGGCGGAGGTGGGCACCCAACACTGAGGCGCAACCCAGGGCCAGGCTCTCTGCCTGTGTAGTTGGATCAAAAGCACAAATAGTAGAATATTTGTATTTATTTTTTAGTGGGAAACGTTATATTTTATTATCTATATGAATTACCATTCTCCTACAGTTGAAAACATTTATTTTGTATGTGTGTCTTTTAATTTGTGAGCTGCTTTATATATTTTTGTATTGGTTTTTCTATGAGTAGTTTTAAATAAAGATAAAAATTAATAATTTCTATTTATCAGACTTATTTTGATTTTGTACTTTATTAATATATTTTTGTTATAGACAGATTTATGAAAATATATATTTTAATATTTAGTTACACTTGATTTTAATTAATATATTTTATTTAATGTAAATTTTAAATATTTATTTTGATACTATTTTGCAAAGAAAATAAGGCATCATTATAGTGGTACAACATTTTTTAATATATTTTTTTCTACAGTATGATGTACAGTATTTTTTAACACACCTTTTTAAAATATTAAGTATATTTTCAAACATTTATACAGAAATTGTGCCTAATTATTTTTTAAACGTGTATTTTGTACATGTCCTATGTTGTATTTTCACGTTTTACTAATGCATTTTTTGTGTTTTTTTATTAGTACTATTTAATGTTGAGTTGCATTTTTTATAATACTATTTAATTTGTATTTTACATATACATTTGTATTTGTTCAATACATTGTTTAACATTCTTTTAAACATTTTAACACATTTTTATATACATTTTGTACACTTTTTACTTTTTAGTGCCATTTCTATCGATTTGTATAGAAAATTAGTCTTTTTAGAAACATATTTATTTAGTGCCCATATTGTTTAACCACAACCTGTATTTTGTACTCTATAAGTGTCATTTTGAGGTGGGATTCATTTGTACCGGCTGCAGCTCATTGTTGCTGTTCGACAGAAAAGTAGGAGTTTTTTAAAGTTTTTATTTGAATTTCAGTGGAAGGGAGATGTTAGTAGATCTAGTTAGTGTGGGTTTTTGTGTCAGTTTAATTTGTTAAATTTGCTTAGTGGTAGCTTATGTAATATAATGTGTTAGGCCTAACATACATTTGTAGCAGTAGTGTGTTATTGTAGACATAGTCCTGTGGTGCTCTATGTTTGTAGAGTTGTACTGTTATGTTTGTATTGTATTGGGGATGCATGTATTATTTTTCTCTAACGGTTAGGAAGTTAGGGGCTCATTATGATGGCTGGCGGTGGCAGAAAATTTAATTTTCCACACGCCAGCAGCGGTCCTCACGCCCGCCATATTACAATAGGCAAACCTAGCCCATTTCTTGTCCGCCGCAGAGCGACATGAACCGCCATAAAAATGCACCCACCACCACGGCGGAGGGAGCCAATAGAGACCCACCGCCGTGCGGAATGACGTCCCAGTCGCCGTACAAATCAGGATGCCCCAAACAGCCCGTCACACCGCAGCGGAGAAACCACCCAACCGGAGATGGAGGAAGCACGACAGCGGAGCGAGAAACCAGACTCCCGGTCCCCTCAACCCGGTCCTGGCCGCAATGGATCCAGCTTTACACGCCTTTCGGGTGCTGTACCTGATCCACTACCAGCAAGTAATGAACCGTCGCGGACAACGCCGCAGGTACGCAATAACACAACAACGCACACAACCACAACACACAACTCCTGAGCTGATATACGGTTCCTGTCCACACCAGACACTCTGGTGGGGACAGGAACACATCCACAAGTGTACCCACACATGTGCTACCTGTCATCAAATAACCCCTCCGCATCCAGGTCACCCATCAACTGCGAAATCAATGCAATCTCACGGTCACGTCACCGCAGCGTTGAAGACGCGGGAAAACCTGCGCATAATGTAGTAGGCAGGGCCAGCGCCAGGCATGGGCAGTCCACAGAGACCATAGGGCCACACTTCCACCCTTCACACACAAGGCCCCCCCATACCCATTAGGGGATATGCTGTGTGCCCCCTCTTTGCCCCCCCTGCACAATTAACCAGCCAGGTGTACCCAAACCCTGCACCACACACACCAAACAACAGGGAACCTGTCTCAGAAGGTGGGGGTGAAGAGAACACCCTGCACAGAAGCTCAGTTGCAGGGCATTCTCCTCCTCACCCCTACCCTCCACTTATGTCCAGCAAACTGAGTCCAATCACAAAATGAAAACTCACACAGAATATGAACAACCACTTAACTGTACACACTGCCTGTCAAGTCACCCAGACACACCCCACACTGACACACAGCCACATACACATACCAGATGTCTGCAGCAATGAAGGACAAAAAATGGGCTAGGCAAAAGAGAGGTGGACAGTGCTGGAAACCTATAGAGCAAGCCACAAAGAATGTGTACATCACATGCAAGAGAAGGAACATATCACAACACCCTTAGGCCATCACATCAGACATGGCTGGCACAGTGAGTGAAATTAAACCACAGTGACCTCTGTGCAACAACTCAGGGAGATAGCAAGGCAAGCCATGCATAGGCACAGGGATGATAGGAAGTGTCTGAAGTCAGTGATCAGCCACACATCTGTCACGACTTACTCGACATGTGTATGTCATCAGCACAACACACATAGCTCATTGGCACACTCCCTGACTGTCAAACACAAGTTGGATCCTTCACACATACCCCTCCTCCACCCACCTCACACCTTCACCACTCAACACCAGTGTCAAACACACAGAATGGTGCAAATAATGTCCTGTCAGTACTCTGACAAACAATCACACTCCCTGGGGTGCATCCACAAACATCACACACACACTCAGGGATGACTGAACCAATGCTGGCACAAAAACAATAGCCAAACACAAACCTCACAAATAACATATACCGAAGGACAACAAGCCCACATATGGTCAGCCAAACAGTGGAAAGGCAATGTGAACCCAGACAGAACAGGAGCACACAACATAGTCACTCAGGAACAATGCACAGACACCATACCCCCAACACAAACAAGAAGTGTATCATCTCAAAACAATCATGGACACAAACTGGGATCAATAGGACAATAAGCCAACACAGACAGACATACCACACCAACCAAAAAGCCAACATGGTGTCATAGTGTAACACCTGCATGCACATGCACAATCCTGACAAGTGGCAGCTCAAAAATAGGAGGACAAACCACCAATGTGCATTCAAAACAAGCTCAGGAACAAGAATCCACCTTGCTGCATGTGACAGACACAAACGTAATGCACACCACACCTGCAACACACATCTAAATGTATCACAATGCACAAACAACTCACACACATGCACATGTCATGCAAATAGAACATCACACACAGAGCATCTGTCAGCTGAAAGAGCCAACAGAGGCCAAACACTGCATATATCCACAACAAAAACACAACAGATGCACATGCCAATACATCACATTACAAACTCAGCTGGACACCAGGCAAGTACAAGGCAATATACACTCACAGCACTGGATGCACAGCAAGCAGTGTGTACACAACAACCAAATCAGTAGCCCACACATCTCTGTGCCACAACATGTACTCCCACAACACAAATCAGGCCAGCACACAGACAACATCACACTCAGGAAGGCTAGCAGTACCTCAGCAAACACACATACAGCTAACCCAACACCCACAGATGCTCAACTCAGGGACCCCCAGGTGCAAACAAAATGACCAGCGGACTGTGCAGCACAAACAGTTGCACTGCACATGATCAACCATGACTGCATAGCAGTACAAGAAAATCACACATTACTAATTGGGAAACTGTCATGAGTGGCACATTGGTCCTGTGCACAGATCAGCACCACAAAGCATAGTGTAACAAATGAAGTGGTGGGGAGGCACACAAACTGCCACCCCAAGGGGATAGGTGACATGAGAGTGAAGTGGTGTGTACGTCAGTAGTGGGCAGGTCAGGATTGTACTGTACACAAATACATGGAGGAGTCACTCACAATGGGTAGGCATCAGAAACAAAGCTAGGGGATTGTATAACTCCACATCCCACATACCATACTGGAGCCAAAGATGGCTCAAGTGACAGCAATGCATGAGCAAACTCACCCACAATGTCAGTGTGGCTAAGCAGGTCTGCACAGTGAGCACAAACAGTAACTAGACACAAGGCTGATCAACAAAACACAACAAAGACTTGGCTGTCACACACTCTGCATACTCATAGCTGGCAACAACAAGAAGTAGGTGTCCCCAAGGAGTGTAAGAACACACCAACACACTGCACAGTGCACAACATACAACTACCACATGTGCACACAATCACAAGCACAGGACTGACAAATCAAACTAACAGGCACTCAGCTCCTGGGTGACACGTGTGCAGTAGCCATTGCAGGGGCACACACACATCAACACTACTGACAAAGTCACCCCTTCATACTGCACACTTCATGACCACTCAAGTGCACACATTCAAATGTACCCATGTGACTAGGAAGATAGGCCATCACAAGATGACCATACACCAACACTGCTGTCCACACACCAAGAAAGATCACACAGATATGATGGAGCCTGGCCAGCCTACCTGCAATCCTGTGGGCAGAATCCCCCTCTGTGCTAGTAGTGCATTCAAACATGACATGGGTACAATTTAGCAAACCTGACCATAGAATTATTAGGATGACAGTAGGTCATCACAAACAACCATCAGTGCACCCCTAAGCCTCAAAGTCAAGAAGAACTGAAGTGCCTGTCACCTCTGCCAAACTCTGAAAAAGTGAATCAAGCAATTGGCAATGTTAAAGTGGCATAAAGAGCATATGTCACATGAAACCATACCCATACAGAATAGTTTTTATTAATCAAGGACACTGACAAAGCAGAAAACACTAATAACTGTCTGTATTACATATCACAAAGATAGGCATCAAAAGTAGACAAGAGCAAGGATAGTGGCCAGTCCAGAAGTTCAAAGGAGTGACATGTGTGCATGAGAAACTGCACAGGGAATGGGCATCCGTAGTAACTAACAGCAAGGCCAGTGGCCAGTACAAAGTGCAAAGTAGGCACAGGTATGTTTGAGAAACCGCACAGGGAATGGGCATCCTAAATGATTAACAGCAAGGCAAGTGCCCAGTACAAAGTATAACAAAGTAAATGTGTGCATGAGAAACTGCAGAGGGAATGGGCATCCATAGTAACCAACAGCAAGGCCAGTGGCCAGTACAAAGTGCAAAGTAGGTACATGAGAACCTGCACAGGAAATGGGCATCAACAGTGATGAACAGCAGGGCCAGTGCACAGTTAAAAGTAGGCACATGTGTGCATGAGAACCTGCACAGGGAATGGGCATCAACAGTAATGAACAGCAAGGCCAGTGGCCAGTCCACAGTTAATAGTAGGCACATGTGTGCATGAGAACCTGCACTGGAATGGGCATCAGCAGTGATGAACAGCAAATCCAGTGGTCAGTCCCCAGTTAAAAGTAGGCACATGTGTGCATGAGAACCTGCATAGGGAATGGGCATCAACAGTGATGAACAGCAAGGCCAGTGGCCAGTCCACAGATAATAGTAGGCACATGTGTGCATGAGAACCTGCACAGGGACTGGGCATCAACAGGGATGAACAGCAAGGCCAGTGGCCAGTCCACAGTTAATAGCAGGCACATGTGTGCATGAGAACCTGCACAGGAATTGGGCATTAACAGTGATGAACAGCAAGGCCAGTGGCCAGTCTACAGTTAATAGTAGGCACATGTGTGCATGAGAACCTGCACAGGAAATGGGCATCAACAGTGATGAACAGCAAGGCCATTGGCCAGTCCACATATAATAGTAGGTACATGTGTGCATGAGAACCTGCACAGTGAATGGGCATCAACAGTGATGAACAGCAGGGCCAGTGGCCAGTCCACAGTTAAAAGTAGGCACATGTGTGCATGAGAACCTGCACAGGGAATGGGCATCAACAGTGATGAACATCAAGGCCAGTGGCCAGTCCACAGTTAATAGTAGGCACATGTGTGCATGAGAACCTGCACAGGAATTGGGCATTAACAGTGATGAACAGCAAGGCCAGTGGCCAGTCTACAGTTAATAGTAGGCACATGTGTGCATGAGAACCTGCACAGGAAATGGGCATCAACAGTGATGAACAGCAAGGCCATTGGCCAGTCCACATATAATAGTAGGTACATGTGTGCATGAGAACCTGCACAGTGAATGGGCATCAACAGTGATGAACAGCAGGGCCAGTGGCCAGTCCACAGTTAAAAGTAGGCACATGTGTGCATGAGAACCTGCACAGTGAATGGGCATCAACAGTGATGAACAGCAAGGCCAGTGGCCAGTCCACAGTTAAAAGTGGGTATATGTGTGCATGAGAACCTGCACAGGGAATGGCTGAGACTGTACACTGCCATGGTCAGCAACACAGCTAGGGGGATAACAATGGGCTGTCCAGGCACCGCTGTGGGAGAGACAGGTGTGTGAGGGGGACTTTGACTCCGATTTGACTGTCAGTCAGAGTGGGAGGTGGCTGAGTGTAGGGGCCAGTTGGGGGACTGGACCTGGGAGAGAGAGGACCATCTGAGGTAGCGGCATCAATGGCTTTGTGAGATGGAGGGCTGCTTGGACCGTGTGGTGTGGGGGCACGTGGAGGTGGAGTCATGCTACCGTGAAACACAGTGTGGGAGGGAGAATTTGGAGGAGTGCCTTTCCACTTCTTGGGTACTAGATAGGGAAGGAGTTTCTTGGGCGGAGTGGGAAGTGGGGCGGTCACAACAGACTCAATCTCCACCACAGGTGCATCAGGTGCAGGTGGTGGCCCTCCCTCTGGTAATCTGCTGGTTTGGGCGGTACGCTTGGCCTGGCCTTGCCTTTTCCCCTCCATCCCCTGTTTTTTTTTAAACAACTTTATTGGGATTTTCAAGTGGGGGTGCATCGTAGTACACATTACATTGAGCATTTTAGTTATACAGAGAGCTCAGGATACAATGCAGGCATTATACTACCGCTGTGCCCCATGTGGTGTTGTCATCGAAGCCTATCCAGAATATCACAATACAAATAAGGAGGCCATGAGTTCCACACAGTGTTATGCAGTACATTCCTAGTCTCCAACCTATCGTGCCCAAAGGGAGCAGTGCCCGCTCAACTGACCCCCATCCCACATCCCACCCGGAACCCACCCTCCTTACCCAACTATGCCACGAAGAAAACAATCTTAGTCTGGGGGGGACTCAGAGCATATCCTTGGGGGGGGGGAAAGAAGGGGCGGGCCAGGGCAGAGGTCAAAACCCCCCCAGCTCCCGGTAGGGGAAGGAGAAAGGCCGGTCCACGCAGCACGAAAGGGGGGGACTAAATGGACAGGCAAGACCCTCCCTCAACTTGTGGGGGGGGGGTGTGCGGGGGGCCCGCCCCACGGCACACACCCCCATCGGATAACAGACACATTCACACTAAACATCACACATCCCCTCCCTCCATCCCCTGTTGACCAGGTGAACCCTCTACAGTGCCCTCCTTTCCCAGCTTCACAGGGGTGTGGATGGGAGTTGAGGTTGTGGGTAAATCTGCCTTAGAGGGATTTTACTTTGGACTCTTAGCAGGCACCAGCTTCACAGCAGGCACGGATACTGTCTGCTTGTCTTTGGGAGATGCTTCTGGAATGGGAGTGCCCTTGGATGGTGATGCTTTTGAGGCATGTGAGCCTGAGGCCTGCTTCTTGGCTTCATGCCCCTGAGTGTCACCTGAAGGGCTTTGGCCTTTGCACTCTGGGGTGACTTTGGTTTTTTGGGGGGATGGTGTCTGCGCTCTGTGCAGCTTGGGCTGCTGCTGTTGTGTGCTGCGTGTGGTGTATCTTGAGCCTGTGGGCTATGGTGTGTGGTCACTCTCGTCAGATGTAGCCACTGGCAGGGGGGTGGCCGATGGGACTGGAGCTGGACTGTGAGCCTGTGACAGCTGAATGGCTGCTGTCACTATGGAGGACAAAGACTGGACAGTCCTGTGTAGCCCACCCACATCTGAATAAATGCCCTCCATGAAGGCAACTACCTGTGCCAACTTCTTGTCATGGTCTAGGAAAGCATTCAGGAGAGTTGTCTGACCCACACACAGCTGGCGCAAAAGGTCCACAGCCTCAACACTGAGTGCAGCAGGGGAGACAGGGGCAGGGA
This sequence comes from Triturus cristatus, assembly GCF_964204655.1. Taxonomy (NCBI): domain Eukaryota; kingdom Metazoa; phylum Chordata; class Amphibia; order Caudata; family Salamandridae; genus Triturus; species Triturus cristatus. The sequence goes on from NC_140592.1 coordinate 1,142,766,917, forward strand.
CAGCGGTGCCTGGGGGGAAGGACACTCTCCCCTTCTTACTGTTGCGAGCACGTGCAGCACTAATGGAAGTAGCTGGGGGGGCGGGCACTGGACGATGTGTGATGGAAGAGGAGGCAGAGTTCCCACTCCCTGTGCCGGCCAACATAGAGGAGTCACCGCTGGCGTCAGATGACGTTAAGGTTGGTGTCTCTGGCTGTGATTCCTCAAGCAAACTCCTGTCCCCCTCCGAGGCGCCGGTCACATCAGTGTCAGTGTTCTCATGTGAATCAGTCGTGCCTGATGCCTCACCACTGGTGTCCGTCCCATGTCTTTCTGTGCCCTCGGTGGATGCTGCAAGAGACAGAGACGTAGGTTCAGTTTAGTGCCATTCACACAAACATCATATGCAAGCAAAGCACAAAACAAGATGATGATACCCCCATGTTGCACACCACCATGTGCAGTCACATTGTGCAAGCTTAATTCCAAAGTAAAAAATTGCATGGTATCATGCAAAAGTAACATAATTGACCCATGTGATGGCCACACAGCCAAATATCTTGCCCGTGCCCCGTGTTACCAGACATTCAGATCCCTCTGAGCATACCCTGGTCCCTGTGGGTGGAAAAGATGTACCTCTCAACATGTTGTCACAGTCACATCTGGAGTCAGCATAAGGGGACAACACAGATACTGACTCCAAAATATCAGTTCGCAATGGCCATGAGCTCATGCCATCCACCATGTCGTACTTTGGGGCACAACTACAGTTGCACATTGGTGTCAGATGTGTAGTTCTTACAATTTTGAGGTCAGGCACTGCACACATTGATGAAGGCACACTGCCGTTCATTGTCATGGGATGTCCCTGACTCCCCCAATGCAGCTGATGCCATAAGGCCACAACTCAGAATGCAATGTCTAGGGCCTATTACTTCAATGACATGAGAAAGTACATGTAGGTTAAATGCATGATAGCTGCACCCAACACAGAGGCCACTTACAAGCCATTGCATCACACTAGCAACATCACAGAGCTCTGCACAGGCTCAGGCTTGGAATACACGCAATCACTAACAACCAAAGTCACCCTTTCCAGAATACTCACCCACAGCTTGCTGCTGATGGTCCTTCAAACGTGCATCCAGCTCAGGCTGTGTCACAGCTAAGATGTGGGCCATTAGTGGTGTCATGCTACTGCGCGCCGACCTGCCAGTCCGAGGGAGCAGTCCCAGCGTCATCTCTGCCACGTTTTTGCTCAGCCGGCAGAAGTCATCCCACCTCTTGTGACAGTGTGTGTGCCGTCAGTTGGAGACACCCAGAACCTGCACCTTGCATGCAATGGCCCTCCATACAGCCTTACGCTGGTGGACTTTGAGCTGCAGGCATGGGAGACAAGAGGGGGACATTTCAGTGACACTGGGTTATGTACGATTATCTCTCAGTACAGGAGCATAATACTAACTCAGCACTACTTCACTGATATGTTTAGCAGAGACAATACAGCATGACATGTAGTACATAAGCTTGGGATAATCATACCAAAATGCATGCAGGTATTAGGATGGACACAGTACCTGCCCATCTCATACACATGCAGGATGCCAGCACAGAAAGCTATGTGTAGGAGGCCCTCATCTGCTACCCAGTTCGTAGGTAAGCAAGACATACATTACATTGGAAATGATGTGTCGGGGAAGAATCACTGTGTCCAGCACTGCACAGCCCTCAATGTACTTGCCCTGTGAATGGCTCACTGTGTCATGGAGGTCACATTTAGGGACATGATCTTACAATCTCACACCCTTCTCACAAGGTCTGTTGTGTGCAATCTACAGGGCTGAGATAGCTCTTTGATGGATAGTCTAGCAGACAACCCATATGTCTCACTCTGTACATTCAGTGATGTGTCCTTGTCAAATTGGGCAGTGACCGTGCAGGCCAGGGGGGCTCACACGGAAGGTTCAACGTGGGGCATCAGAAATGTCACATGCAGGGAGAATATGAGAGGGCAAACAGTGCCTACACACGCAAATCAGTAAACATAATGATGAAAATGGAAGGGGGTTGGTTCAAAAGTACAACAATCTGCTGTGTCATAGGTGAATTTCCACTAAGAGTGTCACCCTCTGGCATTTCACTCTTGTGCATAATGCTGACACATACATGGTGGCAATATTAAGTCAGACACACTTCCATCAGTACCCTCTTGACGTAAGCTCTTGGTAATGTCACAGACAAGCCTGTGAAGAACCTCATGGACCCACACATGCATTAGCACAGGCAATTTCTGTCCTGACTCCAGCTTACCAAACTTACAGTGTCATTGTATGTCTGCAAAAGCACAGCATGTCCCTCCCATCCTGATATGCAGCCAGGGAAATGTGTAAAATAGGCTACAAACCCCGTTCCCCTGAAGTCAGCATGCTAGGCAGTGTATCACACAAAGCCACACTCTCAGGCACATACTGCAGCAGATCAACTTCATGTGTGCACTCCCTGCACTCTCACTTCTACTATGAAACACTTACCATGACATCTGGAGCACCATATAGCTCCTATACTGTGTGAGCACCTCGTCCACCAGGACCTCCAACTCCTCTGTGGTGAAGGGATGGGCCCTGATGTTCTCAGTCCTTGCCATCACTGGGTCCAGGAGACAGGGGCAGCAGCAGTTGGTGGTGAGGAGTGTCAGGCAGCAGTGTTTGGGTCCAGGAGACAGGAGCAGCAGCAGTTGGTGGTGAGGAGAGTCAGGCAGCAGTGTCTGGAGACAGGAGCAGCAGCAGTTGGTGGTGAGCAGTGTCAGGCAGCAGTGTCTGGAGACAGGAGCAGCAGCAGTTGGTGGTGAGGAGTGTCAGGCAGCAGTGTATGGAGACAGGAGCAGCAGCAGCAGCAGTTGGTGGTGAAGAGTGTCAGGCAGCAGTGTCTGGAAGCAGTGGAAATATGAGGCTCTCTCCCACACATATATAGCCCCCTGGGTTAGTTTCAGTGGTTCTAAGCTGCTGCAATTGGTCTTCCAAGTCCGCTTTTTTCAAATGCATCCAATGACCAGCCCGCAGTGGCGGAGCACGCCTACCGGCGATTTTCAAACTAGCACCTTGGACCACATTGTGTTTGCTGTTTCCAAATTTCTTATGGCTATATGGCTGATTAGAAGAAAAAAATTGTCCGAAGCTCCTTGAACCTTTTAAAGAACTTTCCAAATGCGATTTTAACTCATTCCTTGCTGGGACAGTCGTTTTTATTCAAATGTATTTTATTAATGTTTTAATGTCTGTATTCTTTTTATTGCATCTTTTATGGTCTATATGACCGAAATAAAGAATTTTTGGAATTGGAATTGGATTTTCAAAATTGCATTAGGCTACCGCGATCGCGGTTCCCATTGGCTGTAAGGGCATGAGCATTGGCGGTGACACGCCGCTGTGGCCAGGCGGTTACTACCGTGATTTGGCCGCTTGATATTGGTGCCCATGGCCGTGATTGTGTTGGTGGAGCACACCAACCGCCATTTCCCAATGTGTAAATCACTACCGCGATTGCGATGGGCATTGGCACACCGCAGGGGCCAGGAGGTCACTACCGTGATTTGGCTGCTTAATATTGGTGCCCATGGCCGTGATTGTGTTGGCGGAGCACACCAACCACCATTTTCCAATGTGTAAATCACTACCGCGATTGCGGTGGGCATTGGCGGTGACACACCGCAGGGGCCAGGCAGTCGCTACCGCGATGTGGCTGCTATTCATTTCTGCCAATGACCGTGATTTGGGTGGCGGAGCATGTTAACAGCACCTATGGACACATCATGCTGTGTCAATGGCAATGGCCATATCTCACCAGTGTACAGTAGACACCTGATTCATGGCACAAGATAGTGCACACAATGCCAATGTAACATTTGGCCCACTGCTGACTACAGTATGTCGGTGCACATGACTGCAAACATTGGCATGTACTCACTCACATGTCATGTGTGATATTGCTGGGCATGTACACATATCAGTGTTGTGATGGACTCTCCAATATGTACACATGTCAATGTGTGATATAGCTAGGCAACACACAGTGATGAATGTCTGACTACACAATGTGCATATTTCACAGTGTATTTTGATTTGCTCATGTACATACAAGATCTGAATGCACAGACTGTGCTCATTGTTTTGTTGATGTGTGCCCTGTTCGACTTATGCAAGAAGGTGTGGCAGATACAGCAGCTAGGTAGGAGCCAGCAGTGTTGCAGTTTCACACATTTGCTGTATAAACTACTCTCAGGGCTGGTTACGCAAGATGTGGACATGTGCCTTGGGCATACACATAGTCCGATTTTGTTTTGGAGGTACTCACTGTGTGCAAAGTGGACAAGTGTACGACTAGTGTAGCAGAAGGTGTCCCTACATGTAAGTTGTGCTGTAAGCTGAACTGTGATGCCAGTCATTGTTGGCATGGAGTCAGTCAAAAGGTAAGATGTTGGACACATCTCATGGTGGATTGCAATGACATGTGTCCCCTTTCATCTCACCTAGGAGGCGACCAAAAGTTCATCGTCCCTTCACAGTGCTGGCGGATATGGAGGATGAGGACATCATACGGAAATTTTGTCTGGATCGACCCACCCTACAAAACCTATGTGCTCTGTTGGAGCCCCACCTGCAGCCTCGCAGAACGTATCCGACTGCTTTGACCCCCCCGTGTAAGGTAATGGCGGCTCTGCATTTTTTTGCTACTGGTTCACTCCAGTACACGGTGTCCACCGCAGGTGGGATGTCGCAACCTATGTTCAGCATGGTGCTACGTGATGTCCTGTCTGCTATGATGACCTACAAGGACTGATACAACCATTTCCCCAGGAGGCATGAATTGGCGACTGTGAAGGGTGATATTTACGTCCTTGGGCACATCCCTAATGTTGTTGGTGCCATTGACTGCACACATATTAACCTGGTTCCATCAAAGGCACGTGAGCACATCTACAGGAACAGGAAACATTTCCTTTCCATCAATGTGCAAGTGGTATGCCAGGCGGATATGATCATCTGACACATCTGTGCCAAATTTCCCGGCTCTGCCCATGACTCATACATCCTGCGCAACAGCATTGTGCCACAGCTGATGGCTAATCTGCTCCCGGAGCGTGCATGGATTGTGGGTGAGTACGCAGAGTCAAGTAGCGTGCTGTATGTGTGACATGCTGTCCTCTGCCACAGTTATATCACCTAATCGGTATGTCTATCTCACACCTAGGTGACTCTGCATATCCAAACCGGCCTTGGTTGATGAGCCCACTGCTGAATCCCAGGACCCCGGCTGAAGTCCGCTAAAATGATGCCCGTGGGAGGACACGTCGTGTTGTGGAGCGTACTTTTGGTCTCCTGAAGTCCCGATTTCGCTGCCTGGACCGGAGGTGCACTGATGTACTCGCCCAAAAAGGTGTGTCAGATTGTAGTTGCATGCTGCGTGCTCCACAACCTGGCCTTGTGCAAGGAGATCCCCCTGCTACTGGACGCGGATGAGCAGCCGAGGGCCCCACCTGCAAACCAGCACATGTCCAGTGACGAGGATAGTGGAGAGGAGGAGGTGTCGACCTGCGTCAACAACTCATAAATAGCTACTTCCCATGAAGGTGAGTAAAAAGGTACAACGGGCCCATTGTCTGCTGATGTTGTTGTTGGTAAAAAGGCCTAGGATAGCTTTGTGACTGCTGCTTGTTGTTGGCTCTGTGCTGGCTGCTAATGTTTCTGGGACAGGGTAATTATGCACAGCTACAGGATGCCTATGTCGGTACTGTTGCTCATTGTAATGTGTGCAGATAGGAGTACCTTGATGACAAGTGTTGTGTAATGGCTGTGATGCCACCGCCTGATAAGTGAATATTGTTCTATTGTGTTTTCCTAGATCCCTTCAGCGTCCCTTCAGCCTCTCCTTGCCTACAAACAATCCATGCTCCTGGTACATTGTAATCATGGTCAACATTGTACATCCTGTGATAAACATGGAGCAGAAACAAATACATAGGTGTGTAAGGAGTTTTTATTTACAATGGGTATATGTGACAGGGAAGTGAATATTTACAAAAAGGTGGATAGTGAATCAATGAGTTGTCAGTGCTGGAAGATGAGACAATCGAGTAGTCACCACATTGATGTAGTGACCCAGTCCAACAGACGCCTGCCAACAACGTGGCAGTGTGGATAAGGACAGTCAACAAAGTTAATGGCAAGGTGAAGAGGGGTGCCATCATGGCTGGCTCCTTGACTGGCGTTTGGCAGGTGCTTTGCTACGGGATCCTCCCTAGGATTTCTTTGGATGGCCCCTTGGTCGTTTGGCAAGGGGGGCCTCTGCTGCGAGCCCAGTGGGGTCTGAGGACTCCCCCCTCTCTGTGGCCGCAGGGGAGGTTGGGAAACTGTCATCCTGCGAGCCACTGGAGAGACGTGGAGGTGTTGTTTGGGCCGCAGGCCTGTCTCTCAGAACCGCCACTAGCTGGCCCAAGACATCCACCATTTGGCCCATGTGGGTGTCTATGGACCTCAGCAGCAGGCGGAGCTCACGGGAATCTTCCCGAGCCTGGCCTGTTTGTCCCTGGGCTCTATTATAGGCCCCAAGGACTCTGGCGATGTTGGCCAGGGCTTCGGTCCCAGTGTCCGGTTGTGTTTGACTCCCACTTGCCCTCCCACCTGCTCTGCTGTCACAGACCTGTTGCCTCACCACTCTTAGCACCCGCCTACTCTCCCTGCCCTCCTCAGTTGGTGGGGTGGTCATCCTCTGGGGCAGGGAGAGTGTTGCAGGCAGCACTGGTGGTGGTGGTGGAGGCCGCACAGGTGGTTACAGCAGGGGTTCGCGGAGTTATTGTTGCTGATGTGGTGGCAGGGGGGACAGTGGGGTCCTTGGACCTGTTGTGCCCTGGCATGCCTGATGGGCCGGCTTCTTGCTCCGCATCCTTGAAATCCAGGGAGTCAGCATCAGAGAGTCCATGTTCCGGGGGTGGAGACTGGCTCAGCAGGTTGGTGTTGTCATCCTCTGCTGTCAGTTCTTGGTCACCTGTGGGACAGAGGGGAAATGGTCATTGAAGTGCAGCCCACATGCTTGGTGTCAGATGTTTGGATGTTACATGTTATACACCACACAGTTTACATTGACATCACTTTGTATGGCTGCACAGTACTGAGCAGCATGCCATGATGTGGAGGTATATACATTACTTGTCCATGGTGTGACATGTCAATGGATACCATCCACCACATACAGATTTTGTGATTACAAGTACATGTTGTCATCTAACGACTAGCGGCACAATGACTTTATGTGACGCATTTTTGTTGATTACTCTGCTTGGCAGACGTTACATCTGAGCATGAACTAGCCATTGTCATCTCATGCATACCTTTGTCATGTCCTGTGCTTTGATTTATTTTTTTTCGACAGACCATGCTTGTTTTGTTTTCATATGGTCCTTCAAGCTCTGCCCCCATGGAACTTACAGATGGCATTCAGTGATGTCCATGATTGTGCCCTGAATTTCTTCAACATGTGATTTGGTGAGTCACACTTTGGTTGCTGTGACAGTTACATATGCTTATCTGTCTACACACTGTAAGTGGCTATTGGATCTGTGTCAATTTTGGTGGGATGTGAGGGCTGGTGTCATATGGCTCCATGCTTTTTGAGAGGAATGGTGGGGTGCATGCACTGTCTACTTACCTGTTCTGTTGTCACATTTGGGTGGAATTTCTGACACATCTCTCTGGGTGTGTGGTGGAGTGCTCCATCCTGCTCAGGGGTGGGACAGGGGGCGCCTGGTGGGAGTTGTAGTGCAGGCCTCCCACCCCCAGACAGCCCTCCCTGGGAAGGTGGCTACCTACCTGTAAGTTTGGTTGTTGTAATACAATGGCTGCCACATGCTTCTGGGTATGGTGGAGTGCTCCATCCTGCTCAGGGGTGAGACAAGGGTGCCTGGTGGGAGTTGTAGTGCAGGCCTCCCACCTGCAAACAGCCCTCCTTGGGAAGATGGCTAGGTGGTTAGGTGGTAAGGTGAGGGTGTGTCAGGTGCCCCACAAGACTTACCTTTGCTTGTGAAGCGATTTCGCAGAGACGACAGGAGCACCCGCCCTTGTACCCACCTGACCCCCTAGGACTTAGAACCCAACAGGGATGAGATGGACGCAGGGGTAGAAGCCAGAAGAGGGCGTAGAGTTGTGGTATGGAGCTTGCAGGAGATCCCGAGGGCAACTGGGGAAGCAAACGAGAACCCGATTGGAAAACAACCCCCACTGACGCCCTATCTCTACTCCCTAAAACACACACAAATGCCAGGACTCACCAGTGTTTCTGCGGTGTGCAGGTTAAATCAGGAAACTTCTCATGCGATGGCGTTGAGAGTGGAAAGTCTACAGTTACACACAGCGCCTCGGGATGAGCACCCACTGCACGAGTTGCATAGCGCTCCCCAAGACTGATGTATATCACGGCTCCCAAGGAACAGAGATGATTGCGCTCCTGCGCTGATACCACAAAATAAAAGAACCAAAGGTGAAGGCGCTCCAGCGCGGACGCCAGAGAACCACAAGTTGCGCGCTCCTGCGCGGACGGCAAAGGACAGAGGAACCAAAGGGGATGGCGCTCCAGCGCGGACGCCAGAGAACCACAAGTAGCGCACTCCTGCACGGACGCCAAAGAATAGAGGAACCAAAGGGGATGGCGCTCCAGCGCAGTCGCCAGAGAACCACAAGTAGCGCACTCCTGCGCGGACGCCAAAGAATAGAGGAACCAAAGGGGATGGCGCTCCAGCGCGGACGCCAGAGAACCACAAGTAGCGCGCTCCTGCGCGGACGCCAAAGGACAGAGGAACCACAGGGGATGGCGCTCCAGCGCGGATGCCAGGGAACCACAAGTACGAAAACCAACAGTTACCTGCGTAACGGCGGGTCTCAGGAACTTCCTCCGCAGCGAGCCTCGATAGAAGAATTTGAAGCACGGAGCCGGCGGGAAACGCGAGGTACAAGCGTTTCCCGCCGGAAGTGCTTCTGTGACCCGCAGTTGACTGAGAGGACTAGACCGGGGCTCAACTTCCGCCCGGAAGTGAGTATCCCGGCGGTATTGTGTGTGTCTTAGCGGAATGTCGGGGAACGGCAATCGCCGCGAACCCGACAGAACCCACTCCCAAAACAAGCCCCCCCCTCCGCAACCCCGGACCTTAGAAAGGGCAAGCAGGGCGAGGGCTCAGGGGGTGTCGCAGATGAAAGGCACGGACCAGAACGGGGGCATGGCGTACGTGGGACAAGGGCTCCCAAGAACGTTCGTCAGGACCGTAACCCTTCCAGTCTACCAGGTAGAATAGCTTACCCCGGACACGGCGAGACCCCAAGATGGCCCTGACCTCATACTCGACATGGCCTTCCACCACCACCGGAGAAGGAGGAGAGGGGGTGGAAGCTTCAGGGCGGACCGCCCGCAGAAGGGAGACATGGAAGACTGGGTGGATCCGCATATGTGGAGGGAGCGAGAGCCTCATGGCCACAGGGTTGACCACCTTCTCGATGACAAAAGGACCCACAAAATGAGGCAAGAGTTTTTTGGGACCATGCACGTTGAGGTGACGAATGGATAGCCACACCCTGTTGCCCAAGCGGTATTCAGGCTCCTTCTGTCTATGAGCGTCGGCATGCGCCTTGTAGGTGTCCTTCGCTTTGGCCAACTCGAACCGCGCCTGCTGCCAGAGTCTGTGTAGAGACTCATGATAAGCACGCACAGTAGGCAACTGACTGTCCCGGGGCACCTCCCAAGCAGAGGTGCGAGGGTGACGGCCGTGGAGACAAAAGAAGGGAGACATGCCAATGGCCGAATGCTTGCTGTTGTTGTATGCGTATTCCGCCAACCATATCACCGCAGACCATTCCTTCTCCACCATCAGTAGCAGACAACGGAGATATTGTTCCATGGTGTGGTTCATCCTCTCGGCCTGACCGTCGGTCTGTGGATGGTACGCAGAGGATAAGCGCACATCCATCTCAAGGAGTCTGCATACTTCTTTCCAGAAACGGGACACGAATTGAGATCCCCGGTCCGTTATGACCACCGATGGAATGCCATGGAGGCGAACCACCTCGTGCACGAAGACCAAGGCCAGATCCGCTGCCGTGGGCAACTTCAACAAGGGTACGAAGTGCGCCATCTTGGATAGGTGGTCAACTATGGTGAGAACAGTGGTATGCCCGGTCTTGGTGATGAGGAGATCAACCACAAAATCCATCGAGACGGTGTGCCAGGGAAAGGGTGGAACGGGTATGGAACGCAGTAAACCAACAGAAGGTTCAGAAATGTTCTTACCTAAGCGACAAACGGTACAGTTCTTCACAAGGGTTCTTGTGTCGGACACCAGAGTTGGCCACCAGAACTGTCTTTGTAAGAGCTCGAGTGTCTTATGATAACCAGGGTGGCCAGAGAGGACATGGTCATGGCACATGCGGACTGCACTTTGTTGGCTGGGTGCTCCAGGTAAGTACAACCGTTCTCCTTTAAACAGCAATCCGTCCACACGTGTCGTCCCTTCGTGTTCTTGAGCCAGGATTACCGGATCGGACCGCTCCATATCATATTTCACCAGAGTCAAGAAGTCCGAGGATGTAATAGCCCCTTGGAAGTGGTTTTCTGCGATTATGGGACCCGGCTCCGGGGTCTCGGTATTCCCGTCCTGTTCTTCTAACCGCGAAAGGGCACCTGCTTTGGCGTTGTCCTTTCCGGGTCGGAACGTGATCACGAAGTTATATTAATTGAAGAATAATGTCCATCTCAACTGTCTGGTAGTGAGAGCACGGGCTGAACTGAGAAACTGGAGGTTCCGGTGGTCGGTGTAGATGGTCACTGTATGTTTGGCGTCCTTCAGGAAGTGGCGTCATTCCTCAAATGCCGTTTTTATGGCCAATAGCTCTCGGTCAGACACCGTGTAGTTGCGTTCCGCTGGTTGCAGTTTCTTAGAATAAAAAGCCACCGGATGCAATTGTCCTGTGCTGGTGCTTCGTTGGGATAATACACCCCCTATGGCTTCCTTAGAGGCATCTGCTTCCACGATGAAGGGCTGCTCTGTGTAAGGGTGCACCAGCACGGGGGCTATAGTGAATTGTCTTTTTAGTTCCTGGAAGGCGCTATTTGCGCTCAGATCCCACTCGAATGGCACCCCTTTTCGTAGTAAGCGTGTGATAGGAGCCACCAGCGCGGAGAAGCCTGTGATGAACCTACGGTAGTAGTTGGCAAAACCTACGAACCGCTGGACCCCTTTCACGGATTCTGGAGAAGGCCAAGTCAGGATGGCTTCCACTTTTTTGTTGTCCATTTGGATGCCAGCTGGAGTGATGACGTGCCCCAGGAACTCAACGGAGGTGACATGGAAAACACTCTTCTCCAGTTTGACGTATAAATGATGTTTCCCTAGCTGTTGGAGGACGGAACGCACGTGATGCACGTGGTCGGTGATGGTTCGAGAATAAATCAGGATATCGTCTATATAGACAATACAGAAGACGTCAATAAAGTCCCTCAACACTTCGTCGATGAAGTACTGGAACGCTGCGGGGGCGTTGCAGAGTCCGAAAGGCATGACCTGGTATTCGAAGAGTCCAAACTTCGTCCGGAAGGCGGTCTTCCATTCGTCCCCCTTCCGGACTCTGACTAGATGGTAAGCACCCCGCAGGTCGAGCTTTGTATATACTGAGGCGTCTTTTACTTGGTCCAAGAGGTTGGAGATCAAAGGTAGGGGGTACCGGTTTTTTACGGTGATGGCGTTCATCGCCCGAAAGTCTATACAGGTCCTCAGGTCACCCTCCTTCTTCGATACGAAGAAAAGAGGAGAGGAAACCGGAGACCTGGAATGGCGAATAAAACCGTTGTCCAAATACTCATCCAAATAGGATCGAAGGTGGATATTCTCCTTCTCCGTGAGAGAATAAATCCTGCTGCATGGCAACGTGGAGCCGGGGATCAAATCAATTCGGCAGTCAAACGACCGGTGCGGAGGCAGAGTATTGGCCCCCTTCTTATCGAATACCTCCGCCAGGTCCTGATACTCCTCTGGTATGGGTGTCTGGGAAACCATCCCCATGTCGTCCACTGGCAGTGACCGAGCCTGTATGGAGCGAGCCTCCCGGGGATTATCCTTCTGATAACAGGTTGCACAGCAGTATTCTGAATCCAGGTGTATTATTCTAGCCACCCAATCGATTCGGGGATTGTGCTTCACCAACCATGGCAACCCCAATATAACCTTGAATTGAGGGGCGTCAATGACGTCGAAACTGATAGCCTCGGCGTGATGGTTGGCAAATGACATGGTCATGTTCTCGGTTTGATGTCTGATAGGGCCAGAAGTCAAGTCCGTTTCATCAACCGCCTTGACCGTTTCGGGTTGTTCTTTTGACGCGGTATTAATCCCCAAGGCACGCGAAAACCCGGTGTCAATAAAGCTGCCTGTCGCCCCGGAATCCAGCATGGCGGTGACCAACCAGGTTCTGCCCGCCTGATTCTGTAAGGATACTTCAACTCCTACGTGATGACTGCCATCGAATACTGCAGGGATCGCTAAGGTGTGATACGAAGAACCCAGAGGACGGATCCCCTTGTCTACTGGGTTGTCTCGTTTCCCAACTGGTCCCCTTTTGTAATGGGCAATGCAAACGGCCTTCTGCCCCTGGTTTTAGATTGTTTCACCGGACATTCTCTGACGAAGTGCCCGCTTTTCCCACAATACAGACATTGGTTCTGCTTCCTCCGTTTCTCTCTCTCTTGACTGGTCAACGGTCCTCTTATGCCCCAGATCTGCATGGGTTCGGAAACCTCGCCTTGGGGAGTGGAGTCGTCTTTGGCCTTTTCGGCGCTCTTGTCTCCAAAGGACAAGAAACGGTTGTCGCTGTTCTTCCCCTTCTCGGTCCTTCTTTCCTGTAGCCGGAAGTTCATCTTCACCACCAAGTCGATGAAAGGACCTATTTCATCAGGCGGGTTGGGCAACTGCGAGATGAGGTCCTTCAGGTCATCACGCAGTCCCCGATAGAATACGGACACCTTCTTATCCTCTGGCCAATTGGCCTCGATAACAAGCCGGCTGAATCGGGTGATGTAATGTAGCAGGTCCTGGCTGCCTTGTTTTAGGTTAAGCAACTCGTTGTCTGCGGCCTGCACAAAGGTGTGACGAGCGAACATACGCCGCATGGCCTCCTTAAATGTTGGCAAGTGGTGGAGCATGGGATCGTCGTTTTCCACCAAAGAAATGGACCACTGGGCGGCGTCTCCTCCCATGTACGATAAAATATATGCGACCTTAGCTGCATCATCAGGAATGGCCATGAAATGTAGGTGACATTGATGGATGAAGATCCCATACTTGGTGCTGTCACCGTAGAAACGTTCAGGTGGTGCCAGTTGTACCAGATGGGGTGTGATGACTTGTATGGCAGGGCTCTGATCGGTGGCAGCGGAGGGCCCCCCAAAGGTGAAAGTAGGCGGTCGCAACAACCCTTCTTGCATGACTCTGGGGCTAGGGGTGGTTCCCCAGGGACCGGTAACCCTGGATGCCATTTGACCCTGTAGGGTCGTTATATCATGGCGTAGACTGCGGTTCTCGGCTTGCATGGTTGCCAGCATGACGGCTATGTCCTGCAAGGTAACCTCCAGGTCGCCCATGTCGTCTGGGTGGAATAGTAAACGTGGGCTTCAAATTCTGTCAGGTGCCCCACAAGTCTTACCTTTGCTTGTGAAGCGATTCCGCAGAGACGACAGGAGCACCCGCCCTTGTACCCACCTGACCCCCTAGGACTTAGAACCCAACAGGGATGAGATGGACACAGGGGTAGAAGTTAGAAGAGGGCGTAGAGTTGTGGTATGGAGCTTGCAGGAGATCCCGAGGGCAACTGGGGAAACAAACGAGAACCCGATTGGAAAACAACCCCCACTGACGCCCTATCTCTACTCCCTAAAACACACACAAACGCCAAGACTCACCAGTGTTTCTGCGGTGTGCAGGTTAAATCAGGAAACTTCTCATGCGATGGCATTGAGAGTGGAAAGTCTACAGTTACACACAGCGCCTCGGGATGAGCACCCACTGCACGAGTTGCATAGCGCTCCCCAAGACTGATGTATATCACGGCTCCCAAGGAACAGAGATGATTGCGCTCCTGCGCTGATACCACAAAATAAAAGAACCAAAGGTGAAGGCGCTCCAGCGCGGACGCCAGAGAACCACAAGTTGCGCGCTCCTGCGCGGACGGCAAAGGACAGAGGAACCAAAGGGGATGGCGCTCCAGCGCGGACGCCAGAGAACCACAAGTAGCGCACTCCTGCACGGACGCCAAAGAATAGAGGAACCAAAGGGGATGGCGCTCCAGCGCGGACGCCAGAGAACCACAAGTAGCGCACTCCTGCGCGGACGCCAAAGAATAGAGGAACCAAAGGGGATGGCGCTCCAGCGCGGACGCCAGAGAACCACAAGTAGCGCGCTCCTGCGCGGAAGCCAAAGGACAGAGGAACCACAGGGGATGGCGCTCCAGCGCGGACGCCAGGGAACCACAAGTACGAAAACCAACAGCTACCTGCGTAACGGCGGGTCTCAGGAACTTCCTCCGCAGCGAGCCTCGATAGAAGAGTTTGAAGCACGGAGCCGGCGGGAAACGCGAGGTATAAGCGTTTCCCCCGGAAGAGCTTCTGTGACCCGCAGTTGACTGAGAGGACTAGACCGGGGCTCAACTTCCGCCCAGAAGTGAGTATCCCGGCGGTATTGTGTGTGTCTTAGCGGAATGTCGGGGAACGGCAATCGCCGCGAACCCGACAGGGTGACCAATACAATGGCTGCCACATGCTTCTGGGTGGCGGGGAGTGCTCCATTCAGCTCAGGGGTGGGACAGGGGTGCCTGGTGGGAGTTGTAGTGCAGGCCTCCGCCCCCCAAACACCCCTCCATGGGAAGATGGCTACCTTCCTGTAGGTTTGGTTGTTGTAATACAATGGCTGCCACATGCTTCTGAGTGCGGTGGAGTGTTCCATCCAACTCAGGGGTGGGGCATGGGGCCCTGGTGGGAGTTGTAGTGCAGGCCTCCCACCCCCAAACACCCCTCCCTGGGAAGATGGTTACCTACCTGTTAGATGAAGGTGAACAATGCAATGGCTGTCACATGCTTCTGGGTGGGGGGGGAGTGCTCCATCTTGCTGAGCTGTGGCACAAGTGGGCCTGGTGAGAGTTGTAGTGCAGGCCTCCCACCCCCAGACAGCCCTCCCTGGGAAGATGGCTACCTACCTGTAAGTTTGGTTGTTGTAATACAATGGCTGCCACATGCTTCTGGGTGTGGTGGCGTGCTCCATCCTGCTGACTGTGGATTTAATTTGGACATTTCATTTTTGCAGTTTTTTAGGGTTGCTTCGTTTTCATTTTGACTTTTTTCTGAATTGGATTTTTGGAAGTGTAGGTGGATCAAAAACATCAGCTACACAACTGTAAGTACAATACTTTTTTGTGTGGGGAAATGTTATATTGTATTATGAGTTTTACTGCAATTGAAAAGTTTTATTTTCTGTGTGTGTGTGTTTTAACCCCTTCGATGCTCATGACGGAGCGGGTCCGTCATGAGCATCGGTTGGGCTGTGCTTATGACAGAACCGCTCTGTCATGAGCACAGCCCCAGGGGGAAGCGCTGGCGCTCCCCCCCTGGGGGATCGATCGTGCCCCCACAGAGGGGGATGGCAGCGGAAGAGTTTCCGCTGCCACCCCCGAGCCCCCCCAGCGCGCGCCGACGTCATCAGGAAGCGTTGGACGTGCTGGAATTCATTTCTTCCAGCGCATCCAATGAGGAAGGTAGGTGTTTACCTCCGGTGTGGCGGGGGGGGGGGAATTGGGATGCCTTGAGGCATCGGGGGAGAGGAAAGAGTATTTCCTCTCCCCTGATGTCTCAATGCTGGGCATTCCTGCTTGACGATCGAGCACAGCGTCGCGATCGTGGAGCAGGGATGCCCCAGTAGACACCAGGGATGTGTTTTTTCTGTTTAGGAAGCGACCCCTTGAGCAAGGGTCGCTTCCTTGGGGCTGAATATGTAATAAAGACTTTTCTGCCCCCCCTGGGGGCAGATCGGTCGACAATTAGCCGTTTCTGCCCCCAGGGGGGGGGGCAGAAAAGCCCACTAGACACCAGGGATGTGTTTTCTGTGTGTAGGAAGCGACCCCTTGGGCAAGGGTCACTTCCTTGGGGCTGAATATATAAAAAAAGGCTTTTCTGCCCCCCCTAGGGGCAGATCGGTCGACTAATTAGCCGTTTCTGCCCCCAGGGGCAGAAAAGCCCACTAGACACCGGGGATGTGTTTTCTGTGTGTAGGAAGCGACCCCTTGGGCAAGGGTCGCTTCCTTGGGGCTGAATATATAATAAAGACTTTTCTGCCCCCCCTGGGGGCAGATCGGTTGACTAATTAGCCGTTTCTGCCCCCAGGGGGGGGCAGAAAAGCCCACTAGACACCAGGGATGTGTTTTCTGTGTGTAGGAAGCGACCCCTTGGGCAAGGGTCGCTTCCTTGGGGCTGAATATATAATAAAGACTTTTCGGTCGACTAACAAGCCGTTTCTGCTCCCGGGGGGAGGGGGGGGGGGGGGACAGCCCACTAGACACCAGGGATGTGTTTTCTGTGTTCAGGAAGCGACCCCTTGGGCAAGGGTCGCTTCCTTGGGGCCAAAAAATTTATTAAGACTTTTCTGCCCCCCCTGGGGGCAGATCGGTCGCCTAACTAGCCGTTTCTGCTCCCAGGGGGGGGGCAGAAAAGCCCACTAGACACCAGGGATGTTATTTTTTGAGTAAAGGAAGCGACCCCTTGGGCAAGGGTCGCTTCCAGCGGGCAATTTTTTATAAAATGACAGATTAGCCTGTTTTCTTTTCCTGCTGTTTTCTGCCCCACCTGGCACACAACCCGATTGACCATTTGGGTAGTAACATAGCATATTGTAATGTTTTTTGTTATATTTTTTCTGAATTGCAATTGTAATGTTTTTTTTTTTTTACTTTTTTGTTCTAGGTGAAGGCTTGCTCTTTCCAGTTTGCGGGTTCGTTACTGGTGGTTCTGCTGTTTGTGTAGTTTGGTAAGAGACTTTTTTCTTTGCAATGTAAATGTGTTTGATTTCTCTGCATGATTTTTTTTTGCAAATGGTGTAATAATAGCAGTATGTTTTGTTTTTGAGTGACAAAAACTGTTTGCATTGGTGCTCGATGTGTATTAAGTTGTCTTGAGAGTAATTTGTGTTTTTTTCTTCTTTCTAGTTGGATATCGTTGGTTTTTGCTGTGTCACTGCAGAGTAGGTTCTGGTGAGTGTAGCTGTCTCTTGTAATTGAATTGTATAGTTTTTGAGTACATTGATCTTTGTTGTAAAGGTACACATTTCTTTACTTACTTGGTTTGCACATTGTTGGTTGTTGTTGACTTGTTTGTGCAGTCTTCTATCTTAGTAAGTATAATGGCTAGCCGCAGGATTACTGCTCAGCAGGTTGTTGGTTTGCTGTTTGAGTCTTCCTCTGACCATGGTTCAGAGACTGACTCTGCATCTGAGGGAGAGGAGGCAGGGGACGATTCTGGCAGTGAGTTTTCTCTCCGTATGGAGTCATCGGATGATGAAGATACTCTTAGTGCGGATGAAGTGCCTGTGTTAGAGGAGGAGACTGATGTGCCGATAGTGCGGCAAGAGGCATCTGGGCTGCAACCTGGGGCTGCAAGGCTTCCCGTTGGTGTAGTGCGGCAAGAGGCTTCTGAGCTGCAGCCTGCGGCTGCAAGGCTTCCCGTTGGTGTAGTGCGGCAAGAGGCATCTGGGCTGCAGGCTGGGGCTGCAAGGCTTCCCTTTGAAAGTGATGACCTCTGGGTTACCCCTGGCATGGTGCAGCCGGCATTGCCAGAGTTTACTGGTGTTCCAGGGTCTAGAGTGAATACTGAAAACTTTTTGCCGGTAAATTTTTTTCAGCCGTTTATGGACGATGTGTTTTTGGCAGAGATTGTTGAGCAGACTAATTTGTATGCCGAACAATTTTTGAGGGACAACAGTGCCAGTCTTAAGCCACACTCTAGAGCTACCCGGTGGACTCCCACAAATCTTGAAGAGATGAAGAAGTTCTTGGGTTTAACTTTTTTGATGGGCTTGCTAAGGAAGCCATCAATGTCTTCATATTGGTCTAGCAGTCCCTTGATGGCAACGTCTATTTTTCCGGCAGTCATGAGTCGTGACAGGTATTTGCTTCTGCTTCGGATGATGCATTTTGTTGATAATGGTTTAGCGTTGCCACGAGATCACCCTGAGTGTGACCGTCTCTTTAAGATTAGGCCTGTCCTTGATCACTTTGTTGATCGATTTTCTGAGATTTATGCCCCTGGGAAAGAAATTGCAGTGGATGAGTCTTTGGTATTGTTCAAGGGTCGCTTGGTTTTTAGGCAATACATTCCTAGTAAGAGGGCACGCTATGGAATAAAGCTTTATATGCTGTGTGACAGTAGGACTGGATATGTCTCTAATTTCAGGGTGTACACCGGTAAGGAATCCAGGATTAACCTCCCTGGTTGTCCGTCCACTTTTGGAGTGACTGAGAAAATTGTTTGGCAACTTGGTAGAGGATTTTTTAACAAAGGCCACCATTTATATGTAGATAACTTCTACACTGGTGTGCGGTTGTTCAGGGAATTGGACAAAGTGGACACTGTTGCTTGTGGCACAATCCGCTCTAACCGTAAAGGTTTCCAGAAAGAACTTGTTTGTCAAAAGCTTGTGCGGGGACAGTGCAGTGCGTTGCGTTGCCAGGAGCTTCTTGCTGTGAAGTTTTCAGACAGGAGAGATGTCTACATGCTGACTACCATCCATGATGAAAGCACTGCACCTGTGACTGTTTGGGGTCAGGTCGCTGAAGCGCGCAAACCTGTGTGCATTTTAGACTATTATAGGCACATGGGTGGTGTTGACAGAGTAGATCAGAGGTTGGAACCTTACACTGCTCTTCGTAAGGCTTACATTTGGTACAAGAAGTTGGCTATCCATCTTTTCCACTTGGCAATGTTTAATGCTTTTGTTGTGTTCCAGGATTCTTGCCCTGAGTCAAAGATGACTTTTGCTAAGTTTCAGGAGTCTGTAATAGGCAGCCTTGTTGTAGTGGAACAGGCAAGTGTTCCTAGAGTTGGAGTGGTGGAGGACGTTGCTAGATTGAAAGATCGCCACTTTCCAGATCACATTCCTCCCACACCCTCAAAAGATTTTCCCAGTAGGAGATGTAGAGTCTGTTGGCGAAGAGGTACGCGGAAGGAGAGTCGTATGTACTGCCCCGACTGTCCTTCTCAACCTGCACTGTGTGTCCCTGCTTGTTTTAGAGCGTACCACACGCGAAAGAATTTTTGGGAGCATTCATGAGTGGTAAAGTGAACTGCCTGGTCTGTATTCTTTGGATAATTTGATTCTGTTTCAAGGTTGGTGTTAGTGCAATGTATTTAGTTGCTGATTTTGTGTTTGAAGATTTGTATCTATTTGAGATTTGTTTGTGTTTTTATTTTTTTCTAAAAAAATCCTAAATGTGATGGCGGTGTGTGTAGGCTGGCGCTTGGCTGTTGGTGTGTGTGGACTGGCACTTGGTTGGTGGTGTGCGTGGAATGGTGCTTGGCTGGCGGTGTACGTGGACTGGTGTTGTGCATGGACTGGCGGTGTGCGTGGACTGGTGCGTGGCTGGTGGTGTGCGTTGACTGGAGCTTGGCTGGCGGTGTGCGTGGAATGGTGCTTGGCTGGCGGTGTGCGTGGACTGGTACTTGGCTGGCGGTGTGCGTGGACTGGTGGTGTGTGCGGACTGGTGCTTGGCTGGTGGTGTCCGTGGACTGGAGCTTGGCTGGCGGTGTGCGTGGATTGGCGATTGGCTGCCGGTGTGCCTGGACTGGCGATTGGCTGGCGGTGTGCGTGGACTGGCGCTCTGCTAGCGGTGTGTGTGGACTGGCGCTCGGCTGGCTATGTGTGAGTAGTGACTTTCTGCTGGTCACTACACACACTGCTAGCTGAGTGCCACTCCACGCAATTCATCAGCCTGTGTAGTTGCTGTGTCTGGATTGTGGGCGTGTGAAAGTGATGGGCCCTTGAATGGCGCTGTGTGCTGATGTGAGTTTTGTTATGTGATGGGCCCGCGGCTGGCGGTGTGAATGGTTTTGTATGTCTCACACATATGAAAGGTGTATGAATGGCCTGTAAAGAGGTTGGTGCCTTGTCGTGGCTTTACAGCTCACGAGCTGTGAGTCAATGGTTCAGTTTCTCGCCCTTTCAATTATTACCAGTGCATTCCATTTTTGTGAAATCACTTGCTAATACAATTGTATCTACTGAACCATCACTCACCCTCGTGCCAAATCCAACCAGTATGTGTGTGTGCTTGCGGATTAGATGGCTGTGCGGTAATATTTGTCTTTCTGAAGCAGGGTGTACCTTGTCCCTTTTTGTGAATTTTGTAATGTGTTGCTTTTGTGCCTGGTGGTGTGAATGGTCTTGTTTGTATCACGTATGAAAGGTGTGTGAATGGCCTGTAAAGTGGTTGGTGCCTTGACGTGGCTTTACAGCTCACGAGCTGCGAGTCATTGGTTTGTTTTTTTGTGAATTTAATTATTGACAGTGCATTTCATTTTTGTGAAATCTCTTGTTAATAACATTTAATACACTGAACCATGACTCGCCCTCGTGCCAAATCCAACCAGTATGTGTGTGTGTTTGAGGAATAGATGGTTGTGCAGGAATCTTTGTCTTTAGTTTCTCTGCCAAGGTACACTTTCCATGTAAGAATAACCCACCAACTGTCGATATTGTCGAAAACCCATGGGAGTTCATGGTGATGTCTCTTTTGTGAATTCAAAAAGTTTTTTTATCCCCAATGTCCTGCAAACCTCAAAATGTCACAAGTACCCGCGGCAGGCAAGGGCCCAAACATTTTTTTGATAGGCAATGTGGATTTCGCCTCACTACGTTTTAGGCCCTTGCCAGCCGCGGGTACTTGGGCCCCCCACACAAGTGAGGCACCATTTTTACCGGGAGACCTGGGGGAACGCTGGGTGGTGGTAAATTTGTGTGAGCCCGGTGATGCCACAACTTTCCCACCCCAAAATGTGTGAAAAAAGTGATTTTTTCAGCTACAATTGAGGTTTGCAGGGGATTCTGGGTAAGGAAACGTTGGGGGATCCACGCAAGCCATACCTCCCTGGAAGCCGCCGGGTGTCTAGTTTTCAGAAATGCATGGGTTTGGTAGGTTTCCCTAGATGGCCGCCGAGCACCGGGCCAAAAACCCAAGTGACCCCCCTTGCAAAACCAGGTGGTTTTGCGATAGGCCATTTTGATGTCGCCTCACTACGTTTTAGGCCCTTGCCTGCCGCGGGTACTTGGGCCTCCCACACAAGTGAGGCACCATTTTTACCGGGAGACCTGGGGGAACGCTGGGTGGTTGTAAATTTGTGTGAGCCCGGTGATGCCACAACTTTCCCACCCCAAAATGTGTGAAAAAAGTGATTTTTTCAGCTAAAATTGAGGTTTGCAGGGGATTCTGGGTAAGGAAACGTTGGGGGATCCACGCAAGCCATACCTCCCTGGAAGACGCCGGGTGTCTAGTTTTCAGAAATGCATGGGTTTGGTAGGTTTCCCTAGGTGCCGGCAGGGCTACGGTTCAAAAACTACAGCTAGTCACTTTGCCAAAAAAGGGTCATTTTTCACTACAAAATTGAGGTGTGACCACGTTGTGTTTTGTGCCGTTTCCTGTCGCGGGCACTAGGCCGACCCGCACAAGTGAGGTACCATTTTTCTTGTAGGACTTTGGGGAACGCGGGGTGGGTGGAAATTTGTGGATCCACGCAATTCCAGAACTTTCCATCACAGAAATGTGGGGAAAATGTGTTTTTTTTGGTCCATTTTTTACGTTTGCAAGGGATTCTGGGTAACAGACCATGGTGGGAGGCACTCAAGTCACCCCATCCTGGATTCCCCTGGGTGTCTAGTTTTCAAAAATGTATAGGTTTGCGAGGTTTCCCTAGGTGCCGGCAGGGCTAGTGTTCAAAAACTACAGCTAGTCACTTTGCCAAAAAAGGGTCATTTTTCACTGCAAAATTGAGGTGTGACCACGTTGCGTTTTGCGCCGTTTCCTGTCGCGGGCACTAGGCCGACCCGCACAAGTGAGGTACCATTTTTCTTGTAGGACTTTGGGGAACGCGGGGTGGGTGGAAATTTGTGGATCCATGCAGATTCCAGAACTTTCCATCACAGAATTGTGGGGAAAATGTGTTTTTTTTGTCAATTTTTTACGTTTGCAAGGGATTCTGGGTAACAGACCATGGTGGGAGGCAGTCAAGTCACCCCATCCTGCATTCCCCTGGGTGTCTAGTTTTCCAAAATGTATAGGTTTGCTAGGTTTCCCTAGGTGCCGGCACGGCTAGGGTTAAAAAACTACAGCTAGTCACTTTGCCAAAAAAGGGTCATTTTTCACTGCAAAATTGAGGTGTGACCACGTTGCGTTTTGCGCCGTTTCCTGTCCGGGGCACTAGGCCGACCTGCACAAGTGAGGTACCATTCTTCTCGTAGGACTTTGGGGAACGCAGGGTGGGTGGAAATTTGTGGATCCGCGCAGATTCCAGAACTTTCCATCACAGAAATGTGGGGAAAATGTGTTTTTTTTTGTCAATTTTTTACGTTTGCAAGGGATTCTGGGTAACAGACCATGGTGGGAGGCAGTCAAGTTACCCCATTCTGCATTCCCCTGGGTGTCTAGTTTTCAAAAATGTATAGGTGTGCTAGGTTTCCCTAGGTGCCGGCAGGGCTAGGGTTCAAAAACTACAGCTCATCTCTTTGCCAAAAAAGGGTCATTTTTCACTGCAAAATTGAGGTGTGACCACGTTGCGTTTTGCGCCGTTTCCTGACGCGGGCACTAGGCCGACCCGCACAAGTGAGGTACCATTTTTCGCGTAGGACTTTGGGGAACGCGGGGTGGGTGGAAATTTATGGATCCACGCAGATTCCAGAACTTTCCATCACAGAAATGTCGGGAAAATGTGTTTTTTTGTCAATTTTTTACGTTTGCAAGGGATTCTGGGTAACAGACCATGGTGGGAGGCAGTCAAGTCACCCCATCCTGGATTCCCCTGGGTGTCTAGTTTTCAAAAATGTATAGGTTTGCTAGGTTTCCTTAGGTGCCGGCAGGGCTAGGGTTCAAAAACTACAGCTCGTCACTTTGCCAAAAAAGGGTCATTTTTCACTGCAAAAAAATTGAGGTGTGGCCACGTTGCGTTTTGCGCCGTTTCCTGTCGCGGGCACTAGGCCGACCCGCACAGGTGAGGTACCATTTTTCTCGTAGGACTTTGGGGAACGCGGGGTGGGTGGAAATTTGTGGATCCACGCAGATTCCAGAACTTTCCATCACAGAAATGTGGGGAAAATGTTCTTTTTTGTCAATTTTTTACGTTTGCAAGGGATTCTGGGTAACAGACCATGGTGGTAGGCAGTCAAGTCACCCCATCCTGGATTCCCCTGGGTGTCTAGTTTTCAAAAATGTATAGCTTTGCTAGGTTTCCCTAGGTGCCGGCAGGGCTAGGGTTCAAAAACTACAGCTAGTCACTTTGCCAAAAAAGGGTCATTTTTCACTGCAAAATTGAGGTGTGACCACGTTGCGTTTTGCGCCGTTTCCTGTCGCGGGCACTAGGCCGACCCGCACAAGTGAGGTACCATTTTTCTCGTAGGACTTTGGGGAACGCGGGGTGGGTGGAAATTTGTGGATCCACTCAGATTCCAGAACTTTCCATCACAGAAATGTGGGGAAAATGTGTTTTTTTTGTCTATTTTTTACGTTTGCAAGGGATTCTGGGTAACAGACCATGGTGGGAGGCAGTCAAGTCACCCGATCCTGGATTCCCCTGGGTGTCTAGTTTTCAAAAATGTATAGGTTTGCTAAGTTTCCCTAGGTGCCGGCAGGGCTAGGGTTAAAAAACTACAGCTCATCACTTTGCCAAAAAAGGGTCATTTTTCACTGCAAAATTGAGGTGTGACCACGTTGCTTTTTGCGCCGTTTCCTGTCGCGGGCACTAGGCCGACCCGCACAAGTGAGGTACCATTTTTCTCGTAGGACTTTGGGGAACGCGGGGTGGGTGGAAATTTGTGGATCCACGCAGATTCCAGAACTTTCCATCACAGAAATGTGGGGAAAATGTGTTTTTTTCCCTATTTTTTACGTTTGCAAGGGATTCTGGGTAACAGACCATGGTGGGAGGCACTCAAGTCACCCCATCCTGGATTCCCCTGGGTGTCTAGTTTTCAAAAATGTATAGGTTTGCTAGGTTTCCCTAGGTGCCGGCAGGGCTAGGGTTAAAAAACTACAGCTAGACTCTTCGCAAAAAATGTGTAAATTTTCAGTGTGAAAATGTGGTGTGTTCACCTTAGGTTTTGAGCCACTTCCTGTCGTGGGCACTATGCCTACCCACACAAGTGAGGTACCATTTTTATCGGGAGACTTAGGGTAGTTTAGATTTGTAAAGCAACTGTTATTCCCTTTTGATTTTTGATGCATTTCTCCCTTCCAAATGAAAGACATTGTGTAAAAAAAAAGTCATTTTGAAAAATGACCAATAATTGTCATGCAAGTATGAGTATTCCCAATTTCGAAAATGTGCAAATATGCACTGTTTCTAAACTCTGTGATTTGTTCCCATTTCAGAAATACATAGGTGTCTTTCATACCGATTTTTCCATGTATACATTTTCCCACAATAATTGCTATAGACCCGGAACAAAAAAAAAAAACATTACAAAATGCTGCTCAGTTTTTTACTCTGGGTTCGTTGGGCTCTTGGTGAACGTACAAGTCCTATATATCCCCACAACCAGGAAGGTCCACCGGATGTAACAGTACATTGCTTTCAAAGAGATGTCATAATTAGAAGAAGTTACAGGTGAAAACGTTGACTCAAAAGGCTTCATTTTTCAACAAATCTTTAATTTTTCCGATATTTAACTGTTAGTTTCTATAAAGAAACCTTGATGGATCTACACAAATGACCCCTTGCTGAATTCAGAATTTTGTCTACTTTTCAAAAATGTATAGCTTTTCAGGATCCATTATTGCTTTTCTACCCATTTCTACCATTATCTGGAAGGAGGTTGAAAGCACAAAAAATAGCAAAAATAGGGTATGTCCTAGAAAAATGTCAAAACTGTGTAAAAAATGTTGGATTTCTGACAAAAATCTGTCATTCCCTAAAAGCTGGAGAAATGGTGATTACAGCCCCACAAACCCTTTTTTTATATCATTTGCAGAGAAAAACCCAGACGCTTTCATTTGCAGCCACTTTCCCCATTTTTCACAAAAAAACCAAAATTTTGCTGTATTTTGACTAATTTCTGGGAACCCTCTCGGAGAATCCACAAACCCTGGGTACCTTTAGAATCCCCATGATGTTGGAAGAAAAGGACGCAAATTTGGCGTGGATACCTACTGTGGTCAAAAAGTTACAGGGGCCTAAGCGCGCACTACCCCAAATAGCCCAAAAAAGGCTTAGCACAGGAGGGGAAAAGGCCTAGCAGCGAAGGGGTTAATCTGTGAGCTGTTTTATATCATTTGTAAATTTCATCTTTTTGATTTTTCTATGAGTCATTTTGATTAAAGATTACAATAATTTGTTTTATCCGTCTTAGTTTGTATGTTATTAATATATTTTTTGTAATAGAATGATCTACAAAATTATTACTTTAACATTTGGTTACAATTGTTTATGTTATAGTGGTGCAAATGTTTGTTCTATTTTAGTTGTGAGTATATTAGTGGGTAGGTGGTTTATAATAGTGATTTAGCTATCATTTCTAGGTTGTCAACTCCTTTGTCCATTTACAAAAAATCTGAGTTTGTATTGTAGCATTCAATAGATTTCCCTGGTTTCTTTAGTTTTTTTAGGTTTGATTTGGTTTACTGACAGTTCTATCCTTCGATATTGGTAGCTTTGTTCTTTTTGGAGGGATTCTATGAATTTGTAGAGTGTAGGTTGGGTTCTACCTAGTGTTTCTTGGAAGATATTGTGCCATCCTTCCACTGCTTTGTTGGTTTTGTTTTGTAAAGCCATGGTTTTGTAGACATTTACCATGGTATCTGGAATTTGGATTGGCGTCTGTGTCCAGAAACTGCAGTCCGCTAACCCAGGTGTCTTCAAAGTAGTCTATTGTTGTTCATTTCTTTGGTAAAATGGGGATTAATTAGCATGTTGTAGTAGCTATCTACGGTCCTAATTAAGTTATAATTCCTGAATCTCGATTTCCACACATTATCGCGTATGCCCTTTTTATTTGCAAAAACCTATATGTCTGAGCAAATTTAGTGGCCATTTCAATGGAAAGTGTGCTGTCTATAAACGACAGTGCGCTGCCTCTCCATGCTTTAGTAATATATTTGCAGCAGGGTTCTCCAAAAAGCATCACCAGCTGTCCTGCTGAATACACTTTGTACACTTGTTCTTTGTGTGGCGCTTGACTTCAGTGATGTAACATTGAGAGTAGTGCCCCTCTCTAAAAATTGTTCCAGCACCACTGAGCTCTGCTGTCTGTATGGACTTCTACTGAGTTGCAGCTCCACACTATACTTTTCCTTGGATTATTTCCCTGACACATTATCGGACATTTGTTACATCCTGGGATCTTAGCTACTTTGTTACTTCAACTCTTCTTAACTTAACTTTTCTTGATTAGTATTGTTAGTGTGGCCTTTGGCTTGAATTCAAATTTAGTGGTTTAAGTTGTGTGGAAATGGTCGACATGTGGGATTGAAGGGAATGGTTGAGATTTTCGGAACTTGCCAATGTTATGAGGTTTGTAGGTTATCTTGTGATTGTTGCAATTGCACAGGTCAGGTATTGTATTTTTGAAATGTGAATGTCTTTGGACTGGATCTATAAAAGAGGGTTCTCTATAGGTATTGCCCCGTAAGATTGAGTTTTAAATATCGTCCTGCTATTGTGACCAAAATATCACCTATCATAACATCAGAAACGTAGTAAATATATATTTAAAAGATAATATAATTACAATACCTAACTGCACATATATGCACCTTGACAATAAATATATTTTGAAAGTACAAAGCTGCAAAGTAATGAATAGTATATCTATGCTTACCAGTAAATAATTATCTTCGTGACATTATGATGGTCGCTATTTTGGACACAATATTCTGGCTGGCAATATTTTGTTGATCAATATTGTGACATTCAACCTCTCCAATAGACCTGTAATTTCTTAGATTCTTGATTGTATCATTGACCAGAGCACATGGCATATTCATCTTTGGTTGTCTGAGATTTGTTGATCCGGAGTTGACATTTATTTTATTTATTTATATACCGAGTTTGGTATAGCGCAAACTTGACCCGAAGGAACCAGAGCACTTCACAGAGTTTGCATAACAGTAATTACTTGAGTTAAATTTGGAGTAAAAATAAAATACATAGAGATGGTATGTAAACGAAGTATACGGAAGAGAACAGTATGTGTTGACGATACAGTGTTGAGGTAGATACAGTATAAAAGTAAATAGCCATTTACAGAGTTGGCAAGGCAGCAAGGCAGCAAGTGGACAAATTGCATGTGGAGTAAATAAAATTCATAATAACAATGTATAAAGGAAATTTACGATGGACAGTAATATAGATGGATGATATTTGAGACAGATACAATATATATATAAATATAGGCTGGCATTTGAGATATATATATATATATATATATATATATATATATATATATATATATATATATATATATATATTCACTTAAAAAACCATAGGTTTCACACAGGTTATAATTAGCTGGACATTTCCCTCGTAAAAAACCAATGAAATTCCCCCGTTATAGTTAGTGCAGGCAACTATAACTCACGCGACCGCAATCCTCTGCTGATGACGTCAGATATTACATCACTATATTAAGACACCTATTTACCCATGTCTTCTTCCATTAATCTTTAGCTATACATATATTACAAATATTTATTTTTCAGAAAGACACATATGTAATCAGTGATGTAATATCTGACCTCATCAGCAGAGGATTGCGGTCGCGTGAGTTATAGTTGCCTGCACTAACTATAACGGGGGAATTTCATTGGTTTTTTACGAGAGAAATGTCCAGCTAACTATAACCTGTGTGAAACCTGTGGTTTTTTAAGTGAATTTGCAAGGTTTTTTAAATGCTAATTCCTAACTATAACGTGTGTGAAACCTATGGTTTTTTAAGTGAATTTGTACGGTTTTTTAAATGCTAAGTTATGTATTTATTAATATATTTTTTTCAGGTTCTTCACCGTGCGCGCACCGTACTTTTTTCTCAGCCCCCGCTTGACGAATCCCCCCGAGACTTTCAGGGTAGGAGTGGAGCGGAGCGCCCCACCTATTTTGAAAATTTCGCGAGGATTCATCAATCGACGCCAAAGTTATTCCAAATAGAATGTTGAGGATTTCCTATGGAAACACGGTCCTAACTATAACTATCTACTGGCGTCCGCCAGTAGATAATATATATATATATATATATATATATATATATATATATATATATATACACAATCCACGAAATCGCTTCAGCTCGAGCCACTTGTCGACGGCGGGCCGTGACGGGTTAGCGAAACCCCAAAATCCAAACACTCCGTTACAGTAATATGCAAAAACGACAACGCTTCACGGCTCCCAATTGCTTCAAGGCAGAGTTTATTAGGCAAACAACTCCTTTTTCTTTTTTTTTTTTGCTTCAAGGCAGAGTTTATTATGCAAACAACTCTACGCGTTTCGGAAACAAACTTTCCTTGTTCACGAGTAAAGAGACAAAGGGAAACAGACAATAAAATACCATTAGTCACGTGACATGTGGTTTGCGTGTGATAAACAGTGAAAACAGACTTTCCCATCGTGTTAAGTGCTCGATGTATTTATCAAACCATGTTTTTATAACATCTAACGTTCTCTGAGTCCAGTCTGGTGTATTTTAAAACTAATACATTAGTTATCATATTGTCGAACCAGAGATCGCCCAGCGTTAACTTTTCGTTTATTACATTTATTTGGTATTTCGTATTTTTCTCACTAAGCAGAGGAAACTTTATTGTTCCCAATTTCTTTACAACAAAAGGTTCAAAATAGCCTCTTCTTAAGACTGTCTGGGTATAAAAGTAACCATCATTTTTACCCCAGAGGTACATTTAATAGCCTTATGACTTAAAAAATTCTATCCGCATCTTAGAATTTTAGAGTGCCGTCATAATTCAATATAGTAGTGTATAAACGTGCATTCAAATTTTGTTAAGTGGTAAGCGCTGTTCCGGTCGTTAATGCATTTCTAGCCCAAGTGGGCCCTTTTGCTAGACCACAAAGAGGTTTCTTTAATTCTACACGAATGCAGATAATTCCAATGTACATGAGTCTATTTGGAAGACTACCATCTATGTTGTCTACCGTCCCATTTCCTGCCTGCCCCTACCCGCTAAAATCCTGGAAAAAGCCATGAATCAGGAAATTATGAGACATGTGGATGAAAAGAAGCTGCTGGATCCGTCACAGCACGGTTTTAGACCCCTTCATTCCACTGAATCAGCTCTTATCATGGCCACCGAAAAAATACGTAAGACCATGGACGAGGGTGGTCGGTCGGCCTTGATATTATTGGACCTCACGGCGGCCTTCGACACTGTAAACCACTCTGTCCTGCTAAAAAGACTAACCACCCTAGGATTCACCGGCACTGCTCTGGCCCTTATCACCTCTTTTCTGGGCGCCCGAACTCACCAAGTGATCTGGAATGGATTGCAATCTACAGAATTTTCCCTTCCGGGTGGGGTCCCGCAAGGATCGGCATTGTCGCCTACATTATTCAACCTATATGTCACCCCTTTAGCAGCCTTGATCAGATCCTGTGACTTACAACTGGTGTCTTACGCCGATGACACTCAAATCATAGTGTCAATTTCACAGTCAATCGAAGCCACCGCGGAACGCTTTAGAAACTGCCTTACCGTGGTGAAGAACTGGATGAGCCACAATTTTCTTAGACTGAACACGGATAAAACCGAAATCATAGAGTTCGGTCATAAACCATCTATCTGGAGTGAGCTATGGTGGCCTCCCGAAGCAGGATCCTGACCTCTCCCTGTAGACAAGGTCAGGAACCTTGGTTTCCTATTAGATAAAGATCTTTCATGTAAAGCCCAAGTCAATCAGGTGACATCGACCTGTTTCTACAGTATCAAGGTGCTCAGAAAAGTTTTACCCTACATCCCGATCATGTTAAGAAAGACGGTGATGGGAGCCCTTGTAATGTCCCGGATTGATTACTGTAACTCCCTCTATTTGGGAGCAGGAGAAAAACAACTGTCCAAACTGCAGGCAATCCAGAATGCGGCGGCCAGGGCGCTGCTGAACCTCCCCAAACGCCACCCCACATCCAAAGCCATTTGGGAGCTTCACTGGCTCCCGGTCAGGCGCCGTATTCAATTCAAGGCTCTTTGCTTGGTACATAGGTCCCTACATGGTAAGGGACCCGACGATTTCACCAATCTACTGCCCCGCTATGTACACTCTCGAACGCTGAGGTTAGCCAATCATGACCTAGTCTGCCAGCCCAGAATAAACAGAGCCCGATGGGGAGGAAAGTCATTCTCCTACCAGGCGGCTAAAATATGGAACTCGCTACCTCCAGTATTACGCGCCCAAAAATCTAACATGAGCTTCAGGAAGGGCCAAACTTAACTGCTCCACTGCTTTCTTTCTCCTCTGTATCTCACAGCGCCAAGACGCTGCGGCATTCGTGCGCTTTATAAGCATTTCAGTCAGTCAGTCAGTCCATATCATCGATAGATCATTGGTGTTGATCTTTTTCTTTAGTTCCTCCAACTTAACTGGTCGTTGCTTACACAGTAGAAAAGGATCTGCAAAAATACATATAAAACTCTGTCACCAGTTGACTAAGATAATACAATTTAAAAAATCACCAAAATAGAAACGCATAAGAAGAAAAAACTGTTCCATCATAGGAATTTTGAGAGCAAACAAAAACATACAGTTAGTTCTCAGATTCTCCCAAATGTACTGCCAATTCCTCGTCAACATTATGTCCCAGAGGCTGTGTTGTCTGATATTCTATTATCATCCTCGACTCTGATCGTCTCAGTTCGAGGACTCTATTACCACCTCTCTCTCTCAGAGGAACTGTGTCTAAGACACAGAATGAGAGTAGGCTAGTGTTTTGCTGATGTACTGTTTTGAAGTGTCTAGCTATTGGATATTGTTTATCATTTTTAGTTATAGCCCTCAGATGTTCAAGGACTCTTTTTTTGGCAGGATGGATAGTACTGCCTATATAGTATTTGTTGCATGGGCATTTCAGAGCATAGACTGCATGATCGGTGTTACAGGAGACATGTTTTTTTATCAGAAAAGGTTTTGCTTTTTCAGATAAAGTGACTATTTTACAATTTTTGCTGTACTTACATGCCTTGCATTTTTGGCAAGTATAAAATCCCTGAATCTGATTCTTATTCTTGGGCGTAGATGTCATCAGGCTTTGACATAGTGAATCCTTAAGGGATTTAGCCTTGCGATATGTCACCTGAGGATAGTGTTCTAATGATGGCGCTATGTCTTTATCAGTTTTAAGGACTTTCCAGAATTTCAGAAGACATTCCCTGACCTCATGCGCCTGATTAGTATACGTGGTGATAAATCTAATCTTGCTTTCTGATAGATTTGTGTCTGATTCAGCCGGTTTTATCTGAAGGAGCTCGCTTCTTGTTCTTTTGTTAACTTCCTCACTAGCTTTCAAGATATCTTTGGTTGAATAGCCCCTTTCGATAAAACGTTTGGTCATTGCTTCTTTTTCGATTTCATATCTTTGTGCATCGCTACAGTTTCTCTTAGCCTGTAGTAGTTCTCCCAAAGGAATACTTCGTATGAGGTTACTTGGGTGGCAGCTTTCAGCGTGAAGTAGGCTATTCCCCGCAGTTTCTTTACGAAATAGCTGGCTTTCTAATCGTTGTTCTGACACTTCTACTTTGAGATCCAAAAATTCAATTGTTTCCTTTTCAATTCTGCTACTGAAGTGAAGATTAAAGTTGTTGTCGTTAATAATTTCCATAATTGAGTTGTTTGCCTAATAAACTCTGCCTTGAAGCAATTGGGAGCCGTGAAGCGTTGTCGTTTTTGCATATTACTGCAACGGAGTGTTTGGATATATATGTATATATATATATATATATATATATATATATATATATATATATATGCCACAAGGAATCGCCTCAAAGGATGCGCTGCATACACACGCCAGAGACGAACACGGACCCAGAAGTAGGTGCTCTTAGATTTTTATTCAATCCATAACCTGCACCGCCGCCATGACGCGTTTCGACCTACTGGAGGCCTTGATCACATGACGCTGACGATAGAAGCCTGAATTTTTAAAGTGCAAGTGCAAGATAGCGTGACATCATCACCATGAACATAGAAAACAGATTTTCACATCGGTTTTTTTAACACAAAAGTCGAAGAAATTCATGCAATTCATAAACTTGTTATAATACATGTAAAATACATTGTAATCTCTAAAAAACGACGAAAGAAGGCCACAGAGATATACGGAGATAGATGAAATATCTAAATCAATTGGGGCATGATTGGGGGGCACCATAAAACCAGGGAGCACATATTGCTTAGAAATGATTTCATAAATATTTTTTGCGATAGATTTAAATAGCTCTTGTAGGAACCCCATATGGTGACACACCACAGGCATAGGTACTTATCGCCTGAAAACCACTCCATAATTCATTATTAGGTTGGCTCGTGAAACTAACCTGAATTAATAACTCGGTTTGTTTCTACTTAATTAAGTTGCTGCATATAACTGGTTCAATCCGTTGCAACTTATGTTAAACATTGCCCAACAAACAAGTTGGCCATTGAAGTTACTGAGACCGTCTAAGTTTGACTACATTCAAGAAAGTGCTTGTGCTGCTATATTGAAACCAACATCTTAGTGGTTAGTGAGGCAAAAGGAAGAGACAACAAAAGGGGGTGATAACAAAAATTGTAAATAAAAACAAATAAACAAAAAGGAAAAAATGATGATCACCAGTTACATTGGATCTGAGCTTTTACGAGGAACATGTGCTGTTTGATGCTATGCAGATTACATATACAGGGCAAGTTTGGAGTATTAGTTGGATTTAGAGCCATGTAAAGAAGTCCTCACTGGAGTTTAATCCGTTTGGTACCTTGGAATCTAGCTCCAAAATGTACCGCGTCTCCAGTTTTCTAAGGATAGCTTCCCGATCACCACCACGTCTAAGTGGAGGCACCGAATCGATGACAAAGTAGCTAAGATGTTCAAGGTTGCTGTTATGTTTATCACCAAAGTGTCTTGATACAGGATAGGATGCGTCATGATTGGTAATAGCCCTCATGTGCTGGAGTATACGTTTGTGTGCCTGCAATTTGGTGCTACCAATGTATTGCAGGCCACACGTACACTCCAGCACATAAACTGCAAAGTCTGTCCTGCATGTAAGTTTCTTAGTAATCTTACAGGGTGTGCTGAAGAACGGAGAAGAATACGTAGTTGTACTCTTGCCCAACATACAGGCCTTGCAAGAGGAACATTTAATGAATCCCTTGCTGGCTTGTAGCCAATTGCTTGTATCACTGCTTAATTCGGGACTGCTCTTTACCAACATATTGCTCATGGACCGAGCCTTCCGAAAAGTTATGGCAAGGGCATTTGGTACATTGCTACCAATTACAGGGTCATGGCGAATGAGCGACCAATTTTTCTTGAAGATTCTACGCAAGTTGTGATGTTGGCGACTATAGGTTAAGATCAGTCTAGGTGTGTTGTCTTGAGTGGATACCAAACTAGAGGCATCGTCAGAATTAGAGTTTGTATTTCTGGTATTTATAGTTTGGTCTCTGGCCTCAGACCTAGTTCGAGCCATAGCCTTATCAATCACCGCCGGGGAATAACCCCTTGCTAGGAACCTAAGTTTGCTCTGTTCCTGGGCTGACACACAGTGTGCATCAGTGCTGCAAATGCGTCTAATACGCAGCATCTCCCCGTAGGGGATGCTGCGTATGAGATGTTCAGGATGATGGCTGTCTGCATGCAGCACTGTATTGCCTGCAGTTGCTTTGCGGAACAGCTTAGTATGTAGATTACCCTCAAGAACAAAGACCTCTACGTCTAGAAAGTTAACTTGGGTTTGGCTGATCTGGGCTGTAAACTGCAAATTAAGTTGGTTGACATTGATGGCCTGAATGAAGTCCGAGGCTGCTGTTCTTGACCCCTTCCAAACCACAAAAAGGTCATCTATATAGCGAAGCCATGTAATGATGTTATTTGACATGACCTCACTATAATCAACTTTGAGGACTTGCTCTTCCCACATGCTCATGTGTAAACACGCGTAGCTCGGGGAAAAGCAAGCCCCCATTGCCACGCCTCTTAGTTGTTGGAACACAACATTCTGAAATAAGAAAAAGTTGTTATTGAGACAGATGTTAATCATGGCCAGAATCATTTTGCAGTGGTCCATCATGTACATGGGCTCAGTCCTCAGAAAGTGTTCAACCGCTTTAATCCCATCCTGATGATGAATACTGGTGTACAAAGCGGTAACATCCAGGGTGATTAACCAGTATTCATCCTGCCACTCAATGTCATTGATCTTCCTCAAAAAGTCGTTAGTGTCTTGTATGTAGGATGGTAATCCCTTCACGTACTTTTGTAGAAAAAAATCAACGTAGAGCGATGTTTTCTCCAAAATACTGCCCCTGGCCGAGATAATAGGCCTACCAGGGGGTTTAACAGTGTTCTTATGTATTTTAGGAATAAGGTAGAAAACCGGCATGATGGGATGATTAACTTTCAAGAATTTGAATTCCTCAGTGCTGAGAAGACCAGAGCTCTTTCACGCCAATAGTTTGCTGTAGAAATCGCCCCATGCTGCTTTAACCACCTTCCACTCGCTTCTCTTGTAGCACATCCTGTCATTTAGGTGCAACAGGGCCTCCTCGACATACAACTTCCTCGGCCACAAGACAACGTTTCCTCCCTTATCCGATTGACGGACAATAACATTGTCATCACTTTGGATCTTTTTCATCAACTGCCCATAACCATGATTCCAGTGTTGTTGAGTTTACCGGGCACTTTTGACAGATTTGTGCAAAGATTTCAATTGGCAGGTAACCATTTCATTGTATATTTCTATGTTGTCATGGACCATGATGGGGTTAAATGTGGACTTTGGTTTAAACGGAGTTGTACCTGGTTTGTTGGTGATAGGAGCAACATCAACTTGCGAAAGATCGTCAACTCGGCCTTCTTCTTGTAGCCGTTGAAGATCACAAAGAAGATTGTAGTCACCCACAGTGCCTACTGGAGGACTGAAGGAAATGGTGGGTGTTTCCCTTTGCGTGTTATTGGCTTTATCTTTGTTCAGCTCAAAAAACTTTCGAAGTTTCAACTTCCGTATGAATTTATAAACGTCTATATATATATAGCGGTTTGGAGAGTAAGCACAGTGGTAGGTGCACAAGTTACATGTGGAGCTAATAAATTCCATAATAATAATATATAAAGGAGTCTTAATCCAAACAGTAGTATGGATGGACGGTATACATTCTGAGGTAGATAAACTAGGGTGTTGAGATGGAGGGGAGAGCAGTGGCACCGTTTTCCTGGAGTTATTGATGCTCAGCTTTGTTTATGGTTCAAATCTTTTTATTCAATTTTGTATGTCATGTATAGCAACACAGGAGAGTTGCAGCGCTCATTATGAGTCATATATATTAGCATCGGTATAAGGTTATACCACAACAGTCCCTTGCAAACAAAGACACTCTTCCACACCTGCCCCCCTTTGTACTCAGTAAAAGACAAGACAACTGTCAAGAAAGAGGAAACTCTGCGATTGGATCTATAGGTTATATCTGTCGTTGGGACTGGGGGAGTAGGTTCAGTCAAGTGGAGTAGGCGTGGATATTTTGGGCAAGTGAGCTCCGGAAATTCCATCAAGAGGAGAGTAAGGAATGGGCCCCAGAGCTCTTCAAATGAGGTGGTCTGATTCGTAAGTGAGAGCATGATTTTTTCCATTCCCAATATGTGCCATAGGTGGTGGAGCCAGCCCAAGTGTGTGGGAATGCAACTTGCTCCCCAGTTTGTAAGAATATTCTGGAGAGCACCTCCCAGGGCTAACCCTATCTGTCTTCTGCGTCTGGATTTTAATGGGAAAGTGAGGAGATTGGGTAGTCCCAGGATCATATAAGCGGGGAATCTGGTGAGTTGTGTGTCGAGATGAAAATCTATATCGTCCAGTATTTGGATCCAATACCCCAATATTTTGGAGCAGTTCCACAATATGAGCAATAGCGTGCTATGAGAACCACACCCCTCCAACAATCCGGGCTGTGCTCCAGATTACCTATATGCACGCGCAGTGGCGTAATATCCCAATAGGTAACTACCCTGGTGGCTGTTTAAGTGCTAGCTGTGTTGCACGCAGTATGTCGTGCTCTGTAGTAAATCTCACCCCATTCCATCAGGTACAGTTGTCTGCCGAGCTCTGTCTCCCAGCGTTTCTGGCTCGCTTTTGGTAATGGCTTATAGGACTGACCCAAAATGGAATACAGTTCAGAGATAAGTCGCTTATGAGATGTTTTGGTTACAAGCCACTTCTCTTAGCGTGCAACCCCTTCGGCGCTGTGCGAATTCTCCCACTGTGTGGGAGAATTAATAAGCGGGTGGGATTCGGACGGCCCCCAGCCATCCTCAGCACTCACCCACCGTGACGTCGGACAGTCGGGAGCTATCCTGAGCACCGAAGAGGGTAAGGTGTCTCTGCATTCCAGAGTAATTTGTCAGGTGTAGGAGCCAATGGCGTAATTGCATATAGTGCACTATCTCTGTCTCTGAAAATGGGTAGTCGGAACGTATCTGGGTAAATGAGAACACACCTTCCTCGTTGAACATGTGGCCCGCTGAGTGGCATTTTGTCTGCTGCCATGCGGTAAATGTTCTAGGACCCTGACCTGCAGAGAAAACAGGTATAATGAACAGTGGTGTGAGTAGAGGAGAGGGGAAAAATGTGCGGGCCCATCATACTCCAACCTGGTCCTAGACCTCCATAGATGCTCTAGTGATGGGGACACGTAGAGGCTTCTGGGTCGATGCATTCTCTTCAAGAAAGGAATCTTCCATGAATGTGATCCTACTATCACTCTATCCTGGAACAGCCAGCGTCTTTCCAACTCATCTCTATTCCACTCTACAAGACAGCGCAGCTAGATGGTATCATTGAATATTTGGTAGGCCAAGGCCACCTACAATTTTTGGTAGATTGCTCAAGTCTTTTTTCATTTGGGGCCTTTTGCCCAACCAGACTGTGAGAGGGATGGGTGAAAGGAAAAACGAGGAGGCTGAATTCAGGGATCAATTGTGATTGGGTTTATTAAAGATAGCAAAAGAAGTCATCCAGCAAGACAGTTCGAAGAGTGGTATAGAAGGTTTTCTCTCTCTCCTTGGGTAGTTGTAGTCTCCTTACTTCTCGTCTTGTCGTCCTTGGTGTGGATGGGCACCCCCGTAGGCACGGAAAAGAAAAGGAGAGAAAAGGCGGTAAGTTCCTCTGTTGCCGCTATCCTATTGGATGAGAACCCTTCACCGTTTTAACAAGGTACACCCGTCGTGTGGAATAAAAGACTGGCCTGCTTTCGCCGGTCGTTCATGAGGTTACAACGGAAAGGGTAGAAAAGCAACAGCCGTAGGGAAAGAAATAAAGGAAACACTGATTTATAAATATCCTTATGTCAGGAGGCTTTCGGTTTATCAGAAGGTGAACAGGGTGCGAGGGAACAAAGAGGGGAATTAAGGTGCTCAGGGAAAACAGAAGTGTGTCAACGGAGGTACAATCAATGTGAATGACGGACACACGTGCAACAACATGTACAGTGCCTCGTGAAGTGATGTGCTCCTCACTACCCACCCTTTACTCCCTCCCCCCTCCCGTATCATGTACTGCGACAGCCGCAACTCTCCTGAGTTGCAGCAGCTCATAGGTGTCCTCCGGGGGCATCCACCACTCTTCTGACCAGGTCTCCGCTCCTCCTTCCTGCTCGAGGGCGACGTTGGGGTCGACTTCTGGGCTCGTATCCCCTGGATATCCTCCATTCGATACGCACTCCTTCTCCGCATTGCTCTCCTCCTCGCTTCTGGGCTGTTCTCTCCGCTCCTCCGGTCCAAGACAAAACTTCTGCTCTTCTGGGATCCCTTCATACGCCACTGTCCGCGCCTCCCCGTCTTCCTATTGGCTCCTGTCTTCCTCTGGCGGGATTCCTCCCTGTACGTAAGAGGCAGTGGGAGAGATTAACCCTTTCTCTCCCTGCCTTCGGGTATCGTCATCGCTCTGCTTCTGATAGAAAGGAAGGATGGGTAGGGTGTCTATGGAGGCGACCTCCTCACACAGACTTATTGGTTAATTTTGTCCTGTAGGTTTGTATCATCCCTGTAGGGGATGTCACACGGACGGTCTGGAAATGGTACAGGATTTTGGGCAAAGCTGTAATCTTGAGTGTGGCATCATGATTAAGCCAAGATAGCTGGTGCTGTTTCCAGGGGGGAAGGTCACTCCATGGCTGCCAAAGAATAGAACTGTAGTTTTGGGTGGAAGTTGTCTGAATTGGGGAGGCAAGCTAAATTCCTAGGGATGGAATTGCCGTGTTTGCCCATTGAACCAGGTATTGTGCTTTAAGATGGGTCACCAGTCTTGAGGACATTAGTAAATTAAGAGATTGAGATTTGTTAACATTAAGCCAAAAACCTGAGGCGTGGCCAAAATCTGTCAATTTCGTCAAAAAGGCTAGGAGAGCGGTGGCGGGGTTGTCTAGGGATACTAAGACATCAATGGCGTATAAACTGATGGTATGCTGTTCCCCACCAAAGGTGATGCCGGTGATGAGGGGGTTGTCTGAAACCCACTGGGCCCGAGGTTCCATGTAGAGAGCAAACAACAGAGGTAACAATGGGCACCCCTGCCGCATACCTCTGCTAATGGAAAATGGGGTTGAAATTTGGCCATTCACCTCTGACTATCGCACTAGGGCGGCAATAGCAGCTTAGTATGCAGGCTCTGAATCTCTCTCCGTACCCAAAGTGGGCTAGGTTACTTCACCATTTGGCCAGTGCACTTGATCAAAAGCCTTCTTGGGATCGATCGTCAGCAACATAATCTCTCTGGTCGAGCGTTTGGCTTTGTCAATGATATGCAATATACATTTAGTGTTGTTGCTACATTGTCTTTGGGGAATAATCCCTGCTTGATCTGGTTTGATAATGTGTGACATATTAGGGCTCAATCTGGTGGCGAGTATGCTAGTAAAGAGTTTTATATCTACGTTTAAGAGGGATATTGGGCGGTATGAGCTGCAGTGCTGTTTAGCTTTTCCTGGTTTAGGGATAACCACTATAGATGCTGTTAGCATTGAAGCAGGTACTGATCCGGGCCTGGCAAATGAGTTAAAAAGTCTAGTTAAAATTGGAGCTAGAACCCGCCAAAAGATCTTGTAGAAGAGAGCTGGGAACCCATCTGGTCCCGGAGATTTCAAAGCTTTCTGGTGTGCAATAGCCGAGATGACTTATTTGATGGACAGATAGGGCTATTCAGAGAGGTCGTTTGGGCCGGAGAGACTCGTGTCGTGTTTGCCTCCCGGAGAAATGTAACACGGTGCACCAAATCAAGAGTTTGTCCAGTGTAAAGTTCTGAGTAGAAATTTCTAAAGTAGAAGCTATGGATTTGTCATCGAGTATTTCACTACCATCCACTGATCGCAGGGAGTGGACCCCATTTACTTGTCTTTGTACTCTGAACTTATTAGCCAGAAGGGACCCGCATCTGTCCCCGCTACATAATAAGAGTGTTTTAGTCGAGTGCAGCATCTTCTGCCCTATCCAAGTATATACTCGCTGCGAGTGGGCAGCCGTTAATTGGCACAAAACTCTTGGGCCCCGGTACGTTAATGGATCCTTTCTAACTCTTTAACCTGGTGAGATAGGCGATCTCTCTTCTGCTTGTGAATTTTGTCATCCGCAGCTAAAATAGCCATCAGCTCGCCCCTTATGACTGTTTTCAAGGCCTCCCATAGTGTTCCGATAGAGATGTCTGGAGTGTTGTTAAATTTTAGGTATGTGTTTATGGCTTGGTGAATCTGCTTCACCACTGCTGGGTGGTGTAAGAGGGTCTCTCGTAATCGCCATGATCAGGTGCAACGTTCCATTGGAGGGAGCTATAAAGTAAGAGATGCCACATGGTCTGAAAAGGAAGGGGGCTCTATCTTCTATCTATCTATCTTGGACACGGCTGTCAGTGTACTTATATCTTTCATCCCTAGGAAGTAATCTAGCTGAGCATATGTCGTATGGGTTTGTGAGAAAATGAATATTCTAGTGCGTGTGTGTGAGAATCCCTCAATATATTCTGCAGTCCCAAGTCCCGTAACCACTGATGACTCCCCATCCCCCTTCCCCCGAGACAGCACCCCTGCTTGGCCATGTCTGTGTGCAGTTCTATCCATGTCATTATTGAAAACTAAGTTGAGGTTACCTGCCAGAAGAACCATCTGCTCTGGTGTAGACATGGCCTCTGTCACAGCTCTTCGCATGAAGGTTTCCAGACCCTCACTGGGGGCATAAAAAGCCCCAACTACGAAGGAGAAGTCCCCATTGGTCACATAGTAAGCTACGAGACTACCTTTTATTTCTGCTACTTTAACCCTACTCTACCTTTGAAGGAGTTCGCTACTAGTATGGCCACACCTGCTTATTTAGTAGAGGCCGAGGAAAAGAATGAATGCTGGAAAGTTTGTGACCGGAGTAGATGACAGTCGGTCAATTAGAGGTATGTCTCCCGGAGCATGCAGGTGTCTATTTTTGTTTGCTCCAGATAGGATAGTACTGCTCTGTGCTTGACCACGTTGTTAAGGCCCTTTACATTCCATGTGATGATTCGGATAGATGTCTGGGCCATATTGGTGTACGATATAAGAGAAGTGTAATAATGGGCACTGTCCAGGTTGTGGGAGACCTGCCATCCTCCCAGGACCCTCCCAGTCCCCATGAAAACATGTCTGATCCAGATAGTGAGTACTTTCCCCTGGTAGAAACATAAAAATAACAATTTGTTGTGATGAGAGCATCAATTCCAATACCAATAGGTTAACTTACAGGCCCTTTAGTGCTCGAAGAGAGTGGGTCTATTCTGAGGCCTTGTATCCTCTCCCCCTGGACCCCCAGCCCCCCAGCCATTGAAAGCTGATGTTTATTGTGGTGTGCCCAATAGTCTCATGGGATCTCTGTTTTGACCAGTTCTCTAGGCAGCGATTCCAGCACCGCCTGTTGTTAAAGTGCAATTGTCAGTGGATCAGGACGTGTGTTACCAGAAGACGTTTTGTGCCTTTGACAGGGAAGTCATCGATTGGTCTAGAGAGTTTGGGAGTTCATAGAGTGGTCTTGAGTGGTGGAGACATCGATGCCCAGGATCCAACACATTTACAACAAGGATCTCAGCCGATGCAATTTTTCTATCTAAGCGGAAGATAAGGCTGAATGGGTGGCCCCAGAAGTAACTGATCCCCATGCTCTGTAGATGAGAGGTAGCAGGGCGAAAAGGATGGTGTTTCAGCAGTGTAATTGCTGCCAGATCCTGATAATAGCATCAGTGAATTTTCGTTGAATCGCACTGGATGTTTCTCACGGGCTTTGCGTAAGATAGTCTCTTTCAGCTGAAAGGCATGAATGCAGACGAGGATATCGGCTTGGGGGGCCGTCCCAGCTCTTAAAAATCATTCCCTGCGAACTTGGTCTATTCTAATGATAAAGTCTGAGGGGTCTTCCAAGATGAAGAGGATAATATCTTTAACGAGGGAGCGATGTCTGAACCTTCTGATTTCAATGGTACATCATTAATGTGAATTTTGTTCCTTCTTGATCAATTTTCCAAATCTTCAGCGTGGGCCTGTAAATCAATCTGTTATTCTCATAGATGGATGATTTATTGCTTCAAAAGCTCAATTTCCTCCTTGCAGCTGTTTCCGTATTCTTCCTGAGCTGCAACTCGGTCCCTGACACCATCCAGGTCTCTTCAGATCTCCTTCATGTCATCGGAGAGGTCTTGCTTGAATTCCTGAAGGTCGTTCCACAGAGTTGTGAATAGAGTTTCGAGGAAGGAGCATGTATCTGGCTCCTCGATGATGTTGTGGTCTTGGAGATGGCTGGAGCTGGACGTCGAAGGGCAGTCTCCAGCTGGAGCATTCACTGGTTTGGTCAGCATGTCTTTTAGTTTGCAGTCTTTTTTTGTCCGGGCCGTGGTAATTTTTTCTTGAACTCAAAGCATTGTCTCCCAGATCTGTTTCTGCTCAGCTGCTAGTACTTTGGGAGTCCAGAATGCAAAGCTGTTAGTGCAGGCGATAGTGATGGGCGGCAGCCAGTACCCTAGGCACTCTTATCTACCAGGACCCATGTGGATGAATGCCTCAAACAGGCTCTCCTGGTAGTCTTGTCCTTACTTTTAAATATTTGTGCAGACCACTTATGGTTTTCCCTCTGCCTCTCACGTTTTGAGGTAAGTAGCTGGAGACCGTGCAGGTGAGCCCAGTTTGCTTTGGAGTTAGGTTTCTGGGGTGTTCCGCCACTATAATTTGTGAAGCGGCGAGTGCAAGGGTTATGGCCGGTGGAGACCTCTGGGTCAGCGACCCCCAGTAGTTAAATCAGGCTATGAAGTGGCCAGTTAGGCTTGCTAGGACTCACTAGGCTGGCATGGAGGCCCCAGATGGAGATTAGCGGTAAAGGCGTGAGTAGCACAGGCTTATCTGCCTTGCTAACATGATAACATGCTGGGGAGTTGCTTGGAATCATAGAAACTAATATGTTGAAACTTCTTGATCAAGGAATCAGGGTAAAACCCCTTACAAAGGGGCTGCAGGAGGCTGTCTGCGATGAAGTAATTGGAAACTCATCTTTCCTATTCTGCCAGTTGGGCTATTTTGCTATGTTATATCCTATTCATCACCATCCATAATCATCCTAAGAAAGCACTGAATTTGAGCACATCTGGTTTGCAATACTTGCTCATTTGTGGTCCATACAGTGAATAAGATTGTAAGGAACATGTAAGGTAGGTATAATGTCTAAACATAAAGGCAGGCCTGGATAGCGGTCTCGTGATTGGAATGTTATGACTGTTATGTTATGTTATGAGTACTGCAGCCAAGACTGGAAGGCTACAGTGACGTATGACCCACCTACCACCAGGTTCTTTTTTTGGGCAGGTT
Organism: Triturus cristatus; assembly: GCF_964204655.1. NCBI lineage: Eukaryota > Metazoa > Chordata > Amphibia > Caudata > Salamandridae > Triturus > Triturus cristatus. The sequence goes on from NC_140592.1 coordinate 1,142,810,273, forward strand.
GACTTGAGGACTGGGTGCATGCGATAAAGTTGATACATTTATTTTTGGTCTGCTGAATTACAGTAGTTGTTTTAAGTAAATTGGTATGTCAGGCTATGAAAGTCATTCTGAATAAGGTGTTTTTGAAGCATGATGTAGCCCATTTTGGGGAGAAAAATGTCTCCAAAATGAAGCTGGATGATGAGAGAAGTTTCAAGTTATATTTACTTGCTGTATTTTTATTTAAGGTATTTGATGAAGGGGGGGCCCGGGGGGGGGCGGCTTGTCTGGGAAGATGACGGGCGCAAGTTTGTGAAGCTCTGCATCCCCGACCCATGATCCTTGTACAATCACTGGATGGGGCACTACAGGATGCGGACCAGGACATGGAGGCATTGCGGTGCCTTCTGATTCTCGTCTGAGATGGCGGAGTCCTAAGGCTTGGCGCAACGGGGTGCACCGTCCCACACCGCATGGCGGCGACCACAGCCTGAATGCAGCAGCGCATCGGTCCGTGCCTAACGCTGTACCTGTCTTTTACGGCGTACATTGCTGTTGCTCTTTCGCTGGAACACGCGTGGGCTGCCGGAGGGGTGGATAAAGGCAACACCACTCTGTCGGTGGTCTGGTGCACAGGCCGGCTGGGATTGGGTTGAGATTGAGGTCCAAGGCCTGGGCCTATTTGGAAGTTGTCGACCAGCATGAGCAGGCAGGGAGAGATTCTGGCAGCTGCAAGAGGTGGACCGGCTTATCTATCAGCCTCCCCCCCCGAGAGCCCAACGGCCAGCTTTGGCCCTGACGTAGGCCGCTTGTGGTACCGGGACTCTGCGCTGGGGGCCCTGGAGTCTGTGGCGGTGAAGACGAGGAGCTGCGTTACACAGCCCTACTACACAGCAAGAAGGTGAGCTGCCAAGCAGCCCCCTGGTCTTGGGAAGTGAGAGGTGCATGACTGGGGGCTACATCTCTTGGGCCACAGCAAAGACACCCACATAGCGAGACTTGGCCTACCTCCTCCATACCATTGAGGCACTGCCACGCTTAGACCCTGTTTAGAGGGGCAGGAGCCCCATGGGAGTTGTCTGAAGAGGGGGTTTCCCCCCTGGCCCTCAACAAGGTCAGCTGTGATAGATGCCAGGCGAATTTAGAGGCCAGCTCAGTAGCCGGTCCTAGGAAGCTTGTTTCCGGTCCAGGGAAGGCATGGCTTGGCAGTTCGGGCTGGACTGTTCCCATGAGGCACAGGGTCAGACTGATTTGCATATGGTCATGTCTGAACTGGCGTGGCAGAGTGGGCTAAAGAACGGTGATGGATCAAACCCAGATCTGTTGACTGGGTGTGAGTGTTTGATTGGTTCTGATGCTCCGTCCATCACCACCCCCTTTTGTATCGCTTTGTTCGCCATAAGTTGGCAGGGTATGCTCAGACGTGAGTCCCTTGCTCACTTTGCCACTGGATTCAAGCAAGCCTGGCTGAAGACGGCTGAAATGCCAGAAACCAGTCCTAGGAAGCTTGTTTCCGGTCCAGGGAAGGCATGGCTTGGCAGTTCGGGCTGGACTGTTTCCATGAGGCACAGGGTCAGACTGATTTGCATATGGCCATGTCTGAACTGGGGTGGCAGAGTGGGCTAAAGAACGGTGATGGATCAAACCCAGATCTGTTGACTGGGTGTGAGTGTTTGATTGGTTCTGATGCTCCGTCCATCACCACCCCCTTTTGTAACGCTTTGTTCGCCATAAGTTGGCAGGGTATGCTCAGACGTGAGTCCCTTGCTCACTTTGCCACTGGATTCAAGCAAGCTTGGCTGAAGATGGCTGAAATGCCAGAAACCGGTCCTAGGAAGCCTGTTTCCGGTCCAGGGAAGGCATGGTTTGGCAGTTCGGGCTGGACTGTTCCCATGATGCACAGGGACAGACTAATTTGCATATGGCCATGTCTGAACTGGGGTGGCAGAGTGGGCTAAAGAACGGTGATGGATCAAACCCAGATCTGTTGACTGGGTGTGAGTGTTTGATTGGTTCTGATGCTCCGTCCATCACCACCCCCTTTTGTAGCGCTTTGTTCGCCATAAGTTGGCAGGATATGCTCAGACGTGAGTCCCTTGCTCACTTTGCCACTGGATTCAAGCAAGCCTGGCTGAAGACGGCTGAAATGCCAGAAACCGGTCCTAGGAAGTTTGTTTCCGGTCCAGGCAAGGCATGGCTTGGCAGTTCGGGCTGGACTGTTCCCATGAGGCACAGGGTCAGACTGATTTGCATATGGCCATGTCTGAACTGGGGTGGCAGAGTGGGCTAAAGAACGGTGATGGATCAAACCCAGATCTGTTGACTGGGTGTGAGTGTTTGATTGGTTCTGATGCTCCGTCCATCACCACCCCCTTTTGTAGCGCTTTGTTCGCCATAAGTTGGCAGGGTATGCTCAGACGTGAGTCCCTTGCTCACTTTGCCACTGGATTCAAGCAAGCCTGGCTGAAGACGGCTGAAATGCCAGAAACCGGTCCTAGGACGCTTGTTTCCGGTCCAGGGAAGGCATGGCTTGGCAGTTCGGGCTGGACTGTTCCCATGAGGCACAGGGTCAGACTGATTTGCATATGGCCATGTCTGAACTGGGGTGGCAGAGTGGGCTCAAGCACGGTTATCGATCAAACCCAGATCTGTTGACTGGGTGTGAGTGTTTGATTGGTTCTGATGCTCCGTCCATCACCACCCCCTTTTGTATTGCTTTGTTCGCCATAAGTTGGCAGGGTATGCTCTGACGTGAGTCCCTTGCTCACTTTGCCACTGGATTCAAGCAAGCCTGGCTGAAGACGGCTGAAATGCCAGAAACCGGTCCTAGGAAGCTTGTTTCCGGTCCAGGGAAGGCATGGCTTGGCAGTTCAGGCTGGACTGTTCCCATGAGGCACAGGGTCAGACTGATTTGCATATGGCCATGTGTGAACTGGGGTGGCAGAGTGGGCTAAAGAACGGGGATGGATCAAACCCAGATCTGTTGACTGGGTGTGAGTGTTTGATTGGTTCTGATGCTCCGTCCATCACCACCCCCTTTTGTATCGCAGTAGTTGGGGGTGGCACAGATTGACAACGCCGAGAGGTACTGCCCTAGTGGAGACCCTGCTACCCTGCCATGCCCCCCCAGGGACAACCACTTGAACACCCACAGAGGATACTATTTCAACTGCAGGGCTCACCACGCACACACCACAGTGTGGAGGGCTTTTTGCTGGTGCAGGACTCTTCGGTAGCCGGAACACCGCTGAGAACTCTGCCTCTCTGTTCCACTGCTCTCTCTCCCCCCAAGAAGTGACGAGAAGGGGGAAGTGCTCTGTTTGGCAGGAGAGACCGAACTGCTCGTGCCCCCCTTGTGGCCTGTTGTGTGGGTGAGAGAGGGGTGAGGCAGGTCCAGGCACGGTTGAGGGCCTTCGACACTCGCCTGTGTACTCGAAGAGGCAGTATCATCGCTATTAAAGGTACGTGAGGCACACGGCCAACAAGAATCACTTACAGATGAGGGGATCCTACTATAGACTGCCCGTGCCGCCCCTACACCTGCCTCTTTGGGGTTGTCTGGGGGCCTGGCAGGTCTCACGGGGCAGTGTACAATGATATGAAAGGCCCCTTTCAGTGGAGGGGTCCTCCTCCTCCCCGACGTGGGACTTGCCACCAGACCCCCAAGGAGGGCGTGGGTCCACGTACCTCATGGGTAGAAAAAGGGGTGCGGGCCTTTGGGGCACCAGAGCGTTCAGACCATGGATCGCCCGGGATCTGCACCCAGTCAAGAAGACTCCCAGAAAACCCCCATAGAGAAGAAATTAGACAAGATACTGGAGGCAATTGCAGACTCATGACAGGAGCTTCCCAGCTGGGTAGATTCAGTTGCCATAAACGTGGGGTTGCTCAGTGTTGATCAAAAGAAGCTCAAGACCAGAGTCAACAATGCAGAGAATGCTATAACAGAACTGCGACCCGGCCTCAGAGACTTAGAAGGCAAAGTCCAATCGCTTACCACTAAAGTCCAGGAACTTGATGACAGGGTGGAGGACTCCAAGGGGCAATCCCGCTGCAACAACCTCTGTATAGTGGGCTTCCCGGAGGGGTAGGAGGGGTCCAAACCCACACAATTCTTTGAGGACTGGCTGCTGAAAGCAGTGGCAACTGTGAAGTTGTCGCCTCACTTTCTGATCGGATGTGCCCATCAGGTCCCGGCCTGTAAGCTACCCACGGGGTGCTGCCACGCAGAAGACTCCAGGGCCTCAAAGGATTGCCTGTCGAGTTCTACAAGGCCTATGAGTCACTATCAGCCCCCATACTGCTGGAACTGTACCAGGCCGTGCTCACGGAGGGTTGCCTCCTGCAGTCTCTTCGCAAATCATTATTAGTATCCTTGCCCAAGCCCGACAGCGACCCAGTGAAAGTTACTTTGTATCGCCTGTTATCTATGTTGGGAGAGAATTATAAAATACTCAGTAAGATCATAGTGGTCCATCTGTTAGAACACATGCCACGCCTGGTGCACCCAGACCAAAACAGTTTCTTCCCAGGAAGATCTACACTCTCTAAATCCGACACATACACAGAGTAATGGAGCTAGCACCAGCCCAGTGGCCAAACATGGCTTGCCTAGTATTAGATCTAGAAAAGGCATTTGACATGGTGGACTAGGGCTACCTTTTTGTGGTCCTCAACATGGCTGGTATCACCAGGTGACTGCAGCAACTTATCTGGCTCTTTTACCCTGACCCCAGGCTTGGGTGAAAATTGGTCACCTTGTTTCACCCCCGTTTGCAGTAGCAGAGGAACCCACAAAGGCTGCACCCTTTTGCCGCTCTTTTTCGCCCTCGTGATGGAGCTGTTAGCCTAAGGCTCCATCAATGCGGCGAGGAGTGGGGAATCTCCCTGGCTGAAGGTGTGCACACAGTCTCACTTTATGCACATGATTTACTCATCTATATCTGAGACATCCGGTAAGGGATCCCTGAGATTGCGGAGGCTCTCAACCAGTTTTGCAAGGCCTCTGGACTAGGGGTGAACTGGTCCAAATCGTGCACTTTCTCAATCTGAGCGGGTTGTCCCCTGCAACAATTAACGGTAAACACCCACTTATTGAAATGGGAGCCTAGTACATTCTTATATTTGGGGATCCGTATGTACCACGATACATAGGATCTTATTGATGGGAACCTTACTAGGGCCAGAACCTCCCTGCCCTCAGATGACTTTTTGGACCACCTTTCCTCTCACGGTTCCAGGAAGAATATCATTATCTAAAACGGTGATGCTCCCCTGTCTCCTGTACTTCTTTCATAATCTTCCAATGTATATCCCATGGTCCACCTTTCGGTCCCTACATGTCACACTGGGAACCTTCATATGGAACAGGTGAGGAGATTAGAGGCACTGAGGAAGCAACAGCTGCCCGTCGACGAGGGAGTTTGGGGACACCCAACTTTGAGAATTACTATCTGGCAGCAAGCTGCAGTGGCCTGTGAGATGGTTGGTAGGGCGTCAGACAGAAGAACTCGGTCTACGAACTGTGACCTTGGTGCAAGCAGTGGTTTGCAGTGTGCTGCTTCCTCAGGCACGATCCCCCCGAGGGATCATCAACTTTCTGCCCATAGCATACGTAGGGGATTACGACCTATGCCATCAATCACCCTGTACTCCCCAGAAATCAGACTGAATATCATTGACCCATTTTGTGAGACACTCGGGCGGGCGGGACACTTGTGGTGACATGGACTGAGTCTGAGTTGGGGACGCTGGGCGACCTGCTTTAGGATGGTGCGCTTATCCCCTTTGCCCAATTACTTGAGGAGTACGAGCTACTGGCGGAACATTTCCTAGCCCATGGTAGGCTGTTGGCTGAACTGGGCCGGTTGTGGGGTATCACGGACTCAGAACCAGAGCAACATCCGCTCATACACACCCTTCACATCATGGGTAATAGATGGAAACTCATTACCTGTTTTGAACGGGCATTAGCACACACCACACTTGACCATTTATAGGTGACACCTCAATGCTGGGAATGGGATACAAGCCGAGACTTAACACCCAAAGAGTGGGAAAAGGCCTTGCACTATCTGAGGAAGTGTCCCAGAATGCAAAAGTCCAAGACATACAACACAATATTCTTCACAGGGCCTACCTCACCCCTGCAAGTCTGCATAGAATGTTTGGATCTTCTCCTCTCTGACACAGGTGCTGCGCGCCGCATGCAGATATAGTGCACATGTTCTGGAGCTGCCAGGTGGCCAGGGACCTCTGGCAGGGATTTACAGGAGCAATGCTGGAGGTGACAGGCTGCGAGGGGTTTCTCACAATTGTAGGGGTGTTATTGGGTACATTCAAATGTAAAAAAAACACGTGGCAACCAACCGATTTCCTGACCAGGATCTCCTTATAGCACAGCCTTCCATAGCAATGAATTGGAAGGCGCACACTCTACTGACCATGAGTCATTGGTGCGCAGTGCGACCGCTTAAGGCAAAGCCGAAGCGGTCGCACTGCGGAGTGAAGAAGTCCGGGGGCAATGTAGATCGCCATAGTCACCTGTTGGGATTGTCTATTAAGTAATTTCCAAAGATTCAGGGAAATCCCTGGTAAAGTATACAGGGGAGGTCTCTCTGCTTCCCTCGGATGACATCCTTTACATCACATGCGATACATCGCATGCCATTACAATGCAGTCGTTACAACGACCACGTTGTTAGATCTCAAACCATTACAACACAAGTCGTTACAACGACTTGTTGTAGGGGCAGAAGGTGTTGGATTTCAAATCCAAAATCTACCCTACTGTTGCACAGACTGGAGTTGGAATAGTGAATTATACTATTCCAACATCCAGTGGCTCCCTACAGCAAGTCGTTGTAACAACTTGCGTTGTAATGGTATGCGTTGAAACAACACGGTCGTTGTAACGACCGTGTATTAATGGCATGCGATGTATCGCATGCGGTGTAACATCACATATTCCTTCCCTCCCTCATGCGGGACTGCCCGCTGCCCTACTGGTTCCTTTATGTGGGTGGTCTACGGGTCTCCCTCCCATGAATCTGAGTCCTATCCACTGGGAAGCGAAATCCTGTGTATGGTCGTGTGTGGTGGGGGGCGGGCATACACAGTTCAGCACAGCGTACAATATAGTAATCAAAAAAAGGGTGGTGTAGAGGCTCACATATTTTGTCGGTTGACTGGAAGGATGGCCTGATCTAATGTGGCATGACTCTCATTGTTGTGATCTGAAGGTTTACAATGTTACTGTTCACTTGTTTAAAATATACGAATATATGACGTTACAACTCAAACAATTACAAGGCATGCTTTTACATTGCAGTTTTTACAACACAACTACCATTACATCGCATGATTTTACAATGCATACATTACAATGCATTTTTTAAAACTACCATTACAACGCATTCCATTACAACGTATACCATTACAACATATAATACTTTTAGTACAATGGTAGGATAAGTGTAGGTGCAACAGTAGGGAAAGTGTTGGCTAGCGTAGGGGTAAAAATGACTATTCCCACTCCAGTGAGTGCAACAGTAGAGAAAGTGTTGGATAGCGTAGGGGTAAAAATTACTATTCCCACTCCAGTGAGTGCAACAGTAAGGAAAGTGTTGGATACCGTAGGGGTAAAAATTACTATTCCCAACTAACCCAAAACCCATAACCACCTTAAAACTTAAAATTCTCCATTAGTAACCTTATAATGCGTTGTGATGGCATGCGTTGTAATGGCATGCGTTGTAATGACATGCGTTGTAATGACATGCGTTGTAATGGCATGCGATGTAAAGACAATTACGTCGTAAAAGTTGCGTTTCAAAGGCCTTGCGATGTAATGCCTGCGTTGTAATGGACGTTTCCCAAACATAGTGCTTATGCCTAAACGCTTTCTGCACATGAATTTTGTCTACCACAGCATTGTACATTATGTATCGCAATGAAAACAAATGAAACTGGTTAAAAAAAGGGGGGGTTTGATACAGTGCTAACCTAACTCCAAGGAGCCGCTAAACATTTTCCAGCAGACAGACATTGTTTCTTGGTTGGAGCCGGAACACCTCAAATGTGTGCTGTTGCTGCACTCTGGTTAAAACTAGAGCACATATGCAAGATTTGATCAGTGGGAATCAGAAACATGCATATTAGCAGTTCTAGACAAGACTCAAGACAATGAATTAATGCGTTTGTTTAATAAGGACTTCCGGTCTCTGTAGGTGGCAGAACAAGAGTGTGAATAATCCAATTCGACAACAGTTTTGACATTCCAAAACCTGCTAAACTAGCTTTGGCCACCACAGTAACAACTATGCATAACATCAGTCTCAGGGGAAAGCAGAGTTCATTCACAGCAATGCTCTGCGAAAAATGCAATTTAGCGTAGTTCCTATGGTTTTTGAATTACTGGATACATGTATAAATATATATACATATGGCCCATTGAAATAGCAAGGAGGTTATTCCTGTATTGCCAGGCAAAAATTCCAGCGACATTTAAAGGGATGTTTGGAATTCTTCGCAGTATTTCAAAAATGCCTAATACTGTTTATTTATTATTCCCCAATTATTCATTATTCCACAAGTTCTTGACAGTGGTCTGATGAACCCTAGAGTCCCCATGATGGAAAACACTGCTCTGGGATCTAGATGAAGTCCGAAAATTAACAAGATGCACTAAAACATTACTAAACATGGACCTGATCATCAACAAAGTAGACCCAGTAATGCTCTGATGATAGAGGGAGGCCCTGTAGATCCAGGAAAAGCTGCAAGGCATGGATAAGATCATGACAATCGAAGAACTAACATACCAAGCAGGGGAATGACACCCTCAAGGAGAGAGGAGAATAGATTGAACCCTTTGAAATCCTCTAGTGTGGTAGATACATGAAACATGACACTGTGTGCAACTTTTTCCAGTTACCCATTGTCATTGCTCTGTACAATACAGATAATGGTTAAAGAGAGGGGAACGGACTGCGTGTCAGGGGTTGGGGTTCTGCCTCACCCCGCTATTTCAATCTAAAACTGAAAAATGGAGCACTGTCCATGATTGTTGCTGAACAAAATTGCAATAAACGTAGTAATAACAAAATTACTGCAAACTCAAGAAAATAGGCTAAGAGACTCATCAAATGTAATGATAAAACTTGCTGTATGAAGTATGGAAAAGGTCACTGGAAACCAGCAACTCAGATGTAGATCTACTGAAATTAAAAAAACTAAAAAATAAATTGGGGTGAAACAATGTGAAAGAAGTATCAGGTATAAAACGAGGTACTTTCCAATTTCCACAAAAGAAAGTCTGTAGTACCAGAAGTGATAGTTTGAACCTGAAATACTAAGGGGTTCATTACGATGTCAGGCGGAAAGCCTCCGCCCGACACCAACTCGGAATTGGAACCGACCGACTTGCAGTTGGTGGTTCTGACCGTAGGATTACGATGCGACCGAACATTGTCCGGTTGGAGTCCCATTGTTGCCTATGGGAGATCGTGTTCCGCCCGACAACCAGCCGAAACACAGGCTCCAATGGGGAAATGGGGTGTTTGCGAAAACCCTGCACCCTGTGGCAGGCACCCCACGGTGCCTGCCACACAGTGCAGGGTTTTACAGGGGACTCCCTTAGGTACCCCTTTGGCCATCAACTGTAGGTCGAGGGGTCTAGGGGGCCCTGCCAGGGGCCCCCAAAGTCACTTTCTAACAGCCTTTTCGTGTCAGACATGCCAACGCAGAAAGGCTGCTGGAAATTGGCATTGTAATCCCGAGGGCGGAAACGTTGTCCATAGGGGTGTACGATGCAGTCCCGACCGACAAGAATACTCCACGAGTCGCTCTGAATGTATTCGGAAAGACCGTGCGGTTTACATTCCGACCGTGAACCTCGTAATCGGGTGGTCAGAATGTAAACCGACCGAGCCAGTCGGAAGGGCTCCAACGTGGTCGAGGAGATTCTGAGTGTCGGGAGGGGGATTTCCACCGACATCGTAATGAGTCCCTAGGTTTGTAAAAAACTATATTTCTTTTTTATATAGTTTCAAAAATAATCCTAAAACCTATCTAAGTAATAAACTAATTCATTACTAAAAATACTTCCATCACTCACAAACCTCTGTCAATTCAATGAAAATATGCTTCCAGGACTTTTACGTACCTCCATGGGATAGAGCCTTACGACTATGTTAACATTTATGAATATCTAATTATTTGGACCTTCTCTAAGATATCACAGGTATGATTCTCTCTTGACCAATGATTTTGTAAATATTTTCTCTGCACTGCACTTTCCTTTATCTTTGTAATGCTATGTAGAGTGTTCTGCTCGCCTTATGTGGGTATGTTCCATTGGAAAGAAACCAGGGAAACTCTTTCCTCCTCTCAAATAGATTCTCCAGGGAGTGATAGAGGAAAACCAATAAGGGCAGTCAAACCTCAGGTTTTTTTACATGAAGTGTTGCTTTATAAGCTGGACAGTCATAAAACACATGTCCAATAAAGACGAAATGAAAGCACCTAAAATAGAGATTGAGTAACCTGGATTTATTTGTATGCTTACACAGCATTAGAGCACTGAATGAAATAAAGTATCATGTCTGCTGACAACAGTATTGCTACAAAATGCCCCACGGTAAACACCCTGAACATGGTTCACAAAAGGAATCATAATTCTGCACTCCTAGAAGTACTATACCTCAAGGATGCAGATTTATGATTTTCCCAAATTCACAAAACTCATCAGTAGTACACCTGAAAAGCTGCAAAAGCCACAGCATTAAAAGAGTACTGCGGAGTGACTCATATGATTTTTTCTAAGGCTATTGTACCGATGTGTCATTGTACGTTGAGTATTCTCTGTGGAAATGCAGCCCAATGTGCAAATGTAATTTTTTTGGTTTATTTTTTTGTGCACATATAAAACATTGTTCCCTAAAGAGAACCCTTTCTTCCTTACATCCACTTCCCGAACACCCCCACAAAGATTGAGGGTGCCCACTGCTTGAGTAAATCTCTGGGCCTTTCAAGGCTGAACATGTAGAGAGGGGGATTTTGTGAATGCCAACAAACTCAAGGCAAACCACACCTTGAAGCTCACACTCCTCACCCCTTTCATGGGCCTTACCACTGGTCAATTCTACGCAAATGCAGCAGAGAATTGCTCATAAGTAAAACCATTTACGCCTAGCAGGTACCCTTTTGTGGGTAGCTGTAGGGAGAAAGAGGAGCTAATTGCAGACATAAAAAGAAGGATTAGGGCTTTAAATGGCCTTGCGAATGGGGCCCACTGTTGCCACAGATATAGAAAACGAAGTCTTTAAAGACTGGTCACCAGTCTTCTTGAAATAACTTCAGAGATAATACCTGTTCCATATCCCATATTGTAACAAACATGAGCACACAAACTCATTAAAGGGAAAGTAAACATTGTTTTTAATGTTCCTCCTTAGTGGAGATGTGCTATATTAAAGACTACTCAACATATGAATCTAGCATGTATTCCATCTTGTGAAGAGCAACTTTTTCCAGTCTTAAAATCAAGTAATGACGGCAAATGATATTCAATGCTCACTAATAACTAAAACAATGAATTTGGAGAAGCACTTAACGAGGTTCCCCACTATGTTGAGGCTAAGGATTGGCAGGTAGTCAAACATTTTTAATCTTAGGCTGAAAATCTGAAGATGAATCTGTGGTTAAAGCTCATAAGGAAAGAATTGGAGACTCTGCATCCCATTAACTGGTTTCGGACAAGTATAGGTTTTGACCAACTTCTGTTCTCTCAGGACCAGAATCAAACGGGTATGATATTACTTTATTGGGCATTCTTTTGGCATCACTGTGATAGACCCAACTTGACACAAGAAATTAAAGCATTTCTTCATTAGAAGCCTGAACCACAGCAGAGCAGTGTGCTGTGCATTGAAAAATGATGTGTAGGTTGTAGTGTAGTGTACGAGGAATGTTTTGTGGCAGTAGTGTGTGGAGTGAGACAAGTAAATGAATGGTAAATTCAGATTGGTAGTCAGTGCAGAACTGATTGTGAGTGCTTGGTGCATTGCCTTTTCTGTGCGAAGGGTGGTACGTGTTTGATATCTCAGTGTTCTGTGTACAGTTTGTGTTAACAGGCCTTCTTGCTGAGTGAAGAATTATTTACAAGTATCTTGCTGAGGCTGGGAATGTTCTCGTGGAGACAGTTTTACGAGTCAGATGGGGCTGGGACCGATCACTGAAGACCCTGCTTGCTCCTGGGTTCGACCTTGCCACACTGTTAGCTGTATGTAGTTTAATAACGATCACTGTGTACTGGCAACATGTGGACATTGGTTACTTGGACATGCTAGGCCTCCTGCCCCCCTAACAGCTATGAAAGAGCATCTTGCTTCCCTAGGAGGAAAGGTAGTGGTAGTATGCCTGGCCATGGGGCAGCTGGGCTGATAGTGCACAGCTCTAAAGCCACAGGAAAAGTGGGGGTGACATGAGTGCAGCAGATGAAGACATGTTGTGGAGCCCCAGGAGGACCAAGGCACCAAGTACAGGTAACATTAACATTTTCCGTCAATTTATAGGAACAGTCCCACCACCACCAGCAACCGGTCGCCCGCAGAAGCTGGAGCAAGATCACAGCCGACCAGCTCGCCGCTTCCCTGAGCCAGCACCCTCCCGCCAGCTCAGCGAACCCCAGCCAGGCCGCCGACAACCTCACGAAGTGGATCAGCAACTGCGCGGACGAACTCGCCCCACTGAGGACCCCGCCCAGCAGATCCGGCAGCAAGAAGGCCCCATGGTTCACCGACGAACTCAAGAGCTCCAAGAAGAACTGCCGAGCCCTCGAGAAAGCCTGGAGAAGGGAGCCAACCCCGGACAACATGACCACCCTCAAGCTTGCCACCCGGAAGCATCACCAACTGATCCGCGACACCAAGAAAACTGCATTCAAGGACCGGTTGGATAACAACGCACACAACAGCAAGGAACTCTTCAACATCGTGAAAGAGCTCTCCAACCCCAACGCCGGAAACAACGACACCACCCCATCGCAAGAACTCTGCAACTCCCTCGCCTCCTACTTCCACAACAAGATCGCGGACATACACAACAGCTTCAACACCCTACCGACGAACGCCACGTCCAACCCGACCGAACCACCGCCCCCCACCTCCACCCGCCGCGCCTGGACCCCGATCTGCACCGAAGAAACCGTCCGCATGATGAACTCCATCCACTCCGGATCTCCGACCGACCCCTGCCCTCACCACGTCTTCAACAAAGCCGACGCCGTCATCGCACCCCACCTGCGGGACATCATCAACACCTCCTTCACCACCGCCACCTTCCCTGAGAGCTGGAAGCATGCCGAACTCAGCGCTCTACTCAAGAAACCAACAGCGGACCCCACCGAACTCAAGAATTACCGCCCCATCTCGCTGCTCCCGTTCCCAGCCAAAGTCATCGAGAAGACCGTCAACAAGCAACTGGCCGCCTTCCTCGAGACGAACGGATCCCTCGACCCCTCACAGTCTGGCTTCCGAGCCAACCACAGCACCGAGACCGCCCTCATCGCTGCCACCGATGACATCCGAACCCTGATGGACAACGGAGAAACAGCGGCCCTCATCCTCCTAGACCTCTCCGCGGCCTTCGACACCGTCTGCCAACGCACCCTAGTGCAGCGCCTCCGCAACGTCGGAATCCAGGAGAAGGCACTGGAATGGATCATCTCCTTCCTCGACGGAAGAACACAGAGAGTCCGTCTACCACCGTACAAGTCAGAGGCCACCAAAGTCATCTGCGGCGTCCCTCAAGGATCCTCGCTGAGCCCAACCCTCTTCAACATCTACATGAGCCCCCTCGCGGCCATCGCACGCCAACACAACCTCAACATCATCTCCTACGCCGACGATACCCAGCTGATCCTCTCCCTGACCAATGACCCCGCCGCCGCCAGAGCCAACCTTCACGAAGGAATGAAAGAGGTAGCCGAGTGGATGTCGACCAGCCGCCTGAAGCTGAACTCGGACAAGACGGAAGTCCTCATCCTGGGATCCTCGCCCTCCGCCTGGGACGACTCCTGGTGGCCCCCCGCCCTGGGCACCGCACCCAAACCGACAGACCACGCACGCAACCTGGGCTTCATCCTGGACTCCTCCCTCTCCATGACCAAGCAAGTCAACGCCGTCTCCTCGTCATGCTTCAACACCCTGCGCATGCTACGGAAGATCTTCCGGTGGATCCCCACCGAGACCAGGAAGAATGTCACCCAGGCACTCGTCACCAGCCGACTGGACTACGGCAACGCCCTCTACGCCGGAACCACCGCCAAGCTCCAGAAGAGACTCCAACGGATCCAGAACGCCTCAGCCAGACTCATCCTCGACATCCCACGACACAGCCACATCTCCGGACACCTAAGAGACCTGCACTGGCTCCCGGTCAACAAGAGAATCACCTTCCGTCTCCTCACCCACGCACACAAAGCTCTTCACGACCAAGGCCCGAGCTACCTCAACAACCGCATCAACTTCTACGCTCCCAAACGACACCTCCGATCAGCCAGCCACGCCCTCGCCGCCGTCCCCCGCATCCGAAGAACGACAACAGGAGGAAGATCCTTCTCCTACCAGGCCGCCAAGACCTGGAACTCCCTCCCGACCGACCTGCGCCTGACCCAGGACCACCTCGCCTTCAGGAAGAAGCTCAAGACCTGGCTGTTCGGGCAGTAGCAGCACCCCCCCCCCCCCCCCCCCCCAGCGCCTTGAGACCCTCCGGGTGAGTAGAGCGCTCTATAAATGTCTATGATTGATTGATTGATTGAGATGTTGATGCCTTGTTCCTGAGTTACATGTGCTCCCTGAGAGCTACCCTGGTTTTGAAGAAGCATCTGTTAGTGACACTCCCAATTCTCTGCTGACAGAGCCCTGCACTGCACTGCACAGCACTGCACTGCAATAGAAGCATGTGAGATGAAATTAGGAGCAGGGAGACAATGTTGCTGGAGTCTGCAAAGACTACCAGCGTGCCTCTGGTATGTCTCATATCCACTCGTTAAACTTTATTATTCCTTTATTTTTTTGGCAATCAAATCTGCAGCACTGCCCAATCATAAACAAATGTTTCCTTGAAAACTTGAGGGAAATAGAAACTTTGTTCATGGAAAAAATAATTCTACATTAACTTGAATAGTCCCATAAAATGAGGCCTCCAAATTTAATTTGACTTCAGTGAGAGGGGATGAATACACAAATCCTTCCCCAAATGTGAACTGCTTTGAACACAACTGTGGACCGTTATTTACTGAAACAATATTTAAATGTCACAGATTTGAAAATGCCAGTGTCCTGAGTGTTCTTGTTATTGTCACATAACCTGAAAAGAATTTAGTCAAATAAACATTGCATAGAAGAAAGTGTAAGCAATGCCACCGATGCAAAAATCTATTCACTAATGTATAATGTATCACTACTGTTTTGATAGCTTTCTCTTACATCAGCTGTTTGGCTAAAGGATTGTTCACGCTTGATGGATTTTCTTGCACCAAGGACACTCCAAATGAAGAGGCTAGAGGGGCACTCAATAATATGAAGGGAGAAGAGGTCAGTTGCGTCTTATCCTTTCTTTTCCAAGGTCACGTGCACCAGTCTCATCCTTTCTTCCATTGAGTCACTGATGGGGGACCACCGTCTGCTTTCCATTGTCAGGGAATGTCCCTTTTAGTCACAGTGAGGCCCAGCCAGAGTTACACCGATTTGTAATGGTCCATTACAATGTCAGTGGTGATGTGAAAGAGAATCAATTTAAAGACATGAGGTATAGGTTGCCCTACCACTCAGCCCAAACAGAAGAGTATTTGTTCCCAGTATAGGCGCAGCTTTGTACATCCCCAAGTAGCGTGCAGGATAGCTCCCTCATGCATATTACAATGTAGGCGGATTGATGAGGTAATTCCCCCATCTGCTGGAGCCTGTGTCTCGTGAGGTATCTTCTATGAAGGTATTTTAATTGAATGAGATGGAAATGTGTTGCTATTGCTGAGTGGCTCTGGGACGCCCTCGCCTCTGCCCATTCGTCATCGGAGGTAGGGCCCAGGTCTTGCTCCCAGGTGGTTCTCAATGTCTCGAAAGTATCAGGCATATGATGTATAAGTGAGCGACAGACCTGGGTTATTTTGTGGGCTCCCAGTTTGCCATGGAGCAGCTTTGCCTAGCCCCATTGTTCTCTCTGATTGCCAACTGGGGAGTGAAAGCGATTTTCTACGCTGACGACACCCAGTTGGTTTTCTCATTCAAGGAGCAGACGAACGATGTTTTTAAGAATTTTTAAGGTTGCTTGCGCGACATAGCTCTTTGGATGAACTCTAATAAATTAAAGCTCAACGCTGGGAAGACAGAAGTTCTGTTCTTCGGGCAGGGCCCAGTCCCAGATGCAGATTTATGGTGGCCGGCAGAAATGGGCCCACTGCCTTCCCCCGCCAAATGGATTCGAAATTTGGGGGTGAGATGGGAGTCTGACCTCTCCTTCCTAGCGCAAATACAGCAGGTTTCTGCAATCTGTTTCAGCAAATTAAAAAATCTCTGGAAAGTTTTGCACTTTTTACCGGAAGACTGCCGCAAATCAGTAGTACATGCCACAGTTACATTAAGCTAGACTACGCCAATGGCCTGTATCTTGGCCTTCCCAAATATGCCATTCATCGCCTTCAGATGATTCAGAATGCGGCTGCGAGACTGGTTTGTCGCATACCGTTTCGACACCATGTCTCTCCGCATCTTCAGAAGCTCCACTGGTTGCCAGTGGAGAAAAGAATCATATTTAAGGCCATGACATTGGCCTATCTGGCTTTGAACGGAAAATGCCCGAGATATCTGAAGGAAAGACTGTGTTTATACAAGCAAAATCGTGCGCTGCAATCTAATTCCCATGTATTGCTACGAACCTCACGCTTTGTGAAATCACGCATGGGTGGCAGAACATTCACGGTCAGAACGGCCTTACTGTGGAATGCTCTGCCAGGTCACCTGTGGCAGGCGGTTTCAGAAACTTGTTTTCGCAAGGCTTTGAAGACGTGGCTCTTTAGGGCAGATTAATAAAGGGCGGTTAGCCTTCTACCATCTCTGACGTTATTTTTTACCTGATGTTCCAGCGCCGGACACCCCTGCTAGGGGTAGCTCTCGCGCTTTATAAGTTTCAGTATTATTATTATTATAAGGGAGTTGTATTCACGGAGGCCTTCCAACCCTCTAAAATGTAGTTATAGGGCATATCGTACTTGTAAATATTTGTAGACTTTGCTGCGGTGTCGATTGAATTTGATCTGTAAGGTCTGGTAAGTTTTTAGTGTTGTGCCCTCCATCAGATTTTCAAGTGTGGAAATACCTATGACGGCCCACTTATGGAATCCCTCTAGAGTTGCCACATGGTGTAAGATGGAGCCTTCCCACAGAGGCGTCTGTCCTGTACATTTTGTTAAGCTATTCTATAGCCACCTCATTTCATAAGTTGATTAACTATTTACCCCCTTACCCAAAAAATCAATCATTCAGGGCTTTGTATAACGTGGCTACTCACCCGTGAGGGCCTCAAGGTGCTGGAGTCTGGGCGCAGGGGTTCAGTTGTAGAGCCAGGTCTTGAGATCCTTCCTGAATTGCATCCTTCTTGAATTGGGTGAGCCCCAGTCTGCTCAAGGACACAGTTCCTGTTCAATTAAACAGAAACTGGTTCCCTCAAAGAGAAGAACTCTCATACGTCTCAGACACAAGTTCCATCTAATACTATTTCCATTCCCTCTGCTGATTGCCCCCTCCCCCTCAAAATTGAGAAAAGTCTCATTCTTGGGAAATCCCTTTCTCAAGTGCTAATCAGGTGACTTTTTGGTCCAGCATGACCTTTCTGAGTCTGACAACTCCTATGAGGTTAATCCACATGATACGGATGAGGATAACCTGGAGGATCTAACAATTTCTCAAGGTCTACAAAATATTCCTTCTAATCCCTCTGTGTCAATCCTAGACTCTTTGGGTTCCCCTTATTTGGATCCTGACATAATAACGAACAGCAGGTCAGATGAATGGGCCCCTTCTGCTCCTATTTCCTCTTTCCTATTCCACCGGATAAGGAAAAGGATGGATAAATCCAATCTGAATAAACTCTGCAATGAGTCTCCAAACCCTTCTACATATTAGAAGAGACGTCGCCACATTAAGTATAATAATCCCTTTTTGCCCTCCCTTTCCGCAATTACTCTTGAATCCTCAGGGTCAACCCCACAATCTAGTGCTCAAGGGACATCATCTTATGACTTGGAAGATATCAGGTCAGCCTCCTATGTCTAAGGACTTTTGTCAGAGGCATTGTCCATTATCAAAGATTCCTGGGCTCCTTCTACTCAATCCGGTTTTAAATACACCTGGGCCTCTTGGGTTACCTGGTGTTGGGAAAGGAAGATATATCCTATATCTGCATCTGCGGTAGATGTAGTAAATTGTCTTGTTACCCTTTTTGTATCTGGCAAGGCTTACAAGACAATCAACTCCTCCCGGGCAGCTATTCTTGCAGGTCATGTTCTAGTAAAAGGAGAAACACTTCTTAGTGTGTAGAGCCCTCAAATCAATCCAACTCAAGATTCCTTCAAAGCCCTCAACCTTCTGGCATGTAAAGATAGTATTAGATTTTATTCTACCTTGGCCGCACAATGATTAATCGTGAAAACAAATGTCTGCAAAATTAAATATGCTTTTATGCTTGTTATCATTTAGAAGGGTTTGAAATGTCAAGGCACTTGATATTGATAACAAATCTTTTTCTCCTCAGGGAGTAATGTTTGATCTTACAAGGCATACAAAAGCTAATTCTTCCTCAATTTTGTATTCTTCTTTTCATAAAGTTATGTGTGATCCCATGCCTTCGTTGTTATAAAACCCAAACTGCTACTTTTCATCCTTAAACAATATCTAAATTACTGATCTCTTTCAAGAAAAGTACGCTCTCTTCCTCTTTTTTTTCCCTCCGAATTATACGGGTGGGGTAACTACCCCCCCCCCCCTTGTTTCAAAGTCTCCAGAAAGTCATCCACCTCCTGCAGACTCCTAAGGTTGTGCATGTTGTTATTATACATAACCCTCAGGGTCGCAGGAAATTTGAGCTGGGCTGTGGCCCCCTGTGAGAAGGTGGCCTGGTGTATGCTATCGAAACCACCCTTATGGTGATTTAAGAGGTCAAAGATAACCTTAGAAGCCCACAGTTGCCTGCAGAAACACAGGAAAATCTGGTCCAAATGGGCAATATACGGGGCATAGACTTGCCTCCCCTGCCGTGTACCGACCCTGCATGTTTCTGACCTGTGCACACCACCAACCAGTGGGTCGCCTGGGACGATGAGCTCAGTCATGTATGTGTTTACAGCTAATCAGGTGTAGTTTGGGGAACAGTATGGTAACCTGTGTCGCACCTGATGTTCCACAGGCCAGTTTGATTTGTGCATATAATCAGATGGTTGTAAAGTGATATGTATCAAATGTATGCTTCGGGCACTGCCTGCCCTTGTACCATCGAAAATCAATAAAAAATTGTTGTTAAAAAAAAGATAACCTTATAAAGGTATCCAAGTGGTAGCTATGGAGAGCAACCTTCAGGCTTAGACTTGAAGGAATGTTGAACAGCTTGTTTTACCAGAATGCAACCCTATAGTATTGGGTAAATGAAAGGAGAACCACACAGTAGTTAAAAAAATATGTATTTATTAATATAACACACTCTAAGTACTACACAGTATCTTCTACACGAAGATACTCACAAAGCACACAATACTGTAGCACAGAAACAATAGTAAAAGGACTAATACACATTAGGCTCCAGGGGGAGACCAACCCATATACTAAAATAGTGGTATAAGAACCACGACTCGAGTCAAGACAGTGTCTAGAGGATGTAGAATTGATGGGACCCCAAGGAACCACCCAAGGTGGGTAAGTAGGGACCCCACAGAGGACGGGTGCAGTGTGGGAAGTCGCGGTTGCAGTTTTAAAGTTTAAGGACCCTTCTAAGTGGATTTCGAAGAAATCCCGTGGAAGTTAGGAGGTTGAAGAGCCACCCCACCCATGGATACTGTAGTACCAGAGTTACCTATCCCAGGAAAGCCAGGTGCATAGGTCTGAAGTGGCGTCGGAAAGCGCTGTCGATCTCTATGGAGGACTTTGAAGAAGAGCCACTACTGGGAAGAAGAAAAGTGTCCGTCTGAATCCAAAGGTTGATTCTTGAAGAAGAGTACCTGAAAACAGAGGGGACAGAGTCTGGGTCACTCAGGAGTGACCAGGAGCTCGGTAGACGAATGCCCACCGATGTCGGGTGCTTCAGGTGCATTGAGGGAGTACTTGACTTTGCAGCAACAGGAACCAGGAGATGTCGAGGATGACCAGGAGCTGGAAGTGAGCTGTCCCACAAAGGATGTCGAGTGCTGAGGGGTCGGTGTCCGGCTGGAGCACCAAGAAGCCTTGGCTGCGGCAACCAATGCAGAGGGTCAAGGAAGGTTACGGTTTGAGCCAACAAGGTCCAGGAGACTCACCACACACAGGGGAGTCAGGGCTGGAGCAACCAGGGGAGCACAAGAAAAGCAGTGTTGATCCTTAAGAGGACCCACAGGCCAGAGGCACAGGAGTCGCAAGGGGACCTCAAACAGTTTCACAAAGCAGCAGCCCACGGATCACTCGGTGCTAGGAGGCCAGAGTTCTTTGTAGGAAATGGTGCCAGAGGTTGAGGCTACTCGAAGCCCAGTGCACTTGTTTTGGAAATGTAAAGAAGCATATGCACTTGCAAAAGTACATGGTGCACAGGTGTACGGGTAATGCAGCCCCCACGAGGGATTCTGACCTCAAACTTGGTAAGAGGGCAGCTTGGACCTCGAGGGACTTGGAAACCTACCTTCTGTGTTGTTAGAGCCTTTGGAGTCTGTAGGAGCTCAGGAGCAGAAGACTCGTCAGTTGAGATATGGTGCCTGCAGTTGCAGGGGAGTGACTCCTTCACTCCATGGGAGATATCTTCAGTTGTCCTTGATGTTCCACAGGTTCTGCACGGAGCCTGTATGGTGTACGGGCACAGATGTTGCTTCAGACTGAGTGGGAGACAAAGTTCGGCTCAAACGAAGTCCAGCGAAGTCCAGAGTATCCAGATGGTCAAAGTTCAGTGGTTTCTGGTTCAGAATCTTGTCCACGTCGAATCTAGGGTCCTACAGCCAGGTAAGCCCTCTTGTACCCATGGGAAAGGGTTGTTCAGATTTAGGGGACCCTCCCAGGGGAGGGTCTGGACAGTTAGAAAGTTACTCCCATGTCCTTTGTCCAGTTTCGCGCCAGTGCAGGAGCCAACGGCTCCCAGGACTGGTTTGAACTGGACTATGCACAGGGAAAACAAATGGGCCCCTCATGCAGACCTTAGTTCGCTGGCAAGCGCACCAACCCAAGGCTAATATACTACATCCTGTCTGGGAGGTGGTCACACCTCCCTGTGACAGGATGCCTATTGTTCTGCCTTCCCCTGCTCGAGCTTGGCTCAGCAGCAGGAGGGCAGAAATGTGTCTCTGGTTGGCAAATACTATTTTGGGAAGCCCGGGACTAGAAGGCTGGTACCGTGAACACCAGGAACCTCACAAAGCTCGTTTCTGAGGGGTGGATTCATACCTCCCACACTGGTTACCGGTATGGGGGTATGATTCCAACATGTTTGACACCAAACAAGATAGGGTTTGTTTCAGCCGTTTTAGAGTGGGTCATCACGCGGTCGGATAATGCCCCTCTATATATTGTATATGGCTGCTTCACTGACAACCCAGTAGAGTGGACTCCATAGGCTGCAGGGGTGTCCTGCTTTTGCAGGGGCACCCTCTCAATTAGAACCAAGCACCCTGCCTTCAGGATTGTAAAGGCCTGCTATAGGGGTGAATTATAGGTTTTAAGTGCAGTGACCCTTAGATATAGTAAACCTATATCTTTAGTAAGTGGTGCATGCACCAGCTTACACAGGCTGCAATGGCAGGCCTGTAGGTTCCATTTTGCATGGCCTCTCATGGGTGGCATAATACATGCTTCAGCCCATGGGAGACCTCTGGGGCACCTATGCCCTGGGTACATGGGTACCATATACTAGGGACTGACAAGGGTACCCTAGTATCCAATCTGGAGTGTACTTAAGTACATGACATAACAGTTTAGGGAGAAAGCAGATAGACTGGGGTCCTGATTCGCAGGATCCCAGTCAGACTAGTCAAAAACAGTATTACATGAAGCAAAAAGTGGGGGTAACCATAACAAACAGATCCTACTTTCCTACACCCCCATTTTTTTTTAACTCATCTAGGCACCTACCCATCTTCCATTACCTGTCCAAGGTAAACCTGGAGAGATCTGATCTGATCTCAAAAGAACAATCCTTTACAATTACTGACTTCATTTTCAAGGCCTTAGTCAAGATTTTTTCCTTTAATGCATATGTGTGAAAGCTTAGGAGGATTTTATGTGGTTTAGTCTTATTTGGGTTTCTTCTAAAAGGGTCTCTATGCACCCTTTGGAATCCCTAAATATTTCCTCCTCACTTTCCTCAACATACAGACTTTCCTTTATTAAAGCAACCATGAAAATCTTTATTTCTTCTCCCTCCTTTCCTTCTGGGACTTTCAAGATCCGCAAGTTATTTTTCCTGGAGTTGTTGTCTAAGTGTTCCAGTTTCTTCCGAATTTCTTGGTCTTCCTGGCCTTAAAATCTGCATATCAACTGTAGCCTTGCCCAACTCCTTCAAATCACCCACAGAATTCTCCAGGGTCTGTGTTCTTATAGAAAGGAGGCCTATTTTTTCTCCAATGCTTCACAAAAGCTCCTTATTTCCCCCTGGTTAGCTTCTGATACTGCAAAGCCCTTTCTAATATCCCCAACAAACATATCTTTCAATGACCTAATAGAGATCTCTGGGTTAGCTTCATTAGCCACCATGGGTATATCATCTGCGGGTAGGGATGCCACATCTTGAGAGGAGTTTAGAATTAAGTTATCACCAGGACCTCTTGGTCTTTCCTCTATAGCACCTTGTTTAACGTTCAGAATTATCTGGGGTGCCTCCAATAGTATGAGAGGTTCACTAGTTAGCTCACTGGGGGAAGGCAGTTCTAAGTTGGGTGGTATTTGTTTCACCAAATTCTGTTTGAGTAAGGGGCTGGTGGACGCCCTGAGGCGTACAAGAAAGGGACTAACATCAAGTTCAGAGGAAAGAGGGGATGGGTTCTTCAGGGAGGAGGGGGAGGGTTAAGGGCAAGGAGTGTGGTGCACTTGGTGGGGAGCATAGGGGAGGGAAAAATAGCCTCATTCACCCCAATAAGGCAGCCCATAGAAGTAAAGGATCCAATGTTCCAGTTAATAAGGTTAGTGACAGGACAAGGGAGATGGCTATCCAGGTGTTAACGTAGAATGCTAATGGTCTGCGTGTGAAGGTGAGAAGGGAAATGCTTTTGCACTATCTAAGGGATTCTCCTGCCCAGATAATGATATTGCAAGAAACACACTTGGTAAAGAGTGAATGTATGGAGATTTTCAATAGTCAACCATGGGTTCAACAAGCAGTGTGTACAGAGCAGAGTGCAAATATCAGAGGAATTGCAATATTAATTAAGAAGCAGGTGAAGGCAGGTAAAGATACAGCAGTGGATAAGAGCGGTAGATGGATCATTGCAAAGACAAAAATACAGGGGGAGTTAATAACTTTAGTAGGATCTTATGGCTCAAATGTTGATGATGTGGAGCCGTTCAAGGCAGATCCAATAATTATGGCAGGGGATTTTAATGTAATAATTGATTTAAAATTAGACAAATAAAAAAATAGTAGAGCTATAGCCACCCATAAAACACGTTCATATTTACGGACAATGATGAAGCAAACTGCACTCTGCGATATATGGAGAGAGAGATCAGACGGTCTGCTTGGTTTTTCTTTTCATAATGAAAAGTATGGATTCAGAATTGATTACTTTTTGGTTAGTCTAAGCTTGAGGGATTGCGTTTGGGATATTACCTACTTACCTGCCCATCTATCAGACCACTCCGCTGTTACATTAAATATGGATTTAAAAAGTAGGCACACTGGAAAGAAATGGACTCTAGATCGTACCATACTCTCTGAGACAGACGCAATGAATCACCTGAGAAATGAGGTAGTTGAGTTCTTAAAGTATAATATAGTGTCCGCTTCTGTTACAATCGTTTGGGATACACTTAAAGCCTATATAAGGATTAAACTCACAAGTATCGTATGCTTTAGGAATAGGAGTTATAGAGCACAGGTCAGTCAATTAGAGTCAGAAACGAAAGCTTTAGAAGCAGGGCCAACGAGGGGCAAGGAGGAGGGGTGTAGGCTCCTGGAGGGGGATAAGCTATTATTATTGAAAGAAAAACTAGAAACTATTTTACAGACCCGGATTAATAAGCGCTGGGCAGCTAGCAAGTTGGTTCATTTTGAGTATGGAGAAGGCGCTGGAAATTTACTAGCTTGGAAGGCAAAGATGGATAAAAATAGGTATTTGATAAAGGAAATAGAGGGCACACAGAAAGGGGGCTACATTAACAAATGAGTTAGAAATAGAGGCAGCCTTTAATGAGGATTTTCTGAAACTCTATACAGAAGAGCGGGTAGTGTCGGAGGATGAGGTTAACCATTAGTTAGGGTCAAATATAACTAATCCCCTAGTCTTGGATGGGCAAAATTGTCTTAACCAAGAAATTACTCAGGACAAAGTTAAGAGAGTCATGAATACAAGTAAAAGTGTAAAGGCGGCCGGCCCAGACGGATTACCCATAGAGATATATAGAATCTTGGGAGAAAATGTCATTCCTTTCATGACTTCGATGCTTAATGATAATTTGGGGGAAGACCTACAGCCGCCCAAATCCTGAGGTGAGGCAACAATCACACTGATATTAAAACCACTGAAAAACCCAGCTAGGTGTGAGTCATATAGGCCGATAGCTCTGCTTAATGCAGATTACAAAATCTTTGCAAAGATCTTAGCAGAGAGATTAAGTAAAGTCATAGGGGGGCTGATACACAGTGATCAAAAGGGCTTTATTAAGGGTAGACATCTGCATGAATTAACATATAGCTTGATGGGCGTGATTGACCTAGCCTCGACCCTCTCCATCTTGCTGGCAGTAGTGACCTTAGATGCTGCTAAGGCTTTCGATAGAGTAAACTGGCTATACTTAGCGACTATTTTGAAGAGATATAATCTGGGTGACAAGTCTGTAAGGCCGTTCAGTTAATATATCAGAACCCATCAGCTAAGATACTTGTGAATGGTAACCTGACTGCACCATTTAAAGATATATAGGGGCACTAGGCAAGGCTGTCCTCTATCACCCCTTCTGTTTAATTTATATATAGAGCCCTTAGCACAAAAAATTAGAGCTGCAGCGGATATTCCAAGTTTTGGCTATGAGGACTGGGAGAAAAAGACAGCGTTCTATGCAGATGATCTAATGGTTTCTACTTCGGACCTTTCAGCTGCCTTCCCGGTCATTCTTCAGATTGCCTCGCATTTTGGTAGCGTGTCAGGCTATGAAGTTAATGCGGGGAAAACAGAAGTTATGGTCTGGAATCTTGAAGAGGATAATCCGTTAATTAGGAAGGAAATTAGATATCTGGGATTGAAGTTCGTACAAGATATTGATAAAATAACAGGAGTGAACCTGGATGTTCTGGAAAGGGAGTGTATCCGGATAATGAAGGGCTTGACACACCTATCTTTAACAAGCTTTGGGAGGGTAAACCTGGTAAAAATTATAATTTTGCCTAAAATAATATTTTTATTTACTACAATTGCACTGCACTTTGAAAAATCTCAGATCAATAGAATCCAGCAGCCCATTACCTCTTTCATCTGGGCATTCAAGGAAATAAGAATTTCTTGGAAGAAACTACAGCGAAAAAGAAAGAAGGGGGGTTTATCCCTTCTGGACATTCAATATTACAAATTGGCCTTTCAGCTGTCACATTCTAGAATGTAGTTGAACTTCCCTGATGGTTCTGATGTGGGCGTCCTGTTTATGGTTATGCTAAAGGGAGCCGATCTAGGTATAGGCCACTTTTTGTTCAAATTCAGAGATTCGAAATACTTTAAAAAGATGAAACTGAAAGTACTGCAGGCCTTGGCGAAAAAATTGTCTAAAATCAGGCGGCTTACAGGCTTAGGCTATTACTTGAACTTGGCTCCTGCCTGAAATTCTCCAGGGACCCCGGAATGTCTAAAGGACAAGTTAGCTACCCTTATAAGAGAGGCTCGTGTCTGCAGCTGGGGAGAACTAACTCAGAATGGCGAACTCCTGCCCTGGGCTGAGTTGAATCAATGGATTGGGGGTAAACTGTCACAATTTAAATACATTCAGCTGAAACGTTGGGAACAGAGCTGCAGATCTCCCTTGGGCAGCGGAAATGCTCTGTATGACCAATTGCTAAGAAAAACCCTCTGGAAAAAAGAAGTTTCAATGTGATACTGGGCACTTCAGGGCGCTACAGATGGAGAGTTTACCCTGGCTGAGGATCTTTGGGGCGAGTACTTGCCGAGGGAGCAGTTGCAATACATTTGGCAAGTATCAATGCGCACATTATATTCTATGGTTAAGCCTGCTTGGTTAAGGAGAGACCACTTTTTTTCACTTCATAGGGCCTACATAACTCCGGAAAAGCTTTCCAAGATGACAAGGGAAGGCGCTGCCAAGTACAAGAAATGTGGACTGGAAAATGCATCCGACATCCATTTGTTTTGTCAGTGTCCGGCTATTTGGAAATTCTGGGAGGAGGTGGGTAAGACCACCTCAACCACATTGGGGGCCCAGGTCAAGGGAAGCCTCTCATTGATTATTTTCGGAGTGGAAGAGGCTATTAAGGGCCCGGCTAGAAATGTTCTGTTTTATGCTAGAAGGGAAATCTGCCGTTAGTGGGTAGGAGATATCTCTCCTCATCATGTAGAGTGGCTCGACTCCCTGTACCACGTGTCTAAAATTGATTTAATAGGGAATACTGTAAGCAAGAAGAAGAAGTTCTGGAGCTTTCTATTGAGATGGTCAAGGCAATAGCTTGTCCAATGTTGACACCTATGAAATCTCTTAAAGCTGCAAGGGCCTCTTTCTCTTCCTCTCCGTTATGTGCAGCTACCGGTTACCCGGATAAAACTGAGAGAGACTTACCCTTTGGGGGCAGTGTGCATCTTTTTCGCCTGTGGACCCGAAGGTGGGCTTTCGGCAATCCCTGACCTTCGATTCCTGGTTACGGGTGAGTGGAAGGTATACTGTAGTCAGTAAAGAATGAGGACAAAAAAACAACAACAAAAAACGTACGCTCCGATCTCTCCATCTACTCTTGATAGAAGGATTACGTAGATAATGGCAGAAGCTTCCATGTTTGGAACCTACTCAGTGAGAGGGGCCATGGCATCAAAAGCTTTTATTTCAGCTGGACAGCTGGAGGACATTCTAAAGCAGCAGATTGGTCAAAATAATCCATTTTTAGAACCTTTTATTTCAAACTAATAGAGTGTATCTCTTGTAATGTCATTGCACAGCTCTAAACTTGTCATAAGCAAGCTTCCGGTCTTGTAATAGAATGGAAATCCCTTCCACTAATGTGACAGGAGGTTTGGATTCTATTAAAGATACGGAGGGGAAGATTATCCCTCTCACCTCTCCCAAAAGGTCTAATTGTACTTTTTCTTTTATTATGACTTCAATACAATGCATTTACAAGAGAGCAGTGTTGCAAATCCACCTTCATTTTTTTTCCCACTTAAGTTAGGATGTACTCAATCTTTAGGATTCAATTTATAAAGTCAAGAGGTTTATGTGGATTGACTTTTATTAGAGTTCTGGTTTTGTCATGATGGCAAAGAAGAGGATGGTTGCTGCTCTATATAGGATATTTTACTACAAACTCTCTCCTGATTGGTGGACTCTGCATGAGGTTATATGTGCTCTAGACAGATGACCTATGTGCAGGAAAGTAGGATCTGCTTTCATGGTCACCCCCATTTTTTGCTGGTGTCATTTTGTTTTACTAACTAGTCTGACTGGGATCCTGCTAATCAGGACCCCAGTCTCTGTGCCTCTTCCCTAAATTGGACATGGTGAGTACTTAGGTACACCCCAGATTGGCTACTGGTGTGCCCCTGTAAGTCCCTAGTATATGGTACTAAGGTACCCAGGGCATAGGCACACCAGGGATCTCCCTTGTATCATGCTACCCATGAGAGACAACTCAAATTGTGACTACAGGCCTGCCATTGCAGCCTGTGTAAGCTGGTGCTAGCACCACTTACGACAGATATAAGTTTCCTTATATCTGAGGTCACTGCACTTAAAACCTATAAGTCACCCCTAAGGCACGCCTTTCAATCCTGAAGGCAGGGTGCTCAGTTCTAGGTGTGAGGGTGCCTCTGCATAAGCAGGCAACCCCTACAATCCACTGAGTCCATTCTCATGGGTTGTCAGTGCATCAGCCATTACGATATATAGAGTGGCCATGCGTCATTACGCGATGACCATCTCTAAATTGACTGTAACAAACCTTGTCGTGTTAAGTATCAAATATGTTGGAATCATACTCCCACACCATAAACGGTGTGGAAGGTATGATGTTAGTACTGTAAAGCTGCTCCGGGAGGCCCCAGTACTGCCGGTACCATTCTTCTAGACCCAGACAGCAAGCTATGGCTGCTGCCGACCAGAGACACAATTCTGCCCTCCTGCTGCTGAGCCAAGCTCGAGCAGGGGAAGGCAGGACAATGGGTTTCCTGTCACAGGGAGGTGTGACTACCTTCCAGACAGGACTTAGTGTATTGGGACATGGTGGGGGAGCTTGTCAGCGCAGCTAGACTGCTTTGAAGGGCACACTAGGTGCCTTCCTTGCATAATCCAGTTGAAAGCAGTTCAGGGAACCTTTGGCTCCCGCTCTGGGGCGAAACTGGACAAAGACATGGGAGTATCCTCTCCACTATCCAGCACCTCCTGTGGTAGGGACCCCTGAATCATCCCTACCCTTTCCTTAGGGAACTTAAGGGCATACCTGTGGTTCCTAGATTCGTCTTGGGACAAGATTCAGATCAAACACCATTTCAACTTCAAATGTTGGGGCACTCTAGACATCGCTGGACTTTGCTGTGGGAACCGAGACTGCAAAGAAGAAGACTCCTGCTGCTCCTAGTCTCGTCATCCTACAAGTCTGTTGCAACATCTGTGCCTGTGCTCCATGCAGGTTCTTCACAAGACCTATGGACATCCAAGACTCCCGAAGGAATCTCCCTTGGAGTGAAGGAGTCACTTCCCTGCACCTACAGGCACTGCAACAAAGCTGATCAGTCTTCTTTTCCTGAGCTCCTATGGACTCCGAAAGGTTCAGCAACACAGGTGGTGGTTCTGCAACTCCCTGCCCTGTCTTCACAGCAAGATTGAAGTCAGTATCCCTCGTCAGAATCGCTGGAGCAGTACCCTGTGCCCCGCTTCGACTTGCTGTTGCCAAGGCTTGTAGACTTTCTCCTCCAGAGAGCTTCAGGCTCTCAAGCATCCCCTGCAGCCAAGATCTTCGCCTGCGCTGCATCCTTTGCACTGTAGGCCTTCATCCTTTGGTGAGCTACTTGCCGACTCCTGTGCCTCTGACCTGTTGGTCCTCTTGAGGGTCTTCTTTGACTCCAGTGGACTCCCCTGATTGCTTGGGGCCTGCTCTGACTTCCTCTCAAACAAATAGAGGGAAAAAGGGGGGCTTCTCAATAATAACAATCAATCTTATTATTATCAAAGGTCCAGCATACATGCCCAACAATAAGTGAAAACAATAGGTATGCAATTCCTAAAATAAACGCAAGGTGTGTTAGAATCACCATAGGGTACCAGGGTGATACTGTGAAAATAGATGTGAAAGACAGGAGTAAAGGTTACTCCTTTCGGAAAAGAAGACCCTCACACACCCAACAAGCGGGTGTCTTGCTTCATCACCGGGTCTTTGCTCCTTATCGGGCCGGCGGGTGCAATGCCCGATCAGGCACCCAATGGGGCCTTCCTGTCGGAGTTCTTTATTTCCAACGCCGATGAGTGAGGTGTGTGTGGGGGAAAGAGAATTAATTGTAATAGTGAGTGTAGGTGCAAATAGGTTAAAGAAAGTGTATTAAAACAGGGGTAGGTGATCCACTGTAATCAATTTTAATAAAGTATGGTCACCATCCTGATTAAAAAAATATATAATCCGCACATCTCTCACCTTAAGGTGTGTGAGTGGACGTGTTTAAGGGGGTCAGTAGGTCAACATGTTTCTTGCCTTATAATGTATTAATTGGCAATTCTTCAGGACCGGGGGAAAGATACGGCTACCTACACCTTTTTGGTGGTGCCCACAGCCTCTAAGAAGTAATATTGGTGGACACACATACAGCACCCAAAAAATGTGTGGTACCGTTGGAAAAGAACACAACCTGCGGAAAAAGGGAAGATAACAGATAAAAACATAATAATACAACTCAAACCGAAATATCAGGTTAGTTCCAGACAATTGGTGGTGTCAAGAAATATACAACCGTGACATACGTGAATTGTGAGCAATGTTTGTAGGACTTACTAAGGGCTAAAAGCATCACAGAAATGATAACCCAACTCTGAGACCAGTGCAAGGAGTACTAGGTCAATTAACCACAAGTAATTTGTAGAACTCACCCTCTTAGGCTGTGCTGGGTTCGAGGCCAGGGTGAGAGAGCACTACATTTTAGTGTCCTAAAGTATAGAGAGAGGATGGATAAGACACATAACAGGTAAGGGGAATAGTAAACACAATGACATACTCTGACTTACCTGCTCATGATGAGTCACTTGGACCTTGTTGGTCCCGACACTGTACCTTTTTCGGCAACTAAATTTCTTGCCGCTGCCAAGGCTTATTGGTGCCCCTGCCGGACACTGACCCCTTGGCTCTCGACATCCGACGTGGGACAGCTTGTGAACGGCTCCTGGTTTTCCTCAGCATCGCCAGGTCCATACAGCTGCAACTTCAAAGGCACCATAAACTGTTATGTTATGTTATGTTATGTTAGTTAGGTATTTGTAGAGCGCGCGGCTACTCCCTGGAGTGTCCTGGCGCAAAAGCGAAAAAACCACATAACCGCGAAAGAGTTAAAAGGCACCGAAAAGCAGAGACCAAATAGAACGAATTAGAGTTGGAAAAGCCATGTCTTGACCTTTTTCCTAAAAGTAAGTAGATCCTGAGCCTGTCTGAGGGTCAAAGGAAGGTTGTTCCATAGACGGGAGGCAACCACCTGGAAAGAACGACCTCCGACCCGAGCAAGTGCAACTTTCGGAACAGGAATCAGGAGTTGAGTAGAAGACCTCAGAGTCGTTGAGGGATGTAATGGGGTAATCTTTGTCTAAGGTAAAGGGCTCCAATCTGAATAAAAGCTTTAAAAACCAGAATCAGGGCTTTAAAATTGATTCTTTTTTGAAGAGGCAGCCAATGCAGGGAGGACAGAAGAGGGGATGTATGAGTCCTGGGGGCGGCCAGAAAAATGGCCCTAGCCGCCGTATTTTGAATCACCTGCAAACGGACAATTAAGTAGCTGGGAAGACCCAAGTATAAAGAGTTAGCATAATCCAATCGCAAGGTAACCAGAGCTTGGACAATGGTTCTTCTATGAGGGACAGAAAGCAGGGGCAAAAAGTTCTTCACCATTCTTAAAATACCGAAACAGGTCCCTGCTACAGATTGGATCTAGGATTTCATAGAAAGCGTAGCATCTAATCTAACTCCAAGATTCTTAACCACGGTCACGGACGACCCGGGGGGGGGGGGGACAAATTCTGCGGCCACCAACTATGCCAGGTCTCACAGGGGCGAGGGACGAAAAAGATAATCTCGGACTTGTCAGGATTACATTTCATTTGATTATCTTTCAGCCATAGAAAAGACTTCTGAGAGACAAGTATTTATTGCATGGCCATCAAACTCAACACCATTCTCACAGGTGAACAACAGCTGAGTATCGTCTGCATACGATACAATCTTTGCCCCGTGTTGTTCAGCAAGAAGGGCGATAGGGGCCATATATAGATTAAACAAAGTTGGGCACAAAGAAGAGCCCTGCGGGACCCCGACATTCATAGGTGGGATAACAGCTGAAAAAGGGGGGAACCATAAAGTTTCGGAGACGGTTCCTGAGAAATGACCTGATCCAACTCAGGGCAGTGTCACCTACACCGCTCTCCACCAATCTTTGCACCAGTCTGTTGTGGGGCACAGTGTCAAAAGCCGCGGAGAGGTCCAATAGTACCAAGACCGCGTTGCCTCCCCTGTCAAGTGTGGCTTTTATAGTTTCAGACACTTCTAATAGGGCTGATTCAGTGCTGAAGTTAGCCCTAAAACCTGACTGACTAGGGGGCAAAAGATGATTAGTCTCAATGTACTCGGTGAGAATGGAATTAACATATTTCTCCAAGACCTTTGCAAAAAAAGGAAGCCGAGACATAGGACGGTAGTTACCAGCTACCTCAGGGTCAGCCGTGGGTTTTTTTAACAGAGGAAGAATTCTGGCGTGTTTCCAGCAGAGAGGCATATGTCCTTCCCACAAGGCGTTGTTTAAGATCCGGTTCACTGTAGGATTAATTGCCTCTGCAATTACCGACAGCACCTTGGCAGGACAGGGGTCGGCCGGCAAGCCTGATTTCAAGGACTTCATGAGAGTTAATGATTGGTCCATAGAGACAGCAGAGAACTGCATGAGGGAGAATTCAGAGCTTACAGCGACACTAGGGGAATCTAGATCTGCTGTTGGAACCAACGGCTGTATTTCAAAAGAGTCCTGTATTTTTTTAATTTTATCATGGAAAAAAGAGGCCATCATATTAGTCCATTCACTGGTTGGTACAAACGGGCGTCTAATAATTGCGGGCGATGCAAAGTTTTTGACAATGTTATAAAGTTCTCTACTTTTATTGCCAGCCTGGTTAATTTTCGTTGAGAAAAAGAGTTTCTTACCCTCGCAAACTTTCCGGTAGTGGTCTCTTAGGGCTGCTTTAAAGATAAGTTTGTCGTGGACCGTGTAGTTTACTCGCCATATCCTTTCTAAATGTTTACATGCACTTTTACTTCTCCTTAGAGCTTCTGTATACCAGGGGGCAGAAGCACGATTCGTCTTAGCCACTCTCAGGGTAGGGGGGGCAAGTTCTGAAGCTCTGAGGGACAGCCATTGTTCCAAGGACGGCACATCGCTTTCAAGAATCCCACAAGATGGAATAGGGTGGGATTGCAAAGCACTTTGCGTCGCCTCAGGAGTAATTAGGTTAAAAGGCCTAAAACTACTAGCACGGATCTTTTCCTGGGAACGGGACCTATTAAGTTCCCTAGAGACTCTAAAATTTATCATACAGTGGTGATACCACGTAAGGGGTAGAGGAGCCTCAACTTCTATCAGTTTGGAAGAGAAAATCTGGTCTAATGTATGGCCCTTATCGTGCGTAGGTAGGTGTACAAAAGGGATCAGCTGAAGTATATCGAGGGATTCACACAGTTTGAGAGCCTCAGGTTCTAACAGATTATCCATATGTAAACTAAAATCACCAAGGACCAGGCAATGACTATATTTAGCAGCTAAAGGGGAGATAGTGTGGCTAATCGCCTCCAAAAACTTCCCAGCAGGCACTGGCGGGCGATAAATAACCACCCCGGCTATGGACTGATGGGCTGAGATGGTTAAAAGAAAACCCAAGGACTCAGCCTCCTCAATCTGGGTAAGAGCTAGCGGGACACAGCTGAGGGTGCTTCGCACCGATCTTTCCTCAGAATCTGATAATCTGAGGGGATCGCACCGGCGATAGTGGAATTAGAAGCCTCGGTCAGCCATGTTTCAGTTAAAAACATCATGTCAGGGCTAGAGTCCACTAATAGTTCCTGAAGTTGAAGCTCATGTTTTTTAACTGAGCGTATATTAAGGAATGACGCTAGTAGGTACATGTCTCCCCCTCCCCTTTGGGTTTTATTATTCGCTGGAGTCGGTGTTCCACCACACATCCCACGGGCATGGGAGACCTGCCAATTGCAATCTTTGCAAGGGACAGCCTCTACACTCAACGGCATGGGAAAGTGGGGCCTGCAACTCATACGTCTACCAATTCTGAGTAAGTTATCCCTCTCATATTTAATATGTGTGGGCCGCTCCGTAGATAAACCAGTAGCAACTCCAGCGCCAGCCGCCTCCGCGACGCTGACGGGCGCAGACGGGCTTGCCTTAGGCGCGCCAACGGTGCGCCCACTGCGCGTGTCCGCTGCGCGCTCGCGCAGCGTCCCGTTTTGTGGCCAGCGTTGGATTAACAACTAGACCGCGTCCGTCCCAAAAAATGGCGTCGTCGGTAGAAGTGATTGACAGATCAGGGTTCGATTCTCCCGCCCACTCCAGCAGCAATGTTCAATAATTTTACTCTCCTGCATACCCGAAATCAGTGGGCATTCGTCTTCTGTGCCTCCTGGTCACCCCTGAGTGGCATAGACTCTGTCCCCTCTGCTTGCAGGTACCTCTCATCTTGAATCCACCTTTGGGTTCCACCGGAGACTTTCACCTTCTCTGCCAGCTGAATCTTTTCCGAAGTCCTCCATTGTGGTCTACGGTGGTTTCCGATGTCACTTCGCACCTATGCACCCGGCTTCCCTGGTGTAGGTATCCTGGTCCCTGGGGTATCCACGGGTGGAGTGGCTCTCCAACCTTCCATGTTCCACAAGGTTTCTTCTGGGTCCACTGGGAAGGATAATTCTTCTTTAAAATTGCAACTGCGACTTCCATTGAGTAGCGGTCATGTTCCCACTCTGCACACGGCCTCCGTGGGGTTCCTAGATACTCACCTTGGGTGGTTCGTTGGGTCCCTGACTCTTCTACGTCTTCTGGCTCCATTCCTGACTTAAGTCGTGGTTCGCATTCCACTGTTTTAGTAAATAGTTTGTTCTCCCCCTGGAGACAACTGAGTATTCTGTGCTATTTACGTATTATATTGACAATGTTTTGTGTGTATTGTGTTTATATCTGCGAGTAGGAGATACTGCAATGTGTTAGTGAGTGTTAATAATAAATACATACTTTTCTAACTACACTGTGTGGTTCTTTTTCACTCAACTCATACCATAAGCTGTTTATACTCAGTCTGGGCTAAGCCTGAAGGCTGCTCTCCACAGCTAACACTTAGAGAGCTTTCTAAGGTTCTCTAAGACCACTAAAATCACCATAATGTTTGTCTGGATTAGTGCAAGGTGCTACACTTACAGAGGTGAGCACCATATACTAAGCCAGCCTCGTACACTATGTTACATATTATGTGCCATGTTTTTTCTTCCTTATTACATGTATATGTTTATTTGTGTTAGAGATTTCAGTAAAGAAGATGAGTCATAATCTTCGCCTCCAATTCTTTAATAGAATCCAAATATCCTGACACATTAGTGGGAGAGATCTCTATTACTTGTGTTTGTCATCAATATGCATATTAAGAAACATCTTTACCTAATATTGCAGTGCCTACTTGGGAGGGGCATGTCATCTATGATCAATAAAACTGCAGCCTTTTGAACTCCAAAAAATGACTGGTCCAAGTCATTGCGTTTTTCTGTATGGCGGGTTCAATAGTCCAGCTAATCAAAATTAACCACTTTTATTGAAATATGTATTTAATAATGGCAAAAAGCTAACTGGTGAGGCCAGTGTGCAATAATTCAACTTGCTCCAATAGACAATTATAGATGAAAATAACTCCTACATAGGACCCAAACCGGTAGTCGGAAAGAGAAAGGTAAAAGGAATGTAACTCCCCTAACAAATAATATATATAATTAAAGCCGCACTAACTCACAAGTCACTATATACTAAGCATCAATGGTCTGAACTTGGTCTGGATGCCCACCTCCAGGGTCTGCTGCTACAGGACCCAAAATTAAAGCACAAGAAACAAAGTATGGAGAGGCAACACAACAGGAAAGGTTAATTTGTACACATTGAACTATCACAGAATGAGAACTGGAATCTGGTGTTTTCTGTTGCTTTTTATTTTCAAAAATATTCAGGTGCAAACGAACCACGTGCAGCCAATGCATTTCACCCAGAATAGGGCTTCATCAGGGCAGTATTGAATGCACAAATCAAAGGTCAAGGCAGAAAATGTTTTCAACAATACGTAATGACCCAAAATCGGATAGGAGGCTGACAGCGTACCTGACGGTTGGCGTTCTTGGGATCTATGACGGCTTGAATTTTGGCAAACACGGCCACTGTTTTCACCTATCAGAGTGAAATTCTTCTTACTTACGTACGGCTGCTACTGCTTTTTAGGTCTCGCCTACGCAGCGCTAATGCACTGCATAGGAGGAGACCTCATGGAACCTATTCCCTTTTTAGGCCAAAACCGTGCACTCATTGCATTGCTTTCAATGGCAACTCGTGCACGTTTGGCGATTCCCTTGCGGGAGCGAGTTTTGAAGCCATCTGTTTGTAATTAACTTTCAAACAGATGGTGCCCTTGCTCGCTCCCGCAAGGGAAACACTTTGTGTGCTCTCGGCCGCACTCCTCCCACCCCTCCCCCTCAGCGTCTACAGACCAGCAGGGGCGCAGCTATCAGCCCTGCGGCGGCACCAGGCTTTCAGAGGCCTGCAGCAACCCAAAAGGTTTACTTTAAGCGTTGAATCGGTCTCTGTGCGGTGAAGACCCTTATAAACCTGCATCTTGTTTTTTGTGTATTTAAATGTCAGACTTCGGTGCACCTGCAGCACCCCTGCGGCAGGCAACGTGCTTGTCTGCAGGTACGGCAAACACAATACATTTGAAAACCGTTACACACTTGACAGGAGAACATATTCCCGCATTACCTTAGCAATGAAGCTAATAAAATTAATTAACTGCTCACTAATCCTAGGAGGGTTATTTCTAATGGTCAACCTTTCTGGCAACCTTCTGAATCCAGCGCTTGAGCGTTTCTACCTGGTAGACTTTTTTGTAGGTTTACGTAATTCAAGCGCAGGAACGCGACCTTTCTCGGCCACACACAAACATAGAAATTGGGTATTTGGGGCGAGAACTGTGCTGACAGGCAGCTGCAAGCTTATTTGTGTTTTTACTTTTCGTAAATGGTCACACCATACGTAATTCATTGGTTTTCCACAGCTCAGACATGCTATTAATTGTTCATGTGTAAGGGCGAGTGTTGAGTTGTCTTCCCTGCGCCTGAGATTTTTATGCTGATTTATTTGCAGAGAAGAACTGCGCTGCTGTATGTCACATCCACCATTGCCTCTAGGCAATCCACGGTCAGGAATGTGCCCTACAGATGGTCTCGCTGACGTAACCTGGTTTGTTGATATATAGGGCGAGTGACAACCGCACAGTTCCTTTCCAGTACCATTAACTGCAGCTCTGTAATCTAGCGCCCCGGGGCCAGTAGAGTTTTCAATATACCCGTTACCACATATTTTGAAGTGCCGTATTCAGGCTTTGGCAAACGAGAACACAAAAAAAGTTTTTATAGATTGTGTTTCATTATTTATTTATTTTGTAGGTTTTATTAAAAGTCAAAATAGGTTTGCCATTTTTTAGGTCGGACCGACAGCAACTGTTGCAAATAATGGTACATTAAAGATAAATGTTTTAACACTGCACAGTTTAAAGAACTCTATCTGCATTGTTCAGTTGGTTTATTTCTAGAGCCTGTTTTTCCATGTCTGTTATACACTGCGCTTTTGAATGACCAGCTTTTCTAACTCACTTTTATTATTTTTTTGTAAGTATTTTTTTCTTTAAAGTCAAAATAGGTTTGCTATTTTTTTTTAGGTCGGACTGACAGTGCAGTGTTAAAACAAGCATTGGCATAGCCAATAGGTCTCGCCTTTGGGACCTTATAAGTATTTAATTATGCAGCACAATATCATTGGTGCAACATCAACTGTTGCATGGCAAAACACTTATAATGTCTCAAAGGCGAGACCTATTGGCTATGCCAATGCTTGTTTCCATTATTTTGGACACACCATGTGTTTTTAATTTGGAGCATTACGTAATGTTGAAAAAATTTGCTGACTTGACATTTGATTTGTGCATACAATCCTGCCCTGATTCAGGGTGAAACGCGTTGGCTGCATGTGGTACTTTGTTTTCTTGAACTCCCCTAACAACCCTGTTCTGTCAAAAAACAACACAGATATTACTAAACGGTATGCTATACTAAATAATACATGGCAACATTTTAGAAGACGAAAGTGGGAGATAAAAAAAATAATAATAGGGAGAATGGATTTCCACCATTGACTTTTATGAAGGCACCAAAATGGTAGGTTGTAACTTAGATAAATCATGTAAATTAAATAGTTTTAATGGATTATTGATTAAATTGTATCATTTTAATTGAGGGAAATGTTTATGAAATGAATGTGTTTGTATAATGTAATATTTGTTATAGCAAGTTTGGCTGAAAACAATAAACTGATTTGATTTGCATTAAAGCACACACAATTTTAGGTGCGAAACAGCCAAAATATAGCCTTTTTTGGTTTTTAAATTGGGAGTCTCCCGTCTGCATTGGGTCTGTTGGCATGTATGCTAAATAGCACTCTGCCACCTACAAAATACAGGTAGGACAAAATGGGAGGCTGAACTGAGTGGGGAAATCACCTTGGTAAAATGGGACATATATGGGAAAGTCTTGCTAAAGACACTATTTGCACCCAAAGAAAACTCAATCATGTGTATTCATGTGTAACACGACTTTTTTGTCTTTGTTTATTGTAATTGTTAGTCATCAAGCAGCTCTAGAACACAATTAAAACGGCTTTCTATTTACATTTGCTGTTTGAAGTATGTAGGATAAGAGGTCAAAATAAAGGCTTTTTGTAAATTGCTTACTTTTGCCCGCAGCTACGAGATTGCTGCTCTTGGCAGCTTAACAGTTTAGGAAATGGTAGGTTAAGCACTCTGGCCCGACAGCTTTCTCTCTCTCTCTCTCTCTCTCTCTCTCTTTCTTTCACTCGCGCACGCTCAGGTTTTCTCGCGGGCACGCGCTCTGTCAACCTCCTGCTCAACGCGGCGGCCATTTTTAAAGAAATTATGTACAGTTCGTTTCGACAGAAATGCTCAAATTTCACACAACTTGTTAAAAATACAAGTAAACCACACATACTTAATGAGTTTGCCTAAATACAAAAAAAATGCTAATTTAAATAGTTCAAATAAAAATATCCAAGCTAAGTATATAATCAATCCGCTAGTCAGCATGTAATAATTAAATCACATACTTGATAAACACCTTCAAGGTGTGTTTTGTTCT
Organism: Triturus cristatus; assembly: GCF_964204655.1. Lineage (NCBI taxonomy): Eukaryota > Metazoa > Chordata > Amphibia > Caudata > Salamandridae > Triturus > Triturus cristatus. Next base: position 1,142,849,594 of record NC_140592.1, read on the forward strand.
TAGTTCTAGGAACCGTGCTTTAGTTGTCAGGTTTAGCATTAAAACGGTTACAGTACTAACCGTACCAACAGCCGGTTCTTCGGCTGCAGCCCTTTTTCTATTTTCATGGTTTTGCAGTTGACAGACTGCCAGAAAATTGCAATTCAGAATCTGCTAGCCCGAGAGGCTTTTTAAGGGGGCAGGGTAGGAAGAGGAGGAGGAAACAGCTGAACAAGAAGCAGGCGATCAGCGAGCCGAGCCAGGAAGAGTGGGGAGAGACTGAGGACAGCAGGCTGCAGGGGCAGCCAGAGCTTTGCAGAGACCAGAGGAGTTCCTCTGCTGCTGCAGCTCTTCCCCTGACCTCTCAGACTCCGCAAAGCCCCCGCTTCATCTTCTCTGGACTACACAGGAAAAGCTGAGACACTAAAAATCCAGAAATTGTGTGCTGCACGCACTGCCTTGTGACAGCTGTCTTATTTGGGTTTTACCGGCTCTTAATGAACCATCGGTTTGGATTAAACCATTAACTGTTTTTGAATCAAGATAAGGATTTTTGCAAAATAATTATTTTTTTATGTGCATATTTTTATTTTTCGGTGCTCCTCTTTTCACGCCAAGACCCTGGAGCAGGTACAGTAACCATTGGGTGGAAAAAACGCAAACTCCCCTTTTTGTGTAAAATATTTGTTTGCTTGTAGCCCCCGCGGTGTTCCTGGCCATATCTGAATGCGTGTTTGTTTAGTGTTGGCGTTAACAGGCATGGTTTTTAGTCATTACAACCAATTTCAGTGTTTTGTCAAAGGGAAGCCACATGTGAAGCTGTTGGCGCAGCCCCTCACAGCCGTAACAAGGGCCGGCTCACCCAGAAATGCTGGCATAACTTCAGGTTTTCAAAGCAGCATCTTTGGTAGGATTAATAACTTGGCAAGCCATAACGGGAGCTTGTTTATATTTGTTACATTAAAATGAATTGCTATTGTGCGGCGTACTTTTGGAAAAGTGTTATTTTATGCTAAACTGTGGCCTGTGTTCTGTTCTTAATACTCGTGTAGTCGTTTGCTCTATACAGCAATATGGATGTCCGCAATAACACTACAATAATGTGTTCTTTATTTATATGGTGCTATGCGTTTTCCGAGCATTATCGCTTTGTATAACCTACTCTGCGGTACATATAGTGCATGCATGTACAGTGTTTTACCAGCACTTGCTTTATTGCTGTTAAGTACATGCGTGTAGTCCATAATGTATTGCACAAACGGAGTTCTAAGTTCCGCATTTTCACTGAATAGCCTACTTTATGAAATGCGATATGGGATGTGCAAGGGCAATTTAGCCAAGTATGACGCTATAGATATGTATATGTGCTGGATAATTGTACTGTATGGAGTTAGTACATGTGCTGAAATGTATCAGCTCGGCAAGCTGGTTGTCGGCCTTTACAGAACTCTGCACTTGTTCACCCAAAAGCAAACACACATGATGGTCATCTACAGTACAGCATCGGGTACACTCTCACATCTGGCCAAAACACTTGTTTACTTTGAGTGCTCTGCACGGCTGTACACTATGTACAAACTGGTAAACCACCGTGGGCGACTAAAAAAAAAAAAAATCTTTTTTTTTTTTTTTTTTTTTTAATTTCCTTTAATTTGGCATATACCTTCTTTGAAAAGGGGAAAAAAAGTGTATTCTGCTTCGATTGACTGCGCCGAACGCACAGGGCGCTCTGCAGATATTCAAAGACGGTGTGTCTGGCATTACGTTATTTTCAGCCTTGGAAATGCCCATGTAACTAAAGCTGCTAATGATAAAGGGGATCTCGCTGTTCTGCTGACTCGAGTATTTTATCTGTTTGCATGCGACTTTTTTCCCGCTTCAGCAAACCTCATGACTAGTTTAAAAAGTGGAATATACCGTCTTTGAAGAGAGAGACTTCAGCTATGCAGAAAGAAAAAATGACACCTTTTTGTTTTAAAAGTAACTGGCTTTTTGATTTGGGGAACGGTGGACACTTGGCAAATGCTGGCGCTGGCTAGAGCGAAGAGTACTAAAAACTCGTATGCATAGGCAACCATGTCATGCAATTGGTAGTGAAATAGTTAAATGTTCTCAGCCCTTGCAATCGCCTTCTTGTGTTTACGAAAACTCTTTATTGGCGTCGCTGTTAGATAAGTCATTATAATGTAGATTTAATCGAATGCACGCCACGAAGGCCGTTACATTTACTGTTTGTCTTTCTCCATGTGTTATTTCAGGTGGCTGCTCTGGAGAGACACTGCCGGCGGTTTTATGCTTCTTCACTTTGCGAAGGAAAGGATTTTAAACTGTGAGGAGTGCCTTTGATTCGCCTCATTACGAAAGCTATGGTATCTGAGCAGAACTGGTGGGATCTTGGCTAGTTACTGGCCTTTGAGTTAAAAGCCGAACCTGCTCTCTCTCTCTGGAAGACTTTCATTAACTTTTTATACCGATTTAGGCGGTAGAATCAAAGCTTCTAATAAGTTTGTGCCACCCATCCCACGACTATGGCGAATGTGGAGTCCATGCCCACGATCACCAGCCGCATTAAAAACCTTTTGCGCTCCCCATCCATCAAACTTCGAAGACACAAGCCAGGAGTCAAAAAAGAGGACATCGGCACTAAGGTGAGTTTCTAGAGAAAGGAGAGAGCATCTCTCCTATTTGCGGGTTCCATCAAACTGTTTGACCCGTTCCATCACATTTGTTCTGTATAAACTTTAACAGGGTTTGCTTGAACTCCGTCTCTGATACATGCAATCGTTTTCATGACCAACATGGCATTTGGTAAGGAGAGAATGCTGTGTACTTTTTGCACAGAAAGTCATTGGATGGTGTGCCAAAGCAACTGGTGTGATAGTAGTATTGAATATTCTATTCTAGAGATGCAAATGCCATGCCTCTATTTCCATTATGTTCTCTCAACGCTTGTCATAAGTTTTTATTTTTTATTTTATTTTTTAAATACTTTCTCGTCCTGATCTCGGATCTGTGAAAAGTCTTAAGTCTGATTTCTGGTTGGGGGTGTGTGGTGTGGTGGTTTTGTTGTTGTGAGGTTTTAGTTAAATGCTACCTTGATTGTGTTTTGTATGTGTACTGCAGTGGTGGTTTTGTGCAATGGAGTTCTGTACATGCCATCTAGGACACATTTTTTTTTTTTAAATGACATAGGATTGTATTTCCATGTTTTGGCTCCTGCTGCCAAATTGACTTCTTCAGAGCATATATGGAAGCTTCTTGTCTCATCAGACCTATCCTGCTTTCTGAGTAGAGCTTTGCCCGTATATGCGTGAAGGACGTGTGAAATAACTTGTTTACGGTGCAAGTAATTCTATTTCCAAGACAAACTAGAAGTTATGGCTCTGTACCTTTTTTATTGGTTCCCCACGTTCTTTCTGGGTGTTTTCACATTTGAGATGGTAGAAGGAAGACCACCCACTGTTTGTGTGATCATGTGAAAGCATTTTTATAAGTTTTTGTGGGACAATAGAACAGCTTGCTTGATGGATGTTGCAAAAGATCAAGAATTGGTTCCACCAGTGTACCTGATGCCTATGATGTTCTTTTAGTGTACGCTTAGTTTAAAAAACAAACGTGTTTCGATTATTTCAATAATAGTACAAAACCTATCAATCAATCATGGAATTTATATCGCACACTACTCACCCGGAAGGGTCTCAAGGCGCTTGGGGGAGGGGGTCTGCTACTGCTCGAACAGCCAGGTCTTGAGCTGTTTCCTGAAGGCGAGGTGGTCCTGGGTCAGCCGCAGGTGGACGGGCAGGGAGTTCCATGTCTTAGCAACAAATTTAGGAAGGGAAAAGCACAATGGGAACAGTGATAGTTGTTCACATGGGTTCAAAAACTGGAGGTATATATGTAAAAGAAAGCGGCATGCATCTAACCATTAGTCATTAAAGGTTATGGTGCATTATTTACATAAATATCCTCGACATCCCATGTCTGTCATTTACTAGGCTTGTCCCCTGTTTTATTAATACGTTGTGAAGATGTAACCATTAAAAGCAGTCCGGTGTTATTAGGGTTTCTATACATCTTTCTCCCTTGGGGTGGGGAGTTATTAATGAAAGCGTTTTTTCCCACCGAGGGTACCACGCTCCTTTTTGAACGAGAAGAATGGGGCTTCAGCATACCTCTATTACATCACTACAAAAAACCAGTCTTGAATCCACTCATTGGTACTGGACCCGCACCCCACTGGGTTACTACTCTTATTGCCAATAAAAAGGCCATTGGTGTGAATCGCTTTACCTTGGCGGGCACTTTATTCACTAACCCTAATTCTATTAACGTCTGCAATTATAGTTCCATATTCTGTCCCTACTGTTAATGGAGACCTATTTTGTTTTGCAGCTGCAATAATGACTTTGTTTGTTTAAAAGAATCCTTCCTATATCCTATTCTCAGTGTCACCCTCAGTCTAACATGTTATCATATTTTATACTATTGAACTGGTTTCTGAAACTTAAGCCAAATACAATCTTGCTTTTTGTAACGTAGCAGTGTAAAAACTCAATTCAGCATAAATGTGTATCCTTCTTCTTTTCAACCTTCCAAGCTGTTGGCATTGTCCCTTTCTATTTCACCGAATGGCTTTCTTTACCACCATGAATATAGTAATCTAAGAATGTAATTTTGTACTCTGAAGCCACTTCAGCAAGTGGTGTCCAAAACAAGTGCATAAATGTTCCTGGTGTCTCATGGACTCTACCCCAATTTGCTGCCTGTGCTTTGGGAAGGGTTGAGGGAGGGGTCTTCTGTTAAGTCCATGTTTTACAGACTTAATGTACATTTCTGACACGCAAAGGACACACTGCACACTGATCACTAGGATGCTACTACCTGCTGTAACACAGTTCCCGTGGACTCCTAGTTCCAATTCAGTTGTTGGCATGTGACATCATAATCGTCAGGAAGCTGGTTTGAGTGTCACTAGCTGAGAATTATCTTCTCACTGTCTGGACTTCTGAGTTTGATACGTTCTGAAGATCTTTCTACATGTCTCCATCAGTGGGTATCCTCTTACCACCATGGAAGTAACACCCTGCACTGCTCCGCATATTACAGCTGGGTAGAAAGAGTCATGGCAGGTCGTGTCCGAAGCAAAAGTAGGAACTGCAAGGTCTGGTGAATTGTAGTTTAATTCTCCATCTCTCCTTTAGTCTTGGTCAGTAATTTTTGCTTAAAATGATATTGTTCATGATGGTATAGTATACATTTGAAGGGTTAAAATATTAGGTGTGGGTTTTAGGGTAAGACCGTAGTCTCCTTTGTTGTTACTAACCTGCTGAATGGTAATGAGTACAATCCTCATGCACTGCAACAGCCCTCTTTTAAGTAGTCCAGTGTATGCCTAAATGGATTTAACTATATCTAATCTGGGTAGAAGACAATTCGTACATTCAACCAAAAGAAAAAGTACTGACTTCACAACCGAAACCTACTTTGTGCTGTCCATGGTTTTTAATGCGATAGATAATACTTTTTTGTTTTACACGTTGATGTAAGGATCCTAAGTGGTTAAGGGGATTATTTAAATGTAGTTAAGCCAACTGGCCTTCGAAACAACTGCACATAAACGTATGCTAAGCAATTCTGTAGAAGCTCTTAGACATTCAGTTACGCATTTCACGCACTTGGTGAAAAGCCCACATTCTTTCCCTTTGCAGTAGTTTCTGAGGTCGATATTTTTGGCTACATTCGAACAACTGTTTTGCCGATGTCATTGGTGCCCTTCAAGATAAACAGGGCAACTTGGCCTGAACATGATTTGTAGCAATATTAGTGTTCTTTTATTAGGAGAACATGTTACCAGGGGTTTTATTGTTTCTGTGTTGTAGAACTGAAACCTCTGTGATGTTAAAACTGGTGCATAGACGAAGGACCCAACCATACCAGGGACTATGCAAAGACAGAATTGACTTAATATGGGCAGTTTTCATCAGTTCCTTGTGGAATATAGGTCCAGCTACACAAACTGGGTAGTGTATTTGTTGGGAGGAGTGTGTGAATGTTGGGTAGTAGGAAATTTGTGGATCCTTCCAGATTCATGAACTTTACCCCTCAGAAATCTGGGGCACATGCATGATTTTAGCCAAAGTGTGTTTGCTGAGCATTCTGGATGAGGAAAAAAAATGGGATCCACAACGGTCACACCATTGTAGACTCTCTACTTTTCAGAGATTTAAGTTTGGTAGGTTTTTGTGCCTGGGCTCAACTGTAACGGAGGCCTTTTGCATTGATTCTGCTGTTACCCAATATTGCCTATTGAGCTAAAGGTGTGCAAGTGCTCCAGCGTAAAGGGCACATTTACATATTCTCCCTATGTCACAGACTCGTCATCACAACAACTCATCCATACACTCATTCATTGGTGGGGCTCATAACACCAACACGCACTCGTCTCATTCGAATCCTGGATACAGGAGAAAAGCGCTGGACATGTGGGTACCTTATTACCTATCCGGATTAAATTTATTTACATTTTATACATTTGCACCTATAGAATCCTGACCTTCACATCAAGGCACTCCACCACTTGGTCGATGGACCAATTAGTTGGATTGGTTGATGGCTAATTAGAACCAGCTAAAACACAATTAAAGCTTAGGAAACATTTGATTAATTTCTGTACTCAATTAAAGAATCACAATTTCTTATTAATCCAAATTTGTTTATCTAATAATAATTTGCAGTGCATTAGCATTTAGGCACTACAGATCATATCATAAATTCGGTTTCTTTCAAGGGAAAAATCGAACCTTTGGTAAATAAGCATAGATTTGGAAACTGCATTCAGTAGTTACCAAATATCAAACGTTGGCGACCCTCCGATCCCATCGAGAATTATCCAATTTCTCTGCTACAATCTCCGGGATAAAGTGTCCGACCCACAGCAATAATCAAACCATCAGATGAAATAACTTCCCAAAAATCAAAGAAACCCAAGGTAAACAATGGAAATCTTCATCAACTCAACGTAGACCCAGCGCCATGGAAGATCAGCCCAGTGAACCACCCCACTTTGGCGGATGAGGGTATTTTATACCCTTTTCCCTCTTACTTCAGATCAATATGCAACAATTTAGGGGTAGAAATTGTTCTGATTTTCCAGTCTGGGGTCAACTTGTAGCTTCTCAAAAGTTTTCCAGGACCAACTGGTTTTCCATGAGACTTGGCATAGCAAAGCGCAAAATGTCTATTATCCATTCGGTTCACAGGCGAAAGTAACGTTTGAATAACAAGCAAGCATCCTTGTACAGGTCCTCCATTGTCCCCTTGGTGGCTCACACCATCCATCTCTTGGCAACCCTCCATGCTCCTATCCTTGACAAGGAACACTATGTCACAGAGGCTGGAGTCCCTTTGAGATCTCCAGAGCCATCCGATTCTGCGCAGAAGTCGTTGCGCTCACATGACGGCGGCTTCACAGGACCTCCATTTTAAGTACTGCGGCCTAGTAGGCCCGAATGCCAACGTAAGCAAAAACGGACATAACAGTAATTAAAATATAGAAATGAAGATTCTAATGTTTAATCCCAATGTATATTAGTATTTTCCTAGCTTCTAGCAATATTTAAAGCAATAATACTCACCATTCTGCAGTACTGAAGGCACAAACCATCACAAAAGCAACATAAATCATGCAATTTTCTATTTCACCACAATCTAAAGTTACTTTGCGTACCACAGTTAATTAGTTGTTCTGCCATGCAATTAGCATTTTAGTCCCACATGTATCTTGTGTTTATCAAGGTGTAAATGTTTGTTAGTAATGTCTCACTTCAAACTAATTAGTACTAGTTAATTTCTAGAATGATTACGTAATTAATTTCATGCAAAATAGAGGAGGTATACAAATTTGTTTTACCTGCTCCATTACAAGAAAGGGTGCTAGGACATGGCAAAAAGTCATATAGAGCGGAGTGTCCGTCTGGGCCCTGGGATTTCTACAATTTTAACCGTGTGATGCAAGGAATGACCTTCTATTGCTTCCAAATGAGCTAGTCTAGGTACGAGGATGCATCTCGAGGTGGAAGGGGTGAGGGTAGATGGCACATTTGAGTCTTCTGTACAGAGTTTCATAAAATTCCTGAAAGAATTTTTTTGACGACTGTCTGAAGTGGTTTACCCTGACATGGTCTTAATTGCAGAGACATAATCCCTAGATCATTTTGCCCCGAGTTTACAAGCTAACTCTTTCCCTGTTCTGTACCACCTTTCTATTTTTTGGTTTCAGTCAAAGTACAGTATATTGTCCCCTATCTGTTTCGAGGTTCCGTATCAGCGATCGCTGCTGTTAGCTATGCAAATGTTGTGCGCCCCTCGTCTCGGTGTTTCCTATCCAAATCTTTTTCACTTGGTTTTCTAAATGTTGCTACATTTCTCTTTTGTTGTTGTTGTCTTTATGGATCTTTGCTGCCAGTGATAGAAATATGCCTTTAATGCACCCAGTGTGTGCAATCCTAGTCCCCCATGTAATATTTCTGGAAATATAAAGCCGGGGTCTCTTCTCCCCCCCCCCCCCCCCCTTCCTTCCTGTTGTGCGTGCTGTAGAGTGACTCATCTGAGCGCCAACTACCAAGGAGTTTCTGCATGCCAGGGTCTTGTATTGCGACCTGAATCATCTGCACATGACCAAAAGATTGTTCCTATTTCAGACGTTAGTGCTAGATAGATGTATGTAACATTTTTGCAGTTGTGTACTGCCCAATTAACAGAATCAGCCTGTTTCTGGCCCCCAAAAGGCATTTTGGTATGTATAAATCCCAGATTGTGATTCAGGAACATGTTACCGAATCGCAATTGGGTGTTTTTGAATAGATAACGATTTGGAAGGGTCATGTCTAGGGCGTCCCTTCCAAATGAGATGTATGAATGTTTTGTGACCGAAATGTGGTTGCAAATCATTTGCACCTTACCACCTACTCCAAGTTGGTAGTTACCCATTTGCATAAGGAAAACTGGCTGCATTTAAAATAAATACAGACTGTTTTATTTAAAAGCAATCCAACGTGGTCTGCTGGCCCCACAGACCACCACGCTTGTAATGGCAGCAAATTTATATGGTCTCAAATTGCAAGCTACCGCATTAAAATTCATGAGGTAGGTCTTTTTGCAATCCTTTATGATGCATTTGTTCATTGGTAATAGTGATTTACCAAATTGCGATTCGGCAAAAATCGCTATTACTGTTCTTTGTACATCTAGCCCTTACTGTCTGACCCATCAGATGGGGCAAACAAAGGAAATTTTATAGTCTTGTGTGTGTTTTTCATGCTACTGAAGCTTGAAGTCCTTCAAATCAGGATGTTTGTTGTGCCTTGTGTTTATCAGGCCTATGTCTTGCACCTACTCCTTGCCTTCAGAGACATTGCCCGATTTGCCCTAATCTTTGTACTGGTCTGTCCATCTCATTCCACATAACTTGATTCAGATCCCTCCAATCATAAATATATAGCTTTTGATGTTTGTATGATATTTGGGAGGACCGATTTAGGGAATTTTTCTTGACCTGCAGTGGGTGCGTTAACAGTTGCCACTGTAAAGGCATTACTCCTACCCCCTCCCCCTTTCCACACACCATGTTCGCCTAATAGCCAGTGCCCTGCTTCTAACATCACTGTCTTTCATCTCACTCTTGAAAGCAGCTCGCTAGTAGAATTGCCACTACTACCTTTTTCCGAGGGCCAGAGAAGAAAAAATGTCTAGGAACCCACTTTTAACTAAATCTGTGCCAATTTTTTAAAACCAAGTGGGTGTCCTGAAGGAGTCCTGAAGGAGTCCTATCTCCAAGTGCAGTCCCTTAAATACAGTAGCAGTGCCATTGTTTTGCTGGAGCATTTAGCGCTAACATTTAAGCAGATTATTTTCATCACCCTGTTAACCTGGCATCCTTAGTGTGGGCTTACTCCCCTCCCCTCCCCACCCCCCAATCTTTTACCTCTTTGCCTCCATGTTTTGATGAATCTTTTTGTTGGCCTTAGGACTCTAGCAGTCTACCACTGCTTATCAGTACCCAGAATCTGTAAGTCAAATGCTACTAGTGGGCAGCAGCACTGATTGTGTCACCCACAGAAGTAGCCTTTCAAACCTGTCCGGTCTGCCACTGCAGTGCCTGTGTGTGCAGTTTACTACCACTTCGACTTTGCATTTAAAACTACTTGCCAAGCCTTAAACACATATTACATATGTCACCCCCTAAGGTAGGACCTAGGAAGCTCCAAGTGCAGTGTGCTATGTAAGTAAAAGGTAGGACATGTACTGTGGTGGTTTTCATGTCCTGGTACGTTCTTTTTTTCACTACTGTGAGGCCTACCCCTCACAGGTTTACATTGGGGATTCCTTACCACACTTTAAAGCTGTAATTCCTGATCGGAGAGGAGTAGTTATTTCATGTTTCATATCTTTGAATGGTAATGATAAATCTTCCAGGCTGGATTTAACATTACTGTTTTAGAAATGCCACTTTTTAGAAAGTAGACATTTCTCTGCACTTACTGCTCTGTGTCTCTAATCACGTCTGGAGTGGGTGGATGATAGCTGCTTTCTGTGCATTCCCATTAGACAGCTACAAACACAGGAAAGATGTGTGCTGGGTACCTGTTAGAAATAGGATCTCTGGTTGGCTAAGGCTTGCGCCAAAGCCAGGCAGAGACCACCACTCTAGTCGGGGCAAGGGAGTTACATGCCAAAGATAACCCCTTCTCACCCCCTTGGTAGCTTGGCACGAGCAGTCGGGCTTATCCCGGAGGCAATGTGTAGCGTTTGCGCAACACACACACAGCAACAACACACTAGGCACACCACAAAAGGAACTCCACACAAGGTTATATCAAAAATAGCCTTTGTATTATCATAAAACACATTAGAATAGTAATCCCACAATATACATGGTGCCAACTGGCACTAGGCAATATTTACACGGAAATATATACACATGACCGGGCCAATTGGGCCACTGTCAAACCCATCACAGAGTGAAAATAGTAAATGTAGAACATATAATAAACGTAGAACACAACAAGTAATTACTGGCAAACCCTGTACTCCGCATCATCCTGTAACATAAACCATATTATGTACAGTAACACATTAGGCGCAAAATACATTTATACGCCAACACCATAAGCCTAAACATATTAGATCATAACCTCCTAAACATAACTCACATTAGAGAATAATCTCACAAGCATAAACCACAGTATGCAAAACCTCATAACCTAAACCACAGTAGAAGCATAAACCACAGTGCATAAACACAGTACATGAATCACATTTCCTGCGCACCACATAAATCACATTAGGGCCTGGTGCCCTACAAACCTCCCAGTCCCCCTGGCCAACTGGCCTTCTCAAAGGGGCTCAAATGCCCTATGCCCCAAATTTCAGGGCGGCTGACAATGCAGCAGAATCCACGTGCGCAATCGCGCTGGGGCAGAGGAGTGCATCTCACTACTATCTCACTCAAAAATGCCCCCAAAGAACTGTGGGTCTAAACATTGCAGCTGACGCTACTTGCTGTGTTGCAAATGGGGCCCAGACACTCATTGTGTCCTTGGAGCAAATAGGCAAAAAGAAATGCTGCCCAACGTTGCAGCTGCCTGCGCTCTCGCAGGACAGCTGAGATCAGCCATCAAATCATGGGCACCACTGTGCCTCGGGACCCCCACTGGGGCCCTACGGATAAATTATGTCTAACGTTGGAGCGGCCCTCTATCAGGCGGGGCCGCTCATGACCAGAACCGACAACGTGCCTCAAAGGGGCACCAACAGGGTGCAATACGGAGCCCCTCTCGCCCAGGCTCTCTGAATAGCTGTGCCCGATTGTGGGAGCGGCACTCTGTCATGAGGGGCCGCTCTGAAGATGGGCCTTGACACTGGCCCTCGAACAGGCACCACAAATGCGCCCATGGAGCCCCCACTCACCAGGACTGAAGGCGCTCCTCGGATGTTCCTCACTTCGCCGGCGCTCCTGGTGTGAACGGGGCTTCCCACAGCTACACGGAATCCCTGCGTAAAATCCGGCAGCATACATGCAGGCGGGGTGGGCTCCTGTCTGCCTACAGTTGCCGGGGCTTCCTACTGCTCACGGGAGCTCCGCTCAGACACACAACTCTGGCACCTCTTCCGGCCCTGCCGCAGGCCCCGCCCAGAGTCAGGCGACCCCTCTCAAGAGGGTCTGCAGCCCCTCTCGCTCGGGCTGCGGCGGTGCTTTTTCCATAGTAGAACGCGGGCTGGGCACCCGCTATAAAGATAATGGTGGCAACAAAGCTGGGTGGGCTCCCGCAATTTAAATATCGATAAGCGGGGTGGGCACCCACGTAAATGAAGGCATCACGGGGGAATCCCTCATGCCGGGATTCCCTCTAAGAGGATGCGCAGCGCTGCAAAAACCCACGCATTCCTCTTCTGGGGGGAATCAAGATATAGCTCTCACAAGGCGCTAGAAGCGGCACAAAGTCCTCTAAGGTCCTAGAGGATCAACAGCAACCAAAGGTCCAAGCAAAAAGTTCCTTTAGGGATCAAGGGGGCAATGCTGGGCCCAGGGAGGCAAGCCCTCATGGCGGTTTCTCCCGGGCCCCAGCAGCAGCACAAGAACAATTTCATGGGGTCACAGCCCCAACATTTGTACCATGCATGCCTTTGTCTGTAGTGCAGGGCATGGGGGGAACCAGATGTAACTGGTTCAGGGGGGGATTTGGAGCACTTTGTTTTCCAAGCTCCTCTTCCCCTTTGTCAGGTGGGGGCTAGGTGATCAGATGCACCTCAGGGGGCGGGGCCAGCATTGTCCAGGCTGGGCACAGTCCTATTCAGGGTCAGGGGATTACTCCTCCCTCTACTCCCAGACCAGATGTCCAATTCAGCCTAGTGTTGACTCACCCTGCCCCTCCTGGAGCCACACACACCTCCCATCCCCTGTCACTCACAAGCCAGACATGCAATTCACATCAGGCAGGCAGACACATAGCACACACAAATGCCAGCTTCTAAAAGTGGCATTTCTAAAATAACCACAATAAATCTACGCACACCATTGTGCAGCATTTATTATTACAACTCTATACATAGTAAACTCGACCACTCTGCTCCTCCCATACCATAAATTACCACTGACCCACACTGATCAGGGCATCCCCAATGCATTCCTATGGGAGGACAGGCCAACCTTACTAAATGGGCACAGAGAGCCCACGCACTTTACACTGGAGCACAGTGCTAAAGTGCCCAGAGGCTTAAAACCACCAACACCAGGTCACAGGAAAGGCAAAAAGTTTAGGGGTGAACCTGCCAAAAAGTGCCAAGTCCAACAGTACCCATTTACCTTTATCTGCATTCTAATGGACTTGCTTGGGCAGTATGGATGGGAGAGGTTAGCACTTCACTGAATAGGTAGTGTCATTCATGGCTGTTTTACCTCCCATAGATAGCCTGGCAGACAGGGCTGCATCAAAACGAGGACCTGTGCACTTCAAGGAGTTGCTTTGAAGTCCATCAAAGGCAGGCAGTTTTGGGTAGAAGTACTGTGTCTCTGACCACCCCCCACCCCGCCAACCCACCAAAAATCAGATTCTACTGGATTTGTGACTGAAGCTCTGCCGGAAGAATTGCTTTGCTGCCTAAGACTCAACTTGACTGCTGACCTGGGAAGCCTGCTTTTCTGTTTGTTGCCTGCTGTTCTCTGACTTGGCTGAAGGAGAGCTGGACTCTGCCTTCACTCGCAGAGCTTGTTGGCTTGCCTCCTGTTTGAGAATGTCGAATATTAAAGTCTCTACCCCTGCTTCTGTGCCTTCTTCCCTTGAAGTTGCCGAGATACTTGGAACATAGAGTTCGCTGCTTCTCGTCTGCATGTAGCAGAACAATTGACCCAGTTGCGGGAGTAAAATCGGCACATCGCATCTGAACGAGCGACTTGTCTCCTGAGATCGATTCCTCTGACAGCGTATCACTGCAGCTTGGAGAGATCAACGCATTCTCTCGTCTGCATGGAGAAACCCGGTTCAGTGCCTCCCTACTCTGTTACCTGTATATCGAATCAATGCATCGCCATCAGCGTGTGGAGAAAATAGACGCATACTCTATTTGAGGGTCCTGCATTGACTCCTCTCACGACACATCTTGCTGCTGCAACCAGGAAAGGTACTTTGTTCACCGGGTTCTGCGTGGGTCCCGTAATGGGCCAGCGCTCAATCGCGGTCAGGCTTAACTTTGATTTTGTCCGGTCCAGCGTGACCCCAAGTAACCCCTAAGGCGCTTTTTTTTGCTTGGAAGTGCTATGTTTTGCTTATTCTTTTGAACTTCCTAATCTCAATTTCTATACATTAGATTTTTGTTGTTTGTGCTCTTATGTTCAGAATATAATCTTTTTATAAACCTGTGGAGTCCTTTTTGTGAGGTTTTCATTGTTACTGTATGTGTGTTGCACAAATACTTTACACATTGCCTCTTTAGTAACGCCTGACTGCTCTGTGCTCAAGCTACCAGAGGGTGAACACAGGCTATCATTTAATGTGCACGGAGCTTACCCTGACTAGAGTGGTGGTTCCTGCCTGGCGTAAGGGCATATTTCAGGCAAACAGTAATCCTAGATGGTCTTTTGGCAGGAAGAAGGTGGTTGATTTAGTCTCCTCCTTGCCTTTGCGCTCATTCTGGGCAGCATCTCTAGTGTTATCCTGGATCTTATCAGATGCCACGTCTCTTGTGTTTTACGGTGTTTAGCTGCTTGCAACTCAGATTGGGAGCAACCGTGGCCCAGGCTAGGTAGGCGGAGCGTCCTTGCGTTCTGGATCTACGTCTGTCCAATATTACCCACCCACCCCCAAACGGTACGAGAATGTTCAGGGATTCCACAGTGCCTCTGTGCTCTCCTCATTTCTCTGCACCCTCAAATGAGGCGCAGATGTATTGAACCATGTTCTGTCTGGCCCCTTCACAGTTGCCTTCTTGTGCTCCCGTCACATTTCTGCAGTGTGAGAGCTGCAACCCCTGAGTGCATGCCATCACTAAGTCCCAAAGGCCCAGCCCTCCTCTGTTAGAGGACCCTGGCCCATTCGCACCTCTTTAAGGGTTTCACCCAACAGCCCCTACCACCACCCGTAGAATCTCTTCGACCCTGGCCTTTCCTGGCCAGACACTCAGTCCCACTTTTCTGTGGGGCTCGCTGATTCTCGTGAACTCCATTCGGCGATGGGGGTTGTGACACCACAACAATCCACAAGGGATAACCAGCTCCAGTCAGGGCGGCATGATTTCATGCTGTGATGTATTTGGTTCACCTTGGGCTCCCAACGTTCAGTGCTGCTGCCACAGACCTTCAAAACACCCTACTTATAACGCTAAGGCCTGCTCTAATCCTCTGATAATCGCCAAGGCATCTTGGGAAGGTCTTGACCCCGGTGGACCTGGACTAATGAGAATGCGTTGTCTCCTACCTCCCCTCCATATTGCCAGCCATAGAAGATCGTTTTATGTAAATGTATGGATACTTGTATAGCGCACGACTACCCAGATGTCTCTCGGCGCTTGTACGAATACCGCTATGGAACCCATCCTGGCTTTTCCTGTGAGGTGTCCACTCCTGGGCACCCCAAGGTGAAGGCCAGGCATCCTTAGCGTTGTGGGGGCCGTTGTGGAGATTAAGCAAGCTATTGCCCAGAGTTGCAGAGTGGGACTCCATGATTAGAATGGCACCGAGGCGAGAATTATCAGGTCCGTGGAATTATTGAGCCCAAGACCCGCCGAAACGGGGAATTGAACCCTGGTCCCGGGCTAGACCTCTGCATCAGGGTCTGCCGCTCTAATCATTGAGCCACACTTCTCCACATGGGATGCAGGAAACCTATTCATTTATTTTTATATATGTGCCCAAGAATGTAGGCATAGCGGTGATTTGTACAACTCTGAATCGGTCTGGGTTACCCATACTATCGTGATTCAGAGGGCATTTTGAAAAATATGCTCTTTCAATGACCCTGGTATACATTTGGAAGGCAAACGGAGAAATTCAAATTATAACAAATGCTCTACTAGTCTAAGTTTCGAAAACGCAACCAGCATTGACAATGCCAATAGGTCTGGCTTTAAAGAAATGTTTTATGGTAATGTGAAACATTACAAGAAAATAGCATGGAAATGGATATGTATTTGTGTAGAAGCAAACAACTGTAGAATAGCTTCTTGAGAATTAATTCCCTCCATTGCTCATTAGTGGCTTTATAACTCTCATTTGCTTGCTTTCTATTTGCTGCCCCTATTTGTTTTACGTGAAACTAAGCAACAGTATCTCAACTGGTATCACTAGGAAAGACGGATAAACATGTATGTACATTACACAAAAAGAAAACGGGAGACTGAGTTTTTTTTTATTTTTTTAAATGTGCACATGGCATCATATAATTAAGATCAAAATTGAAAAGGTACAGTTGTAACGGCACTGTGGGCAAGAAATTGCGTGAACAACCCGAATTGGGACTCTGTGCTCGATTGTGTACGTGACCCAAATAGTGACGACGCAAGTGACCATGTGCAATCAGCGAAAAACGGCGCAAGGTGCAGATGTGAGCAAGTATATACAGTGAAGATTGAGGTTCAACTCGATGATCTACAATGTTTTTAGAAGAAAATGACGAATTTAAGTTGAACCACAAGAGGTGTGCCTTTATTTGCGCTGAGGGGTCGACGAGGAATGCGCTGGGTCAGGCGAGACCTAAAAACACATTACACGAAAAGAAAAACAGGAGACTGAGTAGTTTTTCGAAATGTGCACATGGCATCATATAATTCAGATAAAAATTGAAAAGGAGAAAAAAAAAAAAAAAAAGTACGGTTGTAACAGCACTGTGGGCAAGAAATTGCGTGAACAACCCGAAATGGACTTGGTGCTCAATTGTGTACGTGACAAATAGTGGCGACGCAAGTGACAATGTGCAATCAGCGAAAAGGGCTCCAAAAAGGGCTACCAGGCCAGCCTAGAGCTACAGTGCATGTGTGCAGGCGCGCGCACCGCGCTTCACCGCGATTACTTTCACTTTCGCAGCCGCAGGGCCGCTTGGCATAGCCTATAGGTCTCGCCTTTGGGACCTTTATAAGTATTTAGTTATGCAACTGTTGCATGGCTAAACACTTATAAGGTCCCAAAGGCGAGACCTATTTGCTATACCAATGCTTGTTTTTTTTTTTTTTTTTTTTTTGCAGAGTTTTATATAGCGCGAACTTGACCCGAATCCAATCGGGTATCAGAGCACTTTACATAGCATTAGTTTAGTTACGTTACATGAGGACACACATTCAATTTTTGTTAGGCACGGGGAGATTAAGTGATTTGCACAGAATCACAGGATGTTCAGCGTCATTACCGAGACTCGAACCCAGTTCCGCAGGTCCGAGGTCGAGCGCCCTAGCTGTTAGTCCAACTCCTCTCCCCCCTCTCTCTCCCATACATGTTTATCCGTCTTTCCTAGTGATACCAGTTGAGATACTGTTGCTTAGTTTCACTATTTCTTTAAACAGGCCTTTAAATCTTGTTATCTTGTCACATTTACCGTGCATTCCAATACAGAGGTCATATGTCAGGCTCTGTCTTCAAGCGGGCTTGGTGTTTATTTTTCTTTCTCTGTCTTCAAATTGAGAGTATTTGTGACATTTGTGCTGTATTGGTGTGCTTGAAATAGCTGTGCAAAGTTTGTCAGTAATGACCATATGCTACCGCACCATGCATAAACCACTCTGTACCACTCCACACCACTGTGCTCTACGACACTGCACGCTATGCCAACTACACTACACTCTGCGACACCATTGCGCTGGTCGTCATGCCTCTCTATGCCACTCTAATCTGATCTGCACCACTGCACTCTACCACTCCCTTCTACCCTGTGCCGCTCCACTCTACCCTGGAACCATCCACTCTATGCCACTTCACTCTACCCTGAAACCATCCACCCTGTGCCACTCCACTCTACCCTGAAACAATCCACAGTATGCCACTTCGCTGTACCTTAAAACGATCTATCTTGTGCCACTCCCCCCCCCCCCCCATCCTGCGCCACTCCCCTGTACTCTGAAACCCTCATCTATGCCACTCACCTCTACCCTATGCTCCTCTATACCACTCCCCTCTTCCTTGCGCCACTCCCCTCTTCCCTGAAACCATCCACTCTATGCCACTCCACTCTGCCTGAGAATGTTAGTCACCAAAGACCAGCCACATTTCATAACAAAAGTTTATTTAGTATCCGTGACCAGTTCAAATCGGATGTTGAACATTGGTGAAAACTGCCCCTCCTTCTGACAGGGAGACCCTCTGTATATTGGATTACCTTTCTCAGACAGCTGTATGCACTCCAGAATACTCAGCATGAAGTTAGGGAAGATCACTTTTAAAAAGCTGTATGCCACTTACTGTAGAATGGTGGCATTCCTTCCAATATGGCTACGCTGCAAAGGGGAGTATTTGATGATGGCGATTGAGCCTACCATATATTAAACGGTATTACTGGGACCATCACCTAGTAGTTTTAAACAATGGGCATTGAAGTCTTTTCAAGAGTCTCCTTGAAGACTGTTTGGGACACTAAAGGTCAAGGAGTACGGAATAAAGGGGAGCGCCACACTCTCCAAATGAATTTGCATAGGGAATCTGTTCACAAGACATTTGAAATGGGTGTACTACTTATTAGAAAGACCCCATTGTGGCACACTGCTGTCCCAACCTCCTGAAAGTTTCCGATTTTGTAGTATGGGATAAGATGAGGCTATCACCACTAGGGTATCAGTGGAATGGAAGAAGTTGGCAGATGGCCTGATTTCCTTTTTGATCAACTGCAGCCCGACTCTGAATTGTCTGTGACTGGGATAGTTATCTTTTGTTTTAGACCTGCTATACTGAGTTGCATGGCTGTCCTTGATGGTATCCTGGAGGAGTGCCTCGTGGAGCTTAGATACAGTTTTCATCTTCACATGGATGGAGAATGGTCTATCATATGCAAGACCTTGTTGAGCAAGTCCCTGGGAGACCTATAATTCCTCTAAAAATGGTAGGGCGGCAGGAATCAAATAATGGACTCTGATCCATACAAGGGAAGTTGCAATTCATTCTGATTTCTGGCTAATGTAATGTAAACTCTGCCACAGGGTATTTGACAAACCTGTTCTTTATTTATTTTAAAGCTGGGACCGGGCAAACGATGATTGATGCCGGAGGAGATGCAGTGTACAGTATCAACTGGTTATACCCTAAAAATGAAGGCTCCTGGGATTTGGTGAGGGAAGTTGTGTAGGCTGTAGTGGTGATAGCTGTCCCAAGTGATGGTAGAATTTTTTTTTTTTTTTTTTTTTTTTTTTTTTTTTTAAAACCTTTATTACAGTTTCAGAGGCATACAAATATGGGCCTACAACCACAAGGCCGGCCGCTAATGCGCACTATAAGCCTAGACACAGCTTAACAACCACATCGATGAAACAACAAGAGAGCTACTGGAGTGCTAACCAAATCAGCCGGCTGCAGCCGTAGTCCATATACAAGTAAAGAAAGGTTTCATATTTTGAAGAAGACAAAAAAACATCACACACACAAGGCAGAGGAGGTGAATAGCAGTAACATGTGCTCCCCGTATCGAAGGAGTAAACAAGCCCAGAAAAAAGCAGGGGGGGGGGGGCAGGCAGAAGTAACCAAATGCGAGAGGAATGCGCGGGCTAGGGAGACAGAGCAGCATCCATTTCACGCGTCTGGGGCGGGGCGCAAATACCTCCACGATAGGAGTTCCAGGGACCCCACACCTTAATCCACTTCCCAGGCTTGCCCCTCGCCACATACACCGTTTTCTCTCTGAACATACACCAGTCCATGTGTTCCTTCCACGCTGAGACCGTTGGCGGCCTCTGAGAGCCCCACAGTTGTGCAATGTCACGCTTCGCCACCATATAGCCCAGAGTCACCCACTGCGTCTGCATCACATTGTAATCAGTCGGCTCCCAGACATTCAGCAAACCTCTCCGTGCCTCCGGCAACAAGGCAACATGCGTGACCTCTTCTAACACCGCATGCACTCTACACCAAAACCGAGTCACCTCCGGACACACCCACAGGATATGGAGGAAAGTCCCCAGTAGTCCACAGCCTCGCTTACACAGACCATCCACCGAATACACCATACGCATCAAGCCAGGCCCCGTGACGTACACTCTATGAAGTATCTTAAGCTGGACGAAACGCAAGCGGGCCGGGATAGCCACCTCTTTCGGGGAGGCCACCGCTGACACCCAATCCTCGTCGTCCAGTTCCAAACTGTCGGCAGTCCATGTCTCCCGCAGTGAGGTCAGCAACCCCATTCGATCATTGATAAGCTTCTTATATATCAGCGAAATGGTGCTATCCGGCACATAACCGTCCAATACTCTGTCTTCCAACGGGGAGGACTCTGGAATAGCCGCCACGTCCGGAAACACGGAACACAAGGCATGATGAACCTGAGCATACCGAAAGTATTCCCTATCGTTCAACTGATATTCCGTTTTCAACCTGTCGAACGTCTTGAATTTCCCTTTCTTCCAGAGATCCCCTACCTTACTGATACCAATCATATCCCATTTCTCAAAGCCTTTCGTGGTACACAGATAGCCCAAACGCTGGGAGGCGTACAATGGCGTTGCCCGAGTCAAGCGATCCCTCCACCCCATCGCCGCATTTGCTGCATGCCACACCTGCACCGCGACCCGCGTCGGGCCTGTCAATCGCGCATCAAGGGACCCCGAGTACAGTGCTCGATTATAGTCCCCGCTTGGCAATAACTATTTGTCCATCTCAAAAGCCGGGTTCAAAGCAGGCCCATACATCCCGTGATTGACCGCTGCCAACTGGGAGGCCCAAGAATATAGTTTAATATCAGGGAGAGCGACCCCCCCCCCCCCCCCCCCATCATACCACGGCAGAGTTAGCTTGGCAAGAGCAATCCGCGGCCGCCCATCCCAAAACAGTCGATGCTGAAGACACTCCACCTCCCGAAAATAGCGGGCCGGCACTAGGTCCATAGTGTTCTGTAGGGCGTACAAAAAGCGTGGCAGCGACATCATTTTGAACAACGCCGCCCGGCCGAGCGGCAGCCGCCGCCAACCCGCCACATCCGCCCTTAGGCGCTGGAGGGGGGGGGAGAAGATTCCGCTCATACCGGGCCACCGGGTCCAGGGTAATAAAGATTCCCAAATAGTTGAACCCCGACTGCGCCACCTGGATGGGGCACCCCCGCGGAAGGGGGGGGGGGCCTCCCCGGAGAGAACGTACACACAAGACTTAGCCCAGTTGATGACCAATCCGGAGTTGCGACCAAAGGAGCTCAACACGTCCACCAATACAATGAGCGATTTGCGCGGAGATGCAAGATACAAGAGGATATCGTCCGCATATAGGGAGACACGATCCTCGTACCCTGGCGTCCATCTAAGGCCACGCATCGAAGGGTGCCACCGCAGCCACTCCGCAAGGGGCTCCAAACAAAGCGCAAAGAGAAGAGGCGACAACGGACATCCCTGTCGCATGCCCCTACCCAAGACAAAGGGGGCCGACACCCATCCGTTGACCACCACCTGCGCCAGTGGGTTATCATAGAGCAATTTCACCCAACCAGTAAACCCCGGGCCAAACCCAAACTTCGCCAATGCTGCCCAAATATACGGCCACTCCAAGGTGTCAAACGCCATGGTAGCGTCCAGGGACGCCAAAATGGCCGGCTCACGGATAAATGGCGCTCTAGCAAGGACGCCATGCAGTCGCCGCAGGTTCAAAGCGGTATTGCGATGGGGTATAAAACCGGATTGATCCTGATGAATCAGGTCGCCCACGACCCGGATCAGGCGATTGGCCAGTACCTTGGCAAGGATTTTGGGCTCCGCATTCAACAAAGATAGGCCTGTAAGAAGTACACCGATCCCACGGCTTCCCTTCCTTATGGATAACAACAATGGTAGCAAGACGTTGGTCAGGGGGGAGGGAGCCCGCAGCCTGTGCCTCAAGGAACATGTCCCGGAGATACGGCGCGATCTTATCTGGGCGCAACTTATATAATTCGATGGGAAGGCCATTAGGACCCATGGCCTTGCCAGAAGCAATAGAGCGAATGGCCAAAGCAATCTCATACGGCGACGGGGCTGCATCCATCAATAATTTATCCTCATCAGATAGAGATGGCAGAGCAATGTCTTTAAGCAGCAGTCGAGAATCTTCCTCCGATCGCTCAGAGACAGGAGAGTAAACCCCGTGAAAATACTCCGCAAAGCAATCAACAATATCACCGGGGTCCGTCACACACACACCATCCACCCTCTCAACAACCGGCACCACTCGACTCGCTCTCTCCTTCTTATCCAACCAGGCAATCAACTTCCCCGCCTTATCACCCATATCGTACAAACGCCCCTGTTGCTCCCTGCTCATACTTTTAGCAGATTCAGTAACTAGCGCCTTGTATTCGGCCTGCTTAAGCCCCAGCACATGCAGTCATCCGTAACACCTTGCTCCAAATCGAGCTCCAACTCGGTGATCTCATTTTCTAGTCTAACCACCTTTCGCCTCGCATTTTTTGGTATGGGAGATGAGAGATAGCGCCTGGCCCCTGAGCACCGTCTTAAAGGCCTCCCAAAGGGAGACGGCGGAAGACACCGACCCCACGTTGTCGTTAAAATAGTGGTCCAGGGACTTAACCAGGTCTGCACGGATCGTGGGGTTCCGTAGGTACCAGGGGTTGATCGGCGCCACCCTCCCCCCGCCCCCAAGGCGATATCTAAGTGTAGCAAAAGAGGGGAGTGATCAGATATACCACGGGCCAAGTGTCGCACCTCTCCAATCATCCCAGCTTGGGCCGCTGGCACTAGCATGTAGTCAAGCCTCGAAAGACTCCCGTGGGCCCCGGAGTGGAAGGTATATTGCGCTTGTCCAGGGTGTTTCAACCGCCAGCAATCTATCAGTCCCAGGGTATCCAGAAAGTCCCCCAGCCAGTTCTGGGCCCGAGGGAGGTCCCTAGGGGGGTATCGATCCTCCACTCCGGAAACCACTGCGTTAAAATACCCCCCCCGGGAGCCCGAGCAGCAGGCGCCCCAAATCGGCAAAGGTGGCCGTCTGCAGGCCCGGCGGAACATATACGGTAACCAGCGAAATCAACTTACCCTCCCATCTCCCCACCAGCGCAGTGTAGCGCCCTCTGTCGTCATGGAGCACTTCATCCACCTCCAACGGGAGAGAGGTCCTAACTAAAATGCCCACTCCCCTCGAGCCCGAGGTGAAACCAGAATGGGCCAGAAGGCGATATCCTCGCCTGTTCATGGCATGGAAAGAGTTCCCTATGAGGTGCGTCTCCTGCAGGAACACAATGTCAGGCGAAATACGTTTCAAAAACTTCAGGACCACCCCCTGCTTTATCCTGTCCCCCAGCCCATTCACATTCCATGAAAGAAGTCTCAACCCCTTACCCCCCCATCCCCCCCCAGCACAAACCAGAAAACATTACCCCGCCTTGTGATACAAACAAACCCCAACTCCAACCCATCAACCCCAACAAAACTCCCCCCTCCCTGCACCCCTGCGTGAGCCCAAACAGCCCCCCCAACGTGCAGTGTGCCTGTCGCCCCAATACGAAACTCACTACAAAAAGGACAAGAAAAACCCCAGACGGAGGAAAGGGCCCCAGCAAGCCCCCCGCAACCTCCAAGTACCAAAGGGCAAAGTGTTACAAACTGGAGTCCAGTGCAGCCACAGGTGCAAAACGATACCAGTCCACAGCCAGGATCCCAGTTCCATTCCTACTCCGTCGAACGCTCTCCGCCATCCGACCTTCCGGACCTCGACCCCTAGGTAGGGCATCCAGCCACTCTCCCACCGCCTCCGGGCGGTCGAAGAAATGTGAGCGACCCTCCAACTCAACCCGCAGCCTAGCCGGGAATAGCATCGCATATTTCAGATCCATGTCCCTCAAGCGCCGTTTGATGGCCAAAAAACCCGACCGTTGCTTTTGAACCGCTTGCGTGAAGTCTGGGTAAAAGCTAACAGTAGAATTCTCAAACTTTAATGGCCCAGCCACCCTCGATGCCTGAAGGATAACATCTCTATCCCGAAAGTTGAAAAGTCGGGCAATGATGGGCCGCGGGGGAGCACCCACCTTGGGCGCACCACCTGGAATCCTGTGGGCCCGTTCCACTGCGAAGAACTTGCTCAGCCCCTTGGGTGCTAGATGAGTCACCACTAGATTCTCCACAAAAAGATCTGCAGCAGACTCCTCCGATCGTTCAGGCACCCCGATAATACGGACATTATTCCGCCTGGCCCTGCTTTCGGAATCCTCGAGGCGACGATCAGTCAGGGCACTGGCGAGCTGCAACCTCCGCACATCCGTCTGCAAAGCGGCCACATCCACTGTTAGGCTCGACGCCGCTTGAGTCAATGAATCGACCCGATCATTTGTTTTGGACAGGTCCGCTCTGACCAAAGTCACATCAATCAACACCGAGTCCAATTTATTAGCCAAGGTATCAAATTGCTGGTTCACAGTCGCCTTCATCTCCTCAATGGCCCCCATGACATCGAGCAGAGTCAATTCGGATGATGCGCCCGAGGCCTCCTTGGGCGGCTCAGGCGATTTATGTGGTCCACTAGGGGATCCCTTTGGCTGCGCATAGCGGTCCATGTTGTTGGCCTGGGAATAAGCTCCCCTCCGGGTAGACTTGGGTTGCAGCTTGTCGCCGTCCACTCTCGCCGCCATCATCAGCGACCACCAAGGTCAGCACCCTCCAGCACCCGGAGGAAGGCAGGCGACAAGTGCAGGAGATCTAGGCCACCAACTGAAATAGGCCCGGTTACAGTTCGAGAGATAGGCTATGCACGCCGTCCTCGGCGCTGCTCACTCAAAGTCCCGACGTCAGTCTCGGCAGATTATCTCGAAAGTGAAAGCACGGGGTCCAGGGCAGGCCCAGACTGGCATGCCGCTGTTGTTCACTTCGCACCCGGGCACCTCACCAACTCGAGTTCGGGACCAAGGCCGCAAACTTCAGATCGCCACCAGTCCGGTTCCCGGAGTCCAATTTCGATTTGGCAAACTAGTGGCACCTTAGCGCAAGATCATAGACAGAAGCCCGTCGGAAAAAACAGGATTATGACAGGATAGACGTGGGAGGTTGCGGAGGCCCTCGGGAGCCACAAGCCTATGCGGCCATCTTGGTTGCGCGCTAGGCTCCTCCGATGGTAGAATTTTGATGTTCAGAGTGTGGGGTAACATCCCTCCTTCAAAGTTTTTGTATGGTGCAAAAGTGCCTAGGTGAAATTTTCGCACAGTCCTGAGATGGGCACAAACATGGATTGTTGTATGGGGGCAAATTGTAATTGCAATCAATCAAGTAGCTTGTAAAGCGCAACTACTCACCCGTAAGGGGCTCAAGACGCTGGGCTTGTTGGAAGACATTCAGAAACTTGTGGTGGCAATGAATGTGCTTCTTAAGTTTAAATTGACTCCTGGTGGGGTAAAATGTGGTATGACCAAGGAGATTGTGAAATAAATGCCCTGTTCAGGTCTAACATGGTTCGAAGCTAGAAAGTCCAAAATCTGTGCAAGAACTGTAATGTGTACCTAATATGATCTAGTCACCATAAGTCTCGTTTTTTTAATCTGTGTGAGCTCCTGTTAAAACCAAAATGTTTTTGGACATGATCTAGCCAAAATTCCGACCCAATTTTCACAAAAGAAATTGGAGAAAAAACACACACGATCGCAGCTGATTTGCATTTAGTTTCGAAAATGAAAAAAATGTGGGCTTCTTTACACCCTTATGTAACCACTCATTTAACTTTAGAACGTCGTGATCAATTCGAGCAAAACTTTCAGGGATTGATCTTCAGTTGTTTACATTGTTGGGCTCAAAGAGGA
The DNA here is from genome assembly GCF_964204655.1 of Triturus cristatus. NCBI lineage: Eukaryota > Metazoa > Chordata > Amphibia > Caudata > Salamandridae > Triturus > Triturus cristatus. The sequence continues at coordinate 1,142,875,513 of NC_140592.1, forward strand.
AATGTATATATTCGTAACATGGCTCATGGGTTATTAGCGACTCAAAGTTTTTGCCACAAATTAACAACTCTGACCATAACTAAAGTGGGGCTACCATTCATACTCCTCTTGATGAATATTTGTCTTCTAGACTTCCTTCGTAAGAGCAGCTTTGGTAGTGAGGCTACTGTTCAGCAAACGCCCTTTCTGCTTTAAGCCTGGTGTGCGAGTGATTTTTTTTTTTTTTTTTGTCGGAATGTGTTGCACACCTGTGCAGCCCATCCATAATGCTTTAAATATCCTTCACACGGGCAAGCGGGGTCAGAGGTCCGCTGACCCTTCGGACTTTAGCCCTGGAATGCCTTTCAGTTATGTGGCTTTTAAGGAATGCATTGGGCCTCTCAAACTGCTTTAAAAAGGGTCATACCAGTCGCCAGCACGCAGGTTACCTCTGTTGTTAACGGAGGCCGAATATGAACGTCTGTTTTCAACCGAGGTCGGTCTTGATCCAGGGATAGGTTAACTAACTAAAGACAGTAATTAATAATGATTAACTTTGATGGCGTTCAGCGAGGGCCTGCCAGTCTGTGCCAGTCACATCAAAGTAGCCAGGCTTGTGCTCGCTCTCCGGCGTGGTAAATTGGTTTAGTTCGAAACGTCCCGGGCCAGAGAGATGCGTTGTACTGTGCTCTGCAAGAACTGGAATGTGTCCCTAATGTGACTTGCAGTTCGCGACCCTAAAGGTTTGTTCTTTGCTGGGTGAGCTCTTGTAAAAGCAAAATGTTTTTGGGAGCGGTGGGGAGAACGCCGCCGAAGCACTGAACAGAACTCTTGGGAGTCTGATGCTGACAGTGCTGCAGCGTGTGTGGCCCTTCCAGGGACGTGTACTTCTTTCTGATTGGGCATCCGAGCTGTGCCACCCCATGGTTTGAAGCAGCGCACCGGGGGTATCGCTTGGGTTCAAAGGTTGATGGAGATTTGGAAGCACAAGTGGGTACCCAATTGTAAATGACAGTGGCAAACCTCTGTTAACAATCCAGGACCTCACCTGTTTGAAACTGACTGCACAGAGCAGCTGCTGGTGATCACTGCTCGAGTCCTCGGATCCATGCGATCACCCCCATAGTGATGTGAGCGCCTAGTTGGCAATATTTCTGTTTAATATGATGGCGCGTTTCATTTTTATAATGTCATTTTTAGGTCTCGGCTAGCGAAGGCTGCGCTTGCGCAGTCTCGCTTGCGAGATTTAATGACTTTGACAAGAGGGGCTTGAACCCGCCCCTCTTCTCTCCTGTTCTCCATTGGCTGGCCTCTTAAATGCTGGCCAGCCACTGGAGAAGAGGTCAGTCACTCCAATTATGCCCCGTCCTTTTCGGATCGGGGGGCGTGTTTTTTGCGAGAAGTCTCAGGGAGGAGACAACAGCAAAACACGCCCCCGAATCCGAAAAGGACGCTCCCCTTTCTCCGAGGCATTTCTGCTGTGCCTCGGAGAAAGGCGGTGGTGTCTTTCGGTGCCCTCCATTAAATTCGATCATTTATGTAGCAAAGAAAATAAAAGTAATTGTCGCTTGCTGATTTTAACTCTCAATGTCTTCAGTCTCTCACATCAACATTTGTGCACGCTCTCTCGGCTCGCGGGTCATCGTTACACAATTCAAGCTGTTTTACCGAGCATCAGGCACGTTTTACGAAAACCACCCCCTCCCTCACGAACATTTATTTTATAGAACTCTGGTTTCTCTGCCACAATGAACTGTGCTTGGACTATGGTCTCCGCTCTGGCAAACAGTACTTCGACCTCCTTAACTTCCTTTTATGTTGTGGTGCTACAACTCGGCGTCTTGCCTCATTTCCGGTTCTAGTTTTGCGTCGAAATGAATTTTGATGGCAAAATGTGGCATGGAACATTCACCACTCCAACTCGACCGATTTGGAGTCTGGGCCACTGGCATTTTGCGATGCTGCGGTGGTGTCTTCCGGTGCCCTGGGCTTGTTTTACACTATCCCGCTTTGTGCTCCTGCGGAGATCCCACATAGGCAAATAACCAAAGATTACGGCCGTGTCAAGCCGTCCTATGTCGACAATCACAGCCATGGCTCGTCTGCCATTTTGCAACGAACCGCGTACTTCCACCACAGCCTCCGAGTGCAATGGCCAATCCGTCCGGGTTATTACATGACTCGGGACCAGCACGTCCCCGCACTGTCCCCTAGTGCACTTCAGTGCGGATCCGACAAGCTCCGCAGTCCGGGTCCGGAATCGGCAGGCCCAGCCGATAGCTTTACATTCGGCCGTTCGAGGCTGTAGAGTCAGCGTTGAATGCCTGCACCTCGAGGTGACTCGGGTAATTTGCTCTCCAGGTCCCGCAGCAACTTCGGTCCTCTGGGGTTGCTGCTGGTACTTCGCTTGTTGTTTCAGGCCGCAAGCACTCGCAAGTTCGTATCCTTTCAAAGTTCCCTTTTCAAACAATCATTATCAACGCCAAGTCTGGCCCTGGCACGGTAGTGCGATTTTTGTTTAGTATTAATAAAATGTGACACTTCAGACAGCAGTTTCAGCAGAGAGGACAAAGAAGGAATGGGCATGGAATCCAAATACAGAAACAAACTTCTCTATCAAGGGGAAACATCACTGCCAAAGTTCAGAGCTTGTGAAAAAGCGACCAGCGAAATCACTTGCTAGTTAATGTTCGGGGGGGGGGGGGATAAGCGAAAATTTCGGGGGGGGGGGGGGGCGCTGAATCTTTAAACAGTAGGCAGAGTGGCGCTGATTTCGGGGGTGGGGGGCGCTGAATCTAGGCAGAGTGGAGCTGCGGGGGTTCTTAGAAGGGGTGAAGCAACAGCGAGGCCTCATTAACATGCAAATGGTCTTTTTAAAGACCTGTGAACTGCTCAGGCGCGGCTTTGTGTCTGCCCGGGAAGCGGTCTCATCCCGGGCTGCCACACACGACGATGGGGGGGGGGGGGGGGGGGCTGAAGCCCTTTGAGTTCAATGGGTGTTGCGCGCCTGATCACAGGTAAATGCGGGAGAGAACGGGGTTGTTGAGCAGGGCCGGGCTGGCTTGCCCGGGCATCGGGCGTTTCCTGTAGCAAAAGTGCTTCACAGTTAACCTCCCCCATGACCCTCCAGCTGGTCCGACATAATTGCCAGGCCTACTTTGGGGTTCCAGTTCGGCCCTGTTGTTGAGTATCCTACCCAGGGCTTTAAGTGGGATACAAACAAATGGGTGGGGGTGGGGATCGGTGTTGCGCGGGGTCTATACGACTTGTATTTTGCTGTCTCTTTTGTCATTGCATCCAGGCATAATGATACAACAAGTAACATGATACCTACAACAAGTTAGGACTATTGGCTTTGTCAATCGTTGTTAGTTGCATAAGATAAATTAGCAGTAACTGTGGCTTGTATATAATATTGAAAAAGCATCCACTTGAAGCCCTAGTGACACCACGACAATGTTACTGCTCATGAGTCTCAAAAAGAGACAACAATATAATCATGCAGTGGCTGAACTCGACAGATTAAGAAATATATCCCAAATTATATATAACAGTCGGTAAACGCATGCCTCTACAGTGTTCTCTTATATTTTGAAACCAGAATTGGTCAAGTTCGTATCCTTTCAAAGTTCCCTTTTCAAACAATCATTATCAACGCCAAGTCTGGCCCTGGCACGGTAGTGCGATTTTTGTTTAGTATTAATAAAATTTGACACTTCAGACAGCAGTTTCAGCAGAGAGGACAAAGATGGAATGGGCATGGAATCCACATACTAATCATGCATATTAGTCTGGGCCACTGGCATTTTGCTATGCTGCAGCGTTTTCCTCATAATTATGGATTTGCCAAACTTCCCAAATAATGCTCGCATAATAAATCTCGCTTTTGAGAGTGATTAAGCTATTGACATTGTAAATAACAATGCCGTTTCTTTAAATGTTTTAAAAAGAAACAAAAATAATGTCACGAGCAATGCCAATAGCTCTAACTTTAACAATGCCGAGACCGTTGCATTGTAAATGCTTGTTCTTTTTGCTATTTATTTTACATTTGATTGCTGTTCAAACCCACATAGGGAATTAAAGTTTAAAACACAGGGCAGAGTTTGTACTTATTACGTCCCACCCCTCTAGAAGGGTGGGGTTACATGTAGTAAAACTACATAACCTGCCATCAAAGTGCAGTGCAAATCCATTGGATTGGGATCAGACTGCTCAAACCTTTGGTAATCTGTGTCTGGGAAATGCTAACTGACTATATTCAGAATTTGACTTTGTGTGCCTGTTCAGAGATTCAGCTTGTTAGACCATATTGGGTCTAATGCTAAAACATGAATGTTAGATCTGGGGGTCTCTAGTTGGCAGGGTAGGTACCACTGTCCAAGTAGGGACCCTTGCTTCTAGTCAGGGAAAGGGGGATACACTGTTAAGATCACCCCTGCTCACCCTCTAGGTAGCTCGGCCTGAGCAGTCTAGGCTATCAAAGGCAATGTGTAAAGTATTTGTTCCAACACTCACAGTAACACAGTGAAAACACCACAATTTACTGTACACCAGTTTTAGAAAAATAAGGTATCTTTACTAAAAACTTCACAAGACCAAATACTACAGAAAAACCAACATACAATTAAAAAGGTTACTTTAAAGATAGTTCAAGAGTTTGCAGAAAGTACTCCAGGTTGTAAAAATCAGTGTCCTGCACAATGCGACTCTCAATGCACAAAATGCGACACTCGTGCCCAACAGTACCTGTAGTTGCGCTAAGGTTCCCAAAGCTATAACAATGAAGATGGCAAAGGCGATGCGATACTCCTGAGACCTTGGGGAGGCTTTGCAGCAGCCCTACTTCACGCAGCAGAGGTGGATGCCCCGGCTCCGATCTGTAGGGGGAGGATGCGATGACTTTGGCTTTCGTTGCGTAGGTTTCTTAGGGGGAAGCTTCACGCACAGATACGATGCGACGCTCTTCGAGGGGGCGCGATGCGTGGCATTGACTTCTGGTGCCGCAACCCTCGATGCGCCACGGGGACGGGACTCTGCGTCGACGCACACAGCGACTGGATACTTTCTGGTGCGGCCCGCAAACTGGTTCTGCGACGACCTTCGCAGTGTCAAATCTTCACGCACCGGGACGATGCTCGACGCACTCGGCGATGCGGGGACTCCGGGTGCTGCGATGACGCTGCGATGAAATTCTTCTCGCACTCTCAGTTTTGCGACTCGCAACCGGATGATGCGACCCTCAAACGGATGATGCGATGGGTACCAGTTACTCTTGTTCACGCTTTCTGCTTTCCAGCTCCCAACCACAGCAAAACGACCTCCTGAGGCCCCAAGACTAGGCAAGCACTCCAAGGCAGGTCAGAACTCCCTCAGCAGAGTTCCAGGGGAGCTGGTGGTGAAGTCCTTTTGTTCCTGGGACTTCTTAACAGGGAGCCAGCTCTCCTCAGGCCCTTGGAGATCAGAATCTAAAGAAGGGGACACCACAGAGTCCTCCCCCCCCCCCCCCCTCTCCTTGGCAGCAAAGCAAAACAGCAAGCAGGCAGTCTTCTCCTCTTCAGTTCCTTCCAGCTTTCTCCTTGGCAGAGTTTCCTTCTTAGTTCCACAGTGATCTAAAGTTTAGGTGTCTGAGGGCCTCTTCTTATACCCCTCCAAGTCTTTGTCTCTCTGTTTCAGTGGGGGGATTCCCTTGCTCAAACGGGGTCCTGGGTGTGCTCTGCCCTGGAGCACCTGGTTCCTTTCAGAGTGAGGTGCAGGGTCGTTAGACGCTCAGCATGAGGTGGAGCCTTCTTTGTGCTGGCAGAGGCAGAGTCCTCAGCCTGGCCAGCAGGGGGTGGAGCCGGCTTTGTGCTGGCAGAGGCAGCCCTACTCAAACCCAGGGGCTACTCCTCCCACCCATTTAGAGCAGATCTCCCTATTCACCCTGCTGCTGACTCATCCAGACTCCTGGAGCCACCTAGCCCATCACATGACACCAGTCATCCAATCTGCACACAGGCACACAGGAAGGTTAAACAGGAGAATAGCTACTTTCTAAAGTGCTATTCTCACACAGCGAATTTAAAAACCATCTTGCTAAAAAGATGTATAATTAAATTCTGAACACAAAGATACCAAACTTGGATATTCGATCTTGCCTTTAGGGGAAGATGGGCATGTAAACAGCCTCCCCCATTCTGTCCTATGGGCAAGATAGCCTCTCAGCAGTGAAAAACGAAAATGGCTGTAATTCACTACCAGGGCATGTTACACACCTCAGTACATGCCCTACCTTTCAGATCCACTGCACCCATCCCAGGGGGGTACCTAGGGCCACCATAGGGATGCCTGACCTTTACAGAAAGGGAAGGATAAGGCCTGGTCAGTGGTTGCACTGGCCAGGTCGACATGGCAGTCCTGGACTGCACATAGGCACTGCAAGCAGGCCTAAGACATCATTTTAGTGCTACTCCTGTGGGTGGCACAATCCGTGCTGCAGCCCACTAGTAGCATTTGTACTACCAGCCCTGGCACTCTCAGTGCACTTTACTAGGGCCTTGCAGGTAGAACAAATATGCCAAACATGTATAGCCAATTACATCACAATTTCCCTAGGGAGCACTTGCACCTTGACAATGATCAGCAGTGGCTAAGTGCCCAAAGCATCTATACCAGTAAAAACGACATCCAGCATAGCATCAAAAATACAGGGGGTAGAGGCAAAAAGTCAGGGGTAACCACGCCAAAAGATGCCAGGTCTAACCATGAACAAAGGTTTTTGTCTCGCAAACATCAAAGCAGTATAGGGTGCCTTTTTTGGTCTATGCTGCCTAAAGTTTCTGTTGATAAGATTAACCATTGTGGTCAGAAGTTACTTTACACCAAAGGATACAACATTTATGGCAGCCATGTCTTGGAAATTAATACTTTCGGAAGTTGTTCATGTTGCACCAACCTTGAATATCTTGCCAGCTATTTATTTTTAGGCAAACTGTGTGAATTCAACTTCTGTGTCCCAGCGCTTACCGTTGCCTAAAGCCCTCTAGCTGGTGATGATTCAAGAAACAAAGCACAAAATATTGTCCAAAACACTTCAACTCTCCCATTCCCATCTCTAGGATCATAGCTAGATGTCCACCTTATTGACAAATATGTATGTGCCTGTGGCTTAAAGTAAATCTCAAGCAGGCCCTTATCTGGAGGAATCGCTCTTCATGCCATCACCTCTGGAGGAGCTGTAACGTTTCTGGTGGTGCAATTCTTGCAGCTTTATGGTGTTATGGAGAGTTTACCTTCCTGAACTCGGGTGACCGGTGCTGCAGGAAGGGAGACCCGTCTGTGTTAAATAACTTATTACATTGTTCTCTGGGCTCTTGAGGTATGTGTGTGGTGTGGTTTTTGTTTTGTTTTTTTTAATTTAATTTGTTTTTGGGTTCCCCCCCCTCCCATTGCTAGGAGTTTACATATCCTATAAAGCCAGTCCTTGGTGGGAGGTGCACCCTTTTCCAGAAGTGCACTATAGTGTGGACCAGTTCAAGGTTGTTTGCCAGGAGGACACTTATGATGTCCTTCTCCTTGGTGCAGGAGTTCCTGCAATACAGTTCTGGGATTTCTTAGAATATAGTCATATTTGCCCTATTTCTTACATCGCCACAGCAGATACAGTAGCGATCCAGTTTTGACACCGCCTCTCCAGCATTCAAGGGAATCTGTGGTATTCCATTTTACCTATCCTTTCAGGGGTATGGTGCCAATGCATAAGCAGCTTGTACCAAACTAAATTTGTGTAGGCATCCTTTTGGGCAGTGCCCTCCATTAGGCTAAGTGTGAACTGTAATGTAGCAGTCTCTAGGAGAGGGCGGAAATGTTGAACCTGGGGCACAGACACACATGGGGATCTTGATGGTAAGTGCATGATGACGACCGCTATAGGGACAGATTTAATACCGGATCCCTCTGAATCCTGCTATATTTTTCTTTTGTGATTTGATTTTGCTCATTACACACCTATGACATAATAAGATGAGGAACACCTGGCGATTGTTTGTTCTGGAAAAAAATTACATTTACTCTCCTATACAGTAATACATGTTTAAAAAAAAAAAAAAAACAATATATATATTTCTTTTTATTTGTTTATGTCCTCCTTGGCCAAAGGAATTGCTTTTGATTCTTCGATTTCCAGATTTGATGAGATTTCCCTATGACGCAGCTTTTTTTCTTGCAACTCATTTTGGAAAGTATAAAACTATGTAAAGAAGGAATGATTTCAACAAGTTGAAAGAGTCCACAGAAAAATTTCTTTGAATGTATTGCATTAGAACAAAATAGTTCAACCCTGCAGGGTGTCGAGATTGGTGCTTCGTCTTGACAACAAGGAAGAGGGTTTAAAATATGGATGAACCAGTTTCGTACAACGCCATGGCAGATACTGCAGCAATACAGTTTTGCCTCCACTTCTCCAGCATTTAAGGGACTCTGTTATCCTATTTGCATATTCTCTTAGTTATGGTACCAATGCATAAGCAGCGTGTATATTGTTTACCTTTCATTCACACATCTTATGACTACCCTGAATTTGTTATAAGGTTTTCCCAGTCTTTGTATGGAGTGGTTTTGCCCACCACCAATTCTCTTCTTTTTAGGTATCGCTTACACAGTGCATGAGCTGTCATGTGAGAGGTATGGTTTACAATTAATGTTGCTTATACCTCATCTGCTGTCTCATTGACTCTTTAGTTACTAACACCTACGACTGTGCGCCACTGTACTCCACTCTATGCTTCTCTTCTCTATAGGCGAGACCTATTGGCTTTGCCAATGCTTGTTTGAGCTACATTTTAATGCATCTGTAGGGGAATGTCTATTTGTGGAAATTAGATGCTTATATTGGTCCACTTCGTAACCATCATCCCATATGTACTGTGAGGTCACATAGTGCGCAACAGTGGACCTGTACGTATTTTTACCTTTTGGTTTCCAGAAGACCAAATTCCTTTTTCAAATCGACATGATATTTAATGTCATCAGCTGGATAATGATCACAACATTAGACATTTACAGCCATTTGACAGCTTTCAACTATCTATATTTGAACCTGACCTAGAACGGAGACTGGCTTTGTCTGGGCTTTAATCTTCAGCCTGTCCCAGACGGCTACTGACTCCTTAATGAGGGATGACTAGTATAACCCCTCCAGCTCCTATGTTGCTTTTCCAGCCAATGCACGTTCCACAAGGAGATTTCTGCAATGGCATGGTCTACACGAGTATGTTAACAGTTCGCCCCATTCGGCCATTTACAGCCGTTGAAGAGCTTGGTAGCTCTTCATCAGATAGGGGAGAGCCCATACTAACGATTTCTTATTTTTTGTGTGTAAATCATAAGGGATGACCATGGTGCTGGTTTTGGAGCTGCTCCACTTCCTGCAGTGCCTTTACCTGAGCCCTTATGTTTTTACTGGACCAGTGGACAGTGCTCCAGCGGTTTTTTCCCCCCTTTACCAAGGTTCGGAAATGCGCATTTCATTCAGGTGGGAGACTATGTATGTTTGGGTGTCCTGAGCCTCATTGTTACTTGGGACCGCCCACATCTTGATGATGATGTTGCTCCTTGACCCATTTAAGTTGTTCTGTTTCAGCATCAGATCGTTTTTTGTTTTTTTTTTCTCCCAGGACACGATGCTGTTTCTCAGACTGGTCATCTAGGGTGTTTTCTAGGTACCCCCCCCCCCCCCCCTTTATTTTTTTATTTGCTTATGGAGGCTGGACTTCAGGCCACATCTGATTATACGCACCTCTTCCGTCATTTCAGATGAGAAGTGGAGAAATTCCTTTATAATCATCGTTTGGGGTGGGGGAGTTGAGTGTCTCCTCTGTTAGTCTCGTGGCTTATGTTCTTGTAAAAGCTGGGAGGTTGCTGTGCTTCTCGTTCTTCCAAGGCGACACACCTCTTATGGAGGTGCCTTGCACCCCCTTCTGGCTGCCATGGAGGTGGCTTTACCTATTCCCTGAGTGGGATTTATAGTTTGAGTGATTTGTTTTCCAGCTGTGGAGTGCTCCTGATGTCTGTCCCCCACTCCTACGACCGCGTCAGTCTAGTCCATTTCTGGCTATTTTTCACATCCGCACTACAGGATGGAAATGGAGGTCAGGTTTTGTTTGAGGTGGGCTGAGCTGGTATTGTAGGTTTAGGATGATTCTCTCAGTGTGGTCTGCTAAATGTCATGATTGTGTGCCTTTTCTGTTTTTCAACTTAATGTTTATTATCTGTGTAATGAAGGGCATAGTGATAGTTTAGCTGTTTGCAACCTTTGGTCCTTGCAGTATTCCTTATAAATGTATTTATTTTTGCGTTTTACTTCGAAGCGTTTGGAGAGCCAGTAGGCTTAATCACTGTGAATTTCAAACAAGTGAGAGCATCTTCAGTGGTGCCGTTTAATGTATATTATGAAAAAATTCAAATAGGCTTCCATCCAATCATACTTGTGTATTCTATGGTGGTACTGGCTCCATGATTTACCAGGGCTTTTAGTAAAATACTGCTTTCTTTTTGGTTAATCCCTACATGAGCATGTATGTGTTTTACAGCTCTCCCTTTCCCATAAATGCACCCCATGTTCCAACGTGTGTTCTTACTCCCCCCTACACTCTCCCCGCCCCCTTAAGTCGGCTACTAGTTTTTATTTGGGGGGGTGGGGATGAGGGTGGCTGGTGGTGGTATTTTTTTAATTAAAAAAATAATAATAATAATAATGGCACCTGCATGTTTTGTGCATGCATGCATGCCTTTTGACACGTGTGCATTTGTCGTAGTGCATGCACCTATGCGTCTGCCTATGAAATGAGACTGCCAATGACTTCATCACCTATATATATATATATATATATATATATATATAATGTTTTATTTTTATGCTGATGGGGCACAGTGTTGCCAAAGTCAATTGGTTCAAAGGTTAGATTTATTGGCTTTCCCAATGCTTGTTAAGGTCAGATTGACTCCAGCTGCCTTCATGACCAGCCACATATTACATCTGCCTTGGGGAGTATTCCTCTCTCATTGACCCACTGTTGGCTTTTTGTTGTATCCTTCTTCCTTCAGTGGTGTGCTTGCCATGCAAAATGAATGTAGTTTTCAGATGAGAAACAGCAGCACCGGGTAATGGTTAGGCCCTCTCCAGCCTTTTAATTACTGCACTACGGGAGACTGCATTCTGCTCATTCACAAGGGCTTCATCCATACACAGTGGTTCCCTTCTGTGCCAGGAAGTGCCATGGCTTCCTGGAACATGCCCTCTTCCATCTATTCCTCCAAGTACCTCCTCACAACGCACTAACTCACTCTGCCATCACTAAGCAGAGAAAACGAACTTTTGACCTAAATCAAGTGCATAATTACCTTTTACACTATCGTATAATTGCAGGTCGTTGACCTAATGACACCTTAGGATCTGCGTTTGATTGGTACTTGACATCCATAGCTTGCCTAATTTCCACACTGACTACTGCACCAGCCATTGACCCCGCTATATAGCTGATCTCCAGAGACCAAGATGAACACTCGACTTTGCAATTTCTACCCCAGGCCACTTCCTTCCACAGTGCAATCCCAGCTTGGACAGTGGTCTTGCAAAATGTCCCTGTATGTTTCTTCTGTGTTGGATAACTCGTTGTCACTCTATACACTGCTGTAAGCTCCCCTTGTTCCTCTGATGTTTCATCCACTGTCTAACCACTTGCCCTCCTGCACTTTCCTTCTTTACCACTTTCCAAAAATAGCTAACTTATATATTCACATTTCCAACCCATCCTGTGTCCTTTTTGTGATGTCTTCTGTCCATAATAAAATCCTCTAGCACATTCCTGGGTAGTAGACATTTCATTAGCCAAGGTGTATATACTGTAGATGACTTATTTAAGCTTAGTTTCAAGGTCCGTTCTAGGTAAGTAGATCATAACCGATAGCCCCTCAGGGATAAGCCTCCCTGCTGCTCAGCCTGCACACCAACTGACACTCAGCACATCACCAGGCCCCCATGCATTCTCTGACATCACCAAGCATTTCAGCACTCCTCTTGGCTGATCAGTAGGGACGATGTAGCAAACGAAAAGGAATGGCAACTGTTGATTTACAACAGCTCATCCGTTGTTCCCAAACTATTCAACCAGTTTCTTAATACGTGCATTTACAGTTGCTTTAATACATTGGTAAAAACTATGGCTGTTCCTTCTTGGGTTTTATGAGGCTTCCATCAAGTCTTCATTTAAAAATCCTGAAATGTGTGCCATTCATTAGACTCAAACTGACTGTCATATAATTCCTTATTGGATCTACTCTAGTTTCCATGCAGTGCACTCAACAAATTGTTCTCCATGTATCCACTCCTGGACTACTCCGCTACCTTTGGCAATCTCCGCTACCATGCTGCTCAATATTCGTACTTGCTAGCACTGCCCACGAAAAAGTCACTTTTAATTTCTCTATTCTCGCTTTCCACCTCCTCCCTGGGTGGTGATTCTGAATACTTTTTGGGCTTCTTCTACCAACTCTGCGACAACAGCCACATATCACCCCTCCTTCCTTCCCCCCCCCCCCCCCCCCCCTTCATCCCCTTATCAGAACACTGAACTTAATACTGTCTTACTGCCATTTGGCAGTAGAGGGCTCTATGAATGTTTATGCTTAGTTCATCTAAAAATGAAATATTTTTGAGCTTCATCTTAACTAGTCGCCCTTGTCCCTACTAATCTATTTTGCATCCAGTGTCTTAACACCTTTCTCTACTGTTAGATGCCTTGCATTGCTATGTGTCACATAAGTGTGCCTAAACTCCAGCTCTATCACTGCCACAGCTGGAGTTTCCTCATTAATTCACATCTTGAGTGTATGTTAAAGTTCCAAACCAGGCTGCTAATTGGCCTCCTTAAATGGGTTATGTCTCCTTGAAAATTTCACAACATGCATACATTTCTATCTTCCTCCATGGACACTGGTCGGAGGGGAGGGTAGTTCCATGATCTAATCACTTAGACAAAGGAAAGAGTTCTGGATTTGAGGCATGGAGGAGCTTAGAAGCTTAACTAGTTGATTATATTTCACTTGGTCTTTATATAACTTTGGCACCAAAATTGATCACAGGATTTTTTGGCTCCGTCTGATGTATTCACGGCCTAAGCACACAGCTGAATTACTTTATTTTTCACAAGTGTGTGGATCAACAATTTGCTAAAAACAAATACTGCAGCAGCTAGTTCAAATTAATGTCTAATTGCTTGTGGGTGATGGAGGTACGAGGTTGAAGGAGATAGACAACAATAAGCAATGCTGCTGCTAAGGACCAGTGATGGGTGGCGATATAGATTTTGAATATGGTTGATTTGACAAGCTGCAGCCAAATCGAGGCGTGCACTATGAAGTTGTGCAGGAACTTGGAGAAGCAAAGAATGATCCATTCATTTTCGAATTCACAGAAAAGAACTGATGACACAGAGCAGAGCAGGATGTGCACACATCACTGCTTTGTGTTTGAGGGTCTGAACTGTGAACAGGAAATCTCTTCCCCCTACACCCCCCCCCCCCCCCCCCGCCCACACTCCCACTATCAATTTAACAAATCCAGAGATTACACCTCACTTGAGTTTTAGATCACTTCAGTATACTTTACTTCAGGGAAATGTCATTTTAATTATGGTAACTATGGATTTTAATTTTCATTAAAATATATACATTTTAATTATTTTATATGTATAGGTTTAATATAACTTAAATTACACGAAGGGTTAGAGTGGTGTTGCTTTAAGGATGATTAAAGTACAAAATTAAAATAGTCATTTGTGTTAGGATTAGTATTGGGGGGGTTAAGTGTCATTTTTAGGTCTCGGCTAGCGATGGCTGCGCTTGCGCAGTCTCGCTCGCGAGATTTAATGACTTTGAGAAGAGGGGCTTGCACCCACCCCTCTTCTCTCCTGTTCTCCATTGGCTGGCCTCTTAAATGCTGGCCAGCCACTGGAGAAGAGGTCCAGTCACTCCGATTATGCCCCGTCCTTTTCGGATCGGGGGCGTGTTTTTTGCGAGAAGTCTCAGGGAGGAGACAACAGCAAAACACGCCCCCCAAATCCGAAAAGGACGCTCCCTTTCTCCGAGGCATTTTTGCTGTGCCTCGGAGAAAGGCGGTGGTGTCTTTCGGTGCCCTCCATTAAATTCGATCATTTATGTAGCAAAGAAAATAAAAGTAATTGTCGCTTGCAGATTTTAATTCTCAATGTCTTCAGTCTCTCACATCAACATTTGTGCACGCTCTCTCGGCTCGCGGGTCATCGTTACACAATTCAAGCTGTTTTACCGAGCGCCAGGCACGTTTTACGAAAACCACCCCCTCCCTCACGAACATTTATTTTATAGAACTCTGGTTTCTCTGCCACAATGAACCGTGCTTGGACTATGGTCTCCGCTCTGGCAAACAGTACTTCGACCTCCTTAACTTCCTTTTATGTTATGGTGCTACAACTCGGCGTCTTGCCTCATTTCCGGTTCTAGTTTTGCGTCGAAATGAATTTTGATGGCAAAATGTGGCATGGAACATTCACCACTCCAACTCGACAGATTTGGAGTCTGGGCCACTGGCATTTTGCGATGCTGAGGTGGTGTCTTCCGGTGCCCTGGGCTTGTTTTACACTATCCCGCTTTGTGCTCCTGCGGAGATCCCACATAGGCAAATAACCAAAGATTACGGCCGTGTCAAGCCGTCCTATGTCGACAATCACAGCCATGGCTCGTCTGCCATTTTGCAACGAACCGCGTACTTCCACCACAGCCTCAGAGTGCAATGGCCAATCCGTCCGGGTTATTACATGACTCGGGACCAGCACGTCCCCTCACTGTCCCCTAGTGCACTTCAGTGCAGATCTGACAAGCTCTGCAGTCCGGGTCCGGAATGGGCAGGCCCAGCCGATAGCTCTACATTCGGCCGTTCGAGGCTGTAGAGTCAGCGTTGAATGCCTGCACCTCGAGGTGACTCGGGTAATTTGCTCTCCAGGTCCCGCAGCAACTTCGGTCCTCTGGGGTTGCTGCTGGTACTTCGCTTGTTGTTTCAGGCCGCAAGCACTCGCAAGTTCGTATCCTTTCAAAGTTCCCTTTTCAAACAATCATTATCAACGCCAAGTCTGGCCCTGGCACGGTAGTGCGATTTTTGTTTAGTATTAATAAAATGTGACACTTCAGACAGCAGTTTCAGCAGAGAGGACAAAGAAGGAATGGGCATGGAATCCAAATACAGAAACTGAAACTTCTCTATCAAGGGGAAACATCACTGCCAAAGTTCAGAGCTTGTGAAAAAGCGACCAGCGAAATCACTTGCTAGTTAATGTTCGGGGGGGGGGGGGGAATAAGCGAATATTTCGGGGGGGGGGCGCTGAATCTTTAAACAGTAGGCAGAGTGGTGCTGATTTCGGGGGTGGGGGGGCTGAATCTAGGCAGAGTGGAGCTGCGGGGGTTCTTAGAAGGGGTGAAGCAACAGCGAGGCCTCATTAACATGCAAATGGTCTTTTTAAAGACCTGTGAACTGCTCAGGCGCGGCTTTGTATCTGCCCGGGAAGCGGTCTCATCCCGGGCTGCCACACACGACGGGGGGGGGGGGCCTGAAGCCCTTTGAGTTCAATGGGTGTTGCGCGCCTGATCACAGGTAAATGCGGGAGAGAACGGGGTTGTTGAGCAGGGCCGGGCTGGCTTGCCCGGGCATCGGGCGTTTCCTGTAGCAAAAGTGCTTCACAGTTAACCTCCCCCATGACCCTCCAGCTGGTCCGACATAATTGCCAGGCCTACTTTGGGGTTCCAGTTCGGCCCTGTTGAGTATCCTACCCAGGGCTTTAAAGTGGGATACAAACAAATGGGTGGGGGTGGGGGGCGGTGTTGCGCGGGGTCTATACGACTTGTATTTTGCTGTCTCTTTTGTCATTGCATCCAGGCATAATGATACAACAAGTAACATGATACCTACAACAAGTTAGGACTATTGGCTTTGTCAATCGTTTAGTTGCATAAGATAAATTAGCAGTAACTGTGGCTTGTATTATAATATTGAAAAAGCATCCACTTGAAGCCCTAGTGACACCACGACAATGTTACTGCCCATGAGTTTCAAAAAGAGACAACCATATAATCATGCAGTGGCTGAAATCGACAGATTAAGAAATATATCCCAAATTATATATAACAGTCGGTAGACGCATGAGGGCAATGAGGGCTTCACGAGGAAAACATAATCCCAGCACACCACCAAATAGAGCAAGAGAGGAAACGGCGCGTGCTCACAAGGGGCCCGGGTTTGGAATAGGAAGGAAGTGTGATGACCACGCCGAATTTTGCCGGTGGCAGCTTGCCCCCTTCACCTTTCGTGACGACACTTCCTGTTGTGACGTCACTTCCGGCGGCACCACCTAACTTGGAGCGTCCCCCCCACTTCTTTTTTTAGGACTTGTGCCCTGCCTCTACAGTGTTCTCTTATATTTTGAAACCAGAATTGGTCAAGTTCGTATCCTTTCAAAGTTCCCTTTTCAAACAATCATTATCAACGCCAAGTCTGGCCCTGGCACGGTAGTGCGATTTTTGTTTAGTATTAATAAAATTTGACACTTCAGACAGCAGTTTCAGCAGAGAGGACAAAGATGGAATGGGCATGGAATCCACATACTAATCATGCATATTAGTCTGGGCCACTGGCATTTTGCGATGCTGCAGCGTTTTCCTCATAATTATGGATTTGCCAAACTTCCCAAATAATGCTCGCATAATAAATCTCGCTTTTGAGAGTGATTAAGCTATTGACATTGTAAATAACAATGCCGTTTCTTTAACCCCTTCCATGCTCATGACGGAACGGTTCCGTCATGAGCATCGGTTGAGCTGTGCTCATGACGGAACCGTTCCGTCATGGCCCCGCCCGCGCTCGAACCCTTCAGCACCGCGGGGGAATCCGCGCAGCGCTGAAGGGGTTAAATGTTTTAAAAACAAACAAAAATAATGTCACGAACAATGCCAATAGCTCTAACTTTAACAATGCCGAGACCGTTGCATTGTAAATGCTTGTTAAATGATGGGCTCCGATTATGGTTGGGATCACTTTAGGAAACCGTATTTAACCTAATACTAAACCAGAATTCATTTAAGGATAATTTAAACCAATTTAGGGTTGGGGTTATTATAAATCGGGATGAATTTAAGTGTTGGATTTAGGGTCAGATTAGGTTTATTCTAACGGGAGTTAGTATTTAAATTATAGTAAAAAATTTAAGTTGGGTTTAGTGTTGGTTTGGTTGAGGATAATTATTTAATTTACAGTTGGTGTTACACTTGGGATTAGGCTTAATGACCAATTCTAGAATTACTCTTGTTTCACCTTAAAACAAAATCGAGGTAGTTCTAGAGTTAGGTTCGTTTAAGTTCCCTTTACATCTTTTGGGCGGTAGAGGTTCATCCATTTACCAGCCTACAACTCTGTGAAATGTGCCTTGCTCTTCAGCCTGACAAGATCCAGCTTTGAGATGATCCCCTCCTAAGTAGGTTCAGCCAGATATTCTTGTCCAGGTTTGCAGTAGAAGGTCCCCTTAAAAGAGGAATTCAATTTGACATTGGTTGCAGGGGCAGAAGACTCTTTTACAGAAACCACTATGCAAGGCACCCACTGCCAGCTTAATTTGATTCAGCTTGTGTTTACTGACAGTCGGTAGTGATGGAAGTTACTTAGCACCAGGGCTTTAAGTGGGACGGGTCTGAGCACTGGCAGTTTTTTAAAGGGGGGTGGGGGGGGCTCGAAACAGGTCTCTATGTGGCTCTGTTTTGAGACCTGGCAGAGGCGGTCCATCTTTTTTCCGGACTGCAGTGACAGCAGGCACATGGATGTGCACGTGCTCACTTCTCTCTAGTGGAGAAGTTATGGCATGACGTCTTGCCAGGTGAGTTGTAGGGGAAGGGAAATCCTTTAAAGAGTCATTTTCTCTTTGGAGTTCCCTTCTCTTTCTGAGACTCAGGAGCAGCAACATTGTCGTGGTGTCGCCAGCTTTAAGTTGAAGCTTTTTCAATATTTTATACAAGCCAGTTACTGATATATATAATCTAATTCAACTAACAACCATTTACAAAGCCAATAGTTTTGACTTGTAGGTATGATGTTACTTGTATCTGGATGCAATGACAGAACCAGCAAAATACAAGTCGGATGGCACACTATGCTAATCTCAGATTTTTGTCTTGTGTGTTAAGCCACGCCCTAATTACATTGGCCACGCCCCTTTGAGAAACACCTTCCCCCCCCCCCCCCAGGTTTTTTATCCCGCTTAAAGCCCTGATGAGGTCACCCATCCTGCATTGCAGAGCTTTTTCGAGGGTTTAATTCCTGGGGCGATAACGCTGCTCACCGCCAAAGTAGGTATGTCTTTAGAAAGATCTACGTGTTCGTCTGGTTTTATATATTTGATTTGGGTAATTATTTCCCTGTGTAAGTTTGTAATGAAATTGTATTTAACCAGTCTTCTCCCTTTCCAGTTTTGTACAGATAAAAGTGGTAATGAGAGTGAAGCCTGTTGGGGAGTTGGAGAACTTGCTGTTGATTGCTTCAAAGGTCCTTGTAGCAATGGGAGCCCAATGAAAGGGCCCATAGAATATTGATTCCCTTTGATTGTTTGATTCGGAGACTGAGGATTGACAGACTGTGATTCATAGCAAACTTCTCATTAACATGGTGGATCATCTGCCTGGCTGTTTTGGTGCTAGTTTGTGTTTTGAATCTTTGTATTTAGTCCTTCATTGTGTCTATAGTTTAGTTCCAGTTATGTGTACTGAGTTACTTGCTTTGGCTGTCATTTTATTGCTTGTTGCGTTTAGTATTTTTGTGTTGTCTTGAGTCCTTCTCCTAACTTTTGATTCTTTGTTATAAACATTGGCCAGTACTGGCCCGTTTCCACTGTCAACCTCCTCATCCGTGTGATCTGTGGCAGTCAGGTTTGTCATTCAATTCAGATGTGGATCCGGTTTCATTGTTCATGCCTTAACCATTTGATCGATTCATCTCCCTATTCTTCCAGGCATGTGAGAATAAATGCTGCAGTGCATCTTGCATTAAGAGGTCTCCACTGTGGTAACAGCACCGGTATGGTGAAGAGAGAACGCTTTCTAGAGAAGCCGTTTAAACCCTGATGCCCTAAGTGCCTTAAATTGAGCAGCATAGCTTGTAGTTAGTAGGAAATCCAGCTTCTCGTGTATAAGGAATTATTTCACTTTTTAAATAGCAGAACATTGAATTTTGCAGATTATTCCAACCTCCAAAAAATTATAAATATAAACTCAAGCACACTAATCTTGGTAATAAAACGTTGATTGGCTGTTTTCTGCTGTGGCAACTTTGTTAACTTGTAGAATTGGTGAAAATTGAATTTTTCTGAAATGTATGTGTGTTCGCCTATAGACAAAGTATTGTTGAAAGATTTCAGATTGCCAGAACTGAAAATAGGTTAACCATTTTGACTAGTATGTTCAGTTGTGCTGTTGGACGTCCTGTGCAGTGTGGGGTTGGGGGATTCCTCGGTGACAGATGTTTAACAACTGTAAACAATGGCGCGTGGACACCACTTATCTTTGTTGTTGAATTGGAAAGGAAGCTTGTGCGGCCCGTTTACTCTCCTCTCTCGTCAAACATCTGCTAGTGCTCAGAGATAATACTGTCACAAAGTTGACATTCTTCGTACCTAAGAAATAAATGCCTTAGTATAACTTAGTTTGCAAACTTGTGAGCTTTGTCAATAGTTTTTAGTGATGCTGCCGCGGGTACTCAAACGTTTTCCCTGGTGCTAAAAAGTATGGTCTATGATGTGGCTGAGGGCTGCATTGACCCCAGCAGTGTGTGTCTATCCTGGCAGGGAAGGGGTGGATGTTAGTAAGGTAGGTGTGGGTTGGGCGAGGCATGTACACGGTGTGGACAGAGACAGTTATTTTGAGGGTTTAATTCCATACTGCTCTCCAGTGACGGTTCCTCCATACGGGCAGAGGAGTGTTGCTCCCCCACACTGCTATGTAGAAAGCTGAACAAATAAAATGGTAATAAAGTGATTTATTACCGTTTTATTTTTCCCCCTTTCTGCCGGACAGCGAGGGATGCGTGGCTTGGCCAGTACATCATCGCTGCTGATTGGCAGCAATGACGAGTGACCCACTTCAGTTTGAAGTGTGCATGTCGGTTCCGCCGGCTAGCTTGCTACAGCCATTTCGACATGCACAATTCAGACTCTCCATCCCAGCTGTCTTAGTTGTGTTGGAGAGCATAGAGCATGCACAATGCCTTTCGGAGTGCTGAGCCAGATGAAGCCGCATGAGAGCAGCAGATGGATTGGATAAGGTAGTTTGCTTTGGGATAGCACTCGCGCTCGGAGTCTGAGCCATGGACTGGAGAACATGAGGACATGCTAAGGTAACTTGTTGCTTTTTATTTGTTAAATGTGATGCCTTACTGACTTGTGATATATTTTGATTGTGTGTGTTTTTGTGTTTCTGATTGTGACTGTGTGCCTCACCATTTTTGTATGCCACCGACCACCACTGCAGCCCTCCGTGATTACGGAAGAATGCAGCCACAAGCATATCACAACATTGGAATGAATCAAAAAACGAAAGGAAAGTTATTAAACTTGCGCCTAGGCGTAATTCCGGTAACTCCGCATTTACCACCCTGGGTGAGAAATTTTACGCAGCAGTGCCGCCTGTGTAAAGCTGACCAGGAAGACATTGTCCACATAATGTGCATTTGTCCTAAACTAAAGGATTTGAGGTATAATTTATTACGTCCCTCCTTTAAATTACATGGCATCCGGACATGCAGGCAGGCTGTTAACCCGTTCGACGCGCATGACGGAACGGTTCCGTCATGCACGTCGGTTGCGCTGTGCGCATGACGGAACCGTTCCGTCATGGCCCCGCCCGCGCACTGAACCTTCAGCGTGGCACGGAAATCCGCGCCGCGCTGAAGGGGTTAAACTGTGTTTTAACCCGGCAAAAACAAAATTAAATTGTCGTGTCGTAAAGTTTTTTTGATTTAGTAGAACAAAAGACACAAGGTTTTATGATCGTCAAAACATTTTATTGACAATTACGAATTGATATAAACCAAACTTGTAAAACTGAGGAAATCGCGTATAATGAATTTTTAACAACTTGTAGCAATGTCTTTTTACTGTTTCGTAAAGATTTTAATTAATCATGTACAAATAAATTATTTACTTACTTGCGTACTTACTCACTGCAGCCCTCTACATTATGGTCCTAGTGTGTAGAAGGCTGATTTGATCATACTGTGTTGTATCTTAATGGCTGTCCATCTACTGCACTGTGGAGTATGCAGTCTCTGATTTTGTTATTGCTACCTTTTAGCGAGGCAAGTGTGCAAAGGAAGTAACTTGATTATTGGATTGAAATAGAATCTTTGGCCATATACTCTTCTTATTCCTTTAATGTCTTGTTGTACACATAAGCAGTGTTTAGAAACTGTATCAGTTAAGGTAGCAAGTGCTAAAAACCACACTTTAACAAAGACCCCCCCCCCCCCCCCCCCTTACACACACTTTTTTTGGGACTTGCAGTATGTGTTGCTGGCATATTGTGTGGTTAGTTTAATCATTTGTAATGTCTGTACACACACACGTCCTGAATTGCTTTTTATTAGATCAGTATGTATTTTTAGATTCTTGTGAAAATTCCCTGTACTTTTTTCAGTGGGGTCCTAAAAACCGGTATGTTTTATTGAGAAGCAAATTACATATAGTAATACAGCAATCTATATATACTTCATTGATTCATTAGTTAACATTTAATCAATCAAAATTTGTACCCCACCCCAGAGGCATCGAGGTGCGAGGTTTCCATCAAAGCCAGGTCTTGAGGAAACGGTGGGAAAAAGAAAAACCAGCAGGAAAAGGGAAGAAACAAGCAGAAAAAGGCAAAACCGAAGACAGAAAAACAAGTGAGCTTTAAAAAAAGGCAAAACGGGGAAAATGAAAAAAGCAGAAAAGGCAAAACCGAGAGCTGAAAAACGAGCAGAAAGGCAAAACTGTGCAAAAAAAAAAAAGAGCAGTAAAGGCAAAACAGAGGACCGAAACGTGCAGAAAAAGGCAAAACAGAGCTCCAAAAAAATGAGCAGAAGAGGTCAAAACTGGAGCAGAAAGCCTGATCAGAGCAAGAAACGAGCAGAGGAGACAGAGGGTAGGCGGTAGACAGAGCAGAGGGTATCAGACTGCATGTAAGCTAGACAAGAACTGTCGCAGGGGGGAGCTATCATGAGAACCTGCTCAATGGGGGTCACGCTGCGGCCTCCATTATGTAGATCCTGTGAGAAGGGTGGGGTGGCAGGTGGAGGGAAACGGAAGGAGGGAAGAAATGAGCAGAAAAGGCAGAACTGTGGGCAGAAAGGAGCAGAGAAGGCAAAACAGAGGGCAGAAAAACGAGCAGAAAATGCAAAATCGAGCAAGAAACGGGCAGAGGGGCACAGAGGACAGCAGGTAGACGGACAGGGTAATGGGCAAGCTCGACAGGAGAACTGTTGTAGGAGGAGCTGGCATGAGGACTGAAGTAAAAGCTGAGAAGTGCGTTCTAGATATTTGAGCAAATGCTATTTAAATTAAAATTTCACAATTGAGAAGCACAAGTACAATATCTCGCTTTGATCCTATAAAGAATCTTTGATTCCATCTCACTTCAGAGTTGCAAAAACAGTGATTAATTTCTGTTTTCTTGTACTGGTATATTTAGAAATATTTGTACGCTTACGTGTTTAAATTTTTATTGTTCGAAAACAATTGACATCCTACAGATGTCCCTTCCACACGCCTCGTACTCCAGCAAGATTGTCACATAGTTCACTTTACCAAATCCTCTCTGTAGTCAGAGGAAAAAAAAGAAAATGCCTATCAATATTAAACTAATAAGCAGCAATTTGTTAGAAGTCCTAGCCTGGCATTTGTCGTCTGGCTTTGAACAGACAGCAAATATAACAAGATAAAGACAACATTTCAAAGCATTTTTATTGCTCTTTTACCTTTCAAACTATATAGCATGTTTATATCTGGGTGCTGAATCACCCCCTGCACCGTTACTTCCAGCTCCTGTTCGGCTTGCAGGCGTTTGTTTATTCTGGCTAACCCTTCCCTCCATTCTTTTTCTTACCTAATGTTTATTTTCATAACCCGAGTTTGGTCGTCACAAGCATTTAGCTGCAGCATGAATATGGATCATGCGTTATCTACAGGCCATGTATGCGAGTTGCTCTGCATTTTGACCAGAAGGTAAATGGTATCATTTGATATCTCTTCTTTTTTTTGTTGACCTTTTTGATTCTGCAGTGTTTACATCGTAGCTGCTTGGTTGCGAAAGACATTGTGGGTTTACCAAGAACATGCAGGGGTTGGCTTTCCTTTCCCTTTTATTTGCTTGCTTCTTATTAGTGCCCCAGTTGGTCTGTCTGTCTTTGCCCCTCCCATGGAGCATAGCCTCTTTACCTTCTCTTTTGATATGCTTCCTTTTGCGGATCCACCGCTTGCTTTCTGAGCAGTACTTTTTTTTTTTTTTTTGGTTTGTAAAACATTTCCTGTGCGTGCATGTGTTCCAGCTGACTCGTTTTCTTTGCTCACCCTGCATTCTGTTACTCTTATCATCTTTGCGCTTCTTCACACCCCCTATATATTGTGCTTGTACTTGTGTTCTCACACACCCGCTGCACATTACTCTTGCCCATTTTTCTCCTCCCCACACCCTCCCTATGTGTTGCGCCCAACCTCACCCTCGGTGTTACTCCCTCCCTGCCTTGCTTTAAAAAAAAAAAAAAAAGCTTTCGCACATTCTTATGTTTTTTTCTGGTCCATCTTGGGTCTGCAAATAAAAAGAAAAAAAAGCGACTCATTTTGTAGGCGCTTCCATGTACTGTGCGGCCTGTTGCCTCAAACGTTGTCAGTCGATGTCCCTCCCACCACCTCCTAATTTAACCAGGCCACACAGCACCTGGCATGCTGTACAGAATGGCTATAAAAAAAAAAACATTGGCAAAGCCAAGTAAGAGAAGTGTTTGTATTGTGCTGTTGTAAAAGAGCTCTCACCTGTTCTACTGTCAAATTAAGTTATTTATCATCAAACTAGTTTTGCCTGTGTCGGTATCAAGTAACTGAATGAATTGGAGCTTCAGCAGGCAGTTAAGGTAAATGCTTCTAACTTTAAAGAGACCTTGGACGTTGCTAGTGGATTAGCGGAAGCTCTCAGCTGATGAAGCATCTACATTAGTCAATTCATTTTGCTTGATTTAAAAAAAAAAAAAATGTAAAGTTGGTGGTTTTATTCAGTGTTTTCGATGTTCCTTCTGACACGCACGAGCTTGTGTTTTTTGGGGGTTTTTTGTAGTTGGTGTCGGTGCTTTTAAGTGGGATCAAAAAAGTGCAGGGCGTCGGGTGAGGGAGTGGCTTAAAAGGGACGTGGTCTATTTAATCAAGGGGATGGCTTAAACATGCAAGTTACATTTTAGTGGTTTGCATAATGCGCCACCCGACCAGTATTTTGGTGCCTCTCTGAGCTTTCTGTTAAAACATCCAGATAAATAACACAACTGACATACACCCAACAAAAACGAGGATAATAGGCTTTGTCAATGGTTTTAACGGTTTAAGACAAATGAGTAACAACCATGATTATGTTGTCAATTAATATTGTAAACCTGTAAGTTTTGTATTTTCTTTTACTTTGTCAATATTTTGACAATGCAAATACAAGGAGATGATGGACAGAGTGCTGTAACTTTTCAAACACTCACCCCCAGTCACAGATCTGGGTTGAATCCATCATCGTTCTTTAGCTCACTTCGCCACCTCCGTTCAGACCCAGCTATATGCAAATCAGTCTTGACCATGTACCTCTTGGGAACTGTCCAGACCAAACTGCCAAGCCAGGTCTTTCCTGAACCGGAAACTAGCATCCTGGGACCGGTTTCGAGGTAACTCCCATCAGCCAGGCCAGCTTGAATCCAGTGGCAAAGTGAGCAAGGAAACTAAATCTGGGCATACCCTGACAACTTATGGCGAACAAAGCAAACCCAAGGAGATGGACGGAGCTCTAAAACTTTTCAGATCTACTTTGGGGGTACTTAATCTTTTCCCCTGTAGTGTGACAGGAGTGTGACTTGGTTTTGTTGAACGAACCCATCCTGTCACTTGCGTGTTCATGTTATGAACCGTATATAAATGTGTTTATAGGTTTGCGTTCCCTTTCTGTGATTGCTGCTTATTTTGGGTGTATGATGGCGAAGACAGACCATCGCTGGGAGGTGGAGGGTAGTTCAAAGGAGAAGCACTTTGTGGTCATCTCAGTAAGACATGGGGTGGAAAGAATGAAGGTTAGTTGATGTTGCACACATGGGATATTCTTGTCCACAGATCACTATGGATCTTCAATTTTGCTTTATTTAAAAAACAAATATATATATAAAATCTCAAACATTTGCTAGCAACAAAAAGTTGAGCAAACTACAAGAAAGAATAGAACGTATTCCCAATCCAGGTACTCCCTGGAATAGCTTCTTTTCACTGGTTGATTTCTGTTCAAGATCCAGTAAAACGCTAAAGCTGCTACTTGGATGATAAAACCTATCTATGTAGCATGTGAGTGGAGGCCAGCTCACAGTGTGTAGATGTGTACACACTGGGGAGAGTACACACAGATTAGTGAACACTATTCATAACCTATGATTAATACAAAAAGATGCCTGTGGTTGACCTTCAGATCTTTAGACTTGTTCAAAGGCTGATGCTTTCCTGGGTTGGTAACATGTATGCAAGGTGCATTTGCAGGCATGCACAAATGCCTGCATGTGGAGCTGCACCAGGCAGGTGTAGGCTTAGTGCTGGTAGTTGTGTGAACTAAGAGTGTTACAGGCTGTAGGTAACACTCCTAGCCATCCAGCTCGGTTCAGACAACAGCTTGAAGTAGAACTAGCCACAAGAAACCGTTGTAGGTCCATTGCTCGGTGGTAATGAGAGCTCAGACAGTTACTAGCTACAATCTGTTGTAATAGGTCCACGACAAGCTTCTGATACTGGTGGACATGCAGTGCTGAGGGTGCAGGTCCCATGTGGCAAACCTAGACTTAAGTGACGTTAATTTTATGTTACTGGCCATAGAGAGCAGTCGTGGACTTATGACTTGGTGGTTATGCGGGAAGAGAATTCAAACTGGTCTCTGTTAACCTTCCTTAAGGTG
The DNA here is from genome assembly GCF_964204655.1 of Triturus cristatus. NCBI lineage: Eukaryota > Metazoa > Chordata > Amphibia > Caudata > Salamandridae > Triturus > Triturus cristatus. Next base: position 1,142,901,745 of record NC_140592.1, read on the forward strand.
CTGACCTAGTCCTTGAGCTTGGTCACTTGAATGTTCCGCTGCTCCGAGTCACCAAGGTCACTCTTATCCAGGGGTTCGCAAATCAGGCCATGCAGTTGTTATGTTTTATAGAGCGTACAGCTGCCCCAGCAAAGAGGCATCCCAGCGCTAATAGCAGACAGAACGGGAGGCAAGCGCAAGAAGGAGGCCTACATTGAAGGGAAAAGGTGGGTCTTAATAGCCTTACGGAAAGACAGGTAATTATCTATGCTGCGAATGTGTATAGGAAGTGAATTCCAGAGTTTAGCGGCTAGTGTGCGGAAAGAGCGCCCACCAGCACGAACCTCCTTACCCGGGGAACAACCGCCAGGTGAGTTTGGGTGTATGATGAGAGCAGGTTGGCCAAGATACCTGGAGAGGAGAAATTCAAGATCTTAAACGTAATGCAGAGAGACTTAAACTCCACTCGTTTGGCCACCGGCAGCCAGTGGAGCTGACGAATGGCGCTGGTGGTGGAGCAGGTTCAAAGAAGACCAAGAAGAGTTCTGGTAGCTGCATATTTGACCCTCTGCAGTCTCACAATCTCGGACTTGTTTTCCCCCAGGTAGAGCGAGCTGGCGTAATCCAGTCTCGACAAAACAGAGGCCTGCATAATAACCTGCCGGATGGATGGATCGAAAAAACCCAACAGCGGTTTGAGCCCCTGTAGTATACCAAAACATGTCCCTGCCACTTTCTTAGTTTGGGCTTGGAAGCTAAGAGCCGAGTCGACCTAGACACCTAGGTTTTTCACTGCCTGTTTTTTTGGGGGGGGGTGCACAACCAAGGGTAGCAGGCCACCTGCGTTCACTCCACCGCTCAGTATCTTTCCCCACCAGCAAGACCTCAGACTTGCTGGCATTGAGCTGGCGGTAGTTGGCAGTCATCCACTCAGCGCCAGTAGCAAAATCGCTCCGAAACTTATGGGCATCCTGCACACAGTTATCGGAGAGTGTAACTACCAACTGCGTATAATCTGCATATGATACTACTGTGAGCCCTCTACTCCTGGCCACCGCTGCTAATGGTTGGACATATAGGTCCTCTCAGAAAGAAGAGATGCGAACCAGTCCAGTGCCCACTATGCCTGCCTCCTCCAACCTTTGCAGTAAGATCTGGTGAGAGACCGTGTCGAACGCGGCACTGAAATCCAGTAGGATCCGCGCCGAAGTACATCCCTCATCCAGTGCTGCCCTCAGATGTTCCGTCACCGCAAGGAGGGCAGATTCCCTGCTTTGGCCCGAGCAGGAAGCTATGGGTCACGTATGTTATTCTCTTCCAAGAAGCATGTCCGGATGGAGTTTATGTAGGCCTCAGATCTTGGATGCCCACAGCAGGAGAGAGAGAGAATAAAAGTTCTCAGGTTTGGCTGTGTCAAGGGTGGGTTTCTTTAATAGGGGGAACAACCCTGGCCTGCTTCCAAGTCCTGGGGACAACTCCCTTAGACAGGGACAGGTTAATCACCTGGCCCAGGGGTGTAAGAAGCACAGGTAGCAGTTTCATAAATTGATTGGTCTGCTTTCTGCAGAGAAGTCTCTGCTGAACCCTGGTGGTGAAGGCCAAGTCATGAAGTCACTCTGCCGTTCCCTTGTTCGTCATGGCTTTTGGCTGCCCTCCCAGGTTTTTGCCCAGCCATCAAAGGGGAATACTGGTCAGACTGCTTGTGCTACCATGCTGTCTAGATCAGAAATGATCACTGCATCAGTCACAGGGCCTTTGTGCGCCACAGTCCGGAGACACTGCATGCTCTGGATGTTCCACAGCCTGACTGTCTCATAATGAGACCCAGAGAACAGCAGATGACCATCCATGGACACAGGCTGGCACGTCACCTGGTTCCTTTGCCTGTTGAATATTTTGTTGCGCTCCTTCTCAGTCTGAAAGGGTCTGTCGCGCTGCGCCGGCCGAGCACAGAGGTCTACATGGAATATGGAGCTGTCTCTGCCCCCCACAGAACATGTGGTACTTCGAAGGGCCACAGGCCACTGCCATGAACCCCCTGTAAAACACAGTGGACATCAAGAGGTCACAGGGGAGATGGACGGAAGCTTGGCCATCTGATCGAGGGACGATGTGGCTGCTCTTGCCAGGGCTTCGCCAGAGCCACAGTGCAGGCCTGTGATGGGAAGCGTGTGCCGAGCCCAGACCTGGAGGGGCTCTGGAAATTGAGACTGCTCAGTATTCAAGAGCACGTAGAGGCTCCAGACTAGTGCTAGGCTGTCTTTGGCCCAGACAAGAATAGCTGTTGTCATCAATGAAACCGAGGCGAGAGATGTCATGGTAGTGTTTGCTCAGAATGACCAGGAGTGCCTCAGAGACATCCCACAGGTAGGCTGCTTTAAGCCATGACTGCTGTTAGGTAGAGGCCATTTGAAGAAGCTGCTAGGCAGTTTACCAGCCCTGGGCAGACTACCTTCTGCTGCAGTTGGTCTGGTCACCGCAGCTCCCTCACGTTGATGCAGCTGCGTCCCGAGCAAGTGCTCCCTGCCCAGCAGTGCTAGAGCACGCCCTGTGGAAGGAGCCCAGTCGCCAAACCAGACTACAGCTCGCAGGCCGAGAGCGGGATCCTGGCATCCTAGGAGAGGGCCAGGTGGGTGCCCAGGGGCTTGGAGGGGGAGTTCCCCACAGGTCACTATGGATTATGTTATGTTATGTTAGAAAAACGTATATAGCGCACAGCTACCTGAAGATGTCCTGGCGCTTGCTACAGTCCTCCTAAGATTTGGCCAGAGAAAATTTAAAACAGCCATGTTTTAAGCGCCTTCCTGAAAGTAAATAAATCATTGCAGTTTCTTAAGCCAACAGGAAGTTTATTCCAGGCCTTGGCTGCCCCAACGGAAAAGCTTCTGCCTCCCCATCTAACTCTCTTAGAGGTGGGCACTACAGTGAGTTTGGCTCCTAATGAGCATAGCGATCTTCCAGGCACATACCATTGGAATTGTTGGTTCAAATAGAATGGGCCTATATCGTGGAGAGCTCGATAAACCAAACAGAGTGATTTAAAAAGTATTCGGTTTTTTTACTGGCAGCCAGTGAAGTTTTTTTTATTGAACTCGAGTTGGAAGCAAATTTCGGAGTCCCTGTAAGCAACCTGGTAGCTGCGTTCTGGAGCATCTGAAGTTTTTGTGCCCTGCATTTGTGAATATTTAAGTAGAGGCTATTGCAATAGTTCAGTCTTGACATAATCCAGGCCGAGACCACTGTCCGCTTGCAGTCTGCCGGCAACAGGGGCAAAACTTTCCTCAAGGTCCTGAGAGTGTAGGAGGTAGCAGAGACCACGGCATTTACTTGATCACGCATGTCAAGGTGTTCATCCGGCACCACCCCCAGATTCTTAACTTTCCTGGAGGGTCCTGGAAGAGTACCCATGCATATAATACCAAAAATCTTTGAGGGTAGGTAACCATATCGGTGTTTCTTCTCTATACATTGGCCCCAAGAATGTAATTGAGGTTAGTCGACTGACCATGTTGTAAAATTTAGAGCTGTGTATCAACCCTGCTCCAAGCACACCCCTCTCCAACCCCCCCACCCCCCCAACAACCTTCTAAGTAGTTTCACACCAGCTGAGAGTGACCGAAGTGTAAACTTGAGTCATAAGTGCAACATCACATTTTCCAATCACAAGTTCTATTGTAGGAGGGCATGAGTGGGTGGTGGGAGACTGCTGCTTCGAGGTTAATTGAATGAGCTATGACGGCACAGATGTAGTGGTGGAAGGATGAGCAACTGAAATTGTAGCGACCTTTTATAGCAGTGCAGATTTTCTCAGCGAAAACCCTCTCGTATGAAAAAAGCAATGCTGACAATTGCTGCGTATTAAAGACTAATTTATATGGCTGTGAAGAGTACATTTTTTATGCAACTTGGTGACCAGATAATTGCCTTTTCAAAACGTATTAAGTATTGATACGGAAGTTACAACTATACTGCCATGAGAAATATTGGTTCTGCTGGGGCACCCTATCCACTAAAGTTTTCTTCATGATTTCACATCAGTGCAAGTTATAGTAATCAGATAGGTTAGTCTTATCAATATATTTTTGCATGGTTTCTGGTCATCCGAATGACTCCCACCATGCTTTATCAAACTTTCAAGGGCAACCAATGCTGTTGTGTCACCCCCTTTGACTTGATGCACCGTTCAAGATTTTTATACCAGCAATTGACTAATTGTTCTTCTGAGCTGGCCTACCACAGCTAGTTTCTTTGCCAATATTTTTTGGAGTATTTTCAAAATTCCACCTTGTGCCCCCATAACTATCCCTACAAGTCTAGATACCAGGGGCAGTATTTCAGGAGCTCCCACAGGGCCTTTCCAAATTTGTTACAGCTTCAGGCATTACCATATATATTTGATGAAATATGTACTCCTCATGAACACATTTCTTCAAACAATCTGTTTAGAAATCCCAAAACCTGAATCTGCATTTTAGACCAAACACTGTATTCAGAATTTTAAAGTGCGTGACCGGAAAACCAGGCTACATCGCAACCTTCCTCGGTATGTAAGTGTCTCCAGCATTTATCTTCTCTCCACCCCACCAAGTCGTTCTCCTTTTTTTTTTTTTTTCTTTTTTTTTTTTTTTCCCCCTCCGGTTTAGTGAGCGAGTTTAGCATATTTGTCTACATCTTATATTAATTGCTTGAATATGTTTGATCATCATTACCCTTTCCATAAGTTTGCTTCTGAGACGGTCTATGTTTGTGAAATTTTGGTGGTGCTTTTTTATTTCTATACATTAGAATTATGTAGAGTTAACTGTGCAGTATCGTCTGTCAATAGCATTGTGTGAAAATTCAGCATTCAAGTATATTAAAATACAGATTTTCTTAGACATTCTCATGTAAAACACACGAGAAGGCTAGTAATATCATCAAAAAGTTTCACTAATGTAAAGATCTACTCCAAGGAGTATTAAAAAAATTAAAATAAAACAAATGTATGTCCTAGCTGTGCAAGTCCCCCCTTCAAAAGTAGCCATTTTTGACTGTCACTAGTCTAATCTTCTATTGGAGTAACTATTACTCTTGAAGATTGAATTGTAAGCATCTCAGAAACGCTTGCCTTCTCAAACGTAATCAAGCCAATTGTCTTACCATTTGCCCAAAAATGTTCTAACCTATGCTTAACACTGCACTCGCCCGTTTTGCTTTGCCATCAAATATTCTGGTTGAACCACTTCAGTTTTTTCATTTCATATGAAATCATAAAGAGGAGGGCTGGGTCCCCTTGGGTAACATTTTGATGCATGTATCACTGATGCGGGTATCCAGGTGTGAACCATTAGTTACTCCATTGGGCTGTATTTGGGGCTATACAGATTGGAGACTGTCCTGCTGTGATAGACTGGTCTCTGGAGGAAGAGCCCAACAAAGGAGTGGACAATTGAAAGTGGACAACCCCTAAAACAAGCACTTCTTAGACACAAAAAAATAATAATGTGCATCTGGAAATTAATTACAAAAAAGGAGAGCTTAAGCCTCCCATATTGTCAGACCAACTGTACATCAAAGTGGAGAAGCTCAGGACAAGTTCTGCCTCTTGCGCCCAGGACTGGGTACTCCTAATGGGTGAGGGTGGGGGGCATTATTCAGGAGACTCAAGAACATTCGCCTGGTGCACCAGATTCTGTCTCACCCATGACTAGTGGGCCCTGTGAGAAGGAGATTGCCTTGAGGGACCAATGTCCAACGGTGGTCCTACCGAGAGGGCCCCGGGAGCGGAGTGTGAGATTTTTGTCCTTGTCCCTCAAACAGAGTGCCGATCAGGTTATCTTCCCAGGTGCACTGTGAGCCCCCACCCCCCTCCTACATATACTAGGTGGGGGCCGCGGAGCAGACTGTACCTCTGCACGAATCCGACTGTAAGCCTATGTGTGTCATGTGACTCCTTGCCCCCGCTGTCAGGAGGGGGCCACGGCGGAGAAGAGTCAGCGCTCTGGTGCTGTACTGCCACGAAGAGAGAGCTATTGCTCTTAGTAGTGCAGGGACCAAAAGAGGGCTGTCCTCTTATTGATGCTGCTAAGTGATCCACGTATGTATGTCTGGTGATGTCTATTACTGAGGCTGTTTGTTGCTCCACGGAATATCTGAATATATCTCGGGCTTGAGGGCTATGCTGTGGGCCATTGAAACATGTGTTGAGACAGAGGATCATGGGTCAGGCCCACAGCAGAGACTAGGGCGCTAAACTCTAGATCCTGGCGGGGGGCGGGCGACTGAAGCCCTTTGAGCCCAATGGGCATTGCGCGTGGCTAAAGCCCTTTGAGCCCAAGGGACGCTGTGCGCCTGCACAGCACACGTATGGGCTTTGTGCGCCTGGCTGAAGCCCTTTCAGCCCAATGGGCGTCGCGTGCCTGCACAGCACATGTTCATTTTTCCAAAGTACCTTCGTATAAAGCTGGGCACCAGGAGTCTTAACAAAAAAAACAGGCAATTCATTCCATTGCCTTGCCCCTTTAAGGTTGCGTATCATTGCTCAATAATGTAATGTGAAAGATTGGAATTATTTTTAAAAATAAAATATGTCCCAATACAACCAATTAAACAGTAAGACACCTCACTCTCTAGCTCACAACCTCACAACTTCACTCTCTCACTCACTACCTCAATCACTCTCTATCTCACAACATCACTCTATGCTTATATATCACTACCTCACAACATCCCTCTCCCTCACTACCTCACTCTTTCACTACCTCACTCTCTATCTCAATACCTCACTCTCTATCTACCTCACTCTCTCTTTGCTAATGCAATAGGTATCACATATGCAAAAAAAAAGCTAATGCCAATAGAAATGACAATGCCATTTATTTAGGGATACAAAAATGATCAAAAAAAATAATGAGCAATACCAATAGCTCTACCTATAATATTGCCGAGACCATTACATTGTAAATGCTTGTTTGGATCTGAAGGTGTGTGTGTGTGTCTGTCTGTCTCTGTCTGTCTCTCTCCAATCTAAATGTGTTGTTCCCAGGGCCTATAAGCTAGTTCGGGTCCGGGCATGAGAGCCTCTTGAGGCCTGTGCCTCGGTGCTGAGCTGTTCTTCATCTGCATGCTTTCAGCGTGAGCTGTTCTGTTTGTATGTATGCGGCCGCTGTCTTCCGAGTGGCGGAGAAAGAAAGCTCCGTGAGCGGAGGTGTTTTTGATGACACCAAGAATAGACGGGGCTTATTTCTGCTCGTGCTAAACCAGCCCCCCTCAATTGTAATTGTAATTGTAATGGTATTTGTAGAGCGCGATTGCTGCCCATGGGCGTCCAAGCGCTAAGCTGACCAGAAGTGACGGAGGAGGTGCTATGGTACAGTGGGTTTGTCAAACAGCCATGTTTTTAAGTTTTTGCGGAATGATAGAAGATTTGAGTTGGACCGGAGTGGGAGGGGAAGGTCGTTCCAGAGCCTGGCGGTATTCAGCGAGAACATTCTTCCCCCTGCTCTGGCTCGCTTTACTCTGGGAATGACGGCAAGGAAGGCCTCCTTTGATCGTAGGTTCCGGTTGGGATGGTAGGGGTTAACAAGATTTCTGTTGATCGCTGGGCTTGTGTTCCAGAAAGTGCGGTGCGCCAGGCACAGTGCTTTGAAGGCTATCCTCTGCCTCACTGGCAGCCAGTGGAGAATTTTTAGGGCAGGTTTAGCAGACTGAGTGCGCGGGATTTCTAGCAAGGAACGAGCTGCACAGTTCTGGACAACCTGCAGTTTTCGAAGTGTAAACTCAGGTGCCCCCATGTATAGGGCATTGTTCGAGTCAAGGCGAGACTGGATTAGCCCTTGGACCGCAACCTTTTTGGCTTCTAGTGGCAGCAGTGGAAGAACCTTCCTCAAGGTTCTTAGAAGGCCAAAGCATGTGGCAGATAGTTTAGTGGCCTGGGTGGAGAAGGAGAGTTTGCTGTCCAACCATACTCCCAGGCTCTTCACGCTTTCCTTTGGGGTGGGGGGGGGACCCAGTGCATTAGGCCACAGGGAGGTGAATGGAACTGGAGAAGGTGGGCCTAGGAGCATGAGTTCCGTCTTATCTCCATTTAATTTAAGGGAGGAGTTGGTCATCCAACCCTTTATGTCCTCTAGGCAGTGTAGCAGATCGGCAGGGGAGCACTTACTGTTCTCGGTGGCCAGCGAGACCACCAGCTGGGTGTCGTCGGCGTATGACACGATTTTGATGCCATGTGGTTCGACGACACTTGCCAGCGGCCTCATGTAGACGTTGAACAGCACAGGGCTCAGGGAAGAGCCCTGTGGTACTCCGCAGCTCAGGGGTTTGCTTGAGGATACTGTTACACCGTCGAAGATCTGAAACGACCTCCCAGACAGAAAGGATTCCAGCCACCTTAAAGCGTCACCTGAAACTCCGATGTTATGGAGACGGTCCAGCAAGGTGGAGTAGCTGACCGTATCGAATGCGGCGCTTAGATCAAGGAGGATCACTGCCACTGATCCTCCTTGGTCCAGAATCCTTCTAGTATCTTCGGTGACTGCTAACAAGGCGGTTTCTGTCCCGTGTTGAGGTCTAAAACCTGTCTGAGATGTGTGTAACAGCGAGTGATCCTCCAGGTACTGCACCAGCTGGGCATTTATGTGCTTCTCTAGCACCTTGCTCGTCCAAGGAAGGAGTGAGATGGGACGGTAACTTGACAGATCGTTTGGGTCTAGGCTCGGTTTCTTTAGCAGTGCCCGTACCATGGCCTGCTTCCAGGCAGTGGGGACAGAGCATGCAGAGATGGACGAGTTCAAGAGATCCAAGATTACAGGCAGGATGGTTTTACTTGCCTGCATCAGGATATCTGGAGGGGCAGGGTCACGGGGAGATCCCGACTTGACCGCACGGGCCACTTTGCCTAAAGTGTCGAGGTCAAGGGGGAGAAAGTGCTCGAGCGACGGCTGGCCTGGACGGGGGGGTGGTCTGAGGCGAGATGGTTTGAATGCTTCCGGGGGGGTAGCTGCAGGTGGAAAGGTGGAATAAATTTTTGAAACTTTGTTATGGAAAAAATCTGCAAGCTCGTTACATTGCTTCTGGGATTTGATAGGGGGGGGAGCCGTGGTGGCGCTAGAGCATTGTTTTATAATTTGGAAGATTTCCTTAGGTTTGGACTTCGCTTCCATTATTTTCTCTGAAAAGTAGGTAGCCTGGGCTGCTCTAATCCCTTCTTTATATACCTTGATGGCCTCTTTATAAGAGGTCTTCTTTTCTGGGAGGAAATCTAGGCGCCAAGCTCTCTCTTTTTGTCTGCAAGTGCGTTTTAGCTGTTTTAGAGAGTCAGAAAACCATGGGGCAGATTTCTGAAGTCTCTTAGAGGAGGATTTACGCATCGGGAGAGTGGAGTCTAATGAACGGGTGATCCAGTCTCTATAGATGTCATTTCCCACATTAGGATCCGAGCAGGGGGAGGGGCAAGTGGAATCCAGTTGGTGCAGCCAGGATTCCAACGGGAGTTTTGACCAGTTCCTCCTGATGGTCACTTGAGGGGGTACTTGGGGATTTTTATAAGTGGCCCACGAGAAGGGGACCAGAAAATGGTCTGACCACGGAAGGGGGATGGGTGGATCAACCGTTAGGTCCAGGCAGTTGCTGAAAATGGGGTCTAGCAAATTGCCTTTTCCATGGGTCGGAGCCGCCACCAGCTGGGTGAGTTGGAGGGCCTCCAGATCTTCTCAAGTGACCTATGCCTCAAGGACTCCCTAGCTACTTCTGCTGTCACTCATTAGGCTCATGTTTACAAACGGGACTGGCTGTAGTAACAGAGTGCTCGGAAGTGTAATTTGGGAGAATGGATCTATTTCTTCTGAGCCCTAAGTTTAGCTGGTGCTATGCAAATGTGTATTATTGCAATACACGGATGGAGCGGGCTTGAACTGACTATTTTGTCGGGCTTCGTTGTTGCAAGGTCCGCTGTGTTCAAAGCTGCACTGCCTGACATCGTGAGCGTGGAATAATCTATTTTAATGTGCGTAGGCCAAGACCTCTGAAATCTTCCAAGTCTCTGAGGGGTAGAAATAACCGGCTGAACACAGACAGCCAAACGTGTTCAGAGTATGTGGTCGGAAGATAAGCATCTGAACAACAGACTCCTTTCTCTTAACACGTCTTGTTCCATTTCAAAGGAGATTTCTTAAAAATATAACCACTTCTGGGCAGAGGCGTGCAAGATGTCCTATTTCGATGTACTCGATAGGTCGCCTCTACACAGCGCATGTGCTGTGAGAAATATTGTCCACAGTTCAGTGTCCTTACAACCCGCCCACAGCATATTAGTTTTTGTCATCACTCCTTTGTAATGTATCGATTGCTTTTCTCCCATAAGCCTCCCTTCCTTTCTTGCGTTAGATCATCCCTTTCTTGTGTTCGCTCTACCCTGGACACTGGACTACGTACACACGTGCTTCTTCCTTTTTGCAGTGCGCAATTTTACATTACTCCACACCACTAACCATTACCTATGCTGCTGTCCAACATGGCTAAAAAACCTTGCAAAGCCATTAAGTCTCTCACGGACAAGACCTATTGGCTTTGCTAAGGGCATTTTTGTATCGCCCTTGGTAGGCATGGCTCAGTTAACATCACTGGCCTCAAACCTCCTCTTTGTTTGATTTGATTTATTGTCTTATATAGCGCTTGAATCGCCCTCTGTAGGGTATCTCGGCGCTCGGGAAATGCAGCAGGAGCAGTGGCAGTGGGCTAGACTGAGAACAGAGCAGTTTTCAGAGTTTTCCTGAACTTCCAATGGTCCGGACATTGCCTTAAGGCAAGAGGGAGCTGATTCCATATGAGTGGGGCTTGGTAAGAGAAAGACTTGCCTCCAGTTCTTGCTTTTTTTTTTATTCTAGGGATTTTGAGAAGAGATTTAGAGCTTGAGCGCCGAGCCCGACGTTAATTACTCTAAGTCAGATTTCAAGGCCTTTTGCAGTAAAGCAATGAAAACGAAAGGAAAAAAACGTGGTGGGGGTGTATTGTAATAATGAGCAATATTGATTGATCAGCCGTTATGTTTTACTTGCTTATCCCACTTGCACTGCTAGAACGGTTAGCATATAATAGGAGTAAATAGCGTGCTTTATCAACTAGTTGATATTTCTTCCCTATTTTCTGACTATAACGTTGGAAACCTGTATAAACTGCGGAAGGTATCTTACTATAGAGCTGTTAAAAAATAAAAAAAACTATGTATATATGTTGCCCAAGCTCAAACCTAATGGTTTGTCGTGTAGTTCCTAGGAGTTCCCCAGGACCTGCGCGGTTTGGATGACCAAAACATAGAGCTTGGTGTCCCCACCGCTTCCGGACAGCCCCACAGGAAATGTCAGCCGTTAGACCAGTTAGCTCTACAGTGCCACTATAACCCCCACCCCCCTTGTATTCTACAGTGGTGTGGGTAGTTTCTGGCAACCAATGAACATGACCACCCTGATTCCTCAGGGATCGTGGAAAAAAAGTACAGTACTTTTCCCTCAGATACTTGTGCTTGCTTTCTCTCAGAAAAATACATTAGGACATTTCAATAAGTATTTATTGGTCCAGCGACAGCCTTGTGTAAAACATATGTGCTGCGACTGTTAGGAGACAGAAGCATACGAAAGAGATTGCTGGTACCAATATAGTAAATAGTAGATACATTTTTACCACAATGCTAATAAGATGAACATGTTCAGATAAACAGTAGCACTTGCATTTTCCTAAAATGCCTGGCTTAAGTAATTTGCCTAAATGTACCTAGCCTAGATCTGCATATGTGTGTGTGTGTGTGTGTGTGTGTGTGTGTGTGTGTGTGTGTGTGTGTGTGTGTATGTATGTGTATATATGTATGTGTGTATATATATATATATATATATATATATATATATATATATATATATATATATATATATATATATATATATATATTCACTGAAAAAACCATAGGTTTCAGGGGAGTTATAGTTAGGAATTGGCATTTAAAAAACCTTAGAAATTCACTGAAAAAAACATAGGTTTCAGGGGCGTTGTAGTTAGCTGGACATTTCCCTCGTACAAAACCCTAGAAATTCCCCCGTTATAGTTAGTTCAGCTAACTATAACTCGCGCCCCCGCAATACACTGCTGATGACGTCACATATTACATCACTCATAATTGGAGCAGGTTTCCTTGCCCCCCCCCCCCTCCTGTGGCCACTTATGGCCCCGGGGACCCCATCCCCCGGGCCAGTTTTTAGGCTTTTTTTGGCCCTGCGGGTCCTTGTGGGACCCCCTGAGCAGGCCTTTTTTGCGTTTTTCGCATTTGTTTTTTAGGCTTCTTGTGCCTCTGTTCTACTGAGGCACAAGATGGCTGCCAACACTTCCTGATTTGGAGTGTTGACAGCCAATTCGAATACAGCTCGTGCACGACAGGGTGCGCGCTGGGTGCGCAGATCCTCGGAGGCCATAGAAATATATGTACTTTTAAATGTCATTTTCTCAGGAACTACTGAACGGATTTACACCATTTAAGCAAAAGGCATGAGTCTGAACTAAGGACTACCTCTTTTTCCATTCAGCAGTTCGAGCTGTAGCTGCGGCTAAAGGTCCTATGGGAAATTGCATGGGGAAAACGTGTTTTGGGACCCCCCTTTTTTCTCGGCCCCCGCTTGACGAATCACCGTGAAACTTTCAGGACAGGAGCGGACTGGAGCTGGCAAAGTTTTGAAAATTTCGCGAAGATTGGTTAATCAGCGCCAAAGTAAGGGGGGGGGTTTGTGTGTGTATATATATATATATATATATATATATATATATATATATATATATATACTTGCCAAGAACCCCCCCTCCCCCTCTCCGGTGATGAACCAGCCCCCTCACCTGATGGTTGGGAATGAAGGACCCCGTCTGTCTAGAGGATGACACCCCGCAAGGGATGTCAGACCGCTGCATGTCAAAGATTCAGCATGCATCACCGATGCTTTTCTAAACAAGTGTGATCATGCACAGCTGGCTGTTGGCCAAGAATGGAAAAAAAGTGGCGAGCCTTATACAGAATAATTTTGCCATGCCTGAGGACCTGTTTATGTACGTCCGGTACAGGGATTATGATAGAATACTTCGAGCCTGGTGTCGAAGATACAGGAGAAAGCTACTAGGTAAAAGGTCACCTGTTTAGCATCATTGTCATGTGGCTAGGACAAATGTATGTAATAGGGGTATACATGACCGGACAAGTCTAAAGGACATGACCGTTTGGTAAGTTAGGAGTTGTCAAGGCATGGGGGGGTTTCCACACAAGGTTTCTTGAATGTCTGCTCCACCAGAAGGCTTCCCTTGGTGGAATTTAATTGACCTTATAAGCTTCTGTAAACCTGGGGTCCGATTTACAATCTCTTTACATAGAAATCACACTTGGGTGCCCAAAAACAACAATTTGCAAGAATAAATGTCATACAATTAATAAAATCGTAGCTGGTGGCATTCAACTCTTAATAACCTCTTACAAATATAATAAAATATGCATGATGTGGCTGCGGCGGGGATGTCGGGAACCTGTCTGGCGTTTTGGATGATCTGTAGTTTCTTGAGCTGTTTCTGGGTGGCGCTGATGTAGAATGTGTTGCAGTAGTCTAGTCTGCTGGTGGGGTGTGTGTGTGTGTGTGTGTGCGTGTGTGTGTGCGTGACTGTCCTAGATTCTGTGGGGATGTATCTGAATGTCTTTTGGAGCAGGTGGAGTGTGTGGAAGCAGGCTGAGGAAACTGTGTTGATTTGGCGGTTCATTGTGAGTGAGGAGTTGAGTATGATGCCATGGTTGCGTGTGTGGTCCTTCTGGGTGGGGGGAGGTCCCAGAGCAGCTGGCCACCATGAGTCTTCCCAGGCTGGAGGGGTGGGTCCCAGAACAAGTACTTCGGTCTTGTCCGAATTGAGCTTGAGGCAGCTGTCTTTCATCCATGTAGCGACAGGCTCAATTCCATGGTGGAACTTGGCTATGGCGGTTGTGGGTTCATTGGCGAGGGAGAGGATCTGCTGGGTGTCGTCGGCTATGTTGAGTCCGTGGCTTCTGACGATTGCTGTAACCGGGGGGGAGGGGCATGTAGACATTGAGGAGGGTGGGGCTCAGGGAGGAGAAACCCTCGGGTACTCCACAGCTGATCTCCGTGGGTTCTGAGAGGAACGGTGGTAGTCTAACTTGCTGGGCCCGGCTGGTGAGGAAGTAGTGGTTCCAGTCCAGAGCCTTGCCGTGGATGCTTGCGTCGTGGAGTCTGGTGGTTAGAGTGCAGTGGGAAGACTGTGTTGAAAGTGGCTGAGGGGTCTAGTAGAATGAGGGCTGCAGTCTCGTCCCAGCCAAGGAGGTAGCGGATGTCGTCTGTGGCGGTGAGGAGTACAGTCTCTGTGCTGTGGTTGCTTCAGAAGCTGGATTGGGAGGTGTCCAGGATGTGGTTCGCTTCAATGAACTCTGATAGCTGGGCGTTGATGGCCTTCTCTGTTACCTTAGCTGCGAAGGTGAAGAGGGAGATCGGTCTGAAGTTCTTCAGGTCTATCTGGTCTGAGGATGGCTTCTTCAGAAGGTTGATTTTTGGCGTGTTTCCAGTCGGGAAGGTGGCAGTTTCTATGGAGCAGTTGATGGTGCAGTGAAGCTTGGGGGTGATGACAGCGGCTGCTCTGTGGAAAATGTGGTACGGGCATGGGCCCGTCGGGGCTCTTGTCAGGGCTCCTGAGTAGATGCTCTTCATGGTCTTGAGCATGTCCTATGTAGCGAGCGGGGTCCAGCAGAGCACTGTCTGTTGGGGGTGGGCTGCTTGATTGTGCGCGATGGTGGCCTGGGCTGATCTAGGCTGTTGAAGCTGTTGCAGATCTTCCTGATCTTGTGGTGGAAGAAGGTGCTGAGTTTGTTGTAGAGGTCTTGGGAGAAAGGCTGGGTTCTTTGCTGTTCTGTGCGTTGGCGTTGATTCTGTCTTGGAGGGCCGTTTTCTTAGTGGTTTTCAGGAGGAGGTGGTGTGCGTTGACGGCGCAATTAAAGGTTGTGTGAGTTTCAGGGGTTTTGTCACGCCTCCATCTCTTGAGGCCCCTGCAGGTGCGTCTGGACTCGTGGAGGGCATGGGTGAACCAGCTGGCCACCTTGGAGTGTGTTTGCCTGGACCCTTTTTTTTTTTTTTTTTTTTTTTTTTTTTTATATTTTATTTTTTTAGGGTTACTAGGGTGTCTGCACAGATGGAGATTCATTGGCGGAGGTTGCGTCCTGCGGTGTTGGCATGCATTAGTGGAGTGGTTGTGCTGAGGGAGTTGACGAGAAGTTCTTTGGTGGCCCTGATCTAGCTGCGAATTGGGGGGGCGATGAGGACAATGGTCGTTTCGAAGGCGAGATGTACGCAGTGATGGTCGGTCCAGGAGAGTTTGGTGGTGTGGCTGTAGCTGATGTTCCTGTTGCGGCTAAGACTGGGTCAAGCGTGTGTCTGGCTGTGTGGGTCGATGCGGTGACTAGCTGCTGGAGTCCAATGTTGGCGAGGTTCTCCAGGAGGGAGGAGATGTTCTGGGCACTGGGTTTGTCCAGCTGGAAGTTGAGGTCTCAGAGTAGGATGTAGTCAGTGTATTGAAGAACCTGGGGTGCGATAAGGTCTATGATGTCAGTGAAGGGGTGAGTCAGGGCAGGGAGGCATGTAGATGAGGATGGTGTTTGGGTTGGTCTGGATCTGGAAGTGTAGGTGTTCCATGGTAGTCGTTGGGAGTGTGTGGTCAGTTGGAGCGTCCTTGCGGGTGATGTTGTAGCGGTCGGGATTGGCGATGTCCGGAAGGGGTTTTGGTCCAGGTTTCAATGAAGAAAGTGAAGTCAGAAGAGTTTACGTCGGAGGTCCTAGATTTCTGTGGCTTGTTTGTGGAGGGACCGCACGTTGAGCCGGCGGTTGTGCTGTCAGTTGGTTGGGGGTGAGTAGAGCTGACGTGATACTAGGTGGCAGGCGGTCTGGCATCCAGGGTAGAGTGCAAGGAGGGTGCTGGCATTGTAGCGGAGTGTCTGAGAAGCAGGGTCCCTGGCGCTAGGCGCAGTCAGGGTGCCAATAGGCTTTCCTTGGCGCAGCCGCCATTAAGTAGTGCTGCTGGGGGAGAGGGGGGTGTGGACAGAATATTCAAGATCTTACCAATAGAATATGACAAAGACCTAAGTTACTCACTTACTCTATCTGAAAGTACTACGTCAAATTAAATTACTGGATCCTTGTTTGACTAACCTGTACCATTATCCACCCTTCAAATTTTCTTATGTTTCACCTACAGACCTCTTTAACTGTGTTTATCAAATTCTAATCCCTAATTCATTAAACTATATTAAAGAATGCGCTTTGGATGAACTCCTTGCAACTGGTTAGAAAGCTTTCGTATTTGTCTCTTTACTGTTATTTTTAGGTCTTGCCTAGGCAGCACGCACGCATGCACTGTCTCGCCGAGACATCCAGTAATCCGTATAGCAAGAGTAATCCCGCCTGCTGCTTGCCTGCTTCTTTCAATTGGGTTAATAATGCGTCAGTCGGCACTTCTGGCCTCCCTATTGGTTGCTGCTCCGATTCGTCACTTCCGTTTTTATCGGAAGCAGCACCGACTAACTAGTTTCATTGCGCTGCAACTGCAGTTATGTCATGTTTAGGGACTACTTGTTATGTTCTAATGCTCACCCATTCATTGTTTGTGATGCTGTTTTATAAGATGTGAGGAAATATGAATTTTGTGATCAGTTATGTCCCCTATCGTAGACCCCAACGGCTCCATGTGCATGCTATAAGTACATGTATGTTCCCTCCAGTTCCAGTTTTGAAGACGCAAATACATGTGCGTCCACCGTCAACATGTCCTCTTTCAGATCCGCCATGAATGGGTCAGATATTCCATTCCTAAGTATGAAAGGCCACCGACTTTATGTGGTTCACTTTCCACATTTTACAGATTCAGGCGAGTAGGCCCAGAATTCTGTCATCAAGCCTTTTCCTGCCTTCTGCCTCTGAAAGCTCCAGTCTGAGCCCGCATCTGTATCCATGAACTTTGTCCTACTCCCTGCGCGGCTAACGGTGCCTGATCCAGCCTGTTGCCTGCCAAAAACTGTATTTCACCTTCAAGATTATCTACTCCGCTCCTCATCCGATGCATTCCTGTCTAGTAGTTTAGGTAAACATTCCTCCAGCTACCGTGCAAAGGGCCAGGCCTCGCTGTCCACATGCAAGTAATTCATAGCCCCCGTTACCATGGAATATTCCTACCCCCTCGCATCTCATGTAGTCACTTAGACGCTTGTACACGCACTAACAGTCAGTATAGAATAGATTCTATCCTAGAGACCTTTCCTTTTGGATAACACAGTTCTTTAAACATAGGATATTAGATATGACTTGGGATTAGGTTGACATGACCCCCAGACTTCTGTCTCCACATGTAGAGCTAAATGTCAAGTCTCCTTCACCCTCTAGTTGCACGTCAATCACACGTCATGCGGCTGCGCACGCATCTCTGCCAAATATTTCTGCTGACATTGCAGGATTCTTTTATGGATCCACCCACTTGTGACATCATGTATAATGACGTTTATTAAATTACGCCCATATGACCGCCTTTATTAGTTACGTATGCACATTTTATCTGTATTATCAGCTGTTACGCCTCTTGCATCTGTTTCACTGTAATGCACTTCCTATAAAACTAATTATCTGTCAATAATGTATGCCCTTCCTTCCTGAACTTTCGTGGTGATGGAATAGAAGCCTGCAATTCGAATTGTATTCCTTTGTATAGGAATAAAGCCTTTTAGAACCTCTAATACCACGGATTCTGCCTCTTATATTTACTGAGTTATTCTTACTAGACTTTACCGCATAAAAAATAGTACCGGTAATGAAATATTTACCACAGATGTCTTCCTTCGCTCATTGGTTTGTTTGTTTGCTTTGGGTGTGAGTTGGGGAGGAGCCCTTCTGGGGTGTGAGGTGCTGTCCTCCTGCCACCAGTTGGCGTCAGAGCACAGTCTGAGCAGAAGGGTTGATGTTCAAGGGCAGGGGCTGCAGAGCCTGTCCGGATTAAGCAGGGACGGTCTAGGTGTAGGGTACGGTCTGTGCACAAGGAGTGCCTCGGTACATTAGGCAGCCTGTGTGCAAAGAACGACCTGTGAACATTCTCTGCACACTGGCAGCCAGCGCCGGAGACAGCATGGGCATTTATTGCATCACTTATATGTATATAGCGCAATCACTGCGTGGGGCCCGATGCGCTTGCCTACATAGAGCATGCTGTGCCATGTAGGGCGTGGCAAGATGGGCGTTCTTGGTTTAGAATATATCCTACATGGCATGACCTGCCTACAAGAAGGGACGCCCTGTGCTATGCACCAGGGATCGCTTGTGTTCGTAGGTCGGTCCGTGTTCACTTGGCAGCCCGTGTCCAACGGACAATCTATATACAGCTGACCTTGTATGCAAATTAAGAAGGCTGCCGAGGGTGGCCGCCCTGTGTGCCAAGGGCAGCCTCTGCAAAACGGTAATCTCTTTTGAAGTGGCACACAGTGTGTAAGGATCAGTCTGTGTACCTTGGGCAGTCAGTCTCCAAGGGACCGCCTACGTGGAAGGGGCAGTCAGTGTTCATGGGCAGGCCGTGCAGAAGAGCCTATGCACCAGTGGATACCACCACAAGCCCTAACAGATTCCCACTACCCACCCCCGCCCGTCCCGCACACACTGGTGTTTGAGAAGACCCCCCTCCCGGCCGGTCTCCCCCGCAAGGATATCCAGTTAGTGGGGTGCCCTCCACCAAGTAACCAAGAGACAGCCGTCAGCGATAAGAGGCCGTGTAAATGAAAAACGTGATTTTTTTAATACTCTATAAAATATGCTTGTTATTGGTTCATTTTCGCCTCATTGTGGGGTCCTTCCTGGGGTCTGCAGCTTGGTGTAAACTCCAGGAACCGTGGCACAGTATGAGAACGGGGTGCGGGGCCAAGGGCAGGAGCAGACTGCAGCCGTCAGGATGAGGTAGGGGCTGCCTCGGGTGGACATGGAACAACCCGTATACAGGAGGCGACCTTTGTACATGAGAAACCCTGATCTATACATGGAACAGGCTAGAGAAAAGGAACAGCCTGTGGACAGGAGAGGGCAAACTCCTATATTCAATGGGTCTCCTACTGCGGCGATGAGAGGGCGCTGCTGGGTGAGGTCAGCCTGTGTGCAAATGAGGAGGGTGGATCTGGAGACCAGAAGGCGGTCTGTGAGTGCATTGATTAACAAGCATTTGCAATGGAATAGGTCTTGCATTTACGCGAGTTTGAGCTAGTGACATTGCAAATAACTATGCCTTTTTATTTTTATTTTGTTTTTAAAAACATTAAAGAAAGGCATTGTCATTTACAATGCCAATAGCTTAAACTCTCATAAATGTGTGACCTATTGCATTGCAAATGCTAGTTTTATTTTCCTGATGTCTTTCGACACTATGCCCTGCCTATGGAGCATTAAATCTTTATGGTTTTCTGATGATTTGTCCTTCCACTGCTGTTTATTAAGGGAACTCGTTTTTTTTTTCTTTAGCAGTCCATGGAAGTACATATATTTGTTGCCTCTAATCACGGTCTATATTCAGTGTTGCCCTGCGGAGTTTTTACATGTTATTATTAAACCACCCCCTCCGAACCAATTTCTCAGCTTTATTCTCTCGCCACTCAAGCTTTGGAGGTAATGGCAGCTGCAGTTTGTCTGGCGGCTTCTTTCTTGATATGCACTTTCAATAAATAAATAAATATATATTATACCGTTCCAACATGGGCATCATACTGTAACCATAATTGATAAAAAAAAAAGGCAAATCCTGTATTTGGTGCATGCTATGGTGATGCATGAGCATGTATGCCATCACAAGGGCCTGCCATAGCGTCATGAGTACAAGTGCATACATGCATTGTGGCGCATGCAACCAGATGCATTGTCAATATGCCATTTTTAGGTCTCGCCTGCGCGGTGCGCATGCGCTGTTTAGGAGGGGACCTCTTGTAATCTATTTGCTTTTTTGCTGAAAAACTTGCACGCTTAGCATTGCTTTCGATTGCAACGCGTGCACGTTTGGCGTTTCTCTTGCGGGAGCGAGCGGTGCCATCTGTTAGCAATTATCGTGCTCGCTCCCGCAATGTAAACGCTGCGCGTCCCTGCTCTCGGTCGCACTCCTCCCACAGTTGTCCGCTAGAGCTGTTCAGAGGCACGTGACATCTTCTGTTGACCCAAACTGTACTTTCTGTAATTACCCAGGTAGACCAAACGGGACACATTATGTAAAGAGCAAAGTTCAGCAGCATAGCTGTGAACATGTCAGCTGGATTATATGGTATTCGGGAGGATGGTAGGAAAACTAATGCAGACATGAGCATCTAAAGCTGTCCATCCCTCGCGCCGAACGCGCCCTACAGACTCAATGAAGCCAACTTTAATCGTGCAAAGGCCACCCCAGGACTGGAGTGCGCGCTGGAGCCCTGCTGCCTGGAGTCCGTTACTTGGAAAAGGTATGTGCCGTGAGTGCTGGGATTTCTACACCCCTGTGCTGGGTTCACGCATATTGTTTAACTGAATTTGCATGTTTGGGGAAGGACTATTGAGCGGAATCTCTTGCTTCATGCTTTTTATCCATTCATTAAATAGGATGATATTTGTTCTTTTAAACTAGAAGAACGTGCCTCTCCTGCGCGAGTGTACTTATGGCTTATTTATGAAATTTGAGTTTGCGTGCGAAGCTTCAGTATTGTGCCACCAGTGTTCCATCTCCCGGGCAGCGCACCTCAAGGGGGTCTCTGCGGTTGCACATAGGGCAGAGGGCGCTAGCCAGGTGTTCTAGGCGCAGCAGCAGTGCGCTTCCGGTCTTAATTCACGTGCGCCAGCAGAAGAGGCAGCCTGTATTTTCCTCTGCCCAGGAATGAATGTCAGTAGGAACAGTCAGTCTTGGGGAAAGGCAGCATGTCGGACGTTTTTGCGAGGCCTGAGGCAGCAAGCTAACACCACCTGGTGCCCTCTACTGGTATTAGCCACGTTGGATGCCTTGGCATTAATAGATGCAGCATGCTTGCTTTAAAATCTTTTAAATAAATGTTTCTGCACGAGGGTGGGGCCCTGCAGACTAATGGCACCGCCCTCCATCGCCCCTTCTGGCGGCCATGATAAGGGCCAACTTTACAATACAGGAATTATTTGAGCACTACACCAGAGGATCTCCTCGGTTCCATATTACACAGAGTTCAGAAGACCACCCAACTCCAGGGTGGAGTGATATCTTTGTTCTGGAATAATTGTATTGGGTAACCAGATCACCTGACTTCAGAGTACAACCCAGAGCTAGCAGCCAGCTCTTCACCTCTGTCCCTGCACAGATCAGAGCAAGGCCTTGCAGCCCCTGGCTCCTGAGTGAAGCCAAGGCCCTTTCCTAGAGCTCTACTGCAGACCTGTGGGCTCCGTCGCTCAGAAGTGGAGCATCCCTGGAGTACATGGGTCCTTCTCCGACCATACGCCTCCCTGCCAATGTCTGATATTCTCACTGTGGGGCTTGTATTGTAGTTGTGTAAATGCAATGCTTCATTTTTTAAATTACATTTCTTGTATTCATTTTATAGGTTGACATCAGGTAAAACATCTGCATGTACAAATATTGGGAGCAGATATAGGGATATAGCCTTTACATCTCCAACATAGAGAACAGATGATTTATAGTTGCAGCTTCGGTGCGTTCTGGACAAGTTTGGTGTTGGCGCCTTTTCTACTGTGTATTGTCTTAGCGCGGATAGAGACCGACTACTACTGCTGCTGACGGTCTCTGCGTTTGTACATGACAGAGTGGGGGCGGATGAGATCAGGTAGGTAGGGAAGCGGAGAAGGAGGAGCAAGAGGCAGGGGTAAATGGGGGGGGGGGGGGTAGTTGGGGTGATAAGTACGTGATCTTGCCCAACAAAGGTCTCTGGCATTCTCTGTCTCCGTCACCCACCCACCGCCCTGTTGGTAGCGTGATGCACCTTACTCTGCTAGGTTTTTGTGCCACTGAGTATGTGAGGGGGACCGGCATCAGAGGGCAGTTCAATGGTCTAGCTGTGGAATCTTGTGAGTGAATCAGTTGTGTGTCACCGTCCACCTCTACCAATGCTGCATCGGCACTCGAGGGTCCTGGAGTATTGCGTTCCACGCGTTTGCTATAGGAAATTTGGGAAGTCCTAGAGCGTCCTCACGGCACAAACGTGTTTTGTGCCTGCACCCAATTTGTGAGCAAGCGAAACCATGCTTCCAGCAGTGGGGGCTCGGGGCGCTTTTAACGTCTAGTGACCAAGCGCTTAGCAGTAAGTGTAGATATAATGCTTGATAGCCCTGACCGGAGGCTGACACTATTCCAGCTACATAGCTGATGGACATTTGCAAAGCAAATAGCTCTGGCTAAACTTGAATAAGGTCCCAAAAGCGAGACCTATTGGCTATGCCAATGCTTGTTTCACATGCTGTTCAACATTGGCAAAGAAGCATTTCTTTTTTCTTTTTGCTAAACAAGGCGAGTCCGATAGGCTTTGCCAATACTTGTTAATTTAATAATGTCACACTACTGAGTGATAAAGCGATGATATGCCTGGTAATGCATTACATATATTTTATTTCATAGTGGTTACATTTTAACTTGTTTAAAAGATGCTTGGGTTGTCATACACCTTTTTCATTTCGCCACTGTGATTGGCTCACAAAAGTAGGGATCAGAGGTTTTTAGGACTTCTATTAAGAAAGGGAGCTTTGGGAAAGAATAGTTACTTTAGTGCTTGTACAAAAGTGACCCGTCTCATTCTTGCATGTTTGAATGGTGTGTTGGTAAGTGCTGGGAGAGTATCCAGAGTGCTAGGGCTGTTGGATACGGTATCCAGGTGGGCACTTTTTTCACTAGGTTCTCGTAGCTGAATATACGATTATTGTGAAACTGTGTTCTAGGTCTTTTCTGGGATCTGTTATCTGCTCAATGGGGCTTAAGAGGGTTTTTTTTTTTTTTTTTTTTTTTTTAAGTCCTACCTACCTCAAAGCTGAGTTTTGAGCTTTACAAATTCTTGGTGCTGGTATCCTGGGCAGTCTTTGTAGACGCAGGAGTCTCTACTCTTTTGTGTAATAAGAGCTACTTATGTTCAATTATAATCATCGCAAGCTTCTAATATTAGTGTTGTAACCGTGATCACATTGGTGGCCACCTCATGCAACATTACCAGCAATGATCACCTCAATACATTAGGTAGGGTTGACCGCAGTAATGTAAAAAAGGCTTTGCTAATTTAGAATGCATCTACATAGGCAATACATGCTAGCTGCAGTGCCCCTGGCACGAAAGTAATATGAGTAAAAACCTTTCCAAACATGATTTATCACTGAAAAATCAGCTTTAAATATATTTTGAAATTGAGCCATTTTTCTGCAGGCATCCGCTTAGGAGTTGTGAAAATGCATACATATTTGTCTTGAATACACAAGTTTGGCACCTACTTATTAATTCAACCAAGCAAAAGGTTCTGGTCTAGTAGGCCGGGATGTAGACTGGACAGCCACTTATAGGTATCCTGAGAGCTACTCATAGCTCACAAGGTACTCATTGGAGAAGCCTGGGTAGAGCAATTTTAGAATAGTCTTGTTGAACACGGATTATTTTGCTTCCCTTACAGATATGGGACAGGACGTGGCTATAGGAAAGCAGTCATGGGAAGATATGCTCTGTCTTTCAAAGCAGTCGCTTCGAAGTCAAGGGACACTGACTTGTACTGGGACAGTATAGCTTGTTTCATTTGTGGACCGCTGTTTTTGAAGCTGCATATGTTACTCAGTGGTGTGCAGGTTTTTTATTTTTTGGGTGTAATGCGGGCATGAGGGTGATAGCCTATTGGTTCATTAAGGTGGCCACACATTTATATCAAGGCAGTGTGCACTGTGTGGTTCTGGTCCAGACACATAGTAAAGGTTTTTTTTGTCTCCTTTTTTGCCCTGGGGAAAAATGTATTCGACATTTGGCAAATGCAAACCGCTAGTTTACTCAGCTAAGGTCTGCCATGACAATTTTCGTGCAGAACTATAGTGGAGGAAAAAGTTAAGAGGTTACCCAAAGTGTATTCTCATTTTCTTCTGTAGTTCGCTCCAGCTGATATCAGTGAACAGATGCATACCAAACTTGGAATGAAAATAGCACTTGGCTTGGTGTACTTTTGTTGGTTTTGTGTAAACCCGTTGAGTAGATATTGAGATTCTGCAGGTGATTAAAAAAACCAAATATTCCAGTGTGCTTTAAAGGGTTAAGGCTTTTGTATACCTGTTAAATTTTTACTCTGCAGTTATCACTCCAGTCAATCAAAGTTTTAGTTTTTTATTTAAGAAATATGATTAGCAGGCTAATTGTTGAGAATATTTGTTTATTTTTTGTTATCAGCCATCTTCAAATCTGCAGGTTTGGACAGACTCGAAAATGTTGCACTCTGGAGAAAATGTTTCTGCAGTCATGGTGTGGGTTGGGAGTCACCCCCAGAGGAGACTGACCAGACAGTAGTGCCTTTGGGGTACCCAGATATATGGAATATAGAAGGCCTACCTGGTGTCCAACCTCTGCTTAAGGCAAACCCCCTTCAAACCCACCTCTTCCCCCAACAGCAAAAGGCTCTGCATTCTAGGGGTTGGATGCAGGACTATGGTTGCGGGGCTGGCCGTGTGCAGCAAGCGATGGCTGATGGGTGGGTGTTAAATATTAAATACATAGTTGAAAGTGCGATTCATTGAAAGCAAAAGAAAAAAGTTAACACGGGTTGTCGTTCTGGCTCAAGTGTGTAAAACCATTGAAATTCACTAGTTATGGCTGTTCACGCACACAGTACTTACCATAACGTGCGCCACTGCAATGTTCAAAACACCATTGTGCAAAGAGCACAGAAAAAAAAATAACTTTCAAGAGCATAATATGGTGACCAGTGTGAGTAATGGCATGTGCGTAGATAACCATACATTTTGAATTTCAGTAGTTTAACGTGTTTGCGATTTATACATGAAAACATCAGTTAAACTGAAATATGGTTCTTGCCCATTTATTTTGAAGCTTAAGATCGGAGTATAATTTCACGTTTTTAATTCTGCCCCAGTTCATTCTAATTTTTCTCCTTCTCATGAAGGATCTGCATTTAAGAGCAAGCTTAGACTCCAGTACTTTTCGAGTCCAACGAGTCTTGTGTAGTACTATTTCTAAGGTAACATACTGATTTATAAGTATGAGGCTCGTGAGATTTTATTGGCCTTGCAGGAATGTCATTCCATACTTGAGATGCTAGTGGTTTCTGTTCCATGTTTAGGTTGGAACCTGGACAGACTGAGTTTGAAGCTATGATGGCTTTCAGCGAAAGTTGTAGTTGTAGCCAGTCTTTCCCACATCCTTGGTGATCCTGGCAGTGCGACTTAGTTGTGAAAGGCTATAGTATACAAAGCGTAATGAAGGGTGATTGATCGGGAAGAGTGCCTGATGTGTTCTGAGAATGCTCTACCCACCTTAATTAAGAATCACAATCTTTGTCCGGGTGAAACCTTAAAGTCACTAACCTGATCTTCACCCACTAGTAGCTATTGCATAGAGCAGACCGTCTTAATTTAGAGGCGATGTATAAAGTATTTCTGAAGTTCTAAAACAGTAATAAAATAAAAATGCAAAAAAATAAAAACCCAAAAGGATTTTTAAAAAACATTAAAATGATAATATCCAATAAGGTGAACAGGAGATGTATGTTTTTAAGTAAAAATAGCACCAAGAAGCCCAAAGTGCCAATATAGTCAATGGTTGCGTTAGAACAGGACTTGTCTGCAATTTGACACAACTGCAATGGGTCTGATACACTAACCAGTTGCTTCCTGATCAAAGATTTTACCTTCTGACTTTAGTCCTTTAAATCCCAATCCACCCCTAGGGTACACTTCTAAAACCCCCGCGACCTCACGAGAGGCACTTAGAGACTCACAGGGTGGCCGATAGAGGGGAACAGGAAGGTCTAGCCCAGGTCCAGTTACCACTGGTCATCTGGGAAGCTGCTGGAAAAGGGCTCTGAAAGCTTATGGTGTCCCTGTACCTTTAACAGGAGCTCAATCTTATGACCCTTAAAGTCCCTCTTTTCTTTTTTTTTTTTTTTTTGTTATCCTGCCTACAAGAGGGAGAACCGGTCCAGTCTTCTAAGGTCTTCTCAGGTCTCAGACATTCAGGTTCAGTCCTTTTCTGATAACCGGTCCAGAAGTGGTGTTAAGTGGGTGCCTAGTGGTGCCAATAATGCCTGGCATGAGCTAGTGATGTGTGTGTGATCAGATTTTCTAAATCTAAAACTGGAACCGCTGCAGAGATATAAATAGGACTAACCTTAATGTTCTACCTGATAATG
The DNA here is from genome assembly GCF_964204655.1 of Triturus cristatus. Classification (NCBI taxonomy): domain Eukaryota; kingdom Metazoa; phylum Chordata; class Amphibia; order Caudata; family Salamandridae; genus Triturus; species Triturus cristatus. The sequence goes on from NC_140592.1 coordinate 1,142,928,107, forward strand.
GTAGAGCAAAATGACAACACTGAATACATTCAGGTTCGTGCCCTAAAGTAAATATAACTTACGCCCAGCCATGCAAAGTTTTGCCATAGAATAATTGCAAATGTTACATTGATGTTCTCAGTCATTTAATATGTTTGGTAAATAACAGTGCATGGCGAGTTCGTGTTTGTTTAAAAATTTGCTATATCTAAGATTTGCACCCACCTATAACGTTACTTTGACCTTGGTGTTTTATTTTTTGTTTTGTTTTCAGTTAATTGATTAGTTTTTTTAAATTAAAAGTAAAGTGAGACGTACAGGACCTGCACCCCAACCCCCCCAACCGGTGCTCAACCTACTTTTTATTTTTTATTTTTTCCAGTGCCGCAGATCCATCTTGATTCTCCAGGTGCCTGTGCTGAGCCCTGAGGTGGATTCTCTTCTACAAAATGGCAGAAAACTTATTTAATTTTGGAACCCGGGTGTCCAGCCAGGACCCATACCCCTCCCTCAAATGGCCTGCGGTGGGAGTCGGGTCAATATGGATTTATATTGTATTTCTTAAATCCTAAAACTCTCCTCCCTCATGCTAGGATGAGTTCCAGGGGCAGGCTGCTGGTTATCCCAGCAAGGGTGATTGGCTCCCATGATGCTCATTCACTCACTGAATTGCACTGTGTGGTTTGAACCAGGCAAAGCAGCACAGCAGGTGATTGTAAACGTCTGCCCTCACTTTGATGGGAGCACCAGTGTAAACGTAAGATTGCACAACAGTGTGATTCATGTGCTTGCTCACCTGGTGCGCGCTCAAAAAAATGGGACATGAAATTATGCCCACAAAAAGGGTCTGAATGCCGGGACAGTTCTCTCTCGTTCTTTTTCTCTTTTTTTTTTTCTCTCTTTCTCTTTTTTTCTCTCTTCCCTTTTCCCTTCAAGGAAAAAAACCTGGGACTGTCTGGGCAAATCTGGTATGTCTGGTCACCCTAGCTAGTGGGTGGGAATGACCCCTGGGGGCGCTGTAACCAAAGGGGTTAAAGGTCTCGGGGTTAACTCTTCCCACTTTGGCCATTTTCAAGATGGCCAAAGTCTCCAGCAACAATCAACATGGCTGATGGCTGGTGACTGGGGAAGGTAATCCCAGTGTCCTCCCATATGTAACACTAAAACCCAGATGTATGCAGTTCCTTTATTGCGTCTATGCCCCCCCCCCCCCCCCCCCCAACAAACTTGTAGTCTTGTATGGCTGAAAGCTCAGATTTGCTCTACCAGCTAAACAAATTGTTTTGGTTATTTTAGCAGGATCGGATACTGTCCACAAGAGGCCTATATGGATGGATGCCTGTTTGGTTGGAGGGACAAAAAGTTGCAGGTTTGGCTGTTACCTACTTCTGCTTGTGACAGGGTAGGCCTCTTTGAAGCTAATCATGACCTTGAGACCAGCCCACAGGCCATCCTGTCAAGGGCACAATACTTCCCCACACCCAAGGCCTTTTGTCCCTGTTTAGGGAGCACATTAACACTTAATTCCAACCTTTTGAAACGCTAGTTACTGGCTATCGGACGTGGGAGAACAAAATGCAGATTTAGCTTCGAGGGACATCGGGCAAAGCAATGGTTACTTTTAAAAAGTCGTCATCTTTGCAAAATATTTGTTACAAATTGGACTTCACCAGTAAATTGGGCTTGGAATAAATATTTCAAAAAGTACAAAAATGTAAATCTGTAGCTGATCCTAAGTTGAAATAATATGTATTAAACTTAATATTGTTTCCCAATACTTTCTGGTGGAACCACCAACACTGCTACATGTAAAATAACTTTAAGGGCATTTTTATGGTAAGGACAAGTTTAACCATAAACTTTTAAATATCCTACTTTTTAAATACCGTGCACCTTGCCTTTTGGGCAATAAAGCCTACTTTTCTTAACCTAATTTTATTGGTTTTATGACACTACAATAATCCAGTACTTCAGCCTATGGTACATTCCAGCATGGTTTTGAGGCTTGCGGTTATGTACATATGAGCAATATCTTATCATATAAGCAGCACTGGTACATCTGCACCTTCTCTTATTGTACAGTCACTTTGTAGGATCTACTGTTGACTTTAGTTGTTACAATTGCTCTCCTTCCAAAGGAAGAAACCATTCAAATAGTAAAAAAAAAAAAAAACGAGAACATTTTACATTTAATTCGCATAACTACCCACCCACTTGACTGGCTCACTTATTGATCATGTGCTTTGGCCCAGGGTAATACCTATCATGCGCAGAAACTTAGGGGTGATGTGTGTGTGTGTGTGTGTGTGTATATGTATGTATGTATATATGTATGTATGTATATGTATATATATATATATATATATATATATATATATATATATATATATATCCACACTTCTTCCCATTCCGAAAGAAATAGAGCCCACACGGGTTCACCAGGAAAGCTCACTTTTAATTCATCCGGCATGACTCGTTTCGGCGAGAATGCCTTTCTCAGATGCCGCTAAACAATGAACATTTCAAGTTCCCACATTTAAAAACAGAATGTCCCTCTGCGATTGGTTGAGGCACTCTGACAGGCAAGGGGGGTGGGCGGGGAGATGTCCAGAACTCGGCACTCCGAGTCCGCAAGAAGCAGTCACTCAGCGTCCGTATTCTCCCCAGAGAGCAGTGCCTGCTTCTTTCCCCTCGTCTGCCTGGATCTTGCTGTGGGCAGAAAATGGCTTTCCTGGACCCTCATCCCGCCGCTGAGTGACTGAACTTGAAATATTCCTCGTTTACCAGCATTTGAGAGGCATTTGCGCCGAAACGCGTCATGTTGGATGAATTAAAAGTGAGCTTCCCTGGTGAACCCGTGTGGGCTAGATTTCTTTTGGAATGGGAAGAAGTGTGTACTTGTATATTTGTTTGTGTGTGTGTGTGTATGTGTGTGTGTATATATATATATATATATATATATATATATAATAACCCCAAATGTCCCCACATGGAGGACGTGGAGCACTCCACGGTTTATAATGACTAATTTATCTCTCAGTGAGTAAGGCTTTACGTTTATAATGTCAATGTCACTCAAGTAGTGAATACGCACTGCATCATTTTTTTGTCGTGCTTCTCTCGCCCATTGCGGTTTCTCAAATGAAGACCGTTCCTCGCCCTGCCGTTCTCCCATCTCCACGACATTTCGGCAGCATTCTACTGTCACCACGGAGGCACCCACTCGTGAGTGTTCGGCAGCATAGCTGTGTGGGTGTAGGTAGGTAGTTGGTTCTAGACCTGTGGAAACTGGTTATTTTAACAGGTTTAACTTGAAGTTTACAACTGCAGAGCCAGGCTGCTGATGGCAGGCCTGCTGTCATGTTCTTATCACTGTAGAGTATGGCGCAATGGGTGCTGCAGTCCAGAGACACTTCACTTGTAGGCCCTATGTACAACTTGCTACCATATATTAGAGACCTATAGGTAAATTTAAAAATGCTGGTCAGGTGTATACCAATTTCATCATGTTTGAATGAGTAGCAAAAGCGCTTTACCTGGCTCGCAGGGGAATGAGTGTACAGAGTTGTGTAGCAAGCAAAAATGGGAGTTCAGCAAAAAAAAAAAAAGAAATGTGACCCTGCAGAATGGCAAATTTTCAACACACAGGCTCTTGGCACTGGGGAACTGGTATGCTTGATACAATGTGATGGTTCATTTATGCATTATATGTGTACTTCGGGTAGGGTGTGTTTGTTTTTGAGGGTCTGTATGGTGTAGTAGGTACAGTGCTCCAAGGTGTTTACAGTGGGTGAATGGAAATTCGAAGCTTTGTGCAGCTACTTGCATACATAGTGTTGTTAACTACATGTAACAGTTTCCCTCTTGTGTAGTTTGCTCATGTGTGCAAGAAACTACCTTGCAGCCTTTCCTTTACACAGTACCATGCAGTGTATTCCCTTTTTGTGCATTCACTAGTAGGGAGGTGCAATAAACAATAACGAGAGACCAGAGCTTGCACTTTTGAGCTACCCAAGTTAATTGTACCTAACTTTTGCAAAAAATTTTTTTGAAAAAGGCCTATTTATGCCGAATTCATCAGTGAGGAAATCAAATCCCACGATTATATAGTATTCATCCCATAATATTTATAATACCCAGATGGGCTGACCTTCTGTCCCATATTAGTAGGCAGGAGGGAAAGCAACCCTATGAACCCAAAAGGATGTACCTTGGGTATATATTATTCTAACGTTTAAACGATTTACAACATAAATTGATTTAAATCGATCTACCATATTGACCTACCGAATACACTATGGATATCTGGTCCATTAATGCATCCTGGGCATCAGTCACCTGTATTAATACAAGTTGACTGAGGAAATAAAATCTTCAGTGTCCCGGATCTCTGAATAATCGATTAGATGACATTATGTAGCTGTTAATTCTCCAGTATTGAATCTTTCATAGATTCACATGCTTGTATCTTCCCCGTCGTCATGGTGGGAGTCTCACGGTAACAGAATGACCACAGCAGTAGAAGAAAAACTGCATAGCAAAATCCCATAGGGAATCCTCTTATTTGGTAACCAAATCTCATCATTATGTGGTCCAAGACTCAGCCAATCGGCTGCTAGCCCTGCCCTCACACTCCCCAGCAGAGCCTTCCTGCCTCAGATTTCCAACCGCCTTCGTGTGAGGAGGAGTCTCCCTGAGCCTTGCTCAGTTTTGTTCCTGTGTGAACTTTTGACCTCTGGTTCAGCTAAAATTTACTTCTCTTTGCTGGTTTAAGGTACTGTGCTTCATTTTTTCTTGTTCAGTATGGCTGAAAGCTCTAAGAGGCTCTTCAGGCCCTGCAGATCCTGTGGAAAGCCTAGATTGTTTTCTGAGGACCCACATAAGGACTGCTTATATTGCTTGCACCCAAAACATGTGCCTAAAGACTGTAAACATTGCAGAACCTTTTCTGCGAAAACCCTACGTGACAGGGAGGCACGTCTTCTGCTGTGGCTTCAGAAAAAGAAGGTCACTTCAGAATCTGACTCTGAGGAGGAATCTAAGTCTTTAAAGAAGAGAAAATCTTCAACTTCGGAAGATATTTCAGAGCTGAAGAAGCAGAAGACAAAGGGGCCCCTGCGTCTTCATTACCTCATACTCCTCTTGAAAAATCTAAAGAGTCAAGAGAAGTTTCCTCAGCCCCGTCGACGAAAATCGGACAGTCATCGGCTGTTATTGCTTTGAAACCGTCGACGACGACTCCGTCGACGACCACCATATCGACGACGACAGCGGCATCGACGGCGACTAAAACCTCGTCGTCGAAGAAAAGCCCGTTGACGATCCCGTCGACGGCCGCATTACCTTCGTCGACGAAGACTTCGTCGACGACGACTACGGTGTCGACGATAATACAGCTGTCCCCGTCGACGAGATCTCCGCCGACGGAAGCCCCGTCGACGGGAACCTTTAAGTCTCCTAAAGTCAAGAAAATAACATTGAAGTCTATGGCGTCGGCGACGAAGCACACCAAGTCTACAGATTTTACAACATGGACAAAAATTTCTCCGCTTCCGCCTTCAAATCTACTAGACTTGCAGTCAGATGATGAGGAGTCTTCAGGAGTGGCTTATAGTCCCTCCCAACTTCGCACTAAGAGTCAGGAAACGGATGAGGAAGAGTTTCATGAGGTTCAAGAAGTCTTCTCATTTCAGGATCGCCCTCCGAGAGATTCACGGAGATATGAATCTTTTCAGCAGTCTTATGACTACGAGGAAGAAGAGCCTCCACATACTTCTAGAGAGGACTCTATTTCCATGCCGGGCTCCTTGGTGACTGACGATAAACGACTACTATCGGCGTTTCCCGGACGCTAACTCTCAAGCGCCACAGCTGGTGGAGAAGCCGACACAGGTACGACCACCTCATTCTTCTCCCAAAACTTCCACTCCGAAGATACGATCTCCACCGATTATGACAATCAGAGATGACTTGGAAGACAGTGACGCCGATCAACTGGAAGAAGGAGAACTCCTTCAAGATAAGCAGTTTGTCGATGAATGGGACCAATATATTCTCCCAACTACACCGTCGACATCTCCAACACCCGCGCACTCTCCGCCGCAAGATATAGGAGGGTTCCATGATATCATGGAGAAAGCATCAAAGCGCTTTGACCTTCCGCTTCCAGTTCAGGAAGCCGAATGTTTTCTATATGACTTTTTAAAGAGGAGTCACGCAAGTCTATGCGATCCATCCCGATAATCGCCCATATTTGGGAGGAAGGCTTGAAGATAATGAGGAACCCGGCTTCAGTTGCTGCTTCAGTTCCTCGAATAGACAAATATAGAGCTCCAGAATAGTCTCTGGCCTGTTTGATTGGTCATCCTCGACCAGAAACTCAAAAAATCCGGTTTCAACAACAATGGTTCCACCGGACAAAGACGGAAAACGAATGGATGGCGCAGGGAAGCGCTTTGCGGTGATGGCAGCGTCTTCCATAAAGGCTTCTAATGCATTAGCCCTTATCAGCAGATTCAACAGGCAGATGTGGAGCGATATAGCACCCTTGCTCTCCCATCTTCCAGAGGATAAAAAAGAAGCGGCTGCTATTCTTCAGGATGGAGCTAGGGCTGCATTGGAATCCATAGACATAGCTATGGATTTGTCCTCAGTGGCTTTTCGACAAATGGCAGGTGCAGTAGCTCTGCGAAGACGAGGATGGTTGAAGGCCACCTCGTTCAGACCAGAGGTACAAGCCAAAATAGTGGACATGCCATTTGATGGAGAGAACCTGTTCGGAAAGCATGTCGATGAGGCCCTCCGAAGCATCAAAACAGACACAGATACAGCGCGGGCACTGGGATCTCTTCAACAGGGCAGGTTTCAGTCCTTTCGGAGGAGAGGATCCCGAGGACAATTTACACAAAGATCCTCGTTCCAATCAAACAGATATCAGCCATACCAGCAGCAGGGATATCGTCAATACTCGAATAATCAACAGTTTCGATCCTCAAATAACTATCAGCAACAGTCCAGGGGAAGATCATCTGCGAGAGGAAAGTCGCAGCAATCCAATCGTCGACAATGACTTCTTCAACATATCCGCCACTTGTCCGAGAAGCAGCACGCATTACCTGACTTCATTTTACCCAGCTTGGCTGTCAATAACAACGGACAGATGGGTTTTAGATGTAATACAACATGGCCATACACTGGAGTTCGTAGAAAAGCCTCCAATTCAGCCTCCTATACACAGGAGACAAGAACATCTATCAGCCCTCAAAGCAGAAGTGATCGCGTTATTACAAAAGGATAGAAGAAGTTCCGCGGCTTCAACGCGGGAAAGGCTATTACTCGCATTTCTTTCTCATAAAAAAGAAAGACACATCAAAATGGAGGCAGGTAATGGACCTGAGAGGTCTAAAATTCATTCAAAAGAAATCATTTTGAATGTTATCCCTGCAGGAAATTCTTCTCCTGATTGGCAGAGGAGATTATTTGGCATCCCTGGACCTCTTAGATGCTTATTTTCACGCACCAATCCACGTAAAACACAGAATTTCTACGCTTCATGGTGGCGGGGCGTCCTTACCAATTCAAAGTCTTACCTTTCAGACTAAAGTCCGCGCCGAGAATCTTTACAAAGTCAACCTAGAGAAGTCCCATCTCAGACCAGCGCAGTCCATTCAATTCAATTTCTGGGTGCTCTAATCTGCACGGAGGAGGCCAAGGCTTACCCGTCAGAGGAGCGTATTCGAAAGATCATACGGTTGTCAACACAATTGCAAACAAAAAAGTCCATTTCAGTAAGGATCTACAAGTCATTGTTGGGAATGATGTCCTCTTGTATCCCCCTACTCCCAAATTGCCGGTTCCGCATGAGGCCTATACAAGAACTGCTAGACGAGCAATGGCTTCAGTCGCAGGGATCCTTCGAGGATCGAATAGTAATCACTCCTCAGATCAGAGACGCCCTGTCATGGTGGAAGATCGGGGATCATTTAGCGGAAGGACTGACTTTCGAATCACAGGTCTACAATTTCGTGATGATGACGGATGCTTCTCTTCAAGGTTGGGGAGCGCATCTCCAGGAGCTCGAAATTCAGGGCCACTGGTCAAAGTCCGAAACGCAGCTCCACATCAACTTGCTAGAGCTGAGGGCCGTGTTCTTGGGACTCAAGGCTTTTCTACCCAGAATTCGCGGATCTACGGTTCTGGTGAAGACGGACAGCTCCACGTCTGTTTTACCTGCTAAAACAAGGGGGCACAAGGTCGAAACTTCTGTCAAAGGAAGCACAAGACATTTGGAAATGGCTTCTAGCTCACATCTCGCTTCAGGTGCAACATGTTGCAGGAGTGGACAACACGAGCGGATATTCTGAGCAGATCTCCCGAAATCTCTCACGAGTGGGAACTACATCGGAAGCACCTTTCCAGCGTTTTCAAGGTATGGGGCACGCCAAGGCTAGACTTATTCGCGGACCGCCACAATTCGAAATGCAAAAACTTTGCAAGCAGGTTTCCGCAGAAGGGATCGTGGGGCAATGCGCTACAGATGTGCTGGACAGGAATGTTTGCGTATGCCTTTCCCCCCTTTCCTCTAATACTGAAAGTCTTAAGGAAAATGAAATCCGAGCCGTGCCATCTGATTCTGATTGCACCAGCGTGGCCGAGACAAGCGTGGTTCTCCGAACTAATCAGACTCTCAATGACACCCAGGATACAGTTCCCATTAGTGCAGGATCTGATAACGATGAACAACGGGCAGATACTGCATCCACATTTGAAATCGCTCAGCTTGTCAGCATGGAACCTCACTAGCATGAATTCCACCTGTTAAAGATCCCTCAGGACTGCAGAGACATTCTATCACGATCCCGGGCAGTCTCCACAAACAAAACATATGCGGCGAAATGGAAAAGATTCTGTCAGTGGTGTGCATCTAACGACTTGCATCCATTTCGGGTCTCTTCTGATCAGATTCTCCCATATCTACTGACATTGGCAAAATCTGGACTCTCTCATATGTCCATAAAAGTGCACCTAGCCGCGATTTCAAGGTACACAAGAGTGCCTGATCAGCCCTCTCTTTGGTCCCAAAGAGTTATTAAGGAATTCCTCAGAGGGCTCTTCAGAATGTTCCCTCCTGTTCAAAGACCAGTTGTTCCTTGGCAGCTGAATACAGTTCTTACAGTTAATGAAACCGCCCTTTGAGCCAATCCATAAGGCGGAATTACAATTTGTCTCATGGAAGACAGCGTTATTGTTAGCGCTCACATCGGCAAGAAGGGTCAGCGAGATTCAAGCGTTCTCGATTGCAGAACCATTCCTACAATTCAGGCAGGACAGAGTGATTCTCAGGACGAATCCCAAATTTATTCCTTAAGTCCCTTCCAGTTTTCATCTGAATGAACCAGTAATTTTGCCTACATTTTTTAAAGACCCGTCAACGGCGGCAGAAAAAGCATTGCACTCTTTAGACCTTAAACGATGTCTCAAATTCTATATCGACAAGACCCAATCATTCAGAAAGACAAATCCGCTTTTCGTAGCCTTTGCCGGTCCCAGGAAAGGGGTGGCACTTTCTAGGTCGTATCTCGAGGTGGATATCGTCAGCAATATCCTTGTGTCATAGCAAAGCTGGTAAACCTTTACCATCTAAAGTACGTGCACACTCCACAAGGAAGATGGCAACTTCTACGACTCTATTTGCAGGGGTGCCACTGCCAGACATTTGTAGAGCTGCGACATGGAAGAATGCACACACCTTTACTAGACATTATTGTCTGGACGCAGCGTGGAGAAAGGATGCAGCAGTGGGACAAGCAGTTCTACGGCACCTATTTCATTAAGGTATTTATCATGTATAATGATGATGATTGAATGAACAAATATATTCAAATACTGCAATGTATGTTAACAATCTATACAAATGAGCAGAGCCCGCGGTTATTAGGGTTCTAGCCTGGAAATGCAGTTTGGGATAAGTACTGCTTACTATTCTGATACAAGTATGTGAATCTATGAAAGAATCAATACTGGAGAAAAAACTAGTTACTTACCTGTACACTATGGTTCTCCAGTATTATCTTTCATAGATTCACATGTGGCCCGCCCACCTCCCCATTTCTCAGGCAGAACCTCATTGTCTCTAGATGTATTTTAGTCTCGCACTCGAATGGAAATCTGAGGCAGGAAGGCTCTGCTGGGGAGTGTGAGGGCAGGGCTAGCAGCCGATTGGCTGAGTCTTGGACCACATAATGATGAGATTTGGTTACCAAATAAGATGATTCCCTATGGGATTTTGCTATGCAGTTTTTCTTCTACTGCTGTGGTCATTCTGTTACCGTGAGACTCCCACCATGACGACGGGGAAGATACAAGCATGTGAATCTATGAAAGATAATACTGGAGAACCATAGTGTACAGGTAAGTAACTAGTTTTTTTCTGCGGCAAGGAATAGTAAACACACTGAAGTGAGTTTACTACACAAGTTTATGTGAGGTAGTCAAGTTATTCAAGCTTTGCAAACAATTTTACCTTTTTCACCATCTTTCTTGTGTTGCCCATTGTTACTCAAGAATGGGTTTTCAGTGGACACAAACCTAATGATCAAATGTCTCATTCGGATCTGGAGAAACCATCTAATCACCACATTTTTAAGCTATTACAAGTGCATATAATTGGTGGTAACAAGTGAAACCCTAAATGGGATTTATGTAGTCTACAAATCAGTTGTGTAAATTTCACCCATAAAATGAACATGTAGAGCTGTAATCTCCTATCATGAGGGTTGAAAGGAAGCAAGTAGTATGGTGCAGCCATATTCAAAACCACCATAAATGAATGCATTCTAATTCTGTAACCCAGCAAACAAATGAGGTCATTCATTTGTGAGATGCAGATCTGAAATAGCTGGATGTCCACCCAAACCTCTCCCGCTTTTTCTGAATACGCATTGATGCATCTGGGGAAAAAAGTCTGTGCTGTGCAGAGATGCAAAGTAGTTTGGGCCTTTTAGGGAAAACAGTTCAGAGGCAACGGTGTGTGCATTTGAGTGTCTATCTGCTCCCTTTTTTGGTTAGCGTCCATGAATATTTTACAATTAATGCCATTTAAATTGGAATTCTGATGGCTGATCTGTAATCCTGTAATTACTAGTTCTACCTCTCATTAACCTAAATAAGGGTTAGCTCTGCTGAATTAGGTCAAGAGTTCAGGAGTAGGAGATGTATAGATATCCAGGAAGGACAATTAAAAAGCCAGGATAATAAAATTGTTAGCAAGAAAAATGGACCACCAGAATGAATATGCAAAATGTTCTCTGCTTTTTTGTAAAACATTGTCCCAATCACGCAAATGTGGTGTTTTTTTTTTTTTTTTTTTTTTTTTTTTTTTTTTTCCAGCTAAATGATAGTGCTCAATTGAGCAAGTACCCTATACAACGGCTGCTTGTGTTCTGGTCAATCCCATTGATCCTGTGCTAAACTCTATATAATAGATGTATAGATATTTTGGTCTGGAATTCTCTTCCAGATTCACTGAGGTTGTTAATCTCGCCTTGCTTTCTGTAAAGGCTTGAAGACCTGGCTCTTAACTTTAATTTCTCCCATACCTGCCTTGCGCTGGGAAACCCCTCTGGGTAGCTGCACGCATTACAAATCTAAATAATTGCATAGATGAAGACAGATATCAATCCCCAGAGAGCTGGATGATTGACTCCTTCAAAGACTTAAGATAAATCCCACTCTAAGAATGCCTCAGATATCCATCTTTCAGTCAAACCAGCAAACCATTCCACAATGAGATCAGCCTGTCAGTAACTCTGGCTAACACTATAATGAAAACACTGCATTTGGACTCGGTTTTGTGCGAATGCTAACCGTAAACTGTAAACATTAGTAAGCTGCGTCAAAAACGTATTCAGACTACTTAATGAATAACAGAAGGGTTTATAAATTGCGGTATGCGATGGCGCCCACTGATGTGTGCGTAAGAGTACAGATAGTCGGGTATCCAACGGTGCAAAAGGCAGGGGGGGAAAAAACCCTGAACCCCCTCAATAGACCGAAGTCTGTGACAAATGAACATAGGTTGCCTATGCACACGCTCCCATGTAATACTGTATTAATTACAATCGGTAATGGAGAGAACACAAATACATAAAAAGCAGTCGATGATTCAAGTAGAACGTATCTTTCTCGTTTTTAATAAGGATCCGTTGCCCAGCCAACACGTGTTTCGTCTGGGTGTAAACCCACGACTTCTTCAGGGCTCAGGGGCTGACTGGGAAAGAACAGTATATCTTTTCACCGGTTGTAATTCCGTCCCGGCTGTACGGGAAATTGAATTATGCCACTCTTGTTGAAAAAATAAGGTAAGTAACACCTTAGATAATGGACCTCAAGGCGAGTGCGCTATCGATCTCAAAACAGTGCGTAGTGAAACTCTGAGCAGTAAAACTTAAGTACAGTACAGCTGCGGCCTAAGTCTGCTTCTGTCAAACAGTTCTCAAATCCGAAATCAAACTGTAAACCTTGCAGGGGTTGCATTTGGAAGGCAGAACATATACACTAACAGCAAGAAAAGCAAAAGATTGATTCAAGATTATGATTATTTACTATCTTGGAGTATACCTGTCTAGCTGTGGTCCTGTACGGTCTAAAGGCAGTGTAGCCCTTGCAGAGAGCTAGAACTACCACCATACGGAGGTACGTCTGGAAGAAAAACAGCCAGGAGCTAAAGGCGTTTAAGAAGGAGGCATCTCTGCGTATCCACTTTAGGCCCCGAGTTTATGAAGTTGATGATGATGATGGAGAATTTATATTGCGCAAGACAATAACCCGCAGGTATCAAGGCGCCTAACAAAACAAAGATAAAAATGAATAACCTTACACATAGGCTTGCAAGAAGAGGCGAGTTTTAAGGGCACTTCGGAATATCTGTAGGGAGGGTAGGGACCTGAGATCCAAAGGAAGATCATTCCACCATTTAGGTGCCAAAGTGGAGAAAGCCCTACCACCCCACTTGGTTCTTCGTATACGGGGGGACTATCAGGAGCAATTTCCTGGAGGAACGCAAGTCCCTTCCAGGTATATAGTGGGAAATGATAGAACCAACTCCCATGTCGCTATTCCTTGCAATGGCTGTGTAAGTCATACATAAGACTTTAAACCATACTCGGTGCTCTACCGGTAGCCAATGCAGCGCTTTCCTGGCCAACGTGGCCGAGAAGCGTCTCTGAGCATCCAGAACAAATCTGGCTGCGGCATTCTGGACTACTTGCAAGCGCTGTAGTAGGCTCTTATTTAGCCCCGCATACAGCGCATTACAGTAGTCCAGTCGCGAGCCGATAAGAGCGACAACTATCTGCTTTCTGGACTGCAAGGAAAGATATTTCCTAATTCTTCGCAGGGTGTGAATTGAGCCCCAACAGGTAGAGATGGTTCTACTAACCTGACCGCCCATGTCCAGGGCAGGGTCTATCATCCCCCCTAGATTCCTAGCAGATGTCGTGGGGGAAGGGCACACTCCGAGCGAGTCAGGCTATCAGCTGGCTGACCAGATGTTCTCATTCCCTCCAAACACCATCACCTCAGTCTTCTCCCCATTCAGTTTAAGTGAGTTCTGAACCATCCACTGACCAACTGCCTCCATACAAGATCTAAAATTGGAGGCAGTTGGTACATCTGAATGGGAAAGCGAGACGAGGATTTGGGTGTCATCTGCATAGGAGACTACCTCCATCCCGAAAGTTCTAATTAATCTGGCCAGTGGGGTCATGTAGATGTTAAATAGGGTCGGACTGAGAGCCTACCCCTGCGGGACTCCACATAGCACCGTTCGGGATGGAGATAGGAACTCCCCCCAGCTTGACTCTTTGTTCCCTTCCATCAAGGAAGGAGGTTAGTAGATCCAAAGCTGCGTCCCTCACCCCCACTTCCCTCAGACGATATGTAAGTACTGAGGGGGAGAGGGTATCAAAGGCCGCAGTTAGATCTAACAGGACCAGGAGGGTGGTCTGGCCCCCATCCACTCTAGTGCGGATCTTATCAAGCACAATGGTGAGGGCCGACTCAGTACTGTATTCCCTCCTGAATCCATGCTGGGAGAAGTCCAAGCAGCCCGAGCCTTCCACAAAGGCGGCGAGATGCTTGTTTAGATGTGCCTCAAGCATCTTCGAAGGGGCTGGAAGCAGTGAGATAGGACGGAAGTTTTTTAGAACCTCTGGATCAAGGGAAGGCTTCTTTAGCAAGGGTTTGACTACTGCACTCTTCCATTCCAGGGGGAAGACACCGTCCCTCATACCTAGATTCATGATTTCTAGTAGAGGCGGTAAGAGGGCTTCCCTACACTGCTTAATAATCTTCAAAGGACAGATATCTAGGGGGGAGCCAGATTTGGTTTTATTAAGCAAGATCTCCAGATCTTGTAAGGCCAGCGGGGGAAAGGAGTTCAAAGTGCTCGATGGGGAGCTGTCTGAGGTGGTCCTATTCATCTCAGCCGGAGCAGAGGACCCACTGATCGAGGCTCTTTGTATCTCAAGAGCCCGGTAGATATCCTGTATTTTGGTGTGAAAAAAGAAAGCGATTTTATCACATAGATCTTGTGAGGGTACAACAGGGTCAGGTGTTTGTAGGTTGACTAAAGAGTCAACGATTCTAAAGAGCTCCTTCGGCGAGGAGAGCGAAGTTGTCGTGGCCACAAAGTAATCTTGTTTGGCCTGCACAATCTCAGCCTTGTATTTCCTGACCAAGAGTTTGTGAGCTTCCTTGTTCTTGAGATCCCAACTTGCATGCCAGAGCCTCTCCATCCTCCTCACTTCTTGCCTGAGGAGTCTGAGGGATTCCGAATACCAGGGGGCAGAGGGTCTCTTCCTAGCTCGACGGCGGGTCTGTAACGGGGCCAATTCATTCAGGGCCTCGGTGATGACCTGTTCAAAATGACCAACCGCGGTCTGGACGCTATCCAAGCCCGTAGTGGAAAGGCTGACAGCCCATGGTGAAAGGGAGTCATTACTAATATTCCTAAAATTTCTGCCAGCTCCCACTGTATGTTTCCCTATTTTACTTCCATCCATCAGAGGGCATTCTAAAAGAAATGGGACCGCAAGGTGATCGGACCATGACACATGTACCGGATCCTTGACGGTCAAACGATGGTCATTAGAAAAAATGCCATCTAGAATGTGGCCTCCACGGTGGGTAGCCCCGCGGACTCGCTGCGTGAGTCCACAGGACGCCAGGGCATCAATAAGACACGAAGTATCAGATAAGTCAGGCCGTTCTCCATTCTAGGGGATTTCAACTACCATTTAGAAGTTTTCTCGACCAAAGTAGGGTTCCAAAAGCTGGAGGAGATTATGTGTAAAATCAGTCCTCGGGCCAGGAGGTCGATACAGGAGCATTCCATTAAAAAGAGGGCATTGCCCTTCCTTTACCATAAAGTAAAAAGCCTGAACGCCATCCGGAAAATCGAGTATAGGTACTGTGTGACAATGCAGGTGGTCTTTAAAGAGGATAGCTATCCCCCCCTCCCACTCGACCCTGTCTGGCCAGGCAATACCCTTCCGGGACCGCTTCAGTCAGATCTGGACCAGATGAGTCTTTAGCCCAGGTTTCAGTGATAAACACTAGGGCAGGCTTTCTATCCAAGACCATCTCCCTAAACATTATTTTATTTTTGACCAGGGAGCGTGCATTGATCAAGATGCCTTCTACTCCCGCTATCTTGGGTCTGAAGATGGCAGGGTGATCGAATGAAGGATGAGGGGAAACCGGATTTCCAGACATACGCGTATGGTGGCAGCCGCATCGTAGGGGACGAAGAAGGTCGTCCGGTTCATAAATATGCGAGCACCTCAGATGACTAGGTTTGAGGCGTAGCATCTCCTGATGGGTATACCTCTGCGAGGAAGCAGAGGCCTCGTCTACTACCGGAGTCCAGCCGCCCAGCGCGTCCTCAACGCGGACGGGCGCAGACGGGCTGGACTCTGGCGTGACTCCGGCGTCACTGTGGCGTCCCCGATGCGCGTACACGCTGCGCGTCATACCCAACTAATTAAGTAGGGCTCTGGCCAGTCCACGTGACGGCTCCAGCAAATGGCTGAGGAGTGCTTCTAAGACCCACCCAAGATGGCGCCCCAGGTAAACAGAGCGCGGGGACCGGCCCGCCCAAATGGCGGTGGAAGCAGCAAATGTTTTAGTGCGGCAGTGCGGTCCGGGACAAAGGACACAGGTAGGGGCGACTATGAGAAGTCTGGGCTAATTCTAAACTAGTAGTTAAAACCAAGGTAAAAATGCGAGAAATTTAAAAGAAAGGAAACGACAAAACGGGGACTTTTAAAATTACACCAGGCATCTACCAGATAGCGCTATGTGCAAGGCGATAACCAGACAGTTGAAGACTGTACATGAAAATTGAGTAGAAGGACGCTTCTAGAAGAAGACATTTTAAGCTGTGCAGGTAGCATTAAACACCATAATTAAAATGTCCTGCCTGCTAGTATGCCGTTTAAGAATGCTCAATATTGTGGACTTGATTGGCAGTATTATAGATGTTATTTCTCAATGAAAGAAATTGTAAGGAGACGAGTAGGGTGGTAACATGTTTTGCTTCCAAAGATGTAGCCGCTGAATAACTGCGTATTTCAAAGTGGCTAGATGGATTATCTGGATCCCTTTTTATTATCTATCTATATCAATCTATCGGGTTGGTAAGGGACGGAGTGGTTGCTCGTTAATGTGAGTTTGTGAACCAGGTAGTCGCTGGCAGAGGGGAAGGGGGAAGAGCGCCTGAATGTGTAGTAGTGGAGAATAGTAATTGAACTGCTGATGGGAACAATATATCCTGTGTAGATCTAGCTAAAATGATATCACAAATCCTGTTTCATATCTTTAGATTGGCACTAAAGTTGAGGCGGGTCGTTGGCCAGGCTGGTGGTGGAGGTGGAAGTGAGTGGAGCTATGAGAACATACTTGAGACCAGTTCTGCAGGAATTCAGATAATTTTGCCAAAACCAAACCGTTTAGCTAGTAGTGAAGTTTTTCAGGGAACTGTGCATATTGCCCGCCTTCCCACATGCTCCTCCCACCACCTCCAAAATTCCAGACGCGCTATCCATTGTAGATGTGCAGCATTTTCTGTCGAAATGTAATCGCTTGAAACCACATGAAAAACACGGTTTGGTTATACATTAATAAGAATAACTAAATCAAAAGAACTAAACACTCTGCAATCTTTATGTAATGTGTGTTTTTTGCAAAGTAAATAAGGGAATACATAGAGGTCCCTGGCTGTGGGGTGCAGGACAGTTGATGGTTGATTTGGATTTGTATAGAACTCTGAATGAACACGTACTGGAGCCAGGACCATAAAATCGGTAGCAAAAAACAGACCATAAGAGAGAGTATGCAAAATGTTCTCTTCACTGAATAAATTAGAGGTGTGTGGAATTCGCATGATTTGTTTATGTAAAATTCTCTCCCAATCATGCGAATGTGTTTTTTGAGCTAAATGAAGCAAGCATCCTAAACAACGGCTGCTTGTGTTCTAGTCATTCGAAATGTCCCTGTGCTAAAGTTTTGCCTCTGACTCGGCGTGCTTTTACTACATGGTGTGGTGGCAAAATTGCAATCGTTTCGCATAAACCAAAATTCCTGCAATTATGCCAGTGTAGCAGGAATTTCGCCTAACCCTACAAATCGGCACGTTTTGCTCAAGGAGATTCCTAGCAAAGTTCGTTCTACATGTTACTTTTTTCAGCAGAGTATTCTCTGCCTGTATTTCACTGTAAATATCATTATTAACCATCTTCTGCCTTATCCAAGCACCTTGATTGTAGTGACAGACTTCTGCTATACAATTAACCATACCATAGTTTTTGGCACTTTCTCTGTTCGCAGACGTTTATTGTTGCTGTCTCCAGTTCTTTTTTTTATTGGTTAGAGCCGTTTATTCCGCCAGTTTACTGCAGAGCAATTGTTCAGAAATTAGTGCTGTGACTGGAACACTTACCTGCTGATTCAACCTTAACCTACCATTGGCATTTAACTGGGACCATGGAATGAATGCACCACTTGAATCCAAAGTGGCCTATTATCTCTATTTAGCATGTGACTAATTGAAAGGGGTGTTCTTTTATATATGATGAATGGTAAACTCCTAGTAATCAAAAGTATGACTGTATATGGCGAACTGGATGGAAATGGTTGACTAAGAATGCAAGAGAAAACTACATGTTTGTTATTTGAAGTCCCTGGACACTGAAAGAGGGCCAAGCTAAGGACAGGATTGATCATTTCTGTTGTCGAGGAGCATGTCCAATTCATTAAAACTCAGAGGGAAAAAACTGAAGGAGATTACACTCACCTAAACGAATAATATGGGACCTTCCTCACAAAACAGGTCTTCGTCAGTTGCATTACGACTGCAAAAAGTTGTCTCCAAGATCACAGCCCCAAAACATTTCACTCACTGAATCGCGATTTGAGTAATTTCTCTCTAAATCCCGTTCACGAACATTCAGCCTAGGGCTGTTTCTAAAGCCTTACATTTAGGGTTGGGGTTGGCCACCTCGTGTTTCTCGGAGGGGAAGAAAGCTGCCCCACTGTGAATGTGGAGTACACCCCTTAGGCTTAACACTTTTGTGCATGCACATTACAAGTGTTTATTTTTAACTCCCATTTTCACACTCAAGTGATTAAAAATTGTCCAGTTAAGTGCATCAAATTGTGCCTGGAAAAACCTTTCCACATCATTTTGAACTCTCCAATTCTAATTGCCCGTAGGGCAGGGATTGGTGTGGCTGACAATGCGAGGTGAAATTTACTGCTGGAGCTCCAGTCCTTCAATATTTGGGGAACCGGCAACTGCCCCCAAAATATCCCAGGATGTTTATTTACTATTTTAACTTCAGTGCTGAAATATTATGGAAAAATTATAACATTTCCCAAGTATTATTCTAAAGGATAGAGTACTTATTTTGGATTGCTTAAAGTGCTGGCCAGAGGGTACCTCTCCAGGCCAAAATCTAGGACTACCCAAACCCACTTATTTTCAGATGGTTTAGTGAAATCGAAGTATTGAAAAGTATTTTCCAAGGAGATTGAAAGTTAGTGCATTTGCCTTTTTTCACAATATTTACCCTGCAAATTATCTGCGGGACAGTAAGTGTATACCAGGAATATCTCTGATTTTGATAGATTTTCAAGCATATGCTTGGTGATTGTGTGGTTTTTTTTTTCTGTTTTTTTTTCTTTTTCTTTTTTGCATGACTACACAAATCCTAGGCATTAATTTTCAAGCATAGATTGCGCTTTTAAAAAAAATATTTTTTGTGATTGAAGATTCATTTCGAAATCTTAGTATAAGGATATGGCCTGGTCTAAACGTGTTCCCTCTGTAGTTTCACTACATTCCAAACAAAAGTTCATGCATGAAGAAAAGCAATTTTACTTCCTAAGCGAAATTATTTTTATAAAAGGCCACCATACTTAAAGGTAATTGTTCCTTCTACTGTGTAATTTTCAAACACAGTTCAACTGAGGACACCATTCAGAAGCTAGTATTGTGGCTAAGCTTTGGGCTTTAGGCATCTGAATCCTTCTAGGTAGTAAATTTACAAGGCACTTATCGATTCTACACAACAAAACAAACACACGTTGGTTTTTGTATGTACTTCCTCCTCCTAAGTAAGAGTTACGCAATCCATCTAAAGTGAGTCAGTGATGTTAATCCCCAGCATAAGATTTGAGCTTGTGAAAGCAATTTAAGATATATATATATAGGAAGCTAGATTATACCTGGTGTGACAAAATCTGGTCTTCCGAGGTACGGAATGACCCAATAGAGGATTGGAATACAGGCTATCATAGGAGGCAAGGTTGACCTTAGAATGGCGCTTACTTTAAAAATAATATTTTCTTGGTTGGTCTGGGCTAGCCAAAAATGTAAATATTTGTAAGGATGTGGACGAAATGTTACTAATTTGAAATGCTAAACGGATGCAACTGAAGCCTGAAAAACCGGAGTTTTGCAGTGGTGAAATTTGTAGGATGCAGAGGAGTTTCAAGTATGCAGAAGAGCCCAGATAATCCGGTTCCAGGTTGCTAGATAGACTTCTTCCAACATTGGGTGCTATGTGTAACATGTAGATTACAGATTTTAACTTTATGTAGATCGGTAAGTGGGTTAATGCTTTGGACACGTATCCTTCGTTACTAGCAGTTCATAAATTGCAATCCTTTTAACATAGCAAAGTGAACTATGAAGTAGCAGAAATGAGCTGCATAGAAACCAAGGCATGGGATTAGAACCTTATTGTTTTTTCTCAATCTAACCTTTATTATAAGGCTGCTAAAACGCGTGCCTTTGGATAGTAATAGTCTTAACAGAGACCCCACCAAGCACTGCATTCCATTTTACATCCTGACTAGTAAAGACTGCGACTTCTACACCGTGTAGCCCTTATTGTACTATGCAACATATCTTGTACATTGATTGTCTGACATTTGATTTGTCAGTGTATAATATGTGCATGATGTAGAGGGCTCTAACACACCTTTGGATGAGTAACACAATAAAATAAAAAATGATTAGTAAGTGCTATTTAAGTTGCTTGTGTAACTACTCGTAGAGATCTGACATTCTTGCAGAGAATGCACATTGCTTATATATAGGGGTTGAATAAAGTCAAAAACCTGGCTCCGATGTTTCTCTTAAGTACTTTTGAAGTGATAACAAGCTTTGTGCCTTTGTTTCGCTCCATTGGCATCCAGGTAATAGACTCCAAATAGCTACTGGCCAGGATCATACTTCAACAAAAGGAGGGCTTATGGCCCCTTAAATTTGGCTTATGTTTTGGGCCCGCTGTAAAGGCTTATTAGCCCCCTGCATGTTGTTGCTCCGAACGGAAAGCAGGCACTTTGCGACCATGCTGAGCGTGTCCCGATGTCTGCAAATTACACCGGGACAAATTCAGCACATTTCACTTGGTCCAGCCTAGATCCCGCTTCCGGTACTAGAATAGGTGCCGGACCCCCATCCCACCCCCTCATTTTCTGCACTGTGTGTCTTGAATAGTCTGAAATTTATTTCTGATGAATACTTCAAACTGGAGGTTCCTCAACTTTTGAATACTTCGAAGTGCCAGGCTGGATCTGTTGATTTTTCTAAGGAATTCCCACACATGCAGGTAGGTGGCATCGTGTGGCTCTGTCGGATACTTCCCACCATGGAAGTGACACCAAGGCACCACATCTGTGCCTGGATGTCTGTTCCTTTCTGCGCTTCCTGACACGGATCCAGAGCTCGCCCCCTCACTTCTGTCTCTTGACAAACGTTTTTCCAACAAATGTTTCCAGTGTGCAAGCGACCTGTTCCTCCCACCGCCAAGACTACAGGGTTACACCCGGCAAGCATTGCCATAGACAGATATCTGTGACAAATGTTCCCCTCAACCCCCATGAGGTCTCTATCTAGCTTCTTCAATGGCTTGAAATAGTGTGGTGCCTGTTCTCGGATGAACCTGAAGGCCATCTGGGACTGCATGCCAAACTGTCACGCAACATCGTAGAAAAGTGCATGAGGCTTAGCCCTGGTCAAGGATGCGTACACGATCCCAAGAAAATAGTCATCCAGCTTAAAACCTCTGGGTAACTCCAAATAAAAAATAAAAAAAACACAAGTAAGTAGAAATCGGGCAGACGTAGGGGTACTCCTCTATCTCTGACTCTGTTCCTGAGATGGTCCTGATGCAACCCTTATTTCTGTGCCCAATGACCGTGCACACAGCAGATTCAGGCTTTCAATTATACCATGTTGTGCATTTTTGATACCCTGCTAGCTCCATCTGGTGTGCTTCTAGCCTCTAAGGATCCTAGGAGACCTCCTGTCATATTTCCGCTGGTGGGTCAGTCCCCAATGCAGACTGAGCCTCTTGACACCATTTTGGGGCCCTCCCTGACTCTGTAGCCGACCCCTACTGACTTTTCACTGTACACCAAGATTAGTGCTGGTTCCTGTGCATATACATATACATGATGGCGAAGGAAGATCCAATAGATCTATCTGATTTGGATGTGAATCCATTGTGACCTCAGATCAAGTCGTACCCTCCTTGACACTAGCCTCAGTCAGATTCTGACTGAGAACTTCCTTTACAGCAGCTTTTTTTTCTTATCCTGATCCACACGATGGCTAGGATGATGAGTCCCAACTTTAGGACAATAACCTGTTTTGGAAAGTTCTGGATGCCAGTGGATGACACATTACTGGACACTGGCCTCAACTCTCTGCCTGGCCCCTCTATGAAGGAATCTGCTTCTTTTGCCATGGTGATCAGGAGGGTAGCAGAAGACCTTGACCCACAGTTGCCCTCAGAGGTGAAAACCAACATCCTCATTGAGGCTCTGCCTCCAAGGCAGACTTCAGTGGAGCCACTCCTAGCCTTCTATGGGGCACTTACTAACACTGGCACCTGGGCAAAGCCAGGATCTTGCCCTCCCTTCAACTTCTAAACAGCTAGGAGACACAACTGGATCCAGGAGATCCATCATTCCTCAAGCAACACCGACACCAAAGTCTAGAAGCCAATGCTTCCACCAGTAGTCTGAACCAACGTGCATCCCTATACTCTCCACCAGACAGTCGCAACACATGGAGGCATTTGGAAAACACATTATCGGTCAACCTTGCACTCTGCTCAGTCATTCTGTTGCAGTTGCCTCCTAGGGTGTTATTCGCATGCATTGGTGGGATATTGTGGTTGATATTTTCCCACTGTTTCCAGGTGCCTTTTGTGCCAACCTTCAGCAGATTCTGGATGGCCTGGACACAGCATATTATGTAACTGGGTCAGGCATGGTGGACTCTACTGACTCTCTGGGTAGGGCAGTTGGTACCAGTGTGGTGCTTTGGTGCCAGGCTTGGATACATTCCACAAGATTCTCTAGTGATATCTAGCCATCACTCATGGATATGCCCTTGCCCTTTAATGTCACCAGTCTCTTTGGAGACCAATCGAACTCGACATTGGAGTGCTTCAAAGAGAGAAAAGCAACAGCATGCTCCCTCTGCCTAGTACTTATTCACATGGCAGTGTCACCAGTAGTGTAACTCCTTGTGAGGCTTCAGAAAGGGTTTTCAGCAAAGTCCTCATCAAACCTTGCCTCAGTAACAACAGACCGATCAAGATTTTCAAGGCAGAAGTCTGGAATCTGTCAAAGCGTCCAGGGGCAGCGACCTACCCAATCTTTGCTCCCATTTCCTACACCCCTCCCCCTGTTGCTTCCAAATCCCTTTAGTTTTTCCTCAGAGGCTGAATGAGTTATGACCTCCACAGGTAGCAAAGAATCAGATTGGACCGATGTGTACTTCAACTTGTACAACATGCCTACGCCTTGCTCTCACTCTTCACCCCTCCAAACAGGTTATCTGCGCCGCAACAGTTTCTGAAGGACCACTTGTCTATTCTCCAACAAGAATTTAAAACTTTCTTAGAGAAAGGTGCCGTAGATGGGATGTCCGCATTAGAAATCGAGACTGGTTACGACTCCTGTTACTTTCTTGTGCCAAAGAAGGATGGAAGACTTCATTACATCCTGTTGTAGACCTTTGCCCACGCAAATGTCTTCTGCAGGAAGGACCCATTCAAGATGCTCACTCTGGTCAAAGTTCTGCCTGGTCTGGATCCAGGAGACTAGATGGTGGCATTGTATCTGCGGGGTGCCGATTTCCATTTCCTCATCCTGCAATCCCACAGACACCACCTGCTGTGGTTCCAAGGAGGCCACGAACCCGATCTGTTCTCTGTGCTTCCTTTTGGCCTTACCATGTCTCTCGGTTTTCATGAAAGTGATGGGAGTGGTCGCTGCCCATCTTCGGGTCTTCCTCTGTCTTGATAAGTGGCTGCTGAAGGCATGCTCTCCACACAATTGTGGACCTTCTCTAGATGATGGGTAATCGCTATCTTTTGGATTTTGTATCAACGTGCCAAATTCGCACTGGACTTCTTCACAATGCCTCCCTTTGATCAGAGCCAACCTGGTCACAGTGCTGTTTTGAGGCCCACCAAACCCGGCCTCAATGAGTCCAGGATATTCTGGCTATGATCCAGATATTTCAACCTTTGACCTGGGTCTCAGTGAGAGCGGCTCCGAGGCTTCAAGCCTCTTGGCCTCCTGCTTTCCACTAGTGGACCACAACAGGTTGCATATTCATGCTCTGCGCTGAGATGTGAAGTCTCAGTGGGTTCAACACCAAGGCAACCTCTTTGAATCCATCCGTGTGTCTGAGGAGACTGAAGGAACTGCAGTGGTGGCTACTGGACCAATGACTGACCACTTTCCCTACGCCACCCAGAGCTGACTAAGTTGGGAAGGTCATGAGACTCCACGCCACATCAACCTATTGGAGTTGCGAGTAATTCACTTGGCACTGAAAGCCTTCTTCCTGTATTTCAGTGGGGGAACAGGTGCAGGTTCTCAGACACACCACCTCCATATGATACTGCAACAAACTGGGTGAAGTGGGGTTGTGGTTCCTGTTTCAGGAGGCTCGGTACCTTTTGTAACTGGCTGACTCTTCAGGACATTTCTCTTGTAAAACAGGTGACCATACCTGACTGGAATATTAAACACCCCTGTGGACAAACCCAGCCAGGGTTGCCTAGTGGGTTATAAATGGATGCTGCATTCAGAGGTGGCACGGGGCTTCTTCCCACAATGGGGAGAACCCTAGGTTGATCGTTTTGCCAAAGGGAACGAACATTGTCCAAACGTTTGTGCTTTGGAGTTCCAAAGGCAGTTCTCTCTGCCTTTTTTTCCTGGAGTGGAGCTTGTACAGGAGTTCGACTTTCCCACCTAATCCTCCCAAGTTCTGCTAGTCTTGTTTCTTGCCCTGAACTGCATGCACCCTCAGGGCAGCAGTTGAAGTGGGGGACACTACAAGGTAAAATTTACTATTCTCACTCCAGTCTTGGAATACTTGGGCAATGTGCAACTCTTTCCTAAATATTGTAGGAGGCTTATTTACTATTCTAACTCCAGCCTTGGAATACTTCGGGGAAAGTTATAAATTCCCCAAGTATTTTTAGGACTGGTTGAAAGAGCAATTTTGAATTGGACAAAGTGCTGTCCTTCGGCGCAGAACCAAAAAAACTAGGAATACTCAAGTTCTTAAATAGATCAGGAATGACTGGGCTCAAATTATCCTAGTGGCTGTGGACGGGCCAGGAGAGTGTGGTGCCAGGTACTCCTGGCATGAGCATCTGCCCTTCGATTTTGCTGCCACTTCAAAAGACTGGGTCTTGCAACCTAGCCTGTACAACTTGCACCTCCATGCTTGGAGATTGAGCAGCAACAGATGTGTTTTCTGTCTCGGTCTGAAAGTGGTGAATGTGTTGTGGGTGTTTTTTTTTGTTTTTGTTTTTTTAACTGGCTTATCAGTCATATGTTTAATTTTCCTTTTGTGGTGCTTTTTTGGAAGGGGTAACTTGTATATTACTGCCAAAACCCATTTTGATTCCCCAGTGGGACGTCAATCTGGTTATCGTATCCTTGATGTGCACCCTATTTGAGCCAATTTACAGCTTTTCTCTGAGGTTACATCAACTGTGTTCCTCACTGCCACATCACCCAGCATCTGTGCACACTCCACTGGCTCCCCATCGAGGCTAGAATCTCCTTCAAGATTCTAACCCACGCACACAATGCCCTCCACGACGCCGGACCAGCATACCTGAACAGCCGACTCAAATTCCACGCACCCCTAAGGAACCTACGATCAGCCCAGCTCTCCTACGCTGTAGTCCCCCGCACCAGAAAGAACAGATCAGGAGGCCTCTTTTTCTCCTTCCTCGTGGCCAGAGCCTGGAATGCCTTTTCGCTCCACCTCAGACAGACAACATCGCTCCCAATCTTCACAAGAAACCTCAAAACCTGGCTCTTCGACAGAACCCCCCTCTCCTTGATGGACTGAAACCTGCACCCCCTCCACCCCCACGCCTTGAGAACCTTCCGGGTGAGTAGTCTCGCTTAACAAATGCCTGATTGATTGATCACATCCGCTTGTGGCGTGTGAACTGTAAGCACTTTCTGTGCAGTAACCATAAATATCCTTTTTTTTCTTGGACAGGTTAGTGCCATCTTAAGCCTATGGGAAGACAGACTGGAAACGTATTACACAGCCTCCCCATTCTGTCCTATGTGCAAGATGGCCTTCTAACAGGGAAAAACTAAATGTAGAGTATTTCACTGTTAGGACATGGTACACACCTCAGTACCTGTCCTACCTTTCACGTACACTGCACCCTGCCCCGGGGGTACCTTGGACCTACCATAGGGGTGTTCGATGTGCATAGAAAGGGAAGGGTAAGGCCTGGCAAGTGGGTGCACTTGTCAGGACAACATGGCAGTTTAACAAACTGTGTGCAGGCACTGCAGTGGCAGGCCTGAGTTCTCTCTTTAGGGCTACTTGTGTGGGTGGCACAATTAGTGCTGTAGGCCCACTAGTAGCATTTGCATTACTAGCCCTGGCACACATAGTGCCCTTTACTTAGGGACTTTATTAGTAAAGCAGACATACCAATCATGGACAACCAATTACCATTACACTTTACACAGGGAGCACTTACACTTTGACACTGATCGGCAGTGGCAAAGTGCCCAAAGCATCTAAGTTGGCACCACCATGTCAGAAAAAAGGTCTGGGGGAAGGCAAAAAGATTAGGGAACTTTAGCCTGAAAGGGTTAAGTCCAACACAACCCCCTCCCAGCGTAAAGCCAGGGTAGACCAATCCACTACCTTGATGTACTTCCCTACTTGGGGCGATGGAACACGGACGCAGGCCCGCTACTGCAGGGACACCCTCCTGTTCTATGCCTGCCTGACCCCAAGGGGTTCTCTTGGTCACTACTCCCTGGGCTAACTATGCTGCTCTGTGGGTACTTCCTGGCAGTTAGGTGGGGGGGGGGGGGGGTCCTCCGGGGGTGCTGGTCCCTTGCCAACTCCCACCTAGTGCAGTACCCCTGGAAGACCCATTAGTCACTTATAGGGGACCTAGCCCTACTGCCTGGGCACTGTCCCACGTGTTTTCCCACGGGGGAACGCCTTACCCTCTTAACCTTCCATTTAGATTTTTGTGCCTGCCATTTAAGAATGGCACCCACAAACTTCAGGACCTCTGGTTACAGACGCCCCACGCCCTCCTGACGCTAGGTGTTCTTTCTCACACAGCTGGCAAGTAGGTGCTAGGCCTCCAACCTGGTGCTCCTCTAAGGAACCCTCCAGCCTCTGGGATGGGGTGGTGAACCCCTGGGGACGCTGCTCACACTCCCTCCCCTTTGAGACAGGGAACTAACCCGTATGACACCCCCCCCCCCCCCCCCCCCTTACTCTGGGACCTAACTACTCTACTTAGCTTCTCTTTCCTCTCTAATGCCTCCTCAGACCTATGACCAGCTTCCGGGCATCAAAGAGCTCTCACCCTAACAAGGGTTGGCGCAATCCTGGAAAACAATTACTGAGCCTAGGCTCCCTGGGGGCCACATTGAGCAACCCCTTCAAATCATTTGCCATACTAACCATCACCCAATCATCCAGTGCACGCTTGTACTCATCCACACTTGGCACTGGCTGTGCGCTGCCACCATTCGAACTGGACTCCACCTGTTTAGCCTTAATATCCAGTTCCCTCATGCTTCACTCATGAACTAAGAGATTCTTCTTCTCTTCCAAGGCCAGAGCGTTCCTCCTCTCCTCCCCTCTTTTCACTTTCAATGAGCAGCTTCTTCTCCTCTGCTTGAGCTTGAAGTTTTAAAGCCTCCAACTCATGCTCTCTGATCCTTTCGATTTTTCTCCAGCTCCTCTGGGGAAAAACTCCTCCCTGAATGGTTACTACCAGCCCCTGAGGCTGGTCCTTCCACTGGCATATCCTGTGGACCAAATCCATTCCCTGGGTCATCCTCATCCACCTCAACATCACCTGTCTCCTGAGCCCCTTTGGCTTCCCACCAGGCCCTCAAGCCGTTTGCAGCTCCTCCTTCTTGGCGCTACTTTTCATGGGACATCCCAAAGCTCTGCAGAATTGCCTCAATTAATTAACTTTGTAGGTAAGCAATGCCTCAATGTCGAACTCTAATTCTGCAGCCTTACTGGCTTCTTGACTCCTTCGAGACATGATGTGTGGCTTAAAGGTCGCTCAAAAATAGAACCAATAATAAACTCAATATGTGGTTGCGTCGTGGTCTGCGCTAGACTAGTGATGTAAACCAATTACTGTGAGTAAATTTGCAAATACACGTTCAAATCCCAAACCGCTGACCACCAATGTTAGAACTGGGGGTCTCTAGTTGGCTGAGGTAGGTACCTTAGGCCAAATAGAGACCCTTGTTTCTTATTCAGGGAAAGGAAGGACACCTTCTCAGATAGCCCCTGCTCACCCTCTCGGCAGCTTGTCACAAGCAGCCAGGCTTCTCGTCAAGGCAAATGTGTAAAGTATTTGCAACCACACTTTCAGTAACCCAATGATGACACCACAAATGGACTCCACACAAGTTTCATTAAAAAAAATTATATGTTTATAAAAAAGATATACGATGAGACCACACGACAAAAATCCAACATATGCGTATCTGTAATAGTTCACCTGGCTGGTTATTAGGCTAGCAAGCCCTTGTAGGTTCTTGCAGTATTAATGAGCAATTCTAGATGATCCAGTGCAGTCCTAATGCAATGCTATGCAGTTCCTAATGCAAGAATCAATCACTTCTTAATGTAAGAATAATGCAGTTCGTTATGCAACAATCAGACAGTTCGTCATGCCCAAATAATGCAGTTCGTAATGCAAAAAAATAGTGCAATACGTAATGCAACAATCCGGTAGTTCGTTATGCCAAAATAATGCAATGCGTAATGCAACAATCAGGCAGTTCGTAATGCAAAAATAATGCAATGCGTAATGCAACAATCGGGCAGTTCGTAATGCCAACAATAATGTACTCCTGCACCGGTCATGGTGCTCTGTGGACGGTCTCTATGCCCCTCTTACTGACTCTCGGGCAGCTACTGCCAAAATATGCCCCCAACACGGGTATGGTGGAAAATAAAGTGCAGCTCCGGCCCCGGTACTGCCACTCCTCGGCAAGTATGGGCCTCGATACAAGCTTGAGCGGAGGCTCGTGCTGTCAGAATGGGAAAGGCCGAGGGCGTTTCTCTCAGAGCCTGCACCCCGCCCCAGGTGGCGACACACGCTCGCTGAGCGTTACCTGAGGAGTGCGACCTCCCTCTCCTCTCCTGTCCTCGTGACTTGGGCCTCCGATGCGACTGATTTCGGGCAGTGAAACTCGAGGGGGGTGGGGGGAGGCGTGTCACGGACAGATGGTTCGAGGTTCCTCCTTGGCAACAACAGGCTCGGGCCGGCGGCACAGCTTCTCTGGGGATGCTGGTCCGGTGCCGATGGCAAAGACCAAGGTCTCAGTCTGCAACTGGGCACACGCATACAGCGTCGCAGAGACTCACTTGAGCCTTGGGTGTGCACAGCTACAGGGAATCCTCGCGAAGGTCTCAGGCTGCACGAAGCACACACATTCAGCGTCGCTGAGACTCACTTGGATTCTGGGTCCCCACGATCATAGGGCAATTCTTAAGAGGGTCTCAGGCTGCAAAGAGCACACGCACACAGGGTCGCTGAGAATCACTTGAGCTTCAGGTGTACACTATCACAGGGCAATCCTTGTGAAGGTCTCGGGCTGCACGAAGCACATGCACACAGCGTCGCTGAGACACACCTGGAAACTTGTGTTCCTGAGTTTCCACAACGGGGAGCCAGCTCTCCTCGGGCCCTTTGGGGATAAGTTACTTCAGGACACAGCACACAGCAACGTCCCTTTAGCCTCTCCTTGGTTAAATCCGCAAACTGCAGGCCAGCCCCAGAACACACAGCAAAGGTCAGTCCTCTCCTTCAGTCTCTTCAGCTGTTTATTCCTTGGCAGAGGCTCCTTTTGACCACGAAGTAGTTTCAATCCTTTACAATCTTGAACAGGTTCATTCCAAAGTCCAGGTGTTTCCGCTCTCATAGTTATACCCCTAAATGTCTTTGAAGTCTTTGTGTTCAGGTGGGCACTGACCCCTGTCCAAACCAGTTCTGGGTG
Source organism: Triturus cristatus (assembly GCF_964204655.1). Lineage (NCBI taxonomy): Eukaryota > Metazoa > Chordata > Amphibia > Caudata > Salamandridae > Triturus > Triturus cristatus. The sequence goes on from NC_140592.1 coordinate 1,142,958,218, forward strand.
TCTCCCTGCCAGTGACACCTTCCTTTTGATAGTGGGGGTCTGGATCTTCAATCACTCAGCAGGAGATGGAGCCATTGTTTTATGGCAGCAGCCCACACATCTTCACCTCCTGGGGCTACTCCTCCCCCCCTGCACTCCAGATGCAGGTTAGCCTGTTGCTGTCTCACCTCCTCCCCTGGGTCAAGACATTCCCCAGAGCCTATCGCAATCCAATCCAGACAGTCAATCCACAACCAGGCAGAGACACACAAATGTTTAGAACACAAAAACCCAGCCACTTCTAAAAGAGTGGTTTCTAAACACACAATGCAAAAACCACCTTCACAAAAAGATGTTATTAAATTGTGAGTTCAGGCACACTAAACTTCACCTCTGAATCTTAAGCCTATGGGAAGATAGACTGGAAGCATATTACACAGCCTCCCCATTCTGTCCTATGGGCAAGATGGCCTTTCAACAGTGAAAAACGAAATGGAGAGTATTTCACTGTTAGGACATGGTACACACCTCCGTACCTGTCCTACCTTTCACATACACTGCACCCTTCCCAGGGGGGTACCTTGGACCTACCATAGGGGTATCTGATGTGCATAGAAAGGGAAGGGTAAGGCCTGGCAAGTGGGTGCACTTGTCAGGGCAACATGGCAGTTTAACAAACTGTGCGCAGGCACTGCAGTGACGGGCCCGAGGTCTCTCTTTAGGGCTACTTGAGTAGGTGGCACAATTAGTGCTGCGGCCCAATAGTAGCATTTGCATTACTATCCCTGGCACACATAGTGCCCTTTACTTAGGGACTTTACTGGTAAGGCAAACCTACCAATCATGGACAACCAATTAACATTACACTTTACACGGGGAGCACTTGCACTTTGACACTGATCAGCAGTGGCAAAGTGCCAAAAACATCTAAGTTGGCAACACCATGTCAGAAAAAAGGTCTAGGGGGGAGGCAAAAAGTTTAGGGAACTTTAGCCAAAAAGGGCCAAGTCCAACAATGGCACACAACCAGTGTTGGCTCATGTTGTTTGACAAAGCTCTTAATGGCATTTGCACTACAAACGGACGATCTTGAATGTCAAGAAGGTTGCAGTGTTTTTAAAAGTAATTGCGAAAGACATTAGGGTGGGTAGGAAGAACCATGTGCTTGACCATGATCCAGTATTCCTTGCTAGCTACCACCAACTCAAGTCTTGTACACTACTCTTAAATCCAGTTTGGAAAAATGTTATATAACTGCAGTGGTCAAGTTCTGCTCTGAGTAGGAGTTAAAGAATTCAAGAGTTTGTGGCCATGAGCACACAGTGATTTTCAGAATGAAGGCGCATGCTTGCATATTGTGCAGATTACATCATCAAAAGGTTCCTGTCAGGGGTGCATTGGGGACCCAGTTGTTGGAGATAACTGGCTCCTTTGTTCTAAAAGTCATGCGGATCAGACCGAGTATCTTGAACTTTAACCTCTATTCCACTTGTATCCAGTGGAGTGGATTTATTGATGTTTGACTTGGTTATGTGTCAGCAAATTAAGGAATAATTTGTCTGCATGGTTTTGTGGTGCCAGTAAGCTTTCAAGGGAGTTCCATCTAATTACTACAATAGTCCTGAGGGCATTGTTAAGGATAAAGACCGCTCAACTTGGTGTGTGGTTTAGATTAGGGGGAGTCGTGGGTTTCTACTTTTTGACTACTATACTAATTTGCAGTGTGAACAGCAGATCTCTTTAAAATTATCTCTGCATCTCTTGCATTTTTTGCAGTGCATCTGGTAATGCTGAGTCTTGCGGGACATTCAAAGGCTAGCTTCTTGGAGTCTGTTCCTCCTAGTATTGGGATCTGTTACTGTTCCAGTCAGTTAGGTAGCTTTTTAACCTGAGGAATGAGGTCCACTTACTTGATTTTTAGTTTCCTTCTTTATTTCGTAGGCTGAGGAATTTTGGTGTAGTCTGCACACATGGGCCTGCGGGAGCAGGTAAACGTTGACTGAAAGGGGTGAGAGCGGGAGGATCTCTCCTTGTCTTATTTCATGTTGAAGGTTCAACTCCATCCATACATGCTTGTAGGCTGCAGTTTTAATGGAAGGAGCAAATTCCCTTTAGTGCCATGCTAGATACCAGTCCATTCTTTGGAGGGGAGGTGTGGCGGGTGCTGGGCTTTTAATAAGCTGGGCTCTGAAGGGTAGATCTGAGGCGAGGGCAGAAGAAAGTACCCGGGTGATCAATACAGACGGAGTTTTGTCTAGTGGAAGTTTTGACTCATGGAAAGGTAGCTCAGAGGGTTAATGCGCCTGCTGCAAAGAAATTGTACCATGCAGATCACAAAGTTCACATAAAAGGTCAGTGGGCTACTGCGTGTGTGTGTGTGTGGGTGGCTCTATTTGTGGGTGGCTTTGTGTGGGTGGCTGTGTGTGGGTGCAAATGCAATAGGTCTCGCATTTGAGAGTGATTAAGCTATTGACCTTGTAAATAACAATGCCGTTTCTTTAAATGTTTTAAAAACAGAAACATAAACAAAAATAATGTCATGAGCAATGCCAATAGCTCTAACTTTAACAATGCCGAGACCATTGCATTGTAAATGCTTGTTACTGTAGCATCTAGTGGGAGTAGGTTGGAAGTGGTCTTGTTGCAAGTGGATTAGTTAAGTCTTTCTCAATTCATGTAACGTGAGGAGAAAGTAATCTCACCCAGGCTGAAGATTTCTTTTTAGGTTCATAAATGCAATGATTGCGATGTGCTGAATCTGTTGGTACGCAGACTTGTTGGCTAAACCCCAGTGTCTAGGTTTTAAATGAGGTCCCTGGCCGGTTTTGAGTTGGGTTGTATTGGCACATTAGTTTAAGTAACCTTTGATATATTTTCTTTGTATTGTGTTCTACAGGTGTGGGCCAGATCAAGAATTTCTCATCAGCAAATAGGGTCTTTGACTGTAGATCAGTAGATCGATGCTGTGGAATAAATGAGCTGCCTAGGCTTAGTATGCAACAGAATGCAGAGAAGTATGCCTGGTAGTTCTCTGAATACGATGCCTAAAGAATAAATTGGGGCTACTCACCCTCGTTTCCTCTCTGGTATTTTGATTTGTGCTTTAAAGCAGAGTAGAATATTCGATCAAATGTTTGTTTGCCGCCACTGAGGGCGATTTGAAGATTAGTGAGGATGTCGACTCTGAAGGGGAACTGGCATGTTATTAGCAGATTTCCCAAGGATGCTCACTTTAACTTGACTGCCATACCGCTCTCCTCCCCTATTTTCTAAGACCTGACTACTGCTGTGGGTTGTGCTTAGATCGGATGTTTTATGTCCATGTACACATTTATGTTGTAAATTCAGAAGTCATGTAGAGATGTGTTTAGTATCTGCGTTTCAGTGGCATACTCTAGTTTTGTACTGGTCTGCCGCTCTGAAAATATCAATATCGAATACATTCCTTTTTGTTAATACTCACCTTTGTTAATACTCTGCATGTAGATGTTTTTGTTTACTTTTTTGTTGTCCTTTTTGCAAATCTGTAGCCGAGCTGATTGAGCGTTATGAGAAGGGCATTTAACATCTGTCTATGCCTGCCAACATGTTGGCAAATACTTGCTGATGCCACCCGAGTCACCTACCCGTCCCCGCACGCAGACCCCTTGCGTCTGCCGTGTCCATCCGTTTCATATCCCAGCACTTTCATTTCACTCCGACCTGGAGTGCAAACTCCTACAGTCCATACACTCGGTGCCAGCTTTCCGACTCGCTGAGCTATAACATTCTTTGTCATTTTCCAAGTTTCGGAGCACCATGACGAAAGCTATTCAGCTATTCATAACAGCGTGTCTGCCGACTTAAATGAATGGGGGGGACATTTCGCAATCCCAGACTCAACAGTGCTCGTCTTTGCCCCACGCTGCAAAGCTCGCCCGTCCCTTCGTGCTTTCGCATAGAGTGGCAGTTCACACTATGCCAACAAAAAGCCTCCAGGGAAGGTTGTTATCCAGCCAGGAAGCTAAAGCCGGCCCTGCACCGTGAGTCCTGTTTGTGTCAGAGCAGCACACGTGGGCGATAAATCACCACCAATCAGCCGGTAATCCGAGGCAGCAGTTCGGAGAGGCGCTCATGGCCGCCCAATCCATTTGAAACGGTCTCGGCACATTCTCCTCGCTGACAACACACTTCTACCGTCGCCCTCCCCCAGGCCCTACGTAGTGGCTGAGGCCTAAGGCTGTGAGTTCGGCCCGGCCTCACCGAGGAGGCCTCACTGAAACGCACTCCTCGCTCTCCCTCCGCCAGGCCGTGCTGGAAGGGGCCTAGTGCTGTGCGCTGGTGCAGTGCAGGCTCCGCCTCACCGAGGGGGCCCGTGAGAAACACACCTCTTCTTCCCCCCCCCCCCCCCCCCCCCCCAGGCCGAGCTAGAAGGGGCCGAGTGCTGTGCGCTTGTGCAGGCTCCGCCTCACCGAGGGGACCCGTGAGAAACACACCTCTCCCCCAGGCCGAGCTAGAAGGGGCCTAGTGCTGTGCGCTTGTGCAGTTCCGCCTCACCGAGGGGACCCGTGAGAAACACACCTCTCCCCCAGGCCGAGCTAGAAGGGGCCTAGTGCTGTGCGCTTGTGCAGTGCAGGCTCTGCCTAACCGAGGGGACCCGTGAGAAACACCTCTTCCCCCAGGCCGAGCTAGAAGGGGCCTAGTGCTGTGCGCTTGTGCATGCCTACTATTGTGATGCGCCTGAAGCTTGTTACAATTAAAACTCAAAGAGAATGTTAAATACATTACTTTATTATACATTTTTTAATCTGTCCTCCTCTTAGGGAAAATAATACAATGGAAATGTGGACGGAGCCCCCAGTTAACCGTTTGATTATTCCCAGGGCTTTAAATTGGCTAAAAAAAATAATGGGTGGTCTCCCAATGGGGCGAGGCCAATATAATTAAGGGCGTGGCTTAAAAGCACGTAAACTAAAAATCTGTACTCAGCTTGGTGTGCCGTCAGCTTGTAGTTTGCTGCTTCTGTCATTGCATATAGAATTACAGATATGATACAAGAAGTAACATCATACCTACAAGTCAGGATTATTGGCTTTGTCAAGGATTGTTAGTAGCATATGATAAATAAGCAGCAACTATGGCTTGTATATAATATTGAAAAAGCTTCCACTTAAAGCACTGGTGACAGCACGAAAATGTTGCTGCCTCTAAACTTCAAAAAGAGAAGGGAAATCCAGAGACAAAATGACTCTTTAAACGATTTCCCTCCCCATTTGTCATGTTTTACTTCACAATATGTCTCTTGTAAATTGTGCCTTAATGCACCTATGGCATTGGAGAGCTAAATGTCATATATCGGCTGCAGTATGACAAATGTGGTATTGCCAGGAGCACCACTGTGCTCTGGCTTGGCTATAATTAAAATGAACTGCAGTAACACATGAAAGGACTAATATGCCTTTTAGGAAAAACCTATTTTGATATATTAGCAAATCACCCCTAACGCGTGCCTTGTAGGCCCACAGGACCGGGTACGTTTATATAAAATGTCACTCTACATATTGCAAGTAGTGAAATAAAACCTAAAACTAGTTCACCATGTAGCCCAGACATTTTTTTTAGGTCAGATTGGGATTACAATCAATATGTTCTTCCTGGTTTTAGGAAAAATCAAGAAAAATGTTTCAAACTTCTTTCCTGTTTAGTTTATAACATTTTTGTAACAATTTAAGCTGAAAAGTAACTTTGTAAAAATATCATTTAGGCAGCCTGAGCCAGAAATGGCTTAAATTGGGGGGGGCTCCTGAGTAATTTTACAGCAAGGCAAAGAGGAAGTGCTGCAAAAGGAGGTTAGGTGATTGCAAGAATGTTATTAGGATTGGGTGGTAGAATTCCTCCAATCACTGGCTAGTGCACATGATAAATCTGGCACCTCCTACCTCATCAGAGCATTCCTTGACCTGGGAAGGCTCCTATTTTTAATTAGTATTAATTCATTCATTCTGTTTTTAATGTATTGTCATGTCTACTATAATCTGCCCTGGTATTTTTTCTTATGTCTGTGTATTGTGCTTTTATGGTAATTAATTTGCACCGAATAAAGCTTAATTAAATTGAATTGACCTGGGAAGGCTTATTTGAAGAAACTCTGCTGGAAGGACTCTCACAAGGACTAAACGATCTAGGAATCCTGCTGGCACCCAGGGACTGGAACTGCTTTCCAGTGGTTAAGTGGCTGGATTTCTGTTTACCTGCTTCAGGGGTGCAAAAAAACAGAAGGACCCCTGACTCCCAAAGGGGCCAGCAGTCTAAAAAGGACTAGACTTTGCAGGAGGCCTGGCTAAATGGACAACTCTGGAGTCAAGGCCTGCAGGACTGGCGGGAATAAGCTTTCCTAGCAGTTAGGGGCTCCTATTGAAGGTAAAGCCTTTGACCAGGATAGCCCGCTTGGTGTATCCTACCAATGCTTCATCGCTGTCCAGGTCATACTGTTGTATAGAGCACTGAGGAAGTGGCCAATGGGCTGGTCTGACAGATCAGTGTGTGGCCCATTTAAAAAAAAAAAAAAAAAAAATTATGGTCCGCTGGGCCAGCTTTTTGCAGTTTATTTACCTGAAATTAAAACAAACATTCCCTGCAGCACATCAAATGCATGCCTTGCTCCATGCCGTGGAAAACAGTGTGCCTTTACAAGTTAAAAACTGCCCTAATCTGCAACCCTGGGCTTCTTTATTTAGCTTCTAATTCGCGAAGGAGGCGAAGGGGGCCACTTTTATTTTGGTGCCCGGGCCTACTTCCTGTCCAAGTCCGACCCTCACTGCACTTAGGTCTCTGTCTACTGTGCACTGTTTTTTTACAATGCTTGACTTCTATCCTGGTGCTTTTTGTCTTTAAAACTTTGAAGACTCCTATCTCGACTTCCCATTAACCTACTCAGATGATTTTATCTTTGCTCATTACATTTTTTCAAAATGGTTTGAAAAGGTTTTTCTTTTTTGCTATAAAATAATTGATATTCCTTGAACTTGACACAGACTTGTCCAGGGATTTCTTGCTCCTTGTGCCATAGATACCGGGGTTGAGCAGATATTCTGTTTGTTAGAATTGTGTTTTGACTTGATCAGAGTGGGTTTATTGATTTGGTAGGGGTGCCCCTCTCCCAATTTAATAACCCTATTTCTGACACTTATATGGTGTTGAGTGGACAGAATGTTTGCCGTGATTGCTGTATACAGCAGAGGGTGTGGGGTGAAGGCGTGATGATTTACATCAAATCAGCTCAGAACTTAAGCGCGGAGTCGTTTTAATTATTGGAAACGTTTGGTGTGCACTAGTGTAACCCTAGGGTTGTTTTACGATGCTAGCATATTCGAGTTCAACTGGCAAACGTTATTGTAAAATCACCTGAAATATATCTGGGCCATTGGGATTATGCGACATGGGAGGACAAAAGTTATACAACAGGGTCGAGTCAATTATACGGCAAGGAAAGCCAAATTATGCGGCATAATGCGGCTCATATTGTGGTAGTGCTACTTCATTATTTTGTCATTTTTACACTTGTTAACATTATCTGGGCATTGGTTTCACCCCAGTAGTACCAGTTTAATACCCAAATATAGCAATAAGCATCAGAACTGTGACCAGTCAAACTTTGCAAAGGTCCTTCCACTGAAGAGCAACACGTGTCACTGCGTTTTTCGTAACGTTTGCCTTGAAACCATTTTATTGTTAAAATTTACAGTTCAAGCAGCAGTTGAGGGATCGTGTGGCAAATGCGGCAAATCTATAATTATATGAAAAACGGCACGACCGCACAATCTCATAATTCCAGTGACCTGAATATAATACTTGGTATTACCACCAACACCAGGTGCAGAAATAGAATTACTGATGCGGGTCCTCTTCAATAAATAGTAATGCTTCCCCTTTGCCACAAGATCATTTGTTTGGTTTAGCCACATATAAGTAGTGGAGTCAGACCTAAGAGTGTAACTGCGCCAGATCAAGTTTTTGGAATAGAACTGTTGGAATAAGAACAAGCCTTGCGAAAGCTAATGGGTCTTGCCTGTGCGAGATCTCTTGACTTTGGAAATGTTTTTTTAGCCATGTTGCAGTGCTGATGCTGTGCAACATGGCTGGAAGAAGAAAAAAAAAGTGGACTCCAGTGAAGGCACCACACCACATTTTATTTTCTTTACTTTCAGTCTTGGTGCACATCAGTCACGCTGCTTTATAGCACGGCTAAAACACAATGACAAAGCCAATAGCGCTCACAGAAGTGAGAGCTGCTTTTCCAGTTTTTGTTAAAAAACCCCTAGTCCACAACCTCCCCTCAGTTGCCCCACCTCAAACTCTTCATATTGTATGTGACTGAGCAGTGGACACACTGTCTGCTCAAACTAGTGGTACAACTTGGTTATTAAAAAGGTACAGTTGCATTCTAGGTGGCATTTGAGTATTTTCATAAATACATTGGGGAACTGTGGTACTCCATTTGGAATGGACATATAAAGCGCTAAAACCTTTGCGTATCTACGTATGAACGGCTTCAGATAAACTCCTAACACTGGGAACATGCTTGTTTTCATACCTTTCAGTAAAGGGGCTGAGCAGGAAAATGGCTTATAGTACGAGATGTGTGTGACAATTGGGGGGGGGGGGGAGGGTTACTGGGCTTCCTTTATGACAAATGGAGCCATTTGCTCTGGTGTACTGTCCCCACCTTACTTTGGATCCCCAATAGAATAACCAAATGTTCATCTTTAGCGCTTGATTCTCCGTGGCTAAGAGGGGTCCCAGTACAAGGCTTTTATTCAAGGAGATGAGTGAGACACTAACACAGTAAAAGACGATATCCATTAATTTTTGTTTAAATCTGTTTTTATTGTTTTAAACAAGAACATTCTTTGGCATTTGACATGACAGGTAAGCAGGAATTCTTAAGCATGTGCAGGGGATCACCCCTTACCGGGGCCAGTAACTACTATATCATGATATGTATTCAAACTCAATAAAGACGATATCCATTAATAACGCAAAATATAGTCAGTGCTATATCCAGGCGGTGCTATACCATTGTAACATGAAAATTATTATAATTAATATCATATTACAGTTTATAATTATTATAAACTGTACGCACAAAGCGGTCTTGTTTCATCCTATCCAGACAACTCTCCCCCAGATTTTAAGCTACTTGTGTGCTGAGCTTTATAGTTTTCCTTAATATTGGCGCCTCTGGTCAATGTTTGGTCTGTGGGATTATTTTCGATCACTCCGCAATATCACAGAGTTGACAAGAATGGCACTCTGCTTACATGTCGTTGACCATCTACTCACTGGGACCAGTTCACACTGCGTGCTTGCAAGCATGGCCTCTGCTTGAGGCAGTTTAATAAAGCCACCGGTCAGGTTGCTTCACTTCAACCTGGATTTAATCTATTTTATATACAAATTTTTGTGTTTCAGTTCAAAGTGGCAATGTTTTCACATGGCTTTGATGCACTTGCTACAAAACTACGGAAGCCACTGAATTCTCTCTGTGCTTTCCAGGGTTTGCGAAAGCTCTTGTATTAATTGAAAGAGGGCAAAAGGTTCAACCTCTGGTCTTGGGTGTATTGACTTTGTAGTCTTTGAGCTATCGGATTCTTAAGGACAATTGGGGAAGGGGGGTTAAAAGCTTATGTTCTGCTGCCTGAACGCCCTTATAAGAACAAAATAATTCACAGAACTGTTGTAAGCTGCCTGTCAATGTTGAATATTTATGGTTCTGTGGTGTCTATTGGACGAGGGACAGGCCACAACAGAACTAACGAGAATAGTCCTTGGGGCATGGAGTTAGGATTCAATGTTTATCTCAACAACGTGCCACCGATTTGGATGCAGCCAAAAGTTTCTGAATCAGTGGTCTCTCTTACAGGCACCTCCCTGTTGACCCTAAGTCTTGGAAGGGTGAAGATGTGTTCCTTAAGGTTCCATGGGGGCATTCAAAGGGTGCACACAGATTACCTGCAGCACGGACGGTCTGAGAAGCAGGCTCCCCAACAAATACTGCAAGTGACCACTCTTACTTGTTCCTCAGTTGATGCAAGCAGGTGGACATTGACCATGTGCTCAAGTAGTTGTATGGTTTTTCAGAGAGACCCCCACAAATAGAGAACCCCCCGGGACCGGGTTAGGGCGGACCAACACTGTAGATCCCGAGGGATAGGAACATTGATTTGACCCACACAGGAGAGGATGGGGATGCGACTAGGGGCCCCAGCGAAGCACCATTGCAGACATCTCCAGCGCAGGGGAGACTACTAACTGAGCTCAATAGATGTAGTAGGAAGACAGCGGTGCGGGGTGGGAGGGGGACGGGGAGGATTAGTTCTTTGTTTGGGAAGGGAGGGAGGGGGCAATTTTCCCGTATATATGCCAAAACGATGTCAGACCGAATGTGCGACCGATACAGTCAAGACGTGTGGAGATTGGAACAGATAGGGACCGCAATATGATGCAGTAACCTGATTAAGCTTCTTGTCTCTTGGCGCCACGGAAAGTGGATCTGCTGTTTAACATGTAAAAGGCAAAAAAAGTAGTTGGATGGTTTTTGGGTGCCAAGATCTCATGCTCTTGTGTTTTGGTGACATCCACAGAACTCATTGCTAAAACTGTGGTCTAGTTCTCATGCAAGTTATCTCTTCTCACATGTGGCAGCACGGAATTCCCTCGAAGGGAAGAAGTCCACTTAATGCAAGGTGAAACGGCAACTAATATTTGTGGGTCTTCGCTTATTCCTGGCTTGGTGACTGTGTTCTGCCACTGGCGAAGCTCTACCCCCTGCACACAAGTTGCGTTGAACTTGTATGCAACTCCACTTTTGTTCTAGAATTTCTCTTCAAACTATTTACTGATTTATGCAACCAATACTTCTAGTCGTTGCTGCTCTTTCGGGTCTCTTGCAGTGTTCAAATTCTGACGGTGTCCTCCTCCATTAAAGACCTGCATGTTAAGTGCATGATCGGATCATTCTACTGCTATGGATGACGGATCCCTTCCTGGGCTGGTTTAAATGAGCGCAGGTAAAATTGTATATTGGGTTATAAGCACTGACTGGATCTTATTCAAATGCAGATCAGACAATAGAACTGGGATTTAACTGGCAGAAGAACTACAGTAAAAGAGGGCTTGACACTTTCACTTACAGGAACACTTAAAACCTCTGCGGTTTCATCAGTGATTGTGGGTGTTGGGAAAGCACTAAGGGTAGGGCCCCTTTCTCAGCTGTGTTGTAGGTATCCATGACCAAAGGCATCTATAATTTTAGGTTGCCTCCCATATATGAAATCCACGATGGATTCCAACATGTACTTTTGCCAGCTTGCACAACAGTCTTTACACTCAACCAAGATACACGTTATATGCACAAAACTAGCAGCTCTCTCGCTCCTCTACCATATGCAGCACATGGTTATCTGCCAAAGTTAATGTAATTGTGTGGTGTGCCTCAGGATAATGGGAATAGTTGAATGCAAGTGAGTGCTGATATCACCCTAGGACTAACCAACTTTATCCAACCACTTCTTGCCTTGGCATGACACGTAGTGGAGCCACAATTACTGGCCTGTGTCTTACAGATGGATGCCCACATAACTAGTTTTAAGTCTCCACATAAGATTACAGGACCTTGGCCTTGTGTAAAATTTCTTGCATGGTTTTCCTCAGGAGCCATTCTTAATTTGTAGTACAAGAATGAATGGGTGTGATGACGAGTGAGACACTTCCATTATACCATTACTCCCTAGAATTCATCTGTCCTCATCTGCGTGTGAGTCCTGGACCCTGTAACCTGCCCATCTGTGTAATGGGATATGCACTACTGTCGATGTTTTCTTTGCCAAAAAGAAATGATGATCTATGAATAATTTAAATCTCATTCGATGCTGGTCCTGTTGTAGAACAGGAGTCGCCTGTATAAAGAAAATGTCAGACAGGGAATTTGCTAGCTCTCGCAAAATGCTGCGCTGTTTGGCTGGGGTGTAAACCCGCAAACTCTGTACGTGGGAATAGTCACCATGATGTTGAAGTGGTAGATGCTCACCCACAGTGATGTTTCGGTGTGTTACCCCCTCTGTTCTGTTACTGATGTGTTCCCTTGAGAGTGGATGTTTGAACAGCCATTCATTTCTGGTTACTACCTTGCAACTGTGCCCCTCAAAACTTCTGTCAAATATAATGAAGACCTCATAAGCCAATACCTCTGCACTGTCCATCTTTCCTACTGAAGCTATGCATCCAGAGCCAACCAAACCTTCCCCATCTTAGGACAAGCGGCAGTTCAAACAGATTAGTCTGCCTGTACAAGTCCCTTTTTAAGAATCAAGTTTCTAATACACTAGCAGTGTTGAGCAACAATACTCCTATTCCTCCTGCCTCTCAATCTCCAGCCCTCACAGAACCTATCCATAACCCCAACAAGCCTACCCTGGAGAGTTCTCCACTTCCCTAGTCAGCAAGTCCCTTCACGTCTCCAGAAAACCCTGCCTCTTGCGACCATTTTTGTCAGATTTCACGGGGCTGTCCTCGGATACAGCACTAAACTGTATGTGTGAAGTTGCAACTTTCTGTAGCGCCAGTATTTCCTCCCGGTTTGATGTCTTGTTCCTACCTTCTCTGAGTCATGTGCCTCCATTCCCTTCAGGGCTTTGAATTCCACCACCCCCCCGCCCCTCCCAGCATGAGGGGCTCATCCTGAGATTATATGGACCCTTGTATAGCATGCCATTTAATGGTAATCGGAAAGGGATCCCCCATCTATATTTCCACTCCCTGCGTTCTTGAGGTTTTCATCAGTCAGAAGTACAGATCGAAATGGGAGGTCTTGCTGCTAGTCTCCCTTCCCGTATCCAGTCTCTCCCTGCTCCAGCTTGTGGCTTTTCATGGGTCTCTTGTAATCCGTCAGAGATGGTGAGTACCCACTCCAGCACCTGCCTGTGGCCAGCCCCGGTGCCTTTGCAGCAAAGTAGTGTCTCTTCACTGGAAGCCACCAAGACAATCCTCTCCACTCTTGTTTTTATAGAATTCATGTTGTTGCAATTTTGTATAGTGCAAACTTGGCCCAGGGAAGTGTGAGCGCGTTACATGAGCACCAGATTACATTACCCAAGTTTCCCCCCACCTTTTTACTTTTATTAGGCACTGGGAGATTAAGTGATTTGCTTAGAATCGCAGGATGTTGAGGCGATGGCAGGACTTAAACCTGGTTCCCTAGTCAGCAGCTGTGGCAGTTAAGCCCCATTTTCTCCTTGGTTTCGTGAAGCCGTATTTGCTAATATTTGTTGCTGACATTTGCATGAGCTATCTACCCTCTGGTGATATTTGCTGTACTTTAGTGTTATGTGCAGCACATGGAAAAAAGGCAACCATCAAGACCTAGTCAAGACAGTTTGAAGTTTAAATTACTAATTGGAGCAGTTTTTAGTCCAGGGTCTCCTCTCAACCCGCTAAAAGAACCAGCTCAAGCTTTAAATAAGTGTGTTTTTTGGTGAAAGTCATGGATAATCGAGAAATGTTTATTAAAAGCCACACCAATTTGATACCCGAATCAAATGCCCGTGTAGTCCTGAAATTTCGAGGTTTGCAGCTACTTTTAGTGTTTTCTCGCATAAAAGTGGTGTGCTTTTGTTTAAACTTAGAGCTACTCTTCCTTGACTTTTCCTGTGCCTCTAGGTTTTGAAACTGTTAAGGCTTTTTAGGCTTCCCTGGGTGCAGATAATCACAGAAAATGTGCTATATACTTTATGTAGAGTGCGTCTCCCCAAAGCAGATGACCTTGTTCAGCTAGGTCCCTCCCATGCAATATGCCCAGCCATACATATGGAGTAAACTGCAGTCTTACTTTGTATGTTGGAATGAAAAATGTATTGTACTTATCCAGCACATTTGTGATTTGTCCAGTCATAAACAATACTTTCAGTTTTCCTTGAGGACTGGCCAAGACCTTCCTCAACTGGACAAGTTGTGGGTTCTGCCTGGTCATTTTCTTTCCAGAATGGTGCTTCAGCAAGGTTGGTGACTCCAAATGCACTCGCATCACAGTCACAGTAAATTGAATGGTTGGTGGTGAATGTGCAATATTTCCATTTGACCGCACTACGTGAGCCGAAAGTGTATAGGACCCGGAACCCCCGATTGGACCAGACCACAACACTATCCAAACAAGTTAACAACAGGACTCGAAACAGTCTTGGGTTGTGGATCATTTTATTCATCATTATCATAGCAAAATGTGAGCAAATCTGTTAAATACAAGAAAAGGTGCGAGAAAAATCATAATATTAGAAGTACACTAATCCTATACAGAGTGACAAAATCATGTGCAAAAACAAACTATCCACACAATACATTCGGGTGAAAAAAATGAACATTTGACCGATCTCTTCTGCCCTAAGGGGGTCACCTCACAATCCTGAACCCCACTGGACCACACGGGTGCAACCACCTGCATTCGCGAGGGGCGGTCCATGCCCCTGTACCCTTGTCCTCTCAATGAGCCCTGCCCTCTGAACACCAAGCTCCCCAGGGGCTGCGACCAAGGTGGGCAGGAGCAGGGCACCCTGTGCCAACCCCCATTAACTAACTGTGCGCCCTAGCCTGTAAGCTTGTGTATATCCTCTGATTGGCCCAGGACTGCCAAACCTTACCGCTTGGTGCTGTCCTGAGGGGGTGGGCGGGACTGCTTCTGAAGGAACCACCCCCCCCTAACTAGGGGGTGACTTGTGTAATCTAGACCCCACCACAATGGCGACCAGGGGCCCAGGTCCTTTGCCCCTCGCCTGTGGGGAGGCAGGGATTCCTGCCTTCCCCAGAGTTGTAGGCCACTCCTGTTCTCTCCCCACCGAAGTCTGGTTTCTTACCTGTGTCTGTATTAGGCCGTCCTTTAGCCTGTGATGCCTGAGCGTCGGACGATACAGTTACACTACTACTGCTCGCAGCCCATACACGTGCCGCCCCAATAGCCTCTACCTGTTAAGCTTGGCGATCACTACCATGACCTCGTTGGATGGGGCGAAGGGGTGGTCGACTGAGGAAGAGGATTCCCACTAACCGGTGGTGCTGCCAACATAGTATGTACCTGGGCCACCTAGAGCATAGCCTACGCTACATGGTCTCCATTTTCTGCGGGCTGCACCTGGGATGTCCAGGGTGGGGGGGTGTCGGTTAATTGCGTGGGCGTTAGTGAGGGTGTTGAAGGTTGAACAGTACTCCCTCCCGCTGGCCCGATGGTAAAGATAGCAAAGTCTGCCTGATGGCCTCCAATGCTGTGCTAGCCCTCTGCTGCTTACTTGGTGGGGGTACATTATTGGTAGGTATCTGTGGTGCACCAGGGGCAGCTAAAGGACTGGGATGAGTTAAAGCCAGCGTGTTAGGCGATACCGCCGAGGCCTCCGTAGAGGGTGGCAGCATAGTTGTTAAAGGAACCTCACTAACCGCCGTAAGAGCTGTAGGCGTAGGGGGCGCAAGGCGCCCCCTTGCGCTGAACTAGGGGGGGAAGCAGCGCGCAGGGGTACATGAGAGCGGTGTGGGCGGTCTGTCTCCACCGAGCTATCCTCTCCTTCCGAGCCAGATGCTGAGGACTCCCTCGACCCCCACCCCACCCCACCCCCCTATAGCTAATACCAACTTCAATAGGTGGGCCAAATCCAGGTCCTTATCTTTTCTCTTACCTACCTGGCCGCCCTTAGTCTGCAAAGCCCTGAAAAGAAGGGGGTTCAAGAACCAGGACTATATATGGCTATGCAGCCAAGCCAAACAAAAGTATACCACTGCTATGCTCACAACCCCAAGCCTCTGAGTTTATTTGCCCAAGATCACAGGATGTTGAGTCACGCAAGACTCGAACTAGGCTCTCCAGCAAGAAAGTCGGGAGCTCCTGGCTCTGACATCGCAACCTCTCCTGAACAGGCACCCTACCTGAGGCCAAGTCACAATGGTACCCCCACCCAAAACTGAGGGGGGCTAACCCCACTGAGCACTGCCCTAAAAGGGGGATAACGTGCTTATGGCTCGCTCTACCCTCAAAAAACGTTCCCTGAACCCTATATTAAAGGTGGCAGTTCCCCCTAGCCTGCCCTCACTCCGCACCCCAGATAATTTCGGGGTAACAATTGCTTTTAATTTAATCGAATTAATACCATGCGATGAAATTGGCGTAATTTAAATCTGCGCCTCACATGGTATGAAACACAAGCCCTCAGTTGAACTTTGGTGGTTCGGGAGATCGGGGGCCTGTGATAGCATGAGGAACTTTCAGGGCCTGACTAGCATGAGGTACATTCAAGCTTTTAGGAGCACAGGCTACCAAAAGTGGCTTTTGATAATGTGCGAGTGCTTTATCAGGGAATAAATAACCATGATGGTAGCCCTAGCCTCCTGCCGCAACAATGACAGTTACCTCAGTTGGAGCTAAATAGTGACACTGACCGCACTCCACATACTACCTGACCGCGCGTTGTCACGCAACCAGAGCTGCCATCGAGCACCTCACTCGGGTTGGGCGTAGAATTCAAGCTCATGCGGCTCCCGGTCTTCCGCTAAGGCGACGCCTTTCTAGTCTCTGTGCCTGTGACTTCAATTTTTGCCCTGGGAATCTGATGCCGCCGACTACCATGGGATTCTATAGAAGCTGCCCGGAAGCTAGGAGTTTCTGGGTGACTCCTGTGTAGAGTACATAGCCGTAGTAGAGTTTGCTGACGATTGCGTGGGTGACAGTCTTTTTGGCCTCAATGGGGATCCATCTGAAGGTCTTTCGAAGGAGGTGAAGTGTGGAAGCATGATGAGGATTTTTGTCGGTGAGTTGTTAGATGTCTTCTGTGACACAGTAATTTTTAGGTCATGGGTGTATTATGATCTTTTAGTTTCCTGATGTTGCTCCTCCTGTGGATAGTGGGAGCCTTACTGTTATATTCTGAGATTCAAGGGATGAATAACCACGTTTCCATTATACTTCTAAACTCAACGTGCTTTATGGTATCCGGTATCTTTGCTGGGAGTGAATTCCATAGTTGCAACATGAATTGGAAGTGGTAACACCACACAATGCTTTGGTCCGGAAGGGGACAAGAGCTCATGGGGCTTGCTGTGATTTTTATTCTTCACTCTCCAAAGGGTGCGGTCTTCTGATAGGCTTTGTAGGTGCACCTTAGCAAACTGTTGCAATAAGGTGATGGGCATCTTTGAACTTAGACATGTGCATGAACAACTGCTTAGGCATGACTCGAAAGTGTTGACTCCGATTGGATTTGAAGCAACTGTTCATTAAGTGAAAAACACGGTCTCCTTGTCCTGTATAAGTCAATTCTAACAAAAATCTCCTCTCCCTCCTTGCCTAATGTCTTGCGTCCTCCATCGTACCATAAAGCTCTGGAAAAGAGGAATCCTCCAATAAGGATATACTGATTGAATGTGGTCAGACCCACTAGGTGGACAAGGCTTATGCAAAATCACTTGCTTGCCGGAAGCGCTAAGCTGAACTGGAGCCTCATGTATGAGAAATCTGGGCTGCCTTTCAAACTACCCCATTTGCGAGATGTGTAAAACACCCTCCATAAAGCCAAGCCGGTAGTTCTCCAGGTTTTCTATTTATTCACTGCTCCAAATCTCTTCTGATGGTCTGTGCTGTGTGTTACTTATAGTTGATGGTTCCACCTGTGATGTCACGCTAGATCTTTAGTTTAGTTGGAAATGATGTAATGCCAACTTTGCCTCTGACTCTGCTTCCGTTAATCTGTGCTGCACTGAATTTCTAGAACCCTAGCTATTCATGTATTCAAGTCAATTTTTCACTCTTTTTAATATGTTCACAAAAATACATTTCTTTAGTGTGGCGAGGGTCTAAAAGAACACACTTTAATTTCCATTCTTTATACTGTATGACTTCTACCAGCAAAGGTTCGCTCTTTCCTGGCGTTCAAGCCTACCAACCATCGGTACTACATTTTTATTGGCTCCTTAAAGGGCGGGGGTGGGGGTGCAGTTATGCTTTGTGCTGCTCACTGTCATTTGTGGGGTGACCACACGTGCTTTAGCTGTGCGCTATAAAATGCGCCATCTGCCTTGAATTCCACACATGCTCATCTCTAACTTCCTATATTAAGATTTACTATAATTATACAGTATCAAACTCTGTTGTAGAGCAGCATTTAAAACCACAAAAACCAGTGTAAATGTAAATCCATATGAAAGTGAAGTTCATTTCTGGGAACTGTACACCCTCTAAGCTCTGCCAGACGTTAAACATGTTGGAGGCAAGCCAGTGCCTTTCGCTGAAAGATGTAAATCTCCATGATATGTAAGCACATTTGTACCAAACTCGGTTTTGACATATAGGTGACATTGTTTACTTGCTAGCTGAAGCATGCAGCCTCACCTGGGAACAAAAAAAAAACAAAATCCAACTTTGAGCCCTGATGGCTCAAATGTAGTCTGTGTTAAGGTGATCTAACCTGAGCCGTCTGCTGTTTCTGCAAGGGATGTTTAGTGCTTGTCGTGGTAACGATGCCAGGTCACCATGGCAATGCAAATATTATGTCTTGGAGTAGCACTGTTTATGCTTGGATTTCTCTTTTCAGTGTGGTTTTAAAAAGAAATCTTTCTGGAAGCCATTTTTAAAGACCTGTTGCTATTGAGCTTTGTGTAATTAATGGAAACGTCAACTAACTTCCAGTAAAGTGCAGGATGGCGAACAGACCTGTGTGCATGTTTATTGCACTGGAGTTTGAGTACTGACTTGCAGTTTAATGGGAATGCACTGGATATTGGTCATTTGTCCCTTTTCGTCTCACATTCCCACCTCCACTCTTGTTTGCGGTGTCAAGCCTTCAGGCTTTAATGAAAGCGGTCACAGGCCAGCACAGTCTGAGAATGGAAGGCCATTGCAGTGTAATGTACAAAGTGCCTTTTGTGTCAAGCAGCTCTCTATGCCTTGGACATATAAATGTTCACTGTCAGCTGTGAATAAACAGACGTTTGCAGTCTGCGACCATCTGCCTTTTCAGCTCTTTAACGGTCCCTGCAGGGTTTTTCTGATTTTAGGTCTGGATTTTGACAGCACAGCTGTCCAACAGACCTATTGCCAACAATATGCATACAGTGAACTTTAGCCCTGCCCCTTTCAACCATTGGCGTTCTTAGACCAGCCTTTTTCAGCCGTTGGCTTTAGACTATGTCGATCATGTCTTTGCTCAGTCCAGTGGAGTATTTACTTCTCTTATCACCTAAAAGTTTTGGGTGTATCGTTCCACTCCCACTCAAGTGCTTGAACTGCATGACTGACTGCCTTACAACTATAGCCCTCTATGTCCGCTCCTGAGGTCTCCTCCTAACGCTCTTGTGTTAACACGTGAAACCCAGACGTGGTGACTTTGGCAGTACTTGCATTTTCTGCAGCAGTATGTCTGAGTCCATTACCATCTGCCCACTTCCTAGATTTCTTTGGACGCAAAAGTGTGCTGGCCTGGAACGAGCATAATCCTCTCCTACATGGCTACCCAGGCACTGCTGTCAGCCTGCAGTAGCTCCTCACTTTCGTAGGCAGATGTCTTGGAGCTTTGGTGCAGTGGTGCCAAGGATCCTAATGCAAGCAAGAAGATTTGAGCCCCTTTAGCTCTTGTGCATTAAAATACAGCCATTCATTGGATTGAAGTTGGTCCTACTCCCCTTTTGGTCGCCAATACAGCTGAAGTAATGATATTTTGTCTCTAGATGAGAACATCTTAAGGAAACTATTCCTTCTTATATGCCCTCTCCCTGGATATGATGACAGTAGAATATTGCTATAGGTTTCGATTGTGCAGTTGAGTACCATTATATCCTAATGTAGTAAACATTGCAATTTGTCCTTGGCACCCTCTGCGGTGCAAGCACGTTTAGAATGGGGTGCTGTCAGTGAAGAGGATACCCTTCTTCTAACTGTGGGTGTGCACAAGGCAGCATTGCCAGTGTGTGTTAATAAGAGACCCATACTGCTGCTGTCCGAGCTTGGCAATTCGGGCTGGACTGTTCCCATGAGGCACAGGGTCAAGACTGATTTGCATATAGCCAGGTCTAAACTGGGGTGGCATGGTGAGCAAAAGAATGATGGATTTAACCCAGATCTCTTGACTGGGGGTGAATGTTTTGATTTGTTCTGCATTCCGTCCATCAATTGTGTCTTTTGCTTTCTCGCCCTAAGTGCTCCAGGTATGCTCCGACGCGAGTCCTGGGCTCACTGTGCCACTGGAATCAAGCTATCCTGGCTGAAGAGGGGTGAAACCCTGAAACCGGTCCTAGGATGCTTGTTTCCGGTCCAGGGAAGACCTGGCTTGGCAATTCGGTCTGGACTGTTCCCATGAGGCACAGGGTCAAGACTGATTTGCATATAGCAGGTCTAAACTGGGGTGGCATGGTGAGCAAAAGAATGATGGATTTAACCCAGATCTTTTGACTGGGGATGAATGTTTTGATTTGTTCTGCATTCCGTCCATCAATTGTGTGTCTTTTGCAGACTTTCTGTTGTATGCTAAACCTGCTGCCTCTTAGCTGTATCCATTCTGTGTGCCTAGAGAAGCTTAGTAGTGATGCTGCCTGTAATGTAACCAGTCTGTCTGAAGAAGCTCTTACTACTGTTGCACATACTAGACATTTGTGTATGATGCTTGTTTTCACGTCAGTTGGATATCCTGTTCATGCATGCACTGCTCTTCCAGTAATGCAGTGTGTTTGTGGGTATTCATGTAGCTTGCGGGAAAGGTGCTATAGTTGCATATTTCTGCAGTGTAGGACAGCAGCTTGTGCACAACAGGTACGTGTCGGCAGCGATGTAAGATCTCCCTGGGCAGCAGCTTTGCAATCTCTCTACACACGCACATGCATGCAAGCACTCTGTGGTCCCTTTATGCACCCTTGAGGCCTTCGTTATGGGCCCATGCTGTCTTCCGTTAGGCACACCTTTGCTTCCAGCATAGCATGCGTGCCTCTTCCATTCCATGCTCCTACTTTAAGGTCTGCCATTTCCTTCTTAAAACAAGGTCTGCCATTTCCTTCTTAAAACCTCCTGGGGACAGTCTCATGCGTTTCAATGTGATACCACGAAAATTACATTATTATGAATGATTGCAGTTCTAACAGGTTGAACTAGTGCCCCTGAAGCCCTAGTACTAAACAATAAATGTACATGGGCCCAAACTAAGGCATTGGTAGTGCTTATTATTGATTTATTTTTTCCCTACAAAACCCAAAATGTTTGGGTTTTTTCTATATTTTTCTTCTGTGCTAATGAGATTACTGCCCATTGAACTAATATCTCCTTCCAACATATTCAGGGTCCTCCGCCTTCCTTTAGGGCCATGGTGCAGCTAGGGAGCCTACCCCTACGAGAACAAAGGATTATAAATAGAATAAAAATGAAGACACACTTGAATGAGCAATTTATACATTTCTAACCCCCATGAATGATTCAAGATAGAATGCTCGATATCCAGAATACTACTGTGCACCTAGAACATTGTTCGGTCCTTTTTATGTTCACGAGTAGCATGGCATCGAGATAGTAAACACAGTTTCTCATCCACGATGTTCAGGGGTTTGTTTGCAGATTGTTAGGAAAGTTATTCTTACTATGTATACTTTAAGTTGGTAATTTACTTATAAATTGGTATTTCTTCTTGATTTTGAGAGGCTTCTAAATGGAACATGTGAAAGAAAGCATGGGAGGCTGATCTGTAACAGCTTTGATTATTCTGGTTATGTATTTGGCCCTTGGTAGGAGGATGAATGTAAAAATTAAATAGTTTTGGTAGTTGAAATCTGGTGAGGCAAGGCTGCCTACTTGTTCCTGAGTTTACCTTTACCGCAGACAATTTGACAGTTGGGTTTGGAACTTAAGTGATCAAATATTTCCTATATTCCATTCTTTTGGCTGATCACTAAATTCTGGCTATATAAGACACCCCTAGCTCTACCAGCCATTTGGAAAAATACTATGGTGCTGTGGGTTGGGGGATGTATGATGGCGAAGACAAGAACCACCACTCATCTGTTTTGCTTCTTTTTAGTACGTCTGCATAGTTCATTCAGGAAATCTTCAGGTCCTGTATCAGACAGGACAGTTGACCTTCTGTATTTATGGTGCAAAAGAAGGACCAAATGTTTATGTTTATTTCGAAAGTTGGATTTTATTGTAAGACATGGTGAAATTAGATTGTGGATGGACTGTTACCTCAGTGACTTGTAAAACACCTCCAGCAAATATTTTTGTGCCATCTAATAAATAGAATAATTGCTTTTCAAAGTTGAAAACCCAAATGAAGAGACTGTAAACGACTAGAATTATGAGCCTGTCCACTTTCATATTATGTACTGAAAGAGCTCCGCTCTCTTGTTTAGGACTTAATGCAGGTACGGTTGGACAAATAACCCTTTGCTCAAGATCATGCTGTTTTTCCGAGAGACCTCAAGAAAGGTCTTCATAGTAATTACAGATGTTATGGTTGGGCAGGGTATTCTGTGACTTCAGGTTGTACAGAGGTATATCATGACCCATATGACGATGAATTGCCATTTGGAGGTAATACTGAATTGGAGCATTGTTTTTGATGTGCTAATATATTTTTTCAGTCTGGAACAATTAATAGGGTGATCTTTCGGCAACAGCACTTTAAGCAGCTGGTTGCTCCATTCCAAATACCTTGGTGGTCTCATATTTTACATATTAACTAGCATTTCCCTACTGGCTACAGAGTGCGTAATATTTTAGGATTCCATCAATTTGATGTAATGACTATGGCTTGCGAGCAGGCAGTGTTCAGGATGATTAGAATATACATTTCTGTAGCTTTATGAGCTCTGCGGTGAGTTTTAGGTGGAAACATAAGTTGTGCTGTTTTAGATCTACGGAAGGAAACTGGACTTAAAGCTCATACTGGAGAAGATGATACTCTGGAAACCCGGTGAGTGAGACCGCTTTGTGGAGTAATGTTTTAAAACGAGGAATGGGGTATGAGTGCAGAATAATGTTGCCATCGTTGGGTCACGGACCTGAGTTTTGTCCTAGAATGCATTAAATGAAAGGGGACTATGTATTCGGTTTGATTTTGCTCTACATTGGAGTTCTGGTATGGTTGCTTGGTGTGTCCCTTTTTTCTTCTGAATGCTTACTTAGTAGCTCAGTGTCAGGCCAATTCTCTGGACCAAGATCAGTTGATAGTTTTCCTTTTTTAGCCTTTGACTCTCCTGGGATAGTGAAGAGGAGCAATCAAGGCTTGAAGGGTGATGAGACCTAGTCAGCTGCAACTAATATTGGCACAGCTCACAGTAAATGGATTTAACAATGCTATATTACCACTTGACAAACAAAAAAGTTTACATATATTCACAAAAGGCTAAATACTTTTGTAAAATGTTTTCATTAGCCACACAGTTCCGCACACCTACCTGGCTCTTCTGGTTATGCAGAGGGACATTGTGTACTAAGAGCATCTATGGGGATCTTTTGCAAGAATAGCAGCATTGCATCACGGGATCGGTGGCTGGTCTACATGTAAAAATAGTCCCAAGTTGTATGTTGGCCTTTTAACAAAGATGTGATGTTTGTAGAAAGCGCCTCTGACAAAGACATCTCTTGACAAAGCAGAGGTAGGTGGGGAGTGTCTAGGTAAGTGCATACATCAATTGTACTACCCTGCTGAGGCATATGGTAAATTGGAACAGTAAAACTATTGAATGCAATGATCATTGGAGGTTGGATAGGCACCCAAGTACCCACAGGGCGACCACAGCAAGACTTGCAGCATCACACCGTCCCACAGCTCACACTCTGGTATAACTGAGGGGGTGTAGAAGGATCTACCAAGGAGTGACGGTAGATGGGCTGTTCAGTTTGAGGGTTCCTGGAAAAAAGGGCTGTACCTCACACAACTTATAATCGGTTGCCCTGAATTGTTCGTCTAGTCCATTGCATGGAGGTCGATTTAGCATCGACCCCATCTCCAACAGATTTGGGCACTTGGTAATCATCAACCTGTTGCCCACTTGCAAGGGGATTCGTTATGAGACTCTTATGTAGAAGTATATACTGGGTTAATAAAGTTCAATTTACAAGTATTTTGGCAGACTATTACTATGCCAAGGATTAGATTATTTTACAGCCAGTACTAACACTTAAATAGTTTCCGATGCAAAAGGTATGTTACATTTTCACATAAGGGCTCAAAACCATTGTTGAAGAGGTTGGGTTATTTTATCTCAATGGTGACTTTCAGGAGGCCTTTTGAGTGAGAAACTCATTGAAAATCATCTCTATCGTATACAAGAAAGACACTGTAAATATAATGGATGAGAATTGCAAGTAAACTCAGTCTTATTCTTTGCTTTTACAAAATAGCTTTTTCTGGGCTCATAATCTTAGTTGGCAATGCTTGTTTGCATGTCCTTCCTACAACATTGAACAGTTGGAGGCAATTAGGTCACATGTACCAACAGATATGTTCATCTGTCACACAGTTAAATTCATGCTGCTATAGTAGTCTGCTACTTTTTATATTGCTTTGCTGAGGAAACTTGGAATTGATTGTGCTAGAATTGTTAGATATGGTGAGGTCGTTTGACCGTTCCTGTGTGGCAGGCTGGTTTACTAAAAGTTTAGTTGACCAAAATGGTTTACCCTAATGTTCTACAAATTTAAGTTCTGAAGGTTGTAGACCTCATGTTCAAGATGGTGGAATGCTACCTTGCTCTGATTTCATGATGAATGCCATGTAACTGTGGCAATGTAGACTTGGAACATTAGAGTGTGGAAACTGAAGTAGTGCGTAACGTCAATCACTTTAGTTTGTAAATGTAATTTCCATTTGTTTGACTTACCAAGAGTCCCGGAAAATGAGCTTGAAATTTTCCACCCCTCTCTCCTAGCCATTGTCTTTGGCATCAGGTTTTCAAGTCTAGATTTGTGTATATTTTGATTGTAGGAATACCAATGCATTGAACATTTGGTTTGTGTTCTGCCTCTTATTCTTTATATCAGGCTTTCATTAACCTTTGTAGTGTTGCTGTTTAGCATTTTGATCATTGTCCAAGCTTGCTTTGGAGTAATGCGTGCCCTCACCAACACTAAGCTTACAAAGGTTTTTGCCCAGTTGAAATGCTTCATTAAACAAATACCTCAGTGACTTATACTGGTAGCTTTTACAGTTGGCACATGTAGAAATGTGACTCCAGGTGGAAGCATGATAAATGCTGTGCTTTACAAGATCCTACCATTCAATAAACCAAAAGCAACAAAACTTTGAATGGAAGTACTGAAGCAAGAACGTGAGCGGTTTCTGCAAAATAACCCATACAACCATTGGCAGGCACTTGTTTCTGGCATTTGAAAATACCTTGGTAAAGAAAGGTTAGGGGGCACAGGGACCTTGCTTGATTTGATGATGCTTATCTTTCCAGGGATAGATCTTAACATAAGAGACGGAAATCCCTATCTTTTAGGTGACTCCAGTAACTCCTAAACATTGACCTCACTCATTTTCCATGCCCATCAGTCTGCTCCGATTTCAAGTCTTATTACTGTCTGGAATTAACACTTGGAATGTAAGGGATGTAAAGCATTAAACATGGGAGGGGAGGGAGGGGGGCAAAGTATTTTATTCATTTAGTATGCTGCCAACATACCATTAAATCAAGATTGGCGGAATGGAGTTTTCAATCTCGATCGCAAGGTGCATGCAGTTGAAGTCTAAGGGAATTCTGCAGATGGAAAATAACCGGATTTTAACGAGACCTGTAATAACGACCGTTCTCCTGATACTTCTCACCAGGAGTGATAACATGATATTCATCTTACTAAATAACCTGTTTTGTCACCCAACGCCCCTCATCCCCCTACCCCCCCGCGCTATGAGACCCTCACAGGTAAGTAGCACGCTTCACAATTCCCTGATTGATTGATAAAGCAGGGAGAAAGACTACCTTCTTTGGTATTTGGGAATGGTGAGGAATAGTTGAGGTTGTCTAGTTGTAGGGGGTAGGGCCAATTTAATGCACATCATTTACAGTCCCATTGCAGCAGAGTTCCCATAATGCCACTTGTTGGCTTTGAGATAACTTAACATTGTTATTTGGCTAATTCCGACTTTATGATGTCCATTCTTATGTGAATCGGTCATTGGAGACTTCACAGCATGCCAAGGCAGTTCATCTCGCATGGACATTGCTTTTATACCCTTTCTGTTGTAACGAAGTCCTCCCCTCTCCTTTTTTGAGAACACTGTGCTGCCCCCCCACACACCCACATACAGCTATGATAGCCAGAGGGACTTGTAGACCTATGTCCTCACAATAGGAATCCGTTATAATGTGCATGCTCTTCCCAGACTGGTCGAAGCTTGCCATCGTCTGACTTAGTCTTTCTCGTTAATGTAAACTAAATCCTGCCTAAGGCTGCTGGGTTCTTTTGCAGTATCTGCAAATCTCAGCCCTTTGCCTCTCTAGAACGGTTACAGATGGAGGGCAGATGGCTGCTGCATGTAATATTAAATAGGTCATTTAAAAAAGCACAGAGCCTACAGGGCAGTGTGAAGGCGACATTGTGATCACTGAGCAGAAAATGACTTTGACACAACTCCGCTTTAATTCTCTCTAATAGACTATATTTCCTGTTTCCACTGACCATGAAATCAGATCAACAGGGGTTATGGTTTATCGGACATCCATTTGCAGTTGCATCTTGTCAACAGTCCAATCCCGTTTTTTTCATGGCTTGTCAATCTCTCCTTTTCGATGGAGGTTAGTGTTGGTATTTTACAGTGGTTTGGACTTGGTGTCTCTATCAGCATCTAGAGGAATTCTGCTGAAGGGTGTCTCTTGGGGTGCAGGGGTGATCCACCATCGATATTTGATAATTAATAGGACCACGCCTCTTCACTTTAACAGCAGCATTATCTGTCATAATGTTAAATGAATGTGACAACTTACCTTATTTGTGATAAAACTAACATTATTTTTGTAAAAGACTTCACGCCGTAGAACTGTTGAATACATAATCTTATAACGTCTGCACTATTTGTTTATTAACTGTTTTATCTCATTGGACTTGGGAAATATCCGAAAAATTAAGCAGATCTGACATTTGAATGAGGTCACTGACCACCATCCTCAATCTATAGTGATTATATTATCTAAAGGAAAAGTGACTACCCATCAGTGCTCTACTTATTGTGAGATAGCTTGCTCAGAGGCTTTCCTTTGACAACATGAGAAGCCTCAACTAAAACATATTTGCATATTTTAATCTGATGGTAAAATAATAAACAAGCACTAAAATAGCGATTTCCTGTTTTGCTGATAAGATTCAGGTGACTAAAGAAGGTGCAATCCTAATCTATTATCCTAGAAAGTTTTTGCAAAAAACACAGGGTCGCCATCCCTGGCCTTATTTACTTATTTTCGTCTTTGATCTAAAACCGTGAAATCAAATGTTTCCATGTGTTTCTAAGTAACAGATCTAGAACCAGTGGACAATAAATAGGTATTCCATTATCTTACAAGGGTGATTGAGGTGACAATAATAGTTGTTTTCAGACTGTGCAGTCTTTCGTAATCTAATGCTATCCCATAGTAGAGATAACTGCGACACAACAGCAGGACTAACCAGGCTAATCTCCTGTGTCCATTGGCACATACTCGTACATCTGGCAATGTATAACTTGCAAACTTGCATGCAATGTATAACTTTCAGCACTATTGGTTGAAGCTTTCTGGAAAGAATGCCGAGTTTACGTATGTACAGTGGCCTCTTTGATAAATAAACTAAGTTAAATCTATTCAGTCTCCATATTTCAGTTCTACCCGGAACCTGAGGACAGGGCTGCTCCAAATACACAGCTTGCGTTTAACTTTAAAAATTACACGCACTGGGGTTTTTCCATGGATAATTGGAACAAATGATGGTGGCGAGTAGGGCAAAATTGGTGTTAATACACATCCGAATCGATGCATGTGTGCACATTAGCACTTTATCTTCCGTTTCGAAGTCCAAAGCTGAATGGTGTGGCAATTGCACACATACGAATTAATGCACCCCCCTCCCCCATGTCTAAAATTGTAAATATGAAATACGCGTCTGACTTCTTGTGAGGGCCTAACCGAAGAGGTTTATATGTCAAAGTGCTCAAACAGTAACTTGCTATTAATCGAGATCGTACTGTGAATTAAAGCATTAATCGTGACATTGAATCCTAATTTAGGGAAAACTGTAGTTCAGGCTGTTTTCTGAGTTTAGTATTTACCATGTATGAATAAATGCTTTTCAGCAATGTATCGTATCTAGTTGCAGGTCAGCTGGATCTATTTTCGAAACTATTTTGCACTTGAAAAATATTTTTCCCCTACTCCGTATACTTTGTGTGTACCATGTAAAGTAAGGATTTTAGAATGGGAATTGTGGTCTCTTTTCAGTGGTACACAATCGCCTGGTCCATGGAATTGTTGAAGTATTGGTCTGTTAAGTTTAACAATAGGTGTTTCCATGGTCTGAGGTTTGGCTATATTGGCAAGCAGATTTACTTACAGCAGTTAGAACAAGCACCTTATAGTGCTGGAGACCGGGGTAAAGTACAAAAAAACAAAACCGCGAAATGTTAAACTGTTCATATTCATGAATCCGAAATGAGTCTACTTTGTGGCGCGTAGTTCTTTCACAGGAAGGTCACCCATACCTGTGGAGAGCATTCTGCAGGATAACTGCTGTGTGTACTATCCATTGACTGGAAAGTGCAGCGCAAGTAAAAAGGTACTTTAGAGTGAAGTGTACTTCCACTGGTGCCATTTCCAGAATGCGTGAATGGGCCAAGTCTGCATCTCTAATGGCAAGTGTTCCTGAACTGCTTGTCTCCCCGCCCCCCCCCGCACCCTCCCCCCAATATTTTTATTAGTATTTGAATGATATTGAATTATAGGTAATGCATCAGATGATCGTACAAACAAAGTACTGGCCATTGGCTGAAAGCCCTACAATACAACCATCTTCATTGTGTCACTGGATGGGACTCCCGTCCCTGTAGCATGCAGTACATCTTGCCGGTATATCAAACTAGGGTAACAAAAGAACACAAACAGTTTCATCCCCCATCCACCACCCTCCTGGGCTCTGTCCGTTACTTAGGTCCGGAGCACTCTGATTGTTAAGAAGGAGCCTCAGTACTTCCGACACCAGCCTCCGGGTACAGTAAGTGTTTAGTGTCCACCTCCGCAGGTTCTCGTTCTCTCTCTCTCTCTCTCGCAGTCAGCCGTGCTTACCTCCAGAAACTGATCCCAAGGGCCGGCATCCACGTCAACTGGGGATGCACTGGCACTTCCCGCAGTAAAGTCATCAATCATGGCGCACCATGCAAGTAAGTCATCAGCCAGTCTATCATCCTATCTCACTTGTTTCATATTAACCTCTACCGCCCTTCCATCATGTCCACTAACCAGTCTGCTGGGGTGTTATGTTAGGGTGATTTATAAAGCGCACGATTCCCCGAAGGTGTCCGGTGGGGTGGGGTGGGGGGGGAGGCTTGGCCTCAGCCATCTGCTGGCTATATGCCTCTTAGCCAGAGTTGGAAAAAGCAGCGCAAAGTTTCCTTTTTTTCCTTTCAGGCCCAAGAGACCCTGTTTAATCTTCCTGGTAATCACCCGCCTATGGTTCTGTATAGTCTATCCAGCACCTCCTCCCAACCGTGCACAATCTGAAAGCAACTCCACATCACATGAAAAAAAAATCTGCTGGTGCACTTCTACATCGCACGCATCTCGAATCCCTAGAGGGCTGGATCGTGTGTAATTACTTGGGAGATAGGTAGGCAATTTGGACAACATTATATTGAATCGGTTTAAATTGTTTGTTTCCTGAAACCTCCCACACGCCTCTGTGTACCCTGGTCCATTCTCCAATTGTGATGCGGTCCTCACTAACCTGTTGCTAAGCTTCTAAGATCTTCAAGTGATTTAAGTGTCTATCTGACTGCAGGGCCTGCTATAGGTGTGTAATAAGTCTCTGAGCTCCTGCCAGGGACACTAACATAACTAGAGTTTGCATAGTCTTGAGGGGCCTCAGAGAATGTAGGCTATATCTCACGCGCTGTGGCCACTATCTTCGTGAATTGTAAAAATGTAACCCATCCCCAGTCCATATGTTTTCAATGCCTCTTGTAATCGGCCTGCTGACTATACACCATCCAATGTTTTATATACCTCCAACTTCCCTGATCCGCCTATGGCCATAGACTGTTATTTGTGCTAACGGCCGGATCTCCCAGACTTCCAGGTCTGGAGCATAGGGTGCCCTACTGATTACCGCGCACACTGATCATTCCTACAGTCTACACATTAGTCTAATAAATAGGGGGCATTGCCTCAGGTACTCTGTCATGCAGCAGTAGGGCCCCTAATTCAGTGTCCCGTAGGTGCTGGCTAGAAGAGACTTCACCTAGTTGGGATCCTCGTCGAACCAGTGCACTGCATACTGCATTAAAACACAGGCTAGCACAGTTCAAGGTCCGGAACCTCCATCCCACTTTGTCCCATTCTAGTCTCAGTGTGGCAAGTCTGTGTTGGAAAGTATCTCTGAGGTGATCCTTTAGAAGAAAGTCGAAGTCGAGATAGTTCCACAGAATCCGTGTTTATTATCATCAAAGACCATCCGGTCCAAAAGCCAGTACAGAATGACTAGTTATAACTGACCTACATATCCCCCAACCTACTCACATTCAAAGCATAACATCTCTCTTTCACAAGGAAGCCTTGAGCCATGACACACAGTGCCATGCTCGTGTTCACCTTGTGGTACACATTGAGAGTGCACGAGAACCGAGAGGGGGAGGGGGGGGAAGAAAAAAAAAACACAAATCAACGGACACTGCTGTCTTCCAGGGCAGACCCGTCTCCGGGAGCACAGCTACATATACCCCTTTTCAATCGTCCCACTTTGACGATTGTGGTCTTGGTCTGGGTCACGTGTATCCCCGAGGCCGCTTTGAATTCCCTCAATACATTCAGGAGGATCGGAACTAAAGTGTCTGGCTGACGTAGGTAGATCATCGCATTATCTGCATATAGTGACAATACGTGGGTTGTTTGACCCACCTGCACTCCCCAGCCATGTAACACCTAACGCAGCTTACACGATACTGGCTTCATCGCCAGGGTGAACAGCGGGGAACAATGGGCATCCCTGCAGAGTAGTTCTCTGCAGCTAAAACGTCCCTGACACAAGATGGCTCGTTCTTACCCTTGCCACTGGTTTTGTTTACAGCAACTTAATAGAGGCAACACATTTTGGTCCTATCCCTACCCTGTCCAGGGCTCTCCAAATATGCCCCTAGTTTACAGAATAAAATGCCTTCTCTATATCCAGAAAGGCATATTGGTCCTGGTCCATGCAGGGTGCGTGAAGCATGTGTGTTACTGAACTACTTGTTGGTAAGAAGTCTGCCTCCTTGTGAGATTTTCCCTGAAATGGATTCCATTGTACATGTGAAGTAAAACCCAGCAGTTCCTGTTCTTGGAATAATTGCTGGATGGGTTCCACATGACACTCGAGACACCCTCTCCCGCCCCCCCCCCCCCCCGCCACACCCGCCTCTCCAAGCAAAAGTAATTGCTGTATCCTGTTAGTTATAAAAAATGGTCTTGTGATCCCTCTGCTCCCGGTGCATTAAGGTGGGAGCTCCTTAGGGGAACTCTGCTCAAAAGTACTGAAACACACTTTAATTTCTTCCTGAGTTGTGGATCGGGATTTTGGGTTTCTCCCCTCCGTCACCCCTCCCTTCCCACACACCCTTGTCCTCCCATTCTGCCCTGTAATGCTACTGTTGTAGTTAGATCCTCACACCAGAGATAGATAAGAATAGTAGTTTATTAGGAGCACAGAGAAGCGTTGGCAATCCCACCAGAAATCAGCATACAGTGGTCACACTCCAGAACATAGCTCTGTCACTAAGCATAGCAACATTGGAATGGTATGAGTATTCCATACTTAAAGTAACATAGCACCACTCATGTAACCAACCAATTTAAGATTACAACAGCTACATACAACTACACTAATGGCAGTGGTGAAATAACGATTTAACATAACGAGTTTTAACCCAGAGGAACAACTTGGATTTAAAGCTATGTATTTCTTTTGAAAGTTAGGTTGGGGCGGGGGAGTAAGTAAAACCAGTTTTCCCCTTATTACTCTTTCTATGTGGTTGGATAAATAGTCTACCAGCCACCAAGCATTAAGACTCCATGTGCCACCTCTACCTCGCCTGATTAAAACTAGGGAATAATCTGGGAGACCTGCAGCCTAAACAGATGATATGATGCTTGGAGGAAAAAGTCATCTAGATGAGAGAATTATTTGTGGGCTGCGGACAAGTATGTAAATGCTTGCTTGTTCATGTGCCAGTAGTACCACATGTCCTAGAGGCCCATAGAAGTCATCCAGTCAGTGAACAGTGTTTTGGCATGGCCCTGGTGTGCCTGGTCCATGAGCATCAAGTCTCTTGGCCATTGTGTGTGAAAATCACCACTTGTGATAGTGAGCAGCTTGGGGGTGTCAGCCAGGCGCCCATCTCCTTGAGGATTTCATCTTGGTGTGGGTGATTCATATACACTGGCAGGTGTCCATGCATAGCCTTCTCATGTTGCAGGGTTTGTCAACCTTGATAGGGGCCCCTGCCAGAGGAAGATTTATGTAGCAATATAACCGACCCTCTATTGAAGCCTGTATGATAAAGATTAAATTGAATTGATTAGATTGAATTGCCTCTCCTCCCTCCTGTCGGCTAAATCAGCCGAAGACAGGCTTCCCCCTGAAGCGCTACTACCTGCCCTTGAAGGTGCACTAGGTCCTACATCCATATTGCCGCTCTCAGGGGGGAAAAGTGATTCTGTCCCTTCCGTGGTGTCCGGTCCCGGTCCCTCCTCCCGTTTTCCGCTAGGATGGGCCATAACCCAGGCTCTCAAGCTAGTCTGGAGTTCTACTTTCTTCGCTCTCTGCTTGAAAAATACCTCCTGGCAGAATCCCTTTAGCTGGGTCATAGTATACTCTTCTAGCCTACCCAGCTCAAACTCCATCCTGCCAGGTGGGGCCCTAAACACTAGGGGAAAGAGCTCTCAACGTTAGGAGACCCTTCCTTCAAAAGGAAGTCACACCACAGAACAGGAACAATTTCAAAAATTCCAATCCGGGAGACAACCTGGAGAAAACTCCAATAAAAAACAATCCGGTGTAGGGTGCGTGGCGCACGCTAAACTGCTAATGAGTGGATGCAAGCACAAGCTCAGTATCCCACCGCTGAACACCAACTTGTTGGACCTAAAGTCCTTGGGTAGCTTGGCTCGGGTAGAAAGGCTTTTACTCCAGAATCGCATGTCGTGCTTGCATCACACTCCATTCACACTCCAGCGGTTCACCACTTAAAAATGACGCTACACCGATTTAATTAGAAAAGGTAAAAAAGTTTTATCTTCCCTTATCAAGCGAAGTCAATCAAGTTTTATCCATTGCATTTCAGGTTCAAAACATTTCATTGTGTCCAAATTAGCAGTACAATTTTTACTTCAGTCTGGCAGATAACTAAACACCACTGGATGATTCAATCCAGCGCCTTGACTCTAGAGCGCCCCGAATTAAGTCCCCAAATGTAGCGCTCCGCATAACATTTACATGGCACTGGAAATCAGGTGGTCATCTAGTCTACACGATGCTCTTTAAATCAGGTGATTACATTAAGCGCTATACTCGGATTTTACAATGTGTTTGAGATCAGGCGGTTAACCTAAGCGCTATACCTTTAGAACTTAGAATATGCTTGCAATCAAATTGTTACATTAAGCGCTATACTTGGATCTTACAATGCATAGAATATAGTCTCATGTATGCTTACAACACCGGGCTGGTCTTTACAACATATAATCTGGCTCTCCCATAAATCCGGCAATCTGGTCAGTCAGGACATCAACTGGCATTTATTTCGCAGACTCCTGTACTCCGCCCCCCCCGCACGATGCCCAGCTTACTATTTCAGAACTGCGTCTTCCACACGGGGAGTTCAGAGAAGCCTGGAGCTGAATTTCTTCTCCCTATGGGACGGGGGCTCACCGTGCTCAAGGGGAGATCTCTTCAGGAGGGGGGGCGAAATCAGGGCACCACACCCTCCGCCCACCTCCCCAAGGGTTTCCCTACTTGCGGGACTTCCCAGCTGATTGAAGTCTCGCTCCGCCGAGCTCCAGTCCGACGGGCCCCACTCTCTGGCGGACTCTTGGGGAGTTGCATCGCTGGCGCAGAGTCGTCCTCGGTCTCCACATTGACCCCTCAGGCCAGGCGCTGTCACCTTCAATCTCTGCGACTGCTGGGAGGCGCGCCCGCAGCCGCCAGGAGCAGTGCGGCTTGCGGGGGCGCGGCCTCCTCACTCTACCGGCAACAGCGGGGGCGGCGCTTCAAAGTCCGCCCCCGTCACGTGACACAAGGATGGCCGCTTCAAGGCCTGACACGGCCCTCTCTTCCCGGATGCAGCCTCCTCCCACCTCTGGCCGCGCCGCCTGTTCGCACGCAAGCACAATGGAGCCCCGGATCTCCCCACAGTCCCCCAGGTGACATCAGACAACCTTCTGACCCCTGGGCTGCGGCGGTGAGTGTTTCCAAATAGGGACTCACGACAGGGGTGGCTGAAATTAAGGAGGCGATCTGCACACCGGGGCAGTTGAATCAGTCAACCAATTTCCTGGGTCTACGACAAGGTCACCTTCCCTTCAGTCAGGAATAGTGGACAGTCAATAGGTCCGGATTAATCCAGAATTCCAGGCAACAGCAGGGGTGTGGGAGATGTAGCCAAGGACGGTGACTCTTTACCTTGTCTTCCTTCAGAGGTCCTGACTAAACAGGAGCGCCTAAGGTAAATGTGACCCCAGAGTCAGTGGCCGTGGACAGGGACAGGTCAAGAGGTCGAGGGTGGTATCAGCTGAGGAGGGAAGTAACGCAGACCCTAAGAACTGTCAATTTCCCTCTCTAGCGCAGCCACCTCCCCACTCAGGTGCCTTACTCCTGACTACCTCACAGCACACCTTCTTCTAAAATGGCCGACGCACCTCACCTCTATTTATAACCTGGGCCCTGACTGGGCAGAGTGGTCCAGAAGGTTCTGGAACCTCTCATGACAGTCTATGGCCCAGGTTCTGAGGTGACAGTTTAGTCAACCATTTTGTGAAGAAACTCTCTCCCTCCCTTCATTTTAGTGAAGCACCTTGCGCCTCACCCCCAGTTAGTGAAAATGGGGCGCCCAAAGCCTCTACGTCAACATCCCAAAAAAACTAGTGGACAGAAAAATTAGAAAGCAAAAGGGTGAAAAGGAAGAAAAAATGAGGAGGGTACAGCCAAGGGCTGGCAGGTCTAACACTGATGTATCCACCTAACTTGTTCCCTTGCCATGCACTGCTTATTTCATCACATATTCCATCACTCATGATATAGCCCATGACACACACATTAACTTAAAAACCAAAGATTAAAGTAACATTCAAATTAGGTGAATATGACAGTTCAAAATGTTCTATTTTAAACAAAAAAAAAATCACTGAAATTCGCAGCTTATAGTTAACTGGAGTATAAGTAACTCGTACCCCCGCCAAGCACTGTCTTTCCATCCATGATGCCACTTCAGTGCTGCAGTATTGTTTTCAATTCTATCGAGAGCGAGAGATTTAAAAAAAAAAAATATTGTGGTGATTAATAAATGTAATGAACTGCTAACTAAAACGTTTTGTTTTTATTGCCTTCAGGAGATCGAAGGTGTTAGTCACGATGCATTTCACCTGTGGGTCCATGCCGTGTATGGGTAACCCAGTGACTTATCCAAGCACGAGTGTCATTTGTAACTTGCAGGTTGAACCTAGATCTCTGCTACAATGCATGCACTTACTGAACTGTCTACTAGTGTTCACATCTGTGACCTGTTGATTATACACAGTACACTGCAGAAAACTCATTCATCTCCTGGTCTAGTTTTCAGCATTGAATGTTATAAACTGTGAAATGCGTACGCATTTCTACAGTTTGTGACCTAATCTTCCGCTCTTTTACCAGTTGACTCACTAGATCAGCAGATATTATTGTTGAAGTTGACTACAGATTTCTTTTATATAAAGATGAACCTACTGAGCTAACTCGTTCACAGGGTTCATGTCTCCTTGTGGTCACTGCTTTTTCATCCTTTTAAGCTAGATGAAGTAATGAGTGCCTACGTGCACATCTGGGTGAGCTGCATGCGAGACGATGAGTGCTTGAACGGAGCTTGTCACTTATTCACGTTGTGGGGCTTAAAGTTTGGGGTTTCCTTTACATAAAAGTGGTATTCTGTCGAATGACCATCGCAGCCCTAACTCTAGCCCTTGGGACAGGAAAGGAGTTGCGGACAAAAATGCACCGTTGTGGAAAGGGTTGGTGAGGGTACAGCGTACAGCGGCCATTGAGTTGTGTGGTTGCCCTCCTTCTCTCCGATGCTTCCAGAAGCCGAGGAAATCCTGACCCCGGTGTACCGCGCTCCCGTCTCTGGCTGTCCTTCCTGTTTAGAAACCACCACTCAGAACTAGTTTAGCTCGTTTAAATGACGTGTTTTCACTGGGAATTGCAAGCTTGTAAACCTGGTAGTTCTAATGAACCCTGTACACAATCAACCGCAACTAATTTAAAGAACGCGGAAAGGGAACGGATTTAACTTCGCCTTGGTTCCTTGGGTCTAATAAACGTTATAATGAAGTATTCCCGTTGCTGTGCCACCTAGGCCTGCGACCGCTAAAGGGCATGCGCTCCTGGCAAGGAAGGTTTGCTGCCTGGCACGAGCGCGTTATGAAGCTGGAAGCCTCTTACGTCATCAGTACTAACGTTCTGGGTCCGCGCACCAGAAGACTTTGCCGGTTGGTGTTGGACCGCACTTTCACGTGCCACACCCCTTCCCTGCCAGCTTGAGGGAAAACCTGGAGCGCAGACACCACCAAAAGAGCTTTTCCGACGGATACTTCTTTTAAATGCTGCTAGGACAGCCGGTATACGCCTTGCTCCACATGCTTAGACCCTGCAGCCCGCCCCTGCTTCACTTCTCAGCCCATTGCGGTCCCTATTTGTACTTCCGCCTTCGGCACGCAGGAACTAACTTGTCCTGACACATGACCTCCTTAGGGTGTTCACGGTCTTTTTAGCGGAAGAGTCGTTTTGTTCTGGTTGTCGACTAATAAACCTTCTTGTGCTCGCATACCATAAATCGGCGTCACTTGACGAGTATCGGTAATATTTTTGGGGGACTATTGAACCCCACAAAGCCTGCATGTCCTGCTTGAGGAGAATTCATCAGGTGAGTTACTATCTTCCCTGCACAGGTTTCCAATCGCGTTTGCTGAGGTTAGACTTTTGTTGATGTCTGAGGATGGACTGATGACACCTAACAGTTGACTTTGCTGCAAGATTCTGCCCAGCACACCTTGGTGAAGTAACTCGGGACCAGGAGTTGTACATTCTTTGCATACTAGTTGTACTTGTATAGCGTTTATTAACCCTGACGAGACATCTAATCGCTTTTTGGCGAGTAGATCGCTACTCCGCAACCCAGAAGGATTAGTGAGTGGTGGATTACTATAGGGAAATAAAAGTAAAGTATAGGGAGATACGAGTTAATTTGAACGGAAGACATGTGAGTCTGTTAGTTGGATTGAATAGAGCAATGGAGAGATAGAAGAAGGAAGAAAACCAGAAGTGTTAATTGGGCTATCATAGTAGTAAGTTGAGGGCTGGGATGAGTAAAGGAGAGATGGAGGAGGGAGAATTTAGTAGGGTTGTTTGGAAGATCATAGAGGTAAACTGATGTTTGGGGTGCACCAGGAGGCAGAGGAGGGAGGAGTCTTGGACGGATTGTTTTGGAGATCATAGTAGAAAGGGTTTGGGATGAGAGAGAGTGAAAATGGAGGATAAATTTGATAGAGGTGATGGTAGGACAGAGTAAAGCTTTTGAGAGTTCTTTTTTTTTTTTTTTTTTTTCTTGTACAATATACCTACACTTCTCTATCTATCATTACATAGTAATAGAATGTATGTCTAAGGAATATAATATATTGAGATTTGTGTGTTTTTGTGGAGTAGTGAGAGGAGATATAGATGTAGTGGTTTTCTGTGAAAGATTTGTATATGCAATACTGGTGAGTGGTATTTGAATAGTATAGGGGCGGTGATGTGTTTTAACGATGAGTGTGGTGTGCAAGTGTGGATGGACAAGAGTTATGAGGGTTTGTGTTAGATTTGATCATTGGAACAGGTAATGTGTGAGGTGGAGTGGCGTGTAAGGATTGTACGTTTGTGTGTAATTGGTAAACCGAGGCGGGTGGTGGTGGATGGTGTGATGGAAGGCTTAGTATAGGTTTTGTCATGATAAAAGTGGATCTGTTCGGATCAAGTAGAGGACGCAGCTGCTGTTTTGTTTGAACAAGGAATGTGTGTCTCGATACATTAAAGTCATGTATAATGTGGGGTTGGGTTGTGTGGATGTATTAATGGTGTAGGACAGTTGTTTTATGTGAGAATGCAGATGCCATAGTGTTGTAGTTGTGGTATAATTGCGCGTAGATGTGACTTGTGGTGTTTTGTAGTGGTTCAATAAATATTGAAATGTATATGAGATTTGTTTGTTGTGCATGAGCAGAATGCCTTTGTTGATCTTGTGTTTGGATTGTTGGCAGATGTGGAGCGCTTAAGGTGGTAGCTCGAGAGTGAAAATTGGGCAGCATCCTGGGCCCGACCCGAACAGGTAGTCCTCTCTGCCCTTGTCCTCTCTGCCCTTGTCTTCTCTGCCCTTGTCCTCGACGCCCGGGTGAAGACTCCCTGAGCCCTATGCTTAAAATTGGCCACCGGAGCTCTAACTAATCAAAACCCTAACCCTAGAGCCAATGGGAGATTTGGCCTTTAAACTAATCACAGCCCTAGCCTGACAGCCAATCTAAGCCCTAATCCCGAAGTCCAATAGGAAACCCTAATCCCGAAGTCCAATAGGAAACCCTAGCCCTATTAGCCAATCGGAACCGTAGCCCAAACAGCCTATGCAGCAACCCTTCTGACAACAGGAACCACATACAACAGCACTCAGCACTTGTAGACCACACAGCACCAAGCTTTAAGTTGACATCTACAAAATTGCACCACATCCATGCCATCTGAGCACACTCATGAGCCTGAAATACATCAGACCAGAAGTTGAATAGTAGTAAAGTAATTACATTACTTATGCTTTGGGACCTGCCCTGCTACTTACCCAAATGCGTGAAAGATCGTTACTTGTGAGGATAAATTCCCCCTATTCTCTGGCCTACACCTGACTTCCTGGTGCTGAAGAGGCTAAGCCTCTGGACACATTCTCTGCAAACAGTGGTCAAAATGCATTAACGTTTTGGAACTGTGCTGCTGCGTACAGTGGGGCAGCATGAGTATCGTGGCTGGGTGAAAGATGGAAAATGCATCATTGTTTATTATAAAACCTCTTCGTTAATGCACTGCAGAGGTCTGTGTCTATAACCAGAGCCACAAAATTGAATCCTGGTTGGTGCAGTGGAGAATAGAGACCCATATTCCGTGTTAAACACAGCCTTAATGCATACGCTACAAAAAATAAGAAGTCCAGTATTCAAGTGTTGTACGCGTTCTCCAACGATAGTGAGTTGCTTTATTCAGGGATGTGTTGATCCAACTTTAGCTTCCAACTTTAGCCATGAGTGTTTCGTCACATTCACGACTTCATTAGGGCTGGGTATCTGTATGCACAACTTCATTTAAGCACTCTTTGGGATAATGTCATCTTGGTCAGTCCAAATTCAGCTGTTGTCTCCAAATTATTCTCAAGTTACGATCTCATTTAATGTAAGCACAAGCTTTCAACATGGTGCCTAGACTTAAAGCCTTGGAACGTCTCCTGCTTGCAAAGAGCTAAATCGTAGAGCAATTTGAATACGGTATCCCACCATGATGTGACAGCGTACGGAAAGCAAACTACGGCCTATCCCTACTTTGGAGTCTAAGCTGGGAGCACCTATTAAGTGAACACTTGAAGACTGGACTTTTTTTTTTTTTTTTTTTTGTAGCGTTTGCATTAAGACTATGTTTAAGTTTGTTTGGAACTTAGGTTCCGTTAGTGGATGTTGAGTGGGCATCCTTCCTTACGATTGCACCGCTTTATATTTGTAGACCATTAATTTAGTGTGTATTTCTATGAGTGCGCCATGGAGCCTTAAATCACCCCTTGCTGTCTATATTTAGTGTTTTCTGTGACTGTCACGGACTGGGATCTCCTAGTAAAATACACAAGTCATTATTTTAAACTTGCATTACACACCATATAAGATATGTTGCTACCAAATGGACTTATTTTTAAAGATCGAAACAGCTTCCAAAATGTAGACTCTAGTAATGCTCAGACTGTATGTAGTGCAGTTTTTTATTTTAATTTTATAAATAACTGTCCTTTCAAAGCACATGTTTTATAGCTCAGCTGGCAACTCCCTTGCAATACCTCTCAGAAGAAATAAATCTGTCCTCAGGAAGCTTCAGTGGCTCCATCAATTAAAGCAAATTCCAGCTTCCAAGCACCCTTTACATTTGCAGATTGACCAGAGTTGCTCCACTGCTCCAAAGGAAAAATACAATAATAACGTTTTGTTATTATAATTTTATTTTTCCTATGGAAGTCAGTGGCTTGCGGGGCTGGGCAGTGCAGGGGGAGGAGTGGTTTGCACTCCTGAAGTGCGCATGACTGTTTGGCCAACCCTACTGCGTACTTTGCATCCCTACCAGGCTGCATTACACAGCCTGGTGAGGAACATGCAAAGCCACCCTGTACCCGTTTGAGCGTTGAACCACGGTGCTCAGACCAATCACAACCCTGCATAGCAGCGTTGTGATTGGCTCAGGAGAGCCTGCTGCCAGGGTGCTTCTACTGCTGTTGCTGCTGCCGGACTGGGACCGGAAGAGGACGGAGGAGAGGCAGCTGTTCCTGTTTTTAGGCAAGTCCTTTTTATTTTTTTCTCCCAATTCCCCTGCCTCCCCACCCCCATCCAGTAGCAGCCGCTACTGTTAGTACTCACAAACATTTTCCCAGGGGCCAAAAAGTTTTGTCTGTGGTGTGGCCAAGGGCCGCACTGATGCCAGCAGTGTGGCGGTCAAGGCGAGGGTGTAACATGGGTGTTGGGGAAGCAAAGCATGCAAATATAGTGGCTGAATTGCACAATGTGAAACCAGAACCTGGGATCAATCCCGGCTTAGCTACTTGGTAAATTTGTATGATCCTTGCCAAAACATTTAGTTCACTTTCCCTCCATTTTTTTTTCATTATCACATATAAGAAAACTTAAAAATACCTGAATTCAGACTGGGCGCTGTACAAAAACTTCTCCTGTGTTTCATTAAACTATATTCGTGTATAATAAACAGCTAGCTGGCCCACCCAAACGGGTGCATATACAACTGACTTGCCTCTTAGTTCACTATTGGCATGGCTATCCAGGTGGGGCGAAGCATGAATATTTCTAAATTCATGTTTGAAAACTATCACTTAAAGAAAAAAGTCCTCAATGCACTTTAATTAAAAATACTCCTAAATCCACTGACGCCACATACTAAGGCGAAACGATTCTTTATGTTAATGAAATACACTTTTTGAACTTTAAAGAGACTATCTTTTTTACACGATTGCTGCAAGATCTCTTTAAAAAGGTAGGTTTTCCTAAGCGGTGCAGGAAACCCTAGTTACTTCCTTTCTTTACCTTCAATTACCCATGAAATAGATGTTGCCCTTTCATTTAACATTTTTCATGTTCGTGCTGATTCGAGTATACAGCAGCCCAGAGCAAAGTTCACCTGCGGTGCCCGGGACATATTTTGATCATCATTGGTCTAACTCAACATAACCAAACTTGTGACTTTAAAAATGAAAAAATTTAACTAATTTGTTAAAACACAATAAAACATTTGCAAAAAAATCCTCCTGGTGCTGTTGTCCTTTTTCTGTTTATGAAAATCAGAGGAGCAGTCGCAAATCCAACAGGGCACAAAATCCAACATGATTATTCCACACGTGGCAACTGGTGTGTAACCTGAGTCAGTAGCGCCCAGATGGTAAATGCGCTTTGTGAGTTTAATAATCGTGTGCTTGGTTTATGGAACTGAGCTCTTTCTATGGCAGTTAATCCGTGTCCCTAGATGATTCAGGCTTGGTTTGCTTCAGTGACCTGAGAATGTCCGTAGGATGTGGTCCCATCTGCAGACATTGCCTTTATTTAGGACTACTCTGCTTATCCTGCTTAGCTTTAAACTGCATGTTCACCGGTAATGCATTTTGTCCCGCTTTACTTCACTGCTCCAAAGTTAAAATGAGAGAACTGCTTGCCACTACAAAGCACCCAAATAAAGATACTGAAGTAAATTTGCCCTTGCTTTAATAAGAGGTAATCCACGGTTTGCCCAGATAGCGGAATTTACACTTTGTCCTTCCTCGAGAAAATCGTTCTGGAGTAGTTGTGTCTCAATTCATAAACCATCAACGGCCCTGCTCGTTAAATGCTGCAGAGCGTTTAGGTTTGTTTTTTTTGGATTGTCTTTCCTGCTAAATCTACATTTGTTACCTCTCAAAGTCATTGGGGGTAGTTCAACAGGAGGCGTGACCTGCAGTCGGATGCAAGAGCTCAATGAAGCTAAACTCTCACATTGCACAATTATAAGCAGTATTGCTGTGTTGGGGTCACACTTAAACTAGATCCCAACATGCCCTGCTAAAACCGAATCCCAGGTAGCCTTCTAAAGTGCCACACTACCTCAGGATCCGTGGCAGCACTACACTACCTTACTGCAGCTAGATTCCTGCCGGTGCTGAACTGGCCAGAATCCAGCTGTAGCAGGGCATTTTAGAGAACTCCCTGGAATCCTCTTGTAGGGAGGTATTGTGGAGTGCTGTCTGTGTTCCAGTTGAAGCAGGCCCTTGTACTCAAAAGGACACTGCTATGGTTGCATCCCAGTCAGTACCGCAAGATTTCCTGCTGCAGCTGGCTCTCTGACAGGACTATCAAACACCTTGAAACTTGCCCCGCTGCTATTTTAATGCATCTGGTTTGGAACTGCTTTGAGGTGGTCGTGGTGGTGTAAACTGGTTACCCGGATAATTACTGTTCAGAGTAGCACAATTCTGTTCCATTGTATGTGAAGTTTACAGTCCTAGGCCTGAATTACTGCGCTAACTGTAGTGCTTGCTAAATGCTGGATTGTATTAAAGTGGATGTGCTGTGCTTACCCAGTATGCAGGCTGCCTTGCTCGCGCCCTGCAGTGCCGCGGAGGGCGACCATAGCGAACCAGCCTACCAAAACACAAGGCTAGAAGACCTTTTGAATTTAGGGGGCAGTTGGCTGCTCAAGGTGAAGATGTAGTCTAGGCTATCCCAGACTAAAGAACTTTTGTGGCTATGGCATTGAGCTTCCAATGCACTGAAGCAGTCCCATTGTCCTAGGACACTGTTATTCACTGGTGCTCTTAAGTGACTTAAACATATTTACCTAATGTATACAATTATGGTGCATTAGATGCATCAACATTGTTATTGTGACTTTGTAGTAGGCTACTGTGCAATGACGAAGAGTTGCCCTATTAAATAAATAGTTTATCATGTTAGTCCTTAATGCTCGGAGAGTATTAAGCAGAAGCCATTCTACCCTGGCGTAAACTTTGATTTACCAGCAGTAAGCGCACACACTCCA
The DNA here is from genome assembly GCF_964204655.1 of Triturus cristatus. Taxonomy (NCBI): domain Eukaryota; kingdom Metazoa; phylum Chordata; class Amphibia; order Caudata; family Salamandridae; genus Triturus; species Triturus cristatus. The sequence goes on from NC_140592.1 coordinate 1,143,001,992, forward strand.
GCGTCAAATAGAGCAGAAAGAGAAATGCTCTCCTTCGTTGATTCCTGCCTGTGGAATCGTGTTGGAAAAACAACTTAAGACTTGGGAGTGAATAGGCACTTCAGGAAGAAATTTAAAATGCCCTTTTAACGAAGCTGTCGTTTGTTGTGTTTTTTATCTTTCAGTTTGCAGTGCTATACAGTGCACAAACATCTTCAGCTGTGTTTAATAATGTGTACCTTTCACTCCGCAGACCTCTATTCTTCTTGTCCTGCAAACATGCTTGTGATCTTTATTATTGGTAAGAAAGCGTAACACTGTATTTTCTGTCCTAGGTGACTTTGGAAAAGGTTCTGGGCATTACTGTTTCTGGAGGAAGAGGACTAGCCAGTGACCCAAAGAGTGGCCTTGTTGCATATCCCGCAGGGTGAGTTACCGTCCAGTACATGCTACTGTACTACATAATGAAGCAGATAGTTTTGGAAAGCCTGCTTTATTCACTGCTATGTATGGGAGATGATGATCTGACGGCAAGTGTACGCTTCTCAGTTCCACAATTTTGCCATACTGGACTCGGGGCAAACAGCTTTCCAGCAGTGTAGCCAAATCAGATGTATGATGGTAATGGCGTAAACTCCTCTGAGGGACTTATTTATTTAGTACAAACAGAACTTATTTGCTCGATGACTTAGAAATGTATGATGTCCATTGAGCTGAAGTGTTCTTTCGCCCCTTCAAAATCCATGGTGTAGATCACACAAGTGGAGTACTGTGATTCGCGCGTTCTGTTCACTCACAACAGTGATTCTACTATGTAGGCACACAGAAGAGGTTACTTGAGCACTTCTCATAGTGTACATCATGCTTGCCAAACAACAGATATGGAAAGAGTAATTGAAAAACGTAACCGCAATATCTTAAGAAATTCTAGGGATAATAGTGGGTCAGAAAATGTTTACATATTAATTGGTCATTTAGGCTCTAACTGTCAAGTAGCATTGAAGCAATGTTGGCGTTTGTGTCTTTATTCCTTTACCTGAAAGATGTATTGCAGCTAAGGAGAAGTTTGGTGCTTTTTGTGGAATGATGGTTGTTGCAGCATAATTAAAGGATTTCCTTTTAGGTCCCGCCTGACCCAGCGCATGCGCTGGTCTGGCGAGACTTTTTGAGAGGGCTCCAAAAAGTGCTACCAGGCCAGCCTAGAACTACAGCGCATGTGCGCGCGCCGCGCTTTACCGCGATTACTTTCGCGGCCGCACGGCCGCTTGCCATAGCCAATAGGTCTCGCTTTTGGGACCTTATAAGTATTTAGTTATGCAACTGTTGCATGGCTAAACACTTATAAGGTCCCAAAGGCGAGACCTATTGGCTATGCCAATGCTTGTTTAATATGGAAACATTTTTGAATACATGGAGTTGTGACTTAAAATACTTATTGCTTCTTTGTTTGCAAATGTTAATGCTCACTAGTCTTGCACTTAATGTATCTGGTTTTCTGACCTGGCACTTCCTGATCTGAGTGGAGGTGGTTCCTTTTCCTGACCTAAGTTTACAGGCATTGTTACTCCTTTAACTTTCCCTTAAAGGATAGGCCAGCTGCGCCTCCACCAATAAGGCAGAGGAGCATCGCCCTAATGCTTACTGAGCAGTGTAAAAGGAAAAATAAACTGATAGTATAACATTATAATTACATTTTTAGTACAGAGCCAGGTTAGGGCGGGGTGGTGTTTGGCTGTCCTCGGAGGGAGGAGTGGTTGGTACACCATAAGTGTGCATGACTGTTTGGCCAGCTGTCTTGGGCTGGCCAAACCGACACCAGCACGTAGCATTTCTACATGTGGCTGTGTTGCACAGCTGGGTGGAGAACCGAGCAAACCCTAGGAGATGATGGACGGAGAGCTGACACTTTTCAGACACTCTAACCCCCCTCCCCCTCCAGTGACAGATCTAGGTTGAATCAGTCCTAGTTCTTTAGCTCACTTCGCCATCCCAGTTTAGACCCAGCAAAATGCAAATCCGTCTTGACCCTATTCCTCATGGGAACAGTCCAGTCCGAACTGCCAAGCCAGGTCTTCCCTGGACCGGAAATAAGCATCCTGGGACCGTTTTTGGGGGACCACTCATCTGCCAGGCTAGCTTGAATCCAGTGGCAAAGTGAGCAAGGGACAGTCCCAGGCACGGTTTGAGCAGCAAACCAGGTCGCTCCGACCAATCACGATGCTGCTGTCATGCTTGAGACAGCAGCGTTGGTATTGGCTTAGGGGAGTGCCTGCTTGCTGCTGGGAGCCAGAACAGAAGGACGGAGTTGAGGAGGCAGCCAGCAGGTAAGTAGTCCCTGTTTTTTTCCCACTTCCCTAACCCCTGTCCCCCCGCACCATCACCACTGTTCATTAGCGGCTGCCACTGGGAAATGCGAGGGACTGAACTGGAATTTAGCGAGTGACGTTTCGGCTTCAGATCTGGAACTCTTTAATAAAGATTGTAGAGGCTAGAATATCTGAGTTTTAGTTCCATTTAATTAAAATAAAGGTAACATTTAGAGCTTTTTTAAATTGTTAATGGTAAATATATCTTTATTTAGGCACAGAAAAAAATAACTGCCTTAGCGGATGGTCATTTCTCGTTGAGCCTCCAGAACAAAAAATTGTACAGTTTCTTCTTTGAACATCTGATAAAAGTAGATTTAAATGACCTTTAACAGGTTTCCTCTAAAAATAACCTTGCGGCAGTGTGGTTTAATATAAATGGTAGCTTCTAGTAGGAAGAATTGTTTGTTTAAATCTCTGGTTTAATATCAGAAGAGAGCAACTATAAACAATTAAAGAGCCTAAATAATTAGTTTTATTCATAGTTTGTATCAGTATTTGGTCGTGGTGACAGGTTAGATACTATATATACACAAAGATCAACGGTACTAGTGACTATTTTAGATAAAGTACATGATGTTGGTCAGAACCTTTAGGCTTAATTTTTCTGCCTTATAGACAGATCCCACTTAAACGTCAGCCTCCCTACCTAATTACTCATAACTATGCTCACCATCTTAAATTACACAATCTCTCTATGGTGCATTATTCGTTGTTGCTTTCTCAGTGTGTAGGACAATGCATGTGTTGGTGTTGAGGAGGTTCCTGAAGAGCCAAGGATGGGTTGCCCTCCTGGAGTTTCCATATGACCTTTAAAAGACTTTGCCGATGTCTGATATATCCTCAACCCTTTGTACCACTACACCTTATACAAGATGAATATTATTGTAAATGTTCTGATCTAACTGGAAGCATCTTAACAGAAAGAGGCTTCTAGAAACCCTCTAGTATCAGCCCAAGAGTAAACCTCAAACCAAATTCTAGTTTTATTTTAAAAATGGTTCCATCTTGTGCGTCATTTTGTTCCACCAACCTATCTTACTCGAGGAGGTAGAGAAGACTGATTAGTGAAATGGTGTTTGTGCTTCCCTCAAGATCCGCTCATCAGGAACTGCAGAATTAATTCGTTTTCTTTACCCTGGAGACAAAGGAGTGATTTTTAAGGCAGGTTTTGTGTTGGGGCATATTCTTGCTTCGTAGTTTTTATCCATATTAAAGTATCCATGTTTTTTTAAAGAGCTCCGGACAGTCCTGTTACAGCAGACCACCTGTTTGCAGACCAGCCCTTATTTCAAGAGAAACGTCATAATACAGAAACTCCAAGCCTCCTGCTTTTTTAAGGTTTGGTGTATTGAATCTTACACTTAATGTGTAATGCTGTACTGTTCTGCATCTATCTTTCTAAATGGAAAGAGGTGCTTTTAAAGGCCCATGTGTGAAGACATAGTAGACCCATAACCGAACACCAGTATTAAAACACAACTGGGATACTCAGACTGAGACCCTTTTTTTATTACCAGAATTCTGCAGATGTATGCTTTCTTCTGCTGAGTGCAGCCTACATATGCAATTTTCATACAATACACACTATCTAACTCTTTGAGTTAGAGGGGACTGTGGCAATAAACTCATTCTTTTTTTTGTTGAATAGCCCTTTTCACTAGGATCTGGTGAATATATGCATATACTTTTTTGCTTGGTATAAATGTGTGTAAAAATGACAAAATAGTGCGGTTCTGCAGCCACGGAATGTGCTGTATAATTTTCCTTTATTTTGCCTACAAGCCAACCTTATCGCTCGACTTGCATTTCCTCCAACCTCTACCACCAGTGGCCTTGGTTACAGATTACTTAAAGCGTCTCCTTATGAGACAAGGACAATGTCATGTACAGTACTAGTCTGTGGCAGTGTTTCTTATCCGAAAGACTCTTCCAGAAATCCTCTTGTATCAACACAACAGTAAACCTCAAACCGAATTCTAGTTTTATTTTAAAATTGGTTCCAGAGAATTATATGTGAATCTTCTTTTTCATAAATTTTGTTTCACCAACCTATCTCATTCTAGTAGGTAGAAAAGACTGAGTTGATGAAATGGTGTTCTCGTGCTTCCCTGCAAGATCAACTTATTTGAAACTGGTGAATTGGTTAGTTTTCTTTATTAAGAAATCTGTCTTTCGGTAGTCATTGGTTACCGTATGTCAATATCATGCATGTCTGAAGAACTAAACATCGCTGAGCGTGCTGTAGAATTTTCTGTTCGTCACATGTGCCATATAATTCACATTTCGTTGCCACATAAAATGGTCAAACCTGTTGCATAATTTAGTTCTTCATTACAGTATAATTCCAGTGGTTGTAACACATGACAGAGCTGGCTCAATACTCCAGTACATAGTCTGAGGATCATAATTAGTTTTACAGTAATTTCATGTTTGGGATTATTAACCCTGTGTGTGTAACACTGGACTAGAACAGAACGCTTTGCAAAATTGAACTGCGAACTGGCATTTTCCATCACTCTGCTTGTTCTAGCCTGCTGGAAAAGCTGGGAATTCCCTGCATTGCTCCAGTGCAGGGTGAATTATTATTGGAGAAAACCCCCTACTCTTAGGGAATAGTGAAAGAATCGTATCTTTTCCTGACCTGCCCAGTCCATCTTGCCCGTAGGAAAGTGGTCTGCTCTGCATCTGCGTTTCAAGCCGTGATGTGGATGGAATAAGGTTATATTTTGGTGGCAGGTACTCTAACCAGAAGGTGCAGGTTGCTACACGACAAGGAGAGGCAGGGTTACGGGGAGCAAAGGGTAGGAATGGAAAGGAGGCAAAATAGCTCGGGGATTTGGGACCACAGTGACAGAAAACCTAGGTGGTTGTGAAAAAAGGAGGTGAGGGAAGCGTAGAGAAAAGAGTCGGCAGGAAGGAAATGCACGAGTTCTGCACCAGGTGACTGGTGTAAGCAGTACAGCGGATATGGGCAGAAGGGGCGCCATCTGGAAACCACAGGAGAGGGCGTGTGCCGGGAGGCATGTGGAAGGTTATTGATGGGAGCACAAATTATGAGAATATTCTTGATAGTATTGTGAATCTAAGAATACATCCAGCTTTACCTTCTTGAAAACCAACACTCGCAAAACCGATTACCTATCTGAAAACAGCAAGTGCATGATCAAGGTGCAATTCACTCTTGTGCGCCCTCCCTCTTTGTGTTTCTGTGCCCATCACTTGCTAACTCACTGTTTGAGTCTACCTTTCACTTACTCTCCCACTGCCTTTCTCTTGCTTTCTATCACCATCTTGCTCTGAAAGTCTGTGATACTAGTACAGCAGTTGGGTTAGTGACATTTTTTCAGTGTAAAAAAGTCAATCAAAAAATTGAAAGCGAAAACTGCAAATTGACTTTTTGCAAAGCGAATCAATTGAGCTGATTTGATACGTGTCAGTTGGGGAATTAAATTCTGTTAATTAAAGCTAGTTATGTGCTAGATTAGGTGTATTCCTGCTAAGTGAAATAATGGGTCGAATCTTTTTTACTTTCAAGTGAACCTTCAGAAGAACTCTATTCTTCACAGGATTGTCGACTCTTGCAATATCAAATCTACTTTGAGAAGCTATTCCCAATGAAGTAAACATAGGGCCCTTTAATCCGAAGGACACTTGAGCATAACTAGGGTATCTTTCTTAAAAGGAAAAGCAAGTGCTTTAAAAAAAGATGGTGAAAACAAAATGAGCCGACACACATAGTTCTTTTCACAAGCCTACTTGTGCCCTGAGAGCTGCTATCTGAAAGAGACATGTTAGTGATAGATTCCTTACCTTAGAATATCCCCAGGCATCAGACTGGATCCTGAAAGTTTTTGTCGCAGTACCCTTGCGCGTCAGTAGGTGGCGTTGTGCGGCTCCGCGTCAGTCGCTGGCGTTGTAGACGCCCAGATGACGTCATGGAGACTACTTGGGCGCCATCCATGCGCGCTGACTTCAGTTCTGTAAACAACTTTCCGTGCCAAGAACGCAGAGCCATGCAATAAACTGACCACTGGTGCCATGAAACTAGGGCCCTAAAAAGGGGGATGACCCTGACCCTAGAAATCAGTTCGCAGAATGGGGAGGGCGGTAAGGAATCTATCGCGAACTAATGTCTCTTACAGATATATCGTTACACAAGTAGTAACTTGTGCATCTGAAAGAGACACGTTGGTGATAGATTCCTTACCTTAGAATAGATACCCCAGCAATACCAACCCCGGTGGTGGATCTGCGAATAGATTACACCAGAAAGTCACGGAGAAACCGTCTCTCCGGACCCGACTGTCAAGGCAGTAATGCTTGGTAAACGTGTGCAGCGAGGCCCATCGTAGCTGTCTGACAGATGTCCTGCAAGGGGACACCGCGTCCCAAGGCAGTAGTGGCTGCCGTCGCACTGGTAGTATGGGCACGCAGCCCCACAGGAGGCTCCTACTTAGCCAACGAGTAACAGGCCTTGATGCAGAGAACGACCCACCGAGAGATAGTCTGCTTGTGCACAGCCCGACCTCTTTTGGCACCCACGTAGCCAACAAAAAGCTGGTCATCCACCCGGAACTGTCGTGTGCGCTGCAGGTAGAACGAGAGCTCACGTTTTGGGTCCAGACAGTGGAGCCTCTCTTCCTCTTTCGAAGGAGGCAGAAAGAAGGTGGGCAAAGTGATGGTCTGCCCTATGTGGAAGGGCGTGACAACCTTTGGCAAGAAAGGACGGGTCGTAAAACCACCTTGTCTGGATGAACAGAAAGAAAAGTAGGTTTAGAAGAAAGAGCCTGGAGCTCACTCACTCATCTGGCAGAGGTGATAGCTACCAGGAAAGCCGTCTTGAGAGTGAGAAGACGCAAAGGACAGGTATGAAGGGGCTCGAAGGGAGCACACATCAGATATGTCAAGACCAGGTTTAAGTCCCACTGAGGCATTATGAACGGCACGGGAGGAAACTTGTGCGTAATGACTTTTAGGAAATGGTTAACAACCGGGGACTTGAAGAGAAGGCTGAGCTGGAAGCCGGAGAAAGGCAGAGATGCCCGAAAGATTACCTTTGATAGTGCCCAGAGCAGAGCCTTGTTGGGCCAAAGAAAGAAGGAACAGAAGGACTTCGGAAAGAGGGACAGAAAGGGGATCCACAGCCCTAGCTGTGCACCATGCCACAAACTTGTTCCACCAGCAGGCGTATACCGTTTCAGTGGAGGGACGCCTGGCTGCCAGAATGATATCGCAGACTTCGGGAGGAAGATCAAAAGTTGTCAACTGTCGCCGCTCAATCTCCACGCATGGAGGTGGAGGCTGGACCGGTTCGGGTGGAGGACCGTTCCCTGCTGCTGTGACAGATGGTCCTCCCGAAGAGGCAGTCGAATCGGGGAATCGGTCGCCATGCTGAGTAGCTCTAGATACCAGTAACTTTGTGCCCAATCCGGAGCGGAATTACACCAAATTTGCCAAAAAGGTAGTGCTTGGTTCAGAAAGCGTTTATTTTTTTTTAAATGGTGGAAAATCCGTTCAGTAGTTTTTGATATATTAAAGGAAAAAAAATCTTTATATATCTGGGCGGGACTTAACTGCACGAGCTTGGTTCTAATTGGCTGCCAACACTTCAATCCAGGAAGTGTTGGCAGCCATCTTGGTACAATGCTTTTTAGGTCTCGCCTAGCAACGCAGCGCATGCCCTGTTCACTACACAAACACCACTGCACTGCCCTAAACCACCACCCCCTGCACGACCCTTACACTGCCCGAACACCACTGCACTGCCCTAAACCCAAAAACACCACCCCCTGTACGACCCCCTACACCGCCCGAACACCACTGCACTACCTTAAACCCTAAAACACCACCCCCTGCACTACCCCCTACAGTGCCCGAACACCACTGCACTGCCTTAAACCCTAAAACACCACCGCCCTGCACGACACCCTACAGTGCCCGAACACCCCTGCACTGCCCTAAACCACCAACCCCCTACACTGCCCGAACACCACTGCACTACCCTAAACCCTAAAACACTACCCCCAGCACGACCCCCTACACTACCCAAACACCACTGCACTGCCCTAAAACACTACCCCCAGCAGTACCCCTACAATACCCAAACACCACTGCACTACCCTAAACCCTAAAACACTACCCCAACAGTACCACCTACACTAGCCAAACACCACTGCGCTACCCTAAACCCTAGAAAAGTAACCACCACCCCATGCCCAATCCCCCTTACCTCTCACTCCTTGTGGTTCCTCTCCTCGTGGTTCCTACTTCATGTCGTCTGAGGGGCGGTGCACATCGTTGTGAGGAAACTGAACAGCCTCTGTTTTCTTATGACGTGGATCGTCTACATTTTTTTAGAACTCATGGTCATTTAGTTTAGTTTAGTTTTTAAACTTATAATGCGCAACAGCTACCCAAAAAGGGTTTCCCGGCCCCAACAAAATTTGTTATAAATACATGCATGGTAAATGACCATGCCTTCTAAAAAAAAATGTGTAGTAATGACTTCGAGATGTATAACGCATGCGTGGTAATGCATGCGTTGTAATGGTATCGCGAAGTAAAAAAGTCATTTAACGGCTGTTTACCGTTCAAAGCTGGCCCCTGTTCTTCAGTGAGTCGTTTATTTGATAAATTAGGAGGAAGGAATGTGTTTTTGGGGTTTTTTTTTTTACCGAAAAGTGCATTCCCGGCTTTTGTATTGTGAAAGTGTCCGCGTGGCCTGGTTCCACTTCCCTGGAGAGAGTGGAAGAGTCTGTTTGGATCTAAAGGGGTTCTGCTGTTGGGTGGGGCCAGCACTACACGTCATCAGAAAACACAGCTAATCGAAAGCGTTGTCCCCGAAGTGTGGAGCAGTGCCATGAGAGGTAGAGTGTGCGTTCCACCGCAGTATGACCGTACCGCGTGACCCATGTGCCGCCTCCAGTGTACGGAAGGCAGAAGCGGCATCCATCGCAGGTCCTCTTGAAGACAGTTGTAGCACTAATTCTACATTTTGGAACTAGGGGATTTTAACCTTGTTGTTCCTGCCAGATACAAAGAGAATTTCCTATGTTATTCAGTGCCCTTGTTACCTTTTTTGTGGGTAGTGGTGCTTGTCACTTCGCTGCCCCGCCGGTGCACACGACTGGGCTCCCCACCTCGTGTGCAATCTGCAGGGCCTCTGCCCACGGTTCACTGGTTTCGGTTTCTGGAGTGGCAACATACAGTTGCTCCCAAAGGACTAGCCTGAACACTTAGGTGAATATCCCATGCGCCAGCATTCTGCGGAAATTCTTTCCTAGCTCTCCCACGTCGACAACTATGTCATAATAGCACGGCTCCGCTCGCGACACCGTATGACATCATAGGAGCCATAAGAGGACCTCGTCAGAGTGCTGTTGTCAGTTCCACCCATTTTTTTCCGTGCCACCGAGGTAAACAGGTGGACCGACACATTTTCATATGTATGCATAGTATACTCTAAATATATATATATCAAGCATTTCTCACTATTAAAATATAAGCATGATTAAGACATATTAAAAACATTCATGCCAAACAGTAAAAGCATATTTTGATAGAAATAGGTGGACAACGGGGAGGCGGGTGGGACAGTGACGAATCCACAGGCAGATACTGTATCCACCAGAAAAAGGTTACCGAAGGTAAGTAACGTGCTCTTCTGATGGATACTTCTGCCTGTGGATTCCGCACCTTTTTGAATAGAATCCTCAAGCCGTACCTCACCCAGAGGAGGGTGTCCACCTGACTAGACCAAAAAATCTTGCTAAACAGATCTATCAAAATAGCCATCCCTCCTAACCTCCGAATCCAATCATAATCGAATAATTTTTAGTCGAAATTATATTGAAAATAATATTTAAAAAATACTTTTATTAATAAATTTAGACAAACACTTAATGGAAAACTTTTTGTTTATAATTAATTTAAAGATATTTCATACTTTACAAATTACGCCGAATTCGCGACCCCAGCACGACTTTTCAAAATGGCTACCGGAATGCGCGCAGCCATCGTGTAGGGTGCGCGACTTCTGTCTAATACTTTTTTTTTAAATGAATATAGTTTTCCTAACTAAAAATTGTGTGTATATATATATATATATATATATATATATATATATATGTGTATGTGTGTGTATATATATATGTGTGTATATATATATATTCACTGAAAAAACCATAGGTTTCACACACGTTATAGTTAGGAATTAGCATTTAAAAAACCTTGCAAATTCACTGAAAAAACCATAGGTTTCACACATGTTATAGTTAGCGGAAATTTTACTGATAAAAAACCAATGAAATTCCCCCGTTATAGTTAGTGCAGGCAACTATAACTCACGCGACCGCAATCTTCTGCTGATGCTAATACTGTATTTAGACACTTATTTGCCCATGTCTTCTTCCATACATTTTTAGCTATACATATATTACAAATATTTTTTTTTCATAAAGACACATATGTCATCAGCAGAAGATTGCGGTCGCGTGAGTTATAGTTGCCTGCACTAACTATAACGGGGGAATTTCATTGGTTTTTTATCAGTAAAATTTCCGCTAACTATAACATGTGTGAAACCTATGGTTTTTTCAGTGAATTTGCAAGGTTTTTTAAATGCTAATTCCTAACTATAACGTGTGTGAAACCTATGGTTTTTTCAGTGAATTTGTACGGTTTTTTAAATGCTAAGTTACTTTACGCCATTCGTGGCGTGCGCGCCCACTTAACGCAGTTCGTTCCGTGCGCGCACGGTGCGCTTCGCGCACCGCGCGCCCACTTTACGCAGTTAGTGCCGTGCACACACGGTGGGCACGCGGTGCGATGACAAAGCAAGAAAGCACGTCAACAAATCTGTTTCTGCTTTCCTCCGTGACTATGGTATGGGTGCCATTTACCACAACAACTTGCGTTATGACATGCAAGACATTTATAGAGGAGATGGTGTGCACTTCAATGATGAAGGGAACAGAGTCTTCCTCTTGAACCTTAGACTCTGCATCGGTACTTACTTGTAGGTACCACTAAAAAATCATTTCATAAACACAACGGCTCTTTTTAGAGCCCCCTAATATCTAAACACTTAAATCTGATTTTCATTTTTTTTTTTTTTTCCTACCGTACGCTTACCGTAAGCTTACCGTACGCGTACCCCGTGATTTTTTTAAAAATCAATAAATGTTTTCTTTGTACTTTTCTGTCCTTCTTTGACCCCCTTACAAATGTTAGGGGGTCTGTAACTCTCCTCATTGCCCCCTTTCCTTGTTTTCACTCTTTTTTTTCAGAGTGAAATACACAAAATGGCGGCCGCCGCTTCCTGGTTTCGGCCGATTCGAATGTTTACTAAGATCTAAGAGCCAATCAGAATCGCGCTCGCGCACGCCACCGTACGCTTACCGTAAGCGTACGGTAAGCGTACCGTAAGCGGGCTCAGATATATATATTGATTTAAAGGCTATTTTCTCAGAATCTACTGAACAGATTTACACCAAACCTACAAAAGGCACTTCCTTGACCTAGGGCCTACCTCTCTGCCAAATTTTGAGTAATTCTGTTCAGCCGTTCGGGCTGTAGCTTGTTCTAAAGGTCCTATGGAAAAATGCATGGGAAAAACGCGTTTTGGGACCCCCCTTTTATCTCAGCCCCCGCTTGACGGATCCCCCCGAGACTTTCAGGGTAGGAGCGGAGCGTAGCGCCCCACCTATTTTGAGAAATTCGCGAGGATTCGTCGACCGGCGCCAAAGTTATTCAAAATAGAATGTTGAGGTTTTCCTATGGAAACGTGGTCCTAACTATAACTACCTACTGGCGACCGCCAGTAGGTAATGTGTATATATATATATATATATGTATATATATATATATATATATGTATATATATATATATATATGTGTGTATATATATATATATATATATATATATATATGTATGTTTCACCAAAATGCCCTGAAGCATTGGAAGGTCACTCGACGGCGCTTCATACCATCCGGTTATGTTTGCCTTGAACAGCTCACGTTGACCTCCCCATTAAAATCTGCCATGTTGCCGACGCGTTTCAAGGCATGTCCGCCTCTTCTTCATGGGCTCACTTAAAACACCACACTGACATCTCACCTTCAATTCAACATTGCGATCATTTATTGGCACGCCCACTTGCGTGCCAATAAATGATCGCAATGTTGAATTGAAGGTGAGATGTCAGTGTGGTGTTTTAAGTGAGCCCATGAAGAAGAGGCGGACATGCCTTGAAACGCGTCGGCATCATGGCAGATTTTAATGGGGAGGTCAACGTGAGCTGTTCAAGGCAAACATAACCGGATGGTATGAAGCGCCGTCGAGTGACCTTCCAATGCTTCAGGGCATTTTGGTGAAACATATATATTTCTACTGGCGGTCGCCAGTAGATAGTTAGTTGGGATCGTGTTTCCATAGGAAATCCGCAACATTCTATTTGGAATAACTTTGGCGCCGATTGACGAATCCTTGCGAAATTTTCAAAATGGGTGGGGCGCTCCGCTCCTTCCCTGAAAGTCTCGGGGGGATTCGTCAAGCGGGGGCTGAGAAAAAGGGGGGGTCCCAAAACTCGTTTTCTCCATGCATTTTTCCATAGGACCTTTAGTCCAAGCTACAGCCCGAACGGCTGAACAGAAATTTGGCAGAGAGGTAGTCCTCAGGTCAGGGATGTGCCTTTTGCAGGTCTGGTGTAAATCTGTTCAGTATTTCCTGAGAAAATAGCATTTAAAAGCATATATATATCTATAAGCGCGCACCGTCCGCGTATGGTAAAACTTACCGTACGCACACGCTGCCGTGCGCGAGCGCGATTCTGATTGGTTGTTAGATCTTAGTAAACATTCGAATCGGTCGAAACCAGGAAGTGTCGGCCGCCATTTTGTCTCTCGCAGTCTGAGGGGGTGAAAAACAAAGGTGGAGAACGTGAAAAGGGTGCAGGGTGGACAGTTCCTGACCCCCTAGCCTTTGTCAGGGGGTCCCAGAAGGACCCCCAAGGGCCAAAATTTCCTTTAATTTTTTTGCAAAAAATCGCGGAGTACGCGTAGCGTGCGCGTACGGTAGAAACGGAAAAATTCCGCGAACTGCGTAACGTGGGCGCGCGGTACGCGTACGGTGAAAAACCTTAAAAAAATAAATACATAACTTAGCATTTAAAAAACCGTACAAATTCACTGAAAAAACCATAGGTTTCACACATGTTATAGTTAGCTGGACATTTCACTCGTGAAAAACCATTGAAATTCCCCCGTTATAGTTAGTGCAGGCAACTATAACTCACGCGACCGTAATCCTCTGCTGATGACGTCAGATATTACATCACTGATGACATATGTGTCTTTCTGAAAAAAAAAATATTTGTGTATATATATATATACTGAAAAAAACATAGGTTTCAGGGATGTTATAGTTGGAAATTAGCATTTAAAAAACCTTTGAAATTCACTGAAAAAACCATAGGTTTCAGGCACGTTATAGTTAGAAATTAGCATTTAAAAAACCTTTGAAATTCACTGAAAAAACCATAGGTTTCAGGCACGTTATAGTTAGAAATTAGCATTTAAAAAACCTTTGAAATTCACTGAAAAAAACATAGGTTTCAGGCACGTTATAGTTGGAAATTAGCATTTAAAAAACCTTTGAAATTCACTGAAAAAAACATAGGTTTCAGGGATGTTATAGTTAGTTGGACATTTCACTCATGGAAAACCATAGAAATTCCCATGTTGTAGTTAGCTCAACTAACTATAACTCGCGCCCCCGCAATGCACTGCTGAGGACGTCACATATTACATCATTTATGACATGGTCAGTGACATCACTGATGACATCACTGATGACATCTCAAATGACATCACTGATGACATCATCCAGTGAATGTGTGGTTCTAACAAATGTAAATATGTTTTATTTATATATATATATATATATATATATATATATATATATATATATATATATATATATATATATATATATATATATATATATATATATATTACCTACTGGCGGTCGCCAGTAGGTAGTTATAGTTAGGACCACGTTTCCATAGGAAATCCGCAACATTCTATTTTGAATAACTTTTGCGCCGGTCGACGAATCCTTGCGAATTTTTCAAAATAGGTGGGGCGCTACGCTCCGCTCCTACCCTGAAAGTCTCGGGGGGATTCGTCAAGCGGGGGCTGAGATAAAAGGGGGGGGTCCCAAAACGCATTTTTCCCATGCATTTTTCCATAGGACCTTTAGACACAGCTACAGCCCGAACGGCTGAACAGAATTACTTGAAATTTGGCAGAGAGGTAGTCCTCAGGTCAAGGAAGTGCATTTTGTAGGTTTGGTGTAAATCTGTTCAGTAGATTCTGAGAAAATAGCCTTTAAATCAATATATATATCTGAGCCAGCTTACGGTGCGCTTACGGTGCGCTTACCGTACGCGTACGGTGGCGTGCGCGAGCGCGATTCTGATTGGCCCTTAGATCTTAGTAAACATTCGAATCGGTTGAAACCAGGAAGCGGCGGCCGCCATTTTCTCTCTCGCACTCTGAGGGGGGAGCAGATAAACAAATGCCAAAAACATATAAAGGGGCTGTTTAGACAGCGCCCATGCACATAACCATGTTAGTTGAGTCTTCAAAGATCCCCCAAGGCAAAAAACGTTAATTTTATATTTTTCGAAAATTTCGCCGATTACGCTTACGGTAAAAAATTTAAAGAAAAAAAAAATCCACACTCTCTCTCCACCCCGTGTGCAAATGGTGGCCGAAGTCCACCATTTGTGCATGGCATATAAGATATCAGCATTTCCCCAAAAAATTTCAACAGATTACCTATCACAAGGAAGCGCATAATATGTCCTCCATGTGCGCACGGTGCGCGAAGCGCATCGTGCGTACATGGCCCATGTAGCGTAACGTGGGCACGCGGTGCGCGTAGCGCACCGCGTGCCCACCGTGCGTGCACGGCACTAACTGCGTAAAGTGGGCGCGCGGTGCGCAAAGCGCACCGCGTGCTCACTGTGCGCGCACGGTGCGCGAAGCGCACCGTGCGCGCACGGAACGAACTGCGTTAAGTGGGCGCGCACGCCATGAATGGCGTAAAGTAACTTAGCATTTAAAAAACCGTACAAATTCACTGAAAAAACCATAGGTTTCACACACGTTATAGTTAGGAATTAGCATTTAAAAAACCTTGCAAATTCACTTAAAAAACCATAGGTTTCACACATGTTATAGTTAGCGGAAATTTTACTGATAAAAAACCAATGAAATTCCCCCGTTATAGTTAGTGCAGGAAACTATAACTCACGCGACCGCAATCTTCTGCTGATGACATATGTGTCTTTATGAAAAAAATATATTTGTAATATATGTATAGCTAAAAATTTATGGAAGAAGACCTGGGCAAATAAGTGTCTAAATACAGTATTCGCATCAGCAGAGGATTACGGTATATATATCAAGGTGTATTGAAGAATGAATGGGTGTATAAGAGTCAGGATGGATGATTAAGTAGGTGTGTGACTGACTGTATAAGAGAGTGAATAATTGTGTCTTGCTTAATGCATGTGTTAGCGACTGATACAGACATTCACACAGTTTAGGTTGTCAGTTGGTGTGTAAGCAGTTCCATGGGTTGGTTTGCAACTAAATGAGGATCTATATGAGCTATTGATTGCTTGTCTGAGTACCTGTATGGGTGCCTGAGTGTCTGTGTGGGTGGGTGGGGGGTATGACTATGCATAGATGTGAGTGGATAATTCACTGGGTATATGTGTTCAAGTCTGTATCTGTGAAGGTCTGTATGGCTGGGTGAGTGTGTGTGAGTGTCTTGACGAGTGAATGGATGCCTCAGTGGTACATGTGAGTAACTCCATATGTGAAAGGCAGTATATATGAGTGTTGGACTGTATAAATGACTATATGCGAGAGTGAGTGATTGTGAGAGTGCCTGTATGGATCAGTGTTATGCGAGAGTGAGTGATTGTGAGAGTGCCTGTATGTATCAGTGTGTGCTTGTATTAGGTATTGTATTAGAGTGTAAGTATGTGTTAGTATATGTTTAAATAAGTGATGTGGTATGTAACTGTACAGGTGAGTAAATGAAAGTGTGATTGATTATTTCCATTACTGACTAGGTGTGTGAATAACTCTATGAATGAGAGGAGGTGTGTGAGTGTCTGTATAGATATGTGACTGGATATGATAATGCTGTATTGATGGCTGACTATATGTATGAGTGAGTGTATGGGTGAATGAATGGACGTGTGTGTAGACCTACAAATTAATGAGTGGATATGTACTAACTGGTATTGGAGTGTTCATGGTTTCGAAAATTTTAGTCTGTATTTTAGAGTGGGTTTATGAAGTGTTATATTAGGGTCTGATGAGGTGCATCAGATTTTGACGTGGATGATGTCATCCGTGATGTCATCAGTGATGTCATTTGAGATGTCATCAGTGATGTCATCAGTTATGTCACTGACCATGTCATGAATGAAGTAATATGTGATGTCATCAGCAGTGCATTGCGGGGGTGCGAGTTATAGTTAGCTCAACTAACTATAACAGGGGAATTTCTATGGTTTTCTATGACTGAAATGTCCAACTAACTATAACATTCCTAAAACCTATGGTTTTTTCAGTGAATTTCAAAGGTTTTTTAAATGCTAATTTCTAACTATAACGTGCCTGAAACCTATGGTTTTTTCAGTGAATTTCAAAGGTTTTTTAAATGCTAATTTCTAACTATATAACGTGCCTGAAACCTATGGTTTTTTCAGTGTGTGTGTGTGTGTGTGTGTGTGTGTGTGTGTGTGTGTGTGTGTGTGTGTGTGTGTGTGTATATATGTATATATTCACTTAAAAAACCATAGGTTTCAAACACACGTTATAGTTAGTTCAGATAACTATAACTCGCGCGACCGCCACTCTATCAAAAGGATGATGTCCTCAGTGATGTCATGAGTGATGCCACTGACCATGTCATGAGTGATGTAATATGTGACGTCATGAGCAGTGGATTGCGGGCGCGCGAGTTATAGTTATCTGAACTAACTATAACGTGGGAATTTCATTGGTTTTTTACGAGTGAAATGTCCACCTAACTAGAACATGTGTGAAACCTATGGTTTTTTCAGTGAATTTGTACGGTTTTTTATATGCTAAGTTATGTATTATATTTTTTATATATTTATTTTACAATAAACTACGTTTTTTTTTTTTTTGTTTTTTTTTATGGTCTTTCACCTTGCGCGCACCCCGCGATTTAAAAAAAAAAAAAAAAAAGTTTTTTTCTGCCTTCGGGGTCCTTCAGGGACCCCCTGACAAAGGCTAGGGGGTCAGGAACTCTCTACCCTGCCCCCTTTTCACGTTCGCCACCTTCCTTTTTCACTCTCGCACTCAAAACAAACAAAATGGCGGCCGACACTTCCTGATTTCGACCGATTCGAACGTTGACTAACATGTAACAACCAATCAGAATTACGCTCGCGCACGTTAGGGTGCGCGCACCGTGCGCGTCTATAAATATTTGTGTACTTTAACTGCAATTTTCTCAAACTACTGAACAGATTAACTCCATATATGCAAAAGGCACATCCCTGACCTGAGGACTACCTCTTTGCCAAATTTCAAGTAATTCTGTTCAGCCGTTCGGGCTGTACCTTCGACTAAAGTTCCTATGGGGAAAACGCGTTTTGGACACCTTTTTTCTCGTCCCCTGCTTGACGAATCCCCCGAGACTTTCAGGGTTGGAGCTGAGCGGAGCGCCCCATTAGTTTTGAAAATTTCGCGAGGATTCGTCAACCGGCTCCAAAGTTATTCAAAATAGAATTTTGAGATTTCCTATGAAAACACGGTCCTAACTATAACTATCTGTAGTTATAGTTAGGAGCGTGTTTTCATAGGAAATCTCAAAATTCTATTTTGAATAACTTTGGCGCCGTGCGTGCACCCTAACGTGCGCGAGCGTGATTCTGATTGGTTGTTACATGTTAGTCAACGTTCGAATCGGTCGAAATCAGGAAGTGTCGGCCGCCATTTTGTTTGTTTTCAGTGCGAGAGTGGAAAAGGAAGGTGGCGAACGTGAAAAGGGGGCAGGGTAGAGTTCCTGACCCCCTAGCCTTGGTCAGGGGGTCCCTGAAGGACCCCGAAGGCAGAAAAACATTTTTTTTTTTTCAAATCGCGGAGGTGCACGCACGGTGAAAAACCATAAAAAATAAAAAAAAAATGTAATACGTAGTTTATAGATAAAAAAAAAAAATAGATAAATTATAATACATACATAACTTAGCATTTAAAAAACCGTACAAATTCACTGAAAAAACCATAGGTTTCACACACGTTATAGTTAGGAATTGGCATTTAAAAAACCTTGCAAATTCACTTAAACCATAGGTTTCACACATGTTATAGTTAGGTGGATATTTCACTCGTAAAAAACCAATGAAATTCCCCCGTTATAGTTAGTTGAGAACTAAAACTCGCGAGACCGCCACTCTATCACAAGAATGATGTCATCAGTGATGTCATGAGTGATGCCACTGACCATGTCATGAGTGATGTAATATGTGACGTCATGAGCAGAGGATTGCGGGCGTGCGAGTTATAGTTATCTCCACTAACTATAACGGGGGAATTTCATTGGTTTTTTACGAGTGAAATGTCCAGCTAACTATAACATGTGTGAAACCTATGGTTTTTTAAGTGTATATATATATTCACTGAAAAAACCATAGGTTTCACACAAGTTATAGTTAGCTGTACATTTCACTCGTAAAAAAACCAATGAAATTCCCCCGTTATAGTTAGTGCAGGCAACTATAACTCACGCGACCGCAATCCTCTGCTGATGCTAATACTGTATTTAGACACTTATTTGCCCATGTCTTCTTCCATTAAATTTTAGCTATACATATATTACAAATATTTTTTTTTTCATAAAGACACATATGTCATCAGCAGAGGATTGCGGTCGCGTGAGTTATAGTTGCCTGCACTAACTATAACGGGGGAATTTCATTGGTTTTTTACGAGTGAAATGTACAGCTAACTATAACTTGTGTGAAACCTATGGTTTTTTCAGTGAATTCGTACGTTTTTTTAAATGCTAAGTTACTTTACGCCATTCGTGGCGTGCGCGCCCAGTTCACGCAGTTCGTTCCGTGCGCGCACGGTGCGCTACGCGCACCGTGAGCACGCGGTGCGCTTCGCGCACCGCGCGCCCACTTTACGCAGTTAGTGCCGTGCACGCACGGTGGTCACGCGGTGCGCTGCGCGCACCGCGTGCCCACGTTATGCGGGATGGGCCATGTACGCACGATGCGCTTCGCGCACCGTGCGCACATGGGGGACATATTATGCGCATCGTTGTGAAATGTATTCTTTATTAATTTCACAGGTAATACATGCCATGCACAAATGGTGTCCTACGGGCACCATTTGCACACGGGGTGGGGAGAGGGTGGATAATTTTTTTTTTTTTTTTAATTTTTACCGTACGCGTACGGTAAGCGTAATCGGCGATTTTTCGAAAAAAAAATTAAAAAAAATTTTTTTGCCTTGGGGGGGGGGGGGTTGTTGGGGGACCCCTATATCAATGCTGGGTGGTTATGATCTCAATATACTGCCCCTTTAGACATTTTTTGTCTTTGTTTTTGCTGCCCCCCTCAGAGTGCGAGAGAGAAAATGGCGGCCGCCGCTTCCTGGTTTCGTCCGATTCGAATGTTTACTTAGATCTAACAGCCAATCAGAATCGCGCTCGCGCACGTCACCGTACGCGTACGGTAAGCGCACCGTAAGCGCACCGTAAGCTGGCTCAGATATATATATATTGATTTAAAGGCTATTTTCTCAGAATCTACTGAACAGATTTACACCAAACCTACAAAAGGTACTTCCTTGACCTGAGGACTACCTCTCTGCCAAATTTCAAGTAATTCTGTTCAGCCGTTCGGGCTGTAGCTCTGTCTAAAGGTCCTATGGAAAAATGCATGGGAAAAACGTGTTTTGGGACCCCCTTTTATCTCAGCCCCCGCTTGACGAATCCCCCCGAGACTTTCAGGGTAGGAGCGGAGCGCAGCGCCCCACCTATTTTGAAAAGTTCGCGAGGATTCGTCGACCGGCGCCAAAGTTATTCAAAATAGAATGTTGCGGATTTCCTATGGTAAGAGGGTCCTAACTATAACTACCTACTGGCGACCGCCAGTAGGTAATATATATTCGTCAAGGTTCATATGGATTTTTGTGGAGGATGCCCGCCGGCTGCAGTCACTGAAATGAAGGATGGATTTCTGTGGAGCTACCGCTGAAATAGGAGGCTCTGCTACTATCGCTATGGGAGGCCTGCTGGCTGAAGGACTTTCAGAACAGTGCATGCAGCCAGGGTTTGTGGTGGGTTTCCCCTGCACTTCGAGAGCAAGGAAAAGAAATAAATACGGGCAGCCACGAAACGAGTGGAACTTTTATCTTTCACCATGAGGAACAATGCCTTTGAGCTAAATGGAGGAAAAATAATTATGGCTGCCCCCCTGCACAATATGGAATTGATTCCTTTGAAGCATTAAGGAGGGCAAGTTATGACCTTTGAATTAAAATAACTTTAAATAAGAAGGATGCGATGCTGTATTTTCGTGAATCAGGAATGTTGCATGCTGGTCACTGAAGTTAAAAAACAAGCAACACTGGGACGGAAACTATGCAAATTCGGACACTGTTTCAAAAGAATGTACTTGACAATGATATCAATAAGAATATTGTGTAGAAATGAACTGCGCAGTCCCAAAGTGAAAACCAAAAAACGAAAAATAAGTTGTGACCAGCGCTTTTAGTTGTGTGCATACTAGCATCCCTCTTCACTGTTTACCAACGAGTGTATTTAAACTCTTAAGTCACCTGTTCCCCACAGCTGCATATGATTAAGACACCGTTGTGTTGAAGCGCGTTATGCTTTTACCCTTGAGCTGCCTGTTAAATAAAATCTACTTGACTTACCTCTCGATTTGGATGGGCTTGAATTTCATGCTGGAAGGAAGCGTGATTTTTCGTGTGGGGGAAAAAAAAAAATTTCTACTGTGCTCGTCCTTTGGTGTGCCACTGGGAGTTATTTCAGAATTCTAGGAGAAGACTTCCTCGTGTAAAATATATTTAGCTGTGTTGTGACCGCTGCAGGCACCGGCGTCGGAAGGAGGATGAGCGTCTGCTCACAGCAAGTTTGTTTGGATATCTATCTATCTATCTGGATTGAGGTACATTAGACTTACAACTTTCCATTTAAAAAAAACCTTTGCAATTCACTGGAAAAACCATAGGTTTCAGGCACGTTGTAGTTAGTTGGACAGTTCACTCGTACAAACCCATAGAAATTCCGACGTTATAGTTAGTTCAGCTAACTATAACTCGCGCCCCTGCAATGCACTACTGATAACGTCACATATTGCATCATTCATGACCTGGTCAGTGACATCACTGATGCCATCATCCACGTGAAAATCTGATGCACCTCCTCACACCTGAATATAACCTTTGATACACCCACTCTAAAATACTGACTACCATTTTCGAAAAAATAGACACATCAATACCAGTTACTAAATACACACTGACTGATTCCTAGGTCTACACACACATCCACTCATTCACCCATACAGTTACTCATACATAGTCACTCATCAATGCAACACTATCATATGTACTCGTACACCTATACAGACACTCGCACACAGCCACATATCCAGATTTACTCACACACTTAGTCAGTCATGCAAAGAATCAATCATACTTCCATTTATTCACCTATACAGTTGTACAGACACCACCTCACTTATTCATACAGATACTAACACATAATTACTCTTATAGAATCATTGATACAAATACACACTCACCCATGCAGCCACTCTCACAATTACTGACTCTCACATATAGTTATGTAAATACACCATCACTCACATATACTGCCTTTTACATATGTAGTTACTTGCACATTTACCACTGAGACATCCATTCACTCACCAACACACCCATACACACTCACCCACACTGCTGTTTTCACATGCACTCTTGAATCCATACACCCAGTGAATCACCCACTCACACATCTAGGCACAGATGTCACACACCTCCCACCCACATACACTCAGGCAGCCATACAAATACTCAGGCAAGCAATCAATAACCCATATAGACCCTCATTCAGCTACTCACCAACCCATGCAGCAGCTTACACAACAGACAGACTTTCACACAGTTTAGTCACTAAACCATGCATTCAGTAAGACGCATTTAATCACTCCCTTATACAGTCAGTGACATACCTACTAAATCCTCCATACAGACACTTATACACCCACTCATTCCTCAATACAGCTTGGCATATATATAAAACAAATTTAAACTTTACAGAAACAGTCACTGGATAATGTCATCAGTGATGTCATTTGAGATCTCATCAGTGATGTTACGGACCAATAACATGAATGATGTAATATGTGACGTCATCAGCAGTGCATTGCGGGGGCGCGAGTTATAGTAAGCTGAACTAACTATAACGCCGGAATTTCTATGGGTTTGTACGAGTGAAATGTCCAACTAACTAGAACGTTCCTGAAACCTATGGTTTTTTCAGTTTATATATATATATATTCACTGAAAAAACCATAGGTTTCACACATGTTATAGTTAGCGGAAATTTTACTGATAAAAAACCAGTGAAATTGCCCCGTTATAGTTAGTGCTGGCAACTATAACTCACGCGACCGCAATCCTCTGCTGATGCTAATACTGTATTTAGACACTTATTTGCCCATGTCTTCTTCCATACATTTTTAGCTATACATATATTACAAATATTTTTTTTTCATAAAGACACATATGTCATCAGCAGAAGATTGCGGTCGCGTGAGTTATAGTTGCCAGCACTAACTATAACGGGGCAATTTCACTGGTTTTTTATCAGTAAAATTTCCGCTAACTATAACATGTGTGAAACCTATGGTTTTTTCAGTGAATTTGCAAGGTTTTTTAAATGCTAATTCCTAACTATAACGTGTGTGAAACCTATGGTTTTTTCAGTGAATTTGTACGGTTTTTTAAATGCTAAGTTACTTTACGCCATTCGAGGCGTGCGCGCCCACTTAACGCAGTTCGTTCCGTGCACGGTTTTTATCAACTTTAATAAGCCCTGTACATTTGGTGGCCTTCGGCCACCAAAAGCACAGGGGGTGGGGTCAATGTGGATAGTGTTTTTTTTATTTCGATTTTATAATTTCATGTTGCCAAAATTACGTTTTTTTTACCTATTAATAAGCCCTGTACATTTGGTGGCCTACGGCCACCAAAAGCACAGGGGGTGGGGTAAGTGTGGATAGTGTTTTTTTTAGTTATTTTTTTTTACCGTACATTTACGGTAAGCGTACGGTAAGTGTACTCTGCGAAATTGGCGAAAAAAAAATAAAACCGTTTTTGCTCTTGGGGGATGTTTGGGGACTCCCTCAACATGACTATGTGGGAGGGAGTTGTCATAACAGCCCAGTAACATGTTTTTGGCCATCATGTTTGATAAACAACACTCAGTGCGAGAGACAAAATGGCGGACGCCGCTTCCTGGTTTCGGCCGATTCGAATGTTTACTAAGATCTAAGAGCCAATCAGAATCGCGCTCGCGCACGCCACCGTACACTTACGGTAAGCGTACGGTAAGCGTACCGTAAGCGGGCTCAGATATATATATTGATTTAAAGGCTATTTTCTCAGAATCTACTGAACAGATTTACACCAAACCTACAAAAGGCACTTCCTTGACCTAGGGACTACCTCTCTGCCAAATTTCTAGTAATTCTGTTCAGCCGTTCGGGCTGTAGCTCGTTCTAAATGTCCTATGGAAAAATGCATGGGAAAAACGCGTTTTGGGACCCCCCTTTTATCTCAGCCCCCGCTTGACGAATCCTCCCGAGACTTTCAGGGTAGGAGCGGAGTGTAGCGCCCCACCTATTTTGAGAAATTCGCGAGGATTCATCGACCGGCGCCAAAGTTATTCAAAATAGAATGTTGAGGTTTTCCTATGGAAAAGGGGTCCTAACTATAACTACCTACTGGCGACCGCCAGTAGGTAATATATATATATATATATATATATATATATTATATATATATATAGCGCACACACACATTGCAGGCTGTGTGTTCTGGTGCAGAACAAAGTGAAGATTCAACATGGCACACATCCTACTGTAGCCTCGACTTCAAAATCTTTTTTAGCTCAAGAGAGAGATCCCAGCCAACCACCGGGAAAACCAGGAGAAGCCAAAGAAAAAGCAAGACTGAACTTGAGAAGCCAGAAAATAACCTAGTGGTGAATATATCTACTGTTCAACTCCACTCTAAGCAAATTCAACTTTTAAACAAAGGATTAGGTTATGTACCAACATATCACACCACAGCGTTGGAGAATGAAATAGCCTTATTTAAATTCATGAGAATTTTACGACTACGATATTTCTTTTCTACATTGCCTAATAATGAAGCAGAAAGGAAAGAATTGGAATTCATAGAATTTAAAAAGAAATCTACATTTCAAGCACCTACATCCCATAAAATACTGGATGCTTTTCAAAATTTAGTTAAGAATGATTTCACAAAAGTCAATGTTAAAGCATCAAGGAGAACCAATTTCACTCGACATGACAAACATTTTGAAATCTTTAAAATCCGACTCCAGAATAGTGATCAAGAAAGCGGATAAAGGAGGTGCTATAGTAATCATGGACAGGACATTTTATATGTCTAGAGTAAACGAACATGTTTCAGATTCAGAAACTTATTTACTGTTGGATCAAGACCCTACTCAACAAATGGCAACTACTCTAAATACCATTCTAGCGAAAGATATTGAAATGGGTTGGATAACCCAGACAACCAAAAATTACTTGACAGTCACTAACCCCAAGAGACCAGGATTATATATGCTACCTAAAATTCATAAAAATCTACACAATCCACCTTTAAGACAGATAGTTACAGGGTGTGGGACGATATTTGAACTTATTGGACAATACATCGATCATTTTCTACAACCTTTTGTTCAGAACTGGTCATCTTATGTAAAAGATACTACGCATTTCTTACAGAAACTTCGGATGGTTACCCCTGATGAAGAGATTTTGCTATGCACAATGGATTTTAAAACATTGTATACATCCATCCCCCATGGAGGTGGTATGGAAGCAGTCGAATGGGCCTTACTAAAACAATCCACAATAGGAGCAGATAAGGTATTTGTTCTTGAAATGCTACATTTCTGCCTTCATCAGTTATTTTGAATGGGACAACAATTTCTACTTACAGTTAAAAGGTACTTCAATGGGTTTTGCTAGGGCCCCAGCATATGCAAATACCTATATGACCATGTTCGAGGACAAGTTTATTAGCATTGACAAAGAATGGACAGATAATCTGCTTTTATATTGTAGATATATCGACGACATTTTTCTCATCTGGGGGAATAGTAGGCGTTTTCTAGAAATGAAAATCGCACAATTGAATCAATATGATGAACACATACAACTCACGAGTACCATTGATAAGTGATCACTATCATATTTGGATGTTTTTTTAACAGCTGATGAAAATAATATACGTACGGAAGTTTATCACAAGTCCACTGACAAACAATGCATTACCATTCAATAGTTTTCATTCGCATAATCTGATATATAATCTTCCATAATCCCAGATGCTCAGAGCTAAAAGAATTTGTTCAGAAGAAATCTCACTTCAAAAAAATGTTAATATTCTCAAAGAGAGGTATTTGTCTAAAGGTTATTCTGAAAACATTTTAAATGAAGCCATTTCTAAGATGTCAACTAAATCACGTGACACGCTTTTAGAAGTTCAACCAAAGAAAACAGTGAACAGACAAGTTTTTGTGTCAACATTTTCTACTTGTTCAAGCCAATTAAAAAAGATAATCAACAAAAGATGGGAAATCATTGAACATGAAAGCGACTTCAAAGATTTATTTGGCAATAAACCTATTTTTGCATATAAAAGATCTAGAAATTTGAAAGAAATGCTAAAATATCAACCTATAGCACATACTCCAGAATTCAAAGGAATGAGACGATGTCAAAATTGTGCACATTGTAATGTTTTATGCGGAAACGCAATACAACATCCTCACACTGGAGAAACTATCAAAGTCAGATTAAATGCAGATTGTAATTCAAAGAATCTTATCTACAGTATCAAATGTCCATGTGGATCATTATATATAGGAAAGATGGAACGAAAAATTAAAACTCGCATCTCAGAACACAAAAGCACTATTCGCAACAAATACCAAAAGCAGTTTATCCGTACATTGGATGCAACATCGTCACACAATTGCTCAACTGAAATTTCAAGTAATTGAAATGATCGAGCCCACACCAGGTAGTGATCTTACCAAAATTCTACTTCAAAGAGATAGTCTGGATCAGAAGACTAGAAACACAGGATCCCAAAGGGATCAACGATAAAGTTGATTTTAGGTTGCTTTTTGTAATGTACTATACGTGAAGGTACCCAGGCGTCCTATTACTTGAAAGATGAGTGTTTAATACAAACAATTCAAGACTTTTAGGTTCCAATGACTCTTATTATGTTTATACAAGATGAAATATTGTAACAAGACTAAGGGTTTTTATTAACTGCTTAATTTTTTATTTTGTTTGTTTCACTTTCAGCGTTGAGTAAAAGTATCCTAATTCACCTTTTATTCACTCGCTTATTTTTTCATAACACTATTTAGTCAGTATTGCGGTTTGCTTTGGCAAAAGGAACGGTTGATCTATTTGTAACAGACAATTTCTAGGGTTCCGTTATTTAAGTACGTGGTTTATTGGGTAGCTCTTTGAATCATTGTAAGTTTCTTGTCTGGGAACTTCAAGGTTTTCTGTGTTAAAGACACTCTGTTAAAAATCTTTTTCATCATCAGAATAATCACGGGTTTATATGTAGATTACTAATATTGATACTTCATAGATGGATCCTATACCATTCCAACATGGCGGCTAAAAAAACTGAACAGTCCTTTTGCTTATTTGTTTCGCGCATGAGCTGAAGTCGGTAGGTTTGGCGTATGGTGGTTCAAATCTTTGAGAAACCGAACTAGGATTCAACTAGGTCTGGTTGATGAAGTATACCATCGAGAACATTCGCTGCAGTATTTCAAGGTAACTAGGAGCCAGTTTTTCGGACTTGTAATGTCGTATTTAGTTTAGAGGCGAGGATACTTATGGCGTTTTCTGTCCGTTTTAGGTGTTCATCAGAGGCATCAGTTACGAGTATTCAATTTATTGGTTTGCAGATAAACATTCTGGTGAGAACTTGTTTTAGGTAATGTGCATTATAACCGGTGCGTAACGCTGTAATTATCAACAATAGGTGTTGGGATACCTATTCATTATTTTTTTTTTTATTTTTTTTTTTATAATCCCGAACAATTAAATTGTTTAACTATGAAAAGTTCATATTTTGTTTGAAAGATTAACTGTTGAGTCGACCTACAATGTTTCACTTTATTCACCAAATAAGAATTGAAATCTTTATTGTTCCCCTGCACATGCTTAAAGTTTTATTTTGTTTACATTATTTACAGACTATAGCCCCTGAGGAAGGGCCGATGGGGCCCGAAATGCATTGGGCATGTTCGAAAGGATTTCATGGACACTAATGTATAAATGCAAAGAAATCATGCATCAAGACAAGCACTCTTGAATTCAATAAAATTCGCAAAAAAAATTATCAAACATTGTCTATTAGGTTATGTTTTGAAGACTTTGGTTCTTAAAACTGTTTATCATGTAATGTACTTCAGATTTTGGTGTTCTATAGCAACAGCCAGTTGGATATAGTGCGCAGAGGTCAAGTTGAAATACTTGATATATTTCTAATTTTGATAAAGGCGTGTTCAGGCAGCACGTCAGCCTCCGCAGCACGCCCACAAGGATTAAGTAATATAGAAGTGTTTATAAGAGTTAAAACTCGGAGTGCTCCTCTCCCAATCAATTTACACATCCTTGTGTGCCATGCCTACAACCCGCTACCCTGGCATAGGTAAGCCACCCCTATAGCTGGGTGCACTATACCAGTGGTGAGGGTATAGGTACATGAGCCCTGTACCCCTACAGTGTCTGTCAATTCTTACACATTGTAAGTGCAGTAATGCCATGAAGAGTATATGGTATGGGAGTTTGTCATTGCGAACTCCACAGCACCATAATGGCTTTAATGAAAACTGGGGAGTTTGGTATCAAACTTCTCAGCACATTAAACCCACACTGATGCCAGTGTGGGATTGAATGATAAATGCACTCCTAGGGCATCTTAGAAATGCCTCTTGAAAAACGACATAACTCTAGTGTCCTGGCTGAGTGGCTGCTCGCCAGCTGCCACCACCAGACATGTTTCTGGACCCTAGGTTGAGAGCCTGCCGCTCTCGGGGTCCTGAAACAAAGTACATCTGGGTTCAGGTGCCAAGCATCGTCCTCCAGGATGGGCAGGGTGAATGAGGGGGAAGCTTCAAAGGCTTGCCACCTTGGTGAGCTACCCTAGCTATTTACTGACCCTGACTTGTTCTGGCCCTCACTTGTTCTGACCCTCACTTTGGGTGGGAGAATCGGTGGGAAAACAGTGTTGGGAGGAGAGGTGTTCCTACCTTTGCTAATCCCTCCCCTCAGGTGGGGGAGGTGGGGTGAGGTGAAGCACCACTCTCAGTTCCTGTGATCTTGAAGATGGGGGTGGGACCCAGCCAACAAGAGCAAGGCTTATGCCCATCTCCCACAGGTGGGTGGCATAATGGGGGTATACCCACCCCAAGGAAGGGACCCACTGGTCCCGACCTGTACCTCCCTGCAGCGCCCCTAAATTTAGTATTTCGGGGCAATCCTGAACCTTGCCTCCCTAGTTGGGAAGAGAGAAGGACAGAAGAAGCCGTGCAGAAAGAAGAGGACACTAACTGACTTCGCCCCAGCCCTATCAGCCTGTCCTGACCTCACCTGTTGCAGTGAAATCCCGGTGTGTCCTACAGCCAGCAGCCCCCAAGAACCCGGAGGACCTGACCTGCCTTCCGAAACCAGACTTGGTCTCTCGTGAGCACTGGATTTGCTCACCCACAGACCCTGGGTCCGGCCAAATCCACGAGTCTGCACCTGACTCCCACGGCCTGAGTGGCCCAACACCACGAAGAGGTCTCCCCGACGATCCTGATCTGGTGATCCCTGACCTACCTCAAGTCTCCAACTGACGCCTGCAGCCCGTTTCTGAAGGATTCCCACGACCGGAGCCGGTTAAAAAAAACACCAGATGCCAAGACACCCTTGCACCAGACGTCCCACGGCCTTGGTTGGCCCAACAGACGGTGTCCCAGCATTCCAAGACATTCCAACTTATCTCTCCAACCGGTGGCCACCTCCAGAAGAGCTTCATCCCCACGCCTGCAGTGTTTGTTGCTATTGAAGAATCTCCATTGAAAACAGGGCACCTGAAACCAAAACTGCACCCGGCCACCCTTGAGCTGCTGTGGGTGCACCTTGTGTGCTAAACCGAATCCCCCTTTGCCCTGAGCCTAAATCCAGGATCTTTACTCCCACTACCTTGTGGTGTGCTTGTGAGCATCTACCAATCTGAATCTCCCCCCCCCCCCCCCCCCCCCCCCCCCCAGCCACCATTGGATAACATTGGGCCTCAGCACTCTGCACCCAGATGCCCTAGTGCCGCCGAGGGTGCTTTGAGAGTGAATCCTTGACCCTGGGGGGACCCTGGTTCTAACCCCAGAAAACCAACTCCCAAACCTAAGTACTTACCGTTAAGTCAATAACATTGTCTTCTCCCATAGGACTGCAGTGACTGTTTTCTTGTGAAAATTGTTCTATGTGTAGAGTTGGTTTGTATGAAACCTTAAACTGCACATGTACAAAAACTGACTTCCATTTTATCTAGGCAATGTCCCAGTGTGAAATCTAGGCATATCACTCAAGTAGAAAAAGTACTTTAAAAAGTAATCTGAAAAGTAACCTGAGAAGTTCTTCAAACTGTTTTATAAACAAATGACATATCTGTAACCAATTCAACTGCATTCAAACTATATTTAACTGCCTTGCAAAGTACTATTACACTTACCTGTACCAGGCCTGGGTTGGATCTAGAAATAAAATTCAACTAAATAATATTTTTATACAAGCCAATTGATCGGAGTTCAGTCTTTGTGTGTGATGTCATTTCTTTCCTGAGTATGTACAATAAATGCTTAACACTACCATCTGATAAAGCCTTGCTTCTCGCCCATACTACCACAAATGGAGAGGAAGGTATTATCTACTTTTACCAAAAAGAAAGGAGGGTGCCTGCCACAAGTAGATAAGGGAACAAGGCCCTAAATAGGGTCCGAGCAATTAATACCCACCGCCAATGGGCAAACCAAGACAAACGGGTAATGATACAGATAGATTTATAGATCTTTTGATAATTTTTTTATTTTTATCCTTTTTATTCATGCAAATACCGTGATTTTTTTGCGTGTGTTGGTTAGCATCAAGAACCAGACATGAATATCTATACATTACAAAATTCCTATACAAGAAATTGCTAACAGTCCCAAGCAAAGCTCCTTCAAAACAACACAATCATACTAGCACTCATTCAACAGGGATCCCAGGATGTAAAAGGGAAAAGGCGAATATGGACATTAGCCAGTGGGGTCATGTAATGGCATTCTCCCAGGGGCAATGTTCATTAAGGCCTTTGTTCACTGCGTTAAGGAGGTAGATCCAGAATACCTTTTTTTTACGTGTCTGTGTGGGATCTTTTCCGGGGTGGGTAACAATTCTCTCCAGGATAGACCACTTGAAATCCTGTTCAGTGTGGTTCTTTTCAAGCCAATGTGGGACCAGTGGGGCAGACAGTTTCTTCGTTCGAATGTTGGATTTGTGTTCCCCCGATTCTGGTCCTACATTCCCGTCCGGTCTCTCCAACATAAATCAAGCGACATGGACACAAAATCACATACACAATGTTGGAGGTACGGCAATTAGTCATTTTAGATAGTTTGATCTGGCGTTCTGGGGTATCAATGGTATCTCCTGTAATAGCATTGGGACAGGCCTGACAATTGCCGCACCGATGGTTGCCCATATAGACTTTATTGATCTTTTTGGCATACCTTATTGACAGATTGTAAATTAGAGCCCTACAGTGTATGATTTATTTATTTAAATTTTGACCTCTAACTATACTTGGGCAATTGAATTTGTACATTCATACATCTGTATACTTATTCTTTTTTATGTTATCTATTTAATTTTGTCCATATCTATAGGTGTGCCAGTCCCACCCTATGTGTCCTCCTTTGCCCTGATGAAGGTGCAGCCCCTGCTGGGGCTTGTACACCGAAACGCGCGTTGGCGCTCTTAAGCCTATCCTGGCTGCTTAAAT
The DNA here is from genome assembly GCF_964204655.1 of Triturus cristatus. NCBI lineage: Eukaryota > Metazoa > Chordata > Amphibia > Caudata > Salamandridae > Triturus > Triturus cristatus. The sequence continues at coordinate 1,143,033,818 of NC_140592.1, forward strand.
TGTGCTCATTTGTGCTTTCTAAACTGTTTTGAAACTTTATTCATTGAATTTGAACTGTGGAATTAGGTATATGTCTCCATTTTTGTGTATTTATGTAATGTGGTGAATGATGATGCTGTTGAATGAGTGCTAGTATGATTGTGTTGTTTTGAAGGAGCTTTGCTTGGGACTGTTAGCAATTTCTTGTATAGGAATTTTGTAATGTATAGATATCCATGTCTGGTTCTTGATGCTAACCAACACACGCAAAAAATCACGGTATTTGCATGAATAAAAAGGATAAAAATAAAAAAATTATCAAAAGATCTATAAATCTATCTGTATCATTACCTGTTTGTCTTGGTTTGCCTATTGGCGGTGGGTATTAATTGCTCGGACCCTATTTAGGGCCTTGTTCCCTTATCTACTTGTGGCAGGCACCCTCCTTTCTTTTTGGTACTCTGAGTTCCCCTGTTCTGCCTGCCCTTATCCGTTTTCAGGGGTCCCCCTTCTTAGTGATTATCTACTTTTACCTCTGCCTACCTTTGAGGTGCCACTGGACTCTGTGCGCAATATACCTTACTTGGGTATAGTATAAACAGAGCCAGCTTCCTACACACGTGCACTCAGGTGGGTAGATGTATGCTTTTCAAACTATCGACTTAGTGTGGGTACCTAGGGACGTTTCTCCAAGGAGATCTCATGGGCATGTATAATCCCGCCCTCAATATCTGAATTCAAAGGTATAAGACTGGTGCAGCCACCATGAACCCAGTTACAACAGAACCCAGTCCTGTCACAGTGATAGAACAAGACACATATCCAGCTGGTAACTGTGCACTCAGTGAATCCATAACCGTTCCAGCCAAACCTGTCCAAACCGACCTCCACATAGAAATACCATTCCAAGCGTCTTGCAGCTTATAGGTCCACAAATTTGTGTTACTGATGCATACAGTTGGACAACCACTGCCGACGTGTTTCGTCTCTCTTGTGAATTTTTCAAAGTTATCCAGTTTCCACAAGAATTACTGTTATCCGGGCGGGCGGACGGGCTGCCGGTCAGTGGGAGTGGCGTGCACAGCGAGGTGGAAATATTTTGCTCTTTTGTTAGTATTGGAGCCTGAAAAATAAGCTGCAGACCATAGTGCTTTTTCGAGGTTGATTTAAATCCCCTCACGGGATCTCTGCTCTGAAGGCTGGTTGGCGTTTTCCCTCCGTGTAAGGCTGGAAAGTATGCAGAACGAGGCCCGCGAGCACCGCTTGACCTGCTTGTCATCTGCACAACAGATGTGCGCGCGAGGCTGCCCCTGGCTCCGCGCGCCTCAGCCGTGACACACAAGGCAGTCATCTTCCTGCTGGCTGCTGAACTTGTCAGTCCGTCGCTGAAAGGAATGTTTAGAAAGGATTCATCAGTCAGGCGGACCATCCTCCAGCCTCCCACCCGGCTGCGAAGCAAGGAAGAGGTCAAGGTCGAGCCAGACAGATGACCACAGAAATAAGATCTAAATTTTAAAACGTCAGCTACCAAAATCAAATGTTTATATTAAACATAGCAAATTGTTATTAGCGAATTTCACACAGTAGTTATATTCCAGTATTGTCCATGGAAATCCTCGATGAAGGCCAGTCTCAATTACCCAGGGGGCTTCAAATGTGGGCTAAAAACTCCTCCGACGGTATTGATCTGGAGGGCCCTCTGACATGGGCAGGGATACACGTGGACCCTGTAACACCCAGGGCGCGAGAGGCGAAGAGGCATGGGTAACAGAGGTCTTCATATCCTGGGACCAGAGCACTAGTCGGGCATACACGTGAGTGGAAGACGTCCACCCACTGTTTTCATAGGGTGGACCAGTGGTCGAAGTGGGGGGGGGGGGGGTGAGGGGGGGGGAACGGTAAGGGAACTGTGGGCAGAGAATTGGAGCAGGAAAAACCCGTGGATTGGGTCAGTGGGCGCAGTCATAGGTGTGGCTGATAGGGCAAAATATCCCAATTTTTAGTATTTATTTCATATTTCACTAACCGGTTACAGCTTATTACGTTATTTAATTTAACCATATTATGTTATTTAATGTAACCAATGGATACACATGTTTATTCAAGGTTTAATATGAGTTTTTGACATTAAAATACATTCACAAAGTGGGATACTTTTCCAATCACAGAATGTCCCAAATATCCTTAAAAGGGAAATCGCAAGCCATTTGTCTCCCAGCCATGGAATTTCTGTCCTCAGCACTTCTCCTCCCTTTTTCCACAAGAGCAGTTCAAACATGAATGGCAAAATTTCCTATTTTGCGAATGTTTTCCACATAATTATGGCTTAGCCATATTTGCCACATATTACACAGTCAATCATACATGTGTAAATCACTGTATAGGAAATGTTACATAAAACAAAGGACTACAAGGTGTTGGAGTCACATGACAACCATACTAGTAGGCAACATAGTTTAATAGTGATTGGTCTGGAGAAACGCAGACTCAGAATTTAAAGCATAATACGATGGTTGGTGATTCTCTTTTAATAATCAGAATTGATTTCTACCCAATGAACCCTTTTTCTGCAACATTAGGATAATCAAAGACTGGGGGGAAAAAACCATAACGCTCTAATTTATACCTTGCAGTTTGTATGCAGCTCTTACATGACAGTTAAGAGCTCACTGTTCTATGTTAGGATTTTAACTTATTAACTGCAAGTAACAATAGGGTCTCTGACAAAAGTAGTAACCCACTGACCTATTTACATTGTGTGCACTTTGTGATCTGCATGGTACATGTTCTTAGCAGTAGGCACATTAACCCTCTGCGCTTCCTTTCCATGAGTCAAAACGTCCACTAGACAAAACACATCTCTGTACTAAGAACATTAATCACTGAAGTTATCATGACATTTTTATTGTTGCCGAAAATTGTTGGAGGCCAGGAAGGAGGAAGCAAGTGCTTTTAAAACCCTTTTATACTTGCAAACACGACGCCCCCACCTGAAGTCAGCGCCAGCCACGGTCCATGCAGGTAACAACGGTGGGGCAGTGTGGCATGGTAAGGGGGATTTCGAGGGAGAATTAACTATTTATTTAATTTTCCCTCTGCATCGTCCCTCGAAATCCCCCCCTTTCCCGGCCCCTCTGTCCCACCGCTGTTACCTGCACTGGTGCAGTCGCACTGCCCTAGAGCCACCCTGCTCAAGGGTCCTGTGACCGCAGTGACATAGTCACTGTCACTCTATGGTGTGCTGCTTCATAGGCCTGCCTGCAAGACTGGAGGCGAACTTCAGAATTAATTGTGGTGGACATGCCTTAAAGGTTAACCCACACTAGCCACAGCTAGTGTCTACCTGCTGGTGCTAAGACACCAGTGCTTTTAAGATCTTGCGGGGCCTTCTAAGGTCGAGTATAGGGAATTCCCCTCCTCAGGGGTAGTGGTCTGGTGGACTGGTCATGAAGGCTCAACCTGGTCCCCCAGTTCCAAATTCAGCAGCTCTGACCATAGTGCCACATCTTCTCCCCCACTGAACGCCATACTGCCCCACTGAGAGAAACTTGCACTGCACTGAACCGCTATAAACCCCTGGATGTGACTCATTTCAAATTACGCACTAGACAAGAGCAATATGCTGCCTAAAATTAACAACATCCTAGAAAAAGCAAACAATCCTATGGAATGCAAGATTAAGTAAAGCATGTGAAATGTAATCTGGAGCAACATGGTTACCTTTTTCTTTTTACACTCATTATTCAGAAATCAATTAGTGTTTTTTGCCTGAAAAGTTAAGGCCATGACTACAGGGCCCAGAAGGGACCCGCTTCAATACCCATTGCTTATATCCTTACAAAACGTAAGCAGTATGGTTTAAAAAGACCATGTTTGTGAATACAGAGCTGCAGTATGCATTTTGTTTTCCAATTCACCCATCGAGCAGTTATTTCAGTACTGGAATAGTCCACTTTCCCACCCAGGGAAAACAATGTTCAAAGAGCGACGAGAAAACCAAAGTAGCGCTTCACTGGCAAACGCTGTAAAGTGGCACTGATGTGTTTAGGTGTGAATAAATCAATCTGGCCACCTTGCAACCACTCGGTCTTGCTTTAGTTAGTTAATTATTTTTCATATTTTGAATGTTTTATCTCCACCCCGAGGCTGCACTTGGATATTGAAAAATGTCAGAAAAAGACGTTTCCAGCAAGTGTTTTTTTATTTTTTGGATCCATTTCACAGGGGAGCAAATAAACGAAAGGAGGAAAGAGAAGGTAATACCTGTTTCTTGAAGTCTCGGTTTTCACTACATGAGGAGGAGCGAGACGGAAAGAGGGGGAACAAAGATAGGGTGGGGGCAGCTGCCAGCGGCAGGAGAACTGGACACTGTCTTTTCCTTTTGTGCCTAGAGAAGACCAGGACAGAGTCCTTTTCCTTCTCTGCCCTTTTCGCCCGTACCCAAAAGCAGAGCCTTAAACATCCGCCTTGACGATTTCTGCCAATCTGATAGAGACTTCTAGCTACAGATTCTTTATCTTAGAGTATTTCCAAGCAAAAGTTTCTGGATCTAGCCTGATGCCTGGGAAATTCAGTCGGGTGGTTCCATTCAGCTCCGCTTGACTGCGTCGGTTATGACATTGCAGCACATATATAGGCGCCACCCGGGCATGCAGATGTCAGTTCTTTTCTTTCCGCACCAGTTAAGCGCCGATCCAGGAAGAGCTACCCCCTGTTGGTTTTTTACTGGCGGTTTCACAACTTTTTATCGCATTTTTAATTTTTTCTAACTTCTTGTGCGAGTATATCTTTGCGGAAGACCGGGTTCAAGCAGTGCAATGCCTCCCACCGCATGATGTCGGTTACCGGCCCCCACCTCGTCTGTCTCTGGTGTCTCGAGCGTGACCACAATTCAAATTTGTGCTCGGACTGTCAGGTTGTGGCTCTGAAGGCCTTGCAGGAGTGGGCTATGAAGCTCCTTGCGGCCCAGCAGTCTACACCATCAAGCGAGGCTCCGCCGAGGTCCTGGTCCCGATCGAGGAAGAGGAGGTCGCGGGTCTGCTCCCAAAGTCCTTTGTCCCACTCAAGGTCTTCGGGACACTCTGGGAAGAGGCACAAGAAGAAGTCGTCCAAGGGGACTTCATCTTGCGTCGACTGTCGCCCGTCGCCAAAAGAGGTAAGGAGCACGGAACGGTTGTTTGGAGAAGAAGCGAGGGCTGACTTCGTACCTCCTTCCGTTTGCGGGAGCCGGAGTGACCCCCCGCTCAAATTTGAGTTTCACAAGCCATCCGCTGCTTATTTGAGCGGGCTGACCCCTCTTGTGAGCCCTCGAGCCCTGCGGGGTCTGAAAGAGCCCCATCGGATTCGATACAGTTGGTTCCAGCCACGGCACCAGTGGGGCCTCTGGATCCAATCCCAGATCAGGGTCGACGTCCGTCGTGCCATTGTGACCTCCTACAGCCTCAGACCAAAAGTCTGTGCTGCCGGTGCCCATTGGCGACACCAGCCCCATCCTTATCCCTGATGACACTGAGTCGGAACGATGTTAGATGCCGATTGAACCCAGGGGTTCTATGTTGTCTCCTGAGCACTTTGAGGATGTGTTGGGCTCAGGAGAGGAATGGGAGGGGGTCTATGGACCCTTTGGAAAACCAGGACGACTCCCCAGATCAATTGGACTGGTATGGGAAACTTTGGGAAGCCAGTGGACTGGACACTTCTCCAGGTGGTCTCTCTGCCAACTGCGGCTACAGAGGAGGGGGCATCTTGTGCCATGGTGGTTAAAAGGGCAGCCGAGGACCTTGGACTAGAGCTGCCTTCCGTGCAGGTGAGGACTTATCTTCTGACTGAAGTGCTTCAACCTGGGGCTTCCACCTCCGAACCCCTTTTGCCCTAGCACTAACTGATGTCCTAGGCACGTGGCCAAGCTTAACACGGGAGCTCGTGTGAATAGGACAATTGCAAGCCACCATCGCCCAGCTCCGGGCGACCCAAAGTTCCTCAGCCAACACCCCACCCCAGAAAGTTTGGTGGTGCAGGCCTCCACATCCCAGGGCGCTTTCCCTTCTGCCCCTTTTTGATAGGGAATCCAAGAGGCTGGGTTCATTTGGTAAGAGGTTTTCTTCCTCCAGCCTGGCATTGCGGTCGGTGAATACTACATGCTTATTGGACCATTTCTCCTACTCCCTTTGGGAGATGGTTGCCCAAGTGCTGCCGCAAGTCCTGGAGGAACCCCGGGCTGTGCGCTCTCGAGCAGTTCAGGACGGTAGAGATGCAGCAAAATTCACCTTTAGGTGTGGCCTTGATACAACTGATTCGCTGGGCAGATCGCTTTCCACGGCGATGACCTTGAGGCTTAGCTTAGGAAATATGGCTTCTCGGGCGATGTCCATACAAATTTGAAGGACATGCCCTTTGATGGAACCAGTCTTTTTGGGGGAAAGGCAGATTCGGCCCTAGTGAAGTTCAAGGAGACTTGAGCTACAGCCAGATCCATAGGCCTCTTTTCTACTCCTCGTGGCCATTCTACCTTTCGCCCCTTTCGTGGCAACAGAAGGGGTTTCCAGCCGCGTCAGCCCTATCCCTGCCACCGTCCTCCACAGGCTTCCATGCGGGGATGTGGACATGATTCATTCCGACCTGGGAATGGGAGCCAGAAGTCGTCCGCTCCCCTGCCCTCGGCAGCCGCAGCCTCCAAGCACTCCTAGTCTGACTCTGCAAGACCACACCACTCCATTTGGCAGGAGAATCCAACATTCTCTCCCCCACTGGAGGTCCATAACATCGGACAAATGGGTCTTGCAGGTCATTCAGGGGGGCTATTTTCTTCCTTTCCTATCCTCCTCCCATTCTGCCAAATCAGGAACGGCTGACAGAGGATCATTTGAAATTGCTCCATGAGGAATTTATAACTCTCTTGGGCAAGATAGCTATAGAGAGTGTTCTGGGTTCAGAAGTAGGCAGTCACTGTTATTCCCACTATTTTCTGATTCCGAAGAACAAAGGGTTGCGGCCCATTTTAGATGTTTGGACCGTCAATTTCTTCCTCAAGGAGAAGTTCAAGATGCTTACTCCAGTTCAGGTCTTGTCTGCCCTAGACCAAGAAGACTGGATGTTAGCGTTGGACCTGCAGGATGCCTTAAGGTGTCAAATCATGTAGACCTGCATCCATCTTTAAGAGAGAATTTAATTTAAAGACCGCTAATGCAGCCTATACCCACAGGCTACACTGTCCAGTACTTCAACTAGAATTCCACCAACATCCACAAACAGCACTGCCTGCCCAGCTTTTCTCCACAAAGGAAAAAACCCTGCCTCTACCAGCAAAAGCCTCTGGAATGATAGAGGGGAAGGAATGGACAGACAAGCCCCATAGGCTGCCATTATGTGGCTGAGAACAGGATACTGTTCCTTTAAGAAAACTTTCCAGAACTTTCCCAGTATCCCAGAATGCACAGCAGGTCCCTTTTACTTTCAGTTCTTTTTTCCGGCTCCTGCTAGCAGGACCCTGGAGCATTGAGCTCTCCCTTTTCAAGGGTTATTTGTTACTTTTCAAGTGATTTAGAAGGGTTAGTAAAGTCCTTTCCTTCTGGTGTTGTCAGCATGACTGGCTTGTTCGACAAGTGTCCTGATTGTGAAAGGAAAAAGGCTAAGTCAGACCCTCACAGGGTGTGCATCGTCTGCCTTCCCCAGTCCCACGTGCCTGAGGAGTGTGAGATCTGCCGCTCTTTTTCAGCCAGGACCCTGAGAGAGAGGATGAAGATCAGGCTCCAGGTCCTGGAGGACAGAAGGCTGAAGACACGAGGTGGGTCTGGAGGGGTTGATTCTGCCCATGCTGAGGCCTCTGGGGGGCTCCACAGGGGCAGGAAGACCAGCAAGCCTCCCCACTCCCCGTCGAGGGCGTCGACGGCAGCGTCGAGGGGGATGACTACGGTCTGTTCGCCATCTCCCCAGGGCTCTGCGGAGAAGCGTCGACGATCGACGTCGAAGGAGCTGAACGGGCCGCCGTCGACGACATCGGCATCTTCTGCGACGACGCCTTCGACGTCGCCGTCGAGCCATCGGCGGCGAGATCCGGCCCGGCGTCGGCGCTCGCCGTCGAGGGGAGAGCGCCGCTCGCCGTCGGCGAAGAGACGACTGTCGCCGTCACTGCGATCGCCGTCACGGAGATCGACGTCACGACGGTTGCCGCCGAGAAGACGGTTGCCGTCACGGAGATTGACGTCGAGGAGGCGGTCGACGTCGAGGAGGCGGTCGACGTCGAGGCGGCGGTCGACGTCGAGGAGGAACGGAGTCGCCGGGATCGGGGTACTCCGTGGTGTATACACCCCCTCGGAACCCTACGCCATCGCCACCTCCGCCACCACCACCACGACCGCCGACTCCTCCTCCTCCACCACCACCACCACCACCGCCTGCGTCACCACCTCCACCTCGCACTCCGTTGGGGCCGCTTGCAGTTCCACCGAGGTCGGTCTCCCTGCCCAGGTATCAGACTCCGCCGCAGGGGACGCCGAGGCCGCGACATCCATGGTCGCCGGGACCAGCTAGACCGTCGGACAGGCCGAAGCCGAGGAGGTCGCGCTCCCGCTCCGTCAGGAGGAGAAGGTCGCGGAGCCATAGGAGGTCGTTGTCGTCGACATCAGGACGGCGCCATAGGAGGCACAGGTCCAGGTCACGCACACTGTCCTTGGCCAGGGATTTCTCACCGACGCTGTCTGACTCACCGGGGACTAGGGTGTCTCCTGTGGACGATCTAGTCTCCTTCCAGGAGGTGCTGCTGAGGGGGGCAGCCAAGTTGGGAATCACGGTGACGGTGCCGACACCCACGACGTCCGTGATATTCGAGACTTTACACAAAAAACACCTGTCTCGCCCCCTGCTGCCTTTAGTGCCGGGACTGGTGGAGCCCACGTTGGAGTTGTTCCTCACTCCCACGGTGACGAAATCCGCCCCCTCCCGACCCTGAAAAAGTATCGGGCCCCGGACTCGGACCCTGCTTTTTTAAGGATGGACCCGAAGCCGGACTCTGTCATCGTGACGGCGGCGAGGAAACAGCATGCGACCGCACCTTCATCGACGGTTCCGCCCGACAAGGAAAGCCGCTGGCTGGACTCGGCGGGCAGGAATGTGTGTGTGGGACCGCGTCTACCACCATGAAGGCGGCGAGTGCGGGGGCGCTGTTGGGACGTTACGACCGGGCCCTGTGGGAGTCCCTCCAACAGTATGCGGACTTGCAGCCCTGGGACAGGAAGGAGGACTTCCTGGAAACGGTGCGAGAGGGTATGCTGGTTTCGAACCAGGTCATCAGTGCGGCAGCGGATGTCTCCTTGTTGGCGGCGCACTCCTACTGTCATGGCGTCCACCAGAGGCGTCACTCTTGGCTGCGCCTGACGTCGCTCAAGCCAGAGGCTCAGCACAGAGTAGCCAATCTGCCCTTCTCGGGGGAGACCCTGTTTGGTAAACATGCGGATGATGAGATGGCCGGCATGAAGGCGGAGGCGGAGACCCTGATGGCCGTCGGGTTGGAGAAGGCCGAGAAGAAGAAGCGCCCGTTCCAGAGACGGTTCGGGTCTACGGGCAGAGGGCGTGGGCAGGGTTCGGGACAGCAGCAGCACCAACAGCAGCAGTTCCGGAAACCCTTCCAGAAACGCCAGAGGGGTAGAGGAGGCCAGCAGGCTACTACTACTACCAAGGGCCCGGCCGGGTCTCGGCCCTGAGCGACTACTTCCCCTGCAACCGTTACCCACTCCAGTGGGGGGAAGCATTCAATTTTTTCCGGCAGAGTGGAGAAAAATTACTCAAGACAAGTGGGTGCTGAATATTGTTTGCAATGGATACAGTCTTCGGTTTATCAGCCCGCCTCCAGTGATTCCGCCGGTAAGCTCTCAGTTTCAGCTGCGAGAGCTCCAGGCGGAGGCAGACATCTTGTTGAGGAAAAAGGCGGTAGAAGAGGTACGGCTGTCTCAAAGGGGAAGAGGTCTGTACTCTCGGTTCTTCCTCGTTCGCAAGAAGGACAAGAACGAGTTCAGGCCCATTCTGGATTTGCGACAGGCAAACAAATGGATTCGCAGAGAGAAGTTTCGCATGCTATCGTTGCATCAGATTTACCCTCAGCTGCAACGGGGAGACTGGCTCTGTGCCATAGATCTACAGGATGCGTACTTCCATGTGCCCATCGCACGGAAGCACAGGAAGTTCCTGCGATTCCAAGTCGGCGCCAATCACTATCAATACACAGTACTGCCCTTCGGGCTAAAGTCTGCGCCCAGGACCTTCTCTAAGTGCATGGCGGTGGTGGCGGCACACCTGCGGAGGAACAAGGTGTTTGTCTACCCGTATCTGGACGATTGGCTGATCAAGGCCTCATCCTTCTCGGAAGCGCAAGAACACTTCCGGTGGACGTGCGCTCTCTTGCACAAGCTGGAGTTACACGTCAACATGTCCAAATCGGTCCCGACTCCGGTCCAGTGCATACAGTACCTGGGAGCCTCCATCGATACGCGGTCAGCAAGCGTGTCTCCTTCGGAGGAGAGACGGTTATCACTCGTTCGGAAGGCTCAGGACCTCAGGACTGCTCCATCGACGACAGTGAGGAAGGTGTCTTCGCTGCTGGGATCGATGGCCTCCTGTATCTTCCCCACGCCTCACGCACGGCTGCACATGAGACCACTGCAGGAGTGCTTGGAGGATCAGTGGGATCAGAAGACAGGTTCTTGGGACGACAAGATACGGCTGTCTCTACATGCTCTTCAGTCTCTGAAGTGGTGGTGTTCGGTGGAAAACCTCCTCAGGGGGGTTCCCTTCCACAAGGACATTCCCACGAAGAGTGTCGTGACGGATGCGTCTCTCCAAGGCTGGGGAGCGCATTCCGGGGATTTGCACATTCAAGGAAAGTGGTCCCCGTTGGAATCGACGTACCACATCAATTTCCTGGAACTCAGAGCTGTCTTCTTGGCACTAAAGGCCTTCCTTCCGTCCTTCCAGACCAACTCGCTGCTGATTCAGACGGACAATACAACCACTATGTATTACCTCAACAAGCAGGGTGGGGGTCGAGATTGCGCACTCTGTCGCAGGAGGCGATCTGGCACTGGCTTCTGGCCTGAGGACTGACTATTACGGCCACGCATCTGCCAGGGGTGCAGAATGCTCAGGCGGACGCACTGAGCAGACTGGTTCAGGAAAACCACGAGTGGGTCATAAACGACGAAGTACTAGGAGAAGTCTTCGGCAGGTGGGGGACTCCAGACGTAGATCTGTTCGCCACCGCCGAAAACAGCAAATGCCGAGACTTCGCATCCAGGTACTACCAGCGGGGGACGCTGGGGAATGCGCTATGGATCGACTGGTCGAACAGCTTTCTGTACGCTTTTCCACCCATTCCCCTGATTCCGACGGTGGTCATCAAACTGTCCCAGTCAGGGGCTCGGATGATCCTGATTGCTCCGGAATGGCCCAGACAGTGGTGGTTCACGGACCTACTTCACCGGTCGCTCCTTCCTCACATATGGCTGCCGTGCAGGCCGGACCTTCTCACAAAGTTCGGGGGGTGGATGGTGCACCCCAACCTCTCGTCTTTGAGTTTGGCGGCATGGCTCCTGAGATAGTGCAATATGGCCATTTGAATCTACCAGACGATTGTATGGGGAGTCTAAACGGCCTTCCACTAGGACGTCCTATGCCTACAACTGGAAGAGGTTTTGTATCTGTTGCAAGTCCAAGAGCTTTGACCCTACGACATGTAAGGAAGATGTCATCCTTCCATATCTTTTACATTTGTCGCAGTCCGGCCTTAATTTCCATTCCATTAAGGTTCATCTGGCTGCTTTGACTGCTTACAGGAAATGCCCTTCACAGACTTCCTTCTTTCAGATCCCTGTGGTCAAGGATTTCTTGGAAGGCTTGAAGAAAGTGTTTCCTCCTGTCAGACTTCCATCGCCTTCCTGGGACTTGAATGTGGTGCTGTCCAGACTGATGAAGGAGCCTTTTGAACCCATTCACAAGGCTTCGTTGCAGCACCTATCCTGGAAGGCGGCGTTCCTAGTGGCCATTACATCGGCCCACAGGGTGAGTGAACTTCAGGCATTATGTTGTCAAGAACCGTATACTGTATTTCATGCTGCTAAGCTTGTTATGCGTACTCACCCTAAATTTCTTCCCAAGGTTATCTCTGACTTTCATGTCAACCAGACCATAACTTTACCTACGTTCTTTCAGAATCCCTCTTCGCCAGCGGAAAGGTCTCTCCATTCCCTGGATGTTCGGAGGGTGTTGAAATTTTACCTTGATAAGACCAAGGATATTCGTAGGTCAGACCAATTGTTTATTAATTATGGATCAGTCCGGACCGGTCTCGCGACCTCTAAGCAGTCCATCTCTCGGTGGATTGTGTCCTGCATACAATTGTGTTATCATAAGGCTAATAAGACCTTAGGGGGTAAACCTAAGGCTCATTCCACCAGGGGCAAAGCTGCCACGACTGCTTTGCTGCGTAATGTTCCGATTGAAGAAATCTGCAAGGCGGTCACTTGGAAGTCGGTCCATACCTTTGCTGCGCATTATTGTCTGGACTCTGATGCCAGGGCTGATGCTCAGGTTGGGCAGGCTTCGCTGCGAAATCTGTTCGCGCAGTAGTGGTATTGTCTTGTATCTTCTCCACCGCCTTTTTTGTGTGGGGATGGGCTTGCCATTCTATTCACTAGATTATGACTATACACAGAGATCCCCTACTACAGAAGGAGTAGTTTCTTTTCTGTAACTCCAGTTCTGTAGTAGGGGTATCTCTGTGATACTCATAAGCGCCCGCCCTCCTCCCCGGTGGAGAGATAATTATTCATGTGAGGAATGCTACAGGTCTGGCGTGCTACGCCTTCAAAAAGAACTGAAAGTAAAAGGGACCTGCTGTGCATTCTGGGATACTGGGAAAGTTCTGGAAAGTTTTCTTAAAGGCACAGTATCCTGTTCTCAGCCACATAATGGCAGCCTATGGGGCTTGTCTGTCCATTCCTTCCTCTCTATCATTCCAGAGGCTTTTGCTGGTAGAGGCAGGGTTTTTTCCTTTGTGGAGGAAAGCTGGGCAGGCAGTGCTGTTTGTGGATGTTGGTGGAATTCTAGTTGAAGTACTGGACAGTGTAGCCTGTGGGTATAGGCTGCATTATCTGTCTTTAAATTAAATTCTCTCTTAAAGGTGGATGCAGGTCTGCATGATTTGACACCTTAAGAGATTATTTTTTATTGCTTCCGGGTCCACGCACATGGGCGGGACTATTCACTAGATTATGACTATCGCAGAGATACCCCTACTACAGAACTGGAGTTACAGAAAAGAAACTACTCCTTCCTAAAAAGGCTGGCACACTTGTTTCCACCGCGCCCTTTGTTATGCCACAGTGGGACCTTAATTTGGTCCTCACTTCTCTGTGTGCTCCCTTTGAGCCTTTTACACAACTGTCCCCTGCGGTTGCTTATCAAGACAGCCTTTTTAGTGATGCAAGGTTATCCGTGGGGTAGAATTGACATGCACTACATCCAAGAGGGATATTATCCATGTCACAGTCCCATATGGGTGTATTACAGCACTTACCTTTGTTAAGGGTTATCAACTGATCAGTGGAGTAGGAGTGTGGGGGAGTATAGACCAGAGGTCGTGGCCCATGGTGCATTCCGGGTGCTCGCAGGCTCAAATGAGCTTGCCTAAGGTGCCCGCTGCGCGGACACATCAGCATGAGAATTTATATCTCCTGCAATGTGAAACCGATGGAACGCTGACCTTGCAATGGTGGACCCGCTCTCACATATGGGCACTGCCGTCAGCGAGCAGTGACTGAATAACAGTAGTGGAACTGTTAAACATAATGGATTGACTAAAAACAGCAGAGAAAACAATTTCAAGTAGAGAATCTCCCCCAAATTTATATAAGGCACACTCTGCGCGTTCAAGTCTTAGAAGTTCCATGATGGCTTTGATAGAGTCAAAGTGCCTCCGTGTTATAGCTAGAGTGTTAGTCAAAACTGGCACAGTATTCCTTCTTACTCACCCTTGCTGGAGTGGAGATTTGAAGTGCCTTGGCACACGTCTGAGCCCCGGCAGTGAGCAGAAGACTGGATGCAACAGGTGAGGTGTCCACATGCTCCTCCGCCTATGTGGTAAGCCTCTCTCAATCTGGCGCCAGGTCTTGGCTCCTTCTGAATTGTTGGGTAGTTGAATTGTTGCTCTTCCTCTGGATAATGGCTTGCTTCTCCTTCACAGCTGCATGCTGCTCTGGGGCGACCGTCCTCTCGCTTCAGTAAGGCTCCCATCCTGGCATAAGGTGTTTGTGACCGTGCACACAGGAAAACAGACCCTTCTGGTCATAGCATTGTACAGGGTGACTACCCTCTTCTCGATAGAACAGTGCACCAGGGTGACAGCCCTCAAATCATTACCACGGCCCCCGCCTGGCATACAGAGGTCATGGGCAGCACACGTTTTCTGCATTCACTTTGTGCAAATCAGCCACTAAATGGACAGCTCTTTACTTCTCCTATTTCACTTGAAAGGTCAAGGTTTTGTCTTCAATTCTTGGCGCATGAGGTTAGTGTGACATGAAAGTCTAGTGTCAAATACATCCTATTTGTGGCCTAGGTTCTTATAACTATATTCCAAAGAGGGAGTGAAGTGATAAAGGGTTCGTTCACCTTCTCAAAAACCTAACCATACCAAAACAGGAGGGAACCCATACGTGCTTGGCCTTTCTCTCCATACCAGCCCAAGGAGATCACCCTATGGTGTTAAAAGGACTGTCACCCACTGGAATTCCAAGTGGCATGATTCATTATAAAGTTCTTGTGCAGATACCTAGTGTATCTGGGTGGCCTCAGCCTTGGTAGCCAAGGAAACTGTTTGGTTTTTGGGTGAGATCCTAGATTTAAAGTAGTCTAGGGTGCACTGAGGGTTACTTTTATTTTCACAGGTCACCCTGACTGAGTTAAAAACAGGTGGGGATGCACTAAGGAAATTCATATCCTATGTATCCCTCGGTAAACATGTTTCAGCCATCACACCAATGCCTCACCGGGCTAGTTGGCTTTCGTCAGGACCTCAAGGATCCAGTTAGTATCCTGTTTGTGTGCATTAAATTGTGAAACTTGCATTCACCATACTCGTACATGCCATACATACTGACCCATTTTAGGCCCCATGTTCTCTTTTCTTTAGTAGCGTCCTATTTAGAGCTCCAAGAGGGTAAGGAGGCAGGTGGACCTTGTAGTCAAACTCATCAAAGCTCTTTCTGGTCGTGAACCTATTTGGTCCCTTCTTCCTCTGCAGCCTAGATTCTTATTATACATGCTGCAAAATTACACCCTATTAAATCAAACACACGAGAGATTTGTCTAGGATCCCAGAATTTGGTCAAGCTGAGAAGCCCAGGTTTTCTTCTTTCACATTGTTCGTTTCGGCCATTAGATAGACCTCTATTTATTTCTCTTGTTTGACATCAAAGGTTGATGATTCCTCTTTAAAACTTGAAACAATAGGTTGAAGCGTGGGTGGCAGGCAGATGCCGTAACTGTGCTCTTTCACTTCAAATGAGGACTGCCTTACATAATCCTGCTTGCTTCTCCATGACCCAAATATTTCAGTTTTGGGAAGAAGTATCTAAATCTGTCACACCATAACAAGAAATGATTTCCAAACATTTGAAGTTATGTGCTCTATTTACCAGTTCCAATCCTTAAGTTTTGAGGAGCGGCTTTCCTTGAAAGGAAGACGAATTGCTTTTTTGTAGGTCTGGAAATTTGAGAGCATGGATATGGCGGTGTTAAAGTTTGCCAAGTTGTTACTCTGCTGAGGTATGGGTGGTCTTGTTTTTTTACTCTTCTCACATCGGTCTATGGCAGTGATGTTGCAGAGTTTGCCATGTACTGTATTATAACACAGTAGCTTTGTTATGATGCTCTTAGGTCTGGGGGATTGATAGCCGAGTTATGCTAAGTGTGAAATGAAAATCCTGTATGCTTACCTAGGCGTGACTCCTTCTGGATGAGGTTACAATGAATTTGTGAGGCCACAGGTCAGTGTTACTGTAAACATGTAGGCTGTCTCTTGTGCACCGTGTTGGCAATGTAACATGTCTAAGATATTCAAAGTTCTTATTAGTCAACATAGTGTACTGTAGATTCCAATTACTGGCCATAGTTTGTAGTGTATCTCGCTGTTCCTACATCTATCACTTGGGTAGTTTTCTATGCAAACTAGTAATATTTCCTTCTGAAAGTCAATGTTTTCTTGAAAGTGTTAATTGGGACTGGAATTGCATGTGCCCTTTTCTTGTTAGTTACCTTTGTCACTATTTCCTTATTATTGGATACTGTGTAACTTACACTTTGATGTGGAGCTGATACATCCTACTCTGAAATTTAGAGTCCATTCTTGGTGTGGGCATTCTGGTGGTACTGATTCCAAGGTGAGCTGTCAGGTTGTGCTGGTGAATGTGAGGCTGGTTTAGATAATGTTCTTATCCTTGGCATAACTATGAGAGATGTCTGCTGCTGAATGTGGAGGTGACATTTTGGGGGTCAGAGTGTAGTTAGTAAAATCATAAATGCAGTGCCGTTAACTTATTCTTAGTATCCTATATATGAATGCCAAGGTTGGCATAACCTTTTTATTCCATTACCCTACAATTGCTTATTCTTGCAGGGTCTTTTTTCATACTTCTTTTTTATTTTTATTTTTTTCTGCCTTCGTTTTCTTACCTTTCTACTTTCTTCACTTTCTGTTTTTCTATCTTGCTTTGGTTCATGATCTATTGTTAAAAAATGAGCCCCAATCTCCTAAAATGAGTGCAAGTGGGTAAGGCGGAGTAAGAATACTTTGCGTAGAAGGTCTCTTCTCTGAAGAGCGCAGGCAGCTAAAGAAATCACATCTACATGGAAGTGTGCTGCATATGGAATATTATTCCTGGTTGAGTAGGCTGGTGGTGGAGTTAGTTTGTTCAATACTTGGGTAAAGGAAGTTTTGCGCTGACAATAGGCAACATTGTTTTATGTGTAGCTTACAAAAGTGAGTCTTCTGCATAAATCAGGAGAGTTTCCATGTATACTCTTAATGCGCTCAAATGTAGTCATGATAGACTTTTTTTTTTTTTTCCTCCTTTCTTCTCCCTCCCCTTCTTCTTTTCTTCTTCCTTCCCCCTCCTTTTCATCTTTCTTCTTTTCTCCCCCTTCCTTCTCCCTCCCTCCTCCTTTCCTCCTTCTCACTTTCCTCCATCCTCATCCTGGGCAGCAGTCTCTAGGTTGGCCCTGCATTACGAGGTTCCACTGGTCACTGGCTTGATGTATATATGACCTCGCATGCTAGGGACGGGGGGGGGTGGAGGGTGGGTCACAGACATGGACCAGAGGTAGCATCCACAAGTGGGGCCCTTAACAGAAGTGAGAACCCCAGGACAAGGGACGTCTGAAGCGTTAGATCCATTCTACCCAGAAAAACACGAAGGTCAAAATATTTTTACTTGAAAAATGTTTTGGCTAGGTACTATTATATGATGACGACTTGGAATTTTGTATTTACTATCCCAATTTTTATGTTGCTCTGTATCTTAGCAGACTCATTGTATGAAAATGTAGCAATTGGAGGGGCTCCACCAAACATGGTTACATCCTAGTCCACTTCCAAAGCACAGTCCTTTAATTTGCCATTTAAATTTCTTCAGTATTTTGGATTATATTTATTTATTACAAAAGACTGACAAATATTTTAGTTTAGCCTTTCTATGGCAAATCTTTCCACCAAGAATGGTTTTCTCCAAGATGACAAAACCTACTTGGCAAATCCCACTACTGGAGGAAAATATATCATTGCAGATGCTGTTTTTTTCTCCTGTTTTTAGAGGCGGGGTTTCTTTTTAACTCCATATTCTTTTCTTTTCTTACTTTCTGCGACCTTCCCTTTGGACCTTCACATCTCCTAGTATATCCCTTCCTCCTCTCTTCTCACCCACTAGTGGTAATGTGGCTCTTTCAAACCCTCCTTTTCCTACTCCTAACTCCCTTCTTTCTAATTATCGTTGTATCAGATAGAGACTCTTACATAGCCACAGATTCCTTACTATAGAATATTCCTCAGGCGTGGGTCTGTTATCTGAATTTCTGAGCAGTACCTTTGCGTGCCGGTCGGTGGCGTCCATTTGCTGTGCATCGCCTGCGCCAGATGTGTGTGGTGCCTGCCTTTATAGAAGTCATACCAGTGCACTGCCATCCATTTTTATTTCCATGCCATCAACTAATATTCGGAGAAAGCTATATCTGTCTTTTTTTTTTTTTTTTTTTTTGGTTTTTATTTTTCTGTGCTTTTTTATTTTTTTGTTTTATATTTTGCCGATTTTTTTCGATCCAATTTTTTTTCAGTTTGAGCTCTGTGTGCTTTAGGGAGGTCCCCTAAAAACCCTATGGGGTTTAAACACTGTGGTTCCTCTGTCAAACGGATGTCTGTGACTGACACCTTCTAGCCTGTCCCCCCCGTCCCCCACCACCCACCCCACCAGGTTTGCCTTTAGTACCTGGTTTGCCTCTGGTGCCTGCCACAACTGTTGTGTCATGAATCCCAAGGTAGTACGGGAGTACTCCCTGACGTTTTTGGCCACTTGACACCAGTTGACTGTGGCGTCCCACTTCTGTGGAAGGTCACAGGCCGGTTGTGGAGCCATTTCCAGCACTCAGTCGTTGGGGAAATCTCATTTAAAAAAATTAAAAATCTAAAAAGGAAAGCACTCTTCGACTTTGCTGCTCCAATCCAAGTCTTCGAACGAGAGGTGGGACTGCCACCCTCCGGTCTGGTCCCTGCTACCATGCGTAGGGCGATGAGTCTGGGTTAGCTCTCAGCCTCCCAGAATTTCTAAGAGGTGGGGCAACCCCTGCCCAATTAAAGGGCTTCTGTGAAGCCATGCACCTCCTATTTGAGTGGGCCAACCACTTTGGTGCAGCTTTCGTTCTCACTGCCTCAGCAGGTGTCCCCACTGAATTCCTGCCCACGGATTTGTCCTCTGCGCCAGTCGGGCCCTTTGACTCTGTATCCAGATCGACTCCGATCGCCATACTACAACCTTTCCCCAGTGCCTGTTCCAGTGACACTGTTTCCGGTGTAACTATGCCCCACGACGGTACTGACTCCCATCGTAATACCCAACTCTGATACTGAGCGGGGCGGGCATTGCCCGATTCTGGCATCGGCTGGAACATTGCCTTGCGATTCAGAGCCAGGGTCCACTATTTTCGATACTCCCTGTGGGGAGTAAGATTGGGGAGGATCTGGGCACCTTTTTGGTTATCCTAACCCCATGTATGAGCCATGGGATAAATGGTACAAGATGGTGGATGCCAGTGGTTTGGACACTTCCCCAGGCACTCGCTTAGTCTCTTCCCCCTAGTGTGGCTACAGAGGAGGGGACTTCTTTTGCCATGATGGTGCGGAGGATGGCTGAAGTTCTAGACCTTATGCTGCACTTGGTGACAGTCCAGACTGTCTTGACAAAGGTGCCTCAGCTGGTTGTTGCCCCCCACAGAACCTCTCCTCCATTTTAATGAAGCTCTCGCAGATGTCTTACCCAGGGCATGGGCCACATTTTGTATGGGGGCTCCTGTGCACAGGACCATTACTCTGCTCCTGGGGGCCCAAGATTTCCTCACCCCACCCAGGAGAGTCTGGTTGTACATGCCTCCATGTCCAAAATCAACCCTGGCGTGCTCCCTACCACTCCACCAGATAGGGAATCCATGAGGCTGGACACCTTCAGCAAGAGGATGTTCTCTTTTGCAACATTTCACTGCGGTCGATGAACACCGCTAGCTACTAATAGGTGATCCTTGACTTAACTGCCTGTGGTTTACACACATGTATCTTTGCTAAATATCAACCTCCTAAGAATTCAACGAAGACTACCTGAGCTAAGAAGAGGTTACTTTAATTCCATAAATTGTAGCCCTCACTTACAACAAAATGACTGCATGCCAGTTAATTTTCTTCTGTCATACTACACTTGGAAAGTAAACTTTTTTTTTTTTTCCTAAACGTTATGAGCAGCAAAAGGGCAGATAATATCTGGTGCTCATTCACGTTGTCGTAAGTTGGTAGCAATATTGAACAATTCTCAACTTCCAGCAGAAAGTTGCCATCTTGTTTGTTTAGTTGTGTCAACTTTTTGGGTAAACTTTGAGAACTACTATCCAGGACACCTGGATGTACGAAACAGGAGCTTATTACTGTATTTTTAAATGTATTTTCCATTCAGCTTAAAGCAGGAAACTCAAATAAAGTGATCTCTCTAAATGTACAATCATTGGGGTGGGCGCCTTGGTAATGGTCCATAGCAGTTAAGTGTAGGAGGCCAATTAATTAATCTGTCTTCTAATTTGAGGAGTATAAACACTTCCATTGACTCAAGTTTTAGAAAACCTGTGACAATTAGTATATTGAGTATCCGCATATCCTTCACTCATGGCCAAATTTGAGAGACCACCTCTTGTCTACCAGAAATAAGGGAATTTGAATGCCATGTTTTTCATATAGATTGATGCATAATACAGTCCTTGAAGCAAGTAAGTCATGGTCTACTGGAAATGTAGGTTCTCCATGGCTGCAGTCTCTTCTGGTTGTGGAGAATAATATCCTGTGTCGGTATGAACAATTCTTTTATAGAATTTTTGTTTACTTACCAGACAGACCCAAAGAATAGTGAAGGTGGCCACTATCTCTTGAATCAAGAAGATAGAATTGGGCCTAGCACGAGGTAAAATGGGGGGGTCTAGTGTGATGGCATGATCAAACCTAGCAAGTTGTCTCATCCGTGCTCAAATGAGGTTTGCGGTCTTGATTGTTTGTGACGGGCTTTATGCCACCACGATTATACGAAGCTGCAAGTGCTAGGATGTACTTCAGTGACTGTTAGAACCAACTTGCCAGGGCTAGAGCCCCATGACCAGACACACTGCACTACAGGGCCTGGGCTTGCCTTTTTTTTGTTCCTAGTGCATAGAAACGTGAAGCAGCAGCAGCTTATTCCCTCAGTAGAAAAGACCTGAAAGGACCTACAGTAGGTTAGACATTCCAGGCGTGAATCCTTCAGAGAGCTGCAAGTGGTGCCAATTTTTAAGGCAAATGCAAGCAGCATAAGTTGAGCAGTACCAAAGCATGAGCACCGGGCGAAACCACTTCTTGCAGTAGCAGATCGGACAAGGGTGCTAGAGGTTGAGGTTTGATAGGAAAGCCCTGGTGAAGTGCAGAGGTCCTTTGACGATTTGAAATCAGATGCTTGGGTTTATATCTTGCAGTGGGTGTGAGCATGAGCGATGCATGTATATCCTGATGTGAGTTGATCATGGGCCAGAAACTGCAAGGTAAAGCTGGGTACCCATATGGCACACCTATGCGATGAGCGTGAAAATAAAATCGTGGGTTGCAAACCTATGTCATACTCAGTTTCTTTTTCCTTACACCAGCACTGCGTTAATAACCATTTAATTTTATGAACTGTCAAGTGCAAACCCCATTTGACTTGTCCGAACCTTCTTGGCTCAGAACAGTGGGGTTTTGCACAATTTAATGAAGAGAACCTTTGAGGTAACATGAGCACTTCAGCTGTTGAATGAAACAGCTGGGTACAAAATTCAGTGGGAAAGCTAAATGTATGTTCCATAAGAATAGTTAAGCTGCGACCTGAGCAAACAGCAGGATGGGTATTGCAAAAATGCACTTTAACGAGCATATCCTTTAGGTTTTAATGTTTTAAAGCTCCACATTTATGACTGAACATTTGCCCACTGGTGCTTTGCTGTGAAAGTCACTAGTGTACAGGGTGGTTTTCTTAGGGCATTATATGCAATTCAGATCAGGTGTATTTCATGCACAGGGAAGAAACCTTTTACTGTATATGCAAGTAATGGTTTACGTATTTGTGATTCTGCGTTGCTTCTCGGAAGGATTCCCTGAAGCTGGGCAAGTGCATGTCTACTTTAAGGTGGAGGAGGGGGGATGAATAATTGCAATATTGGTTCATTTATTTCTTTACTTTTTTATTGTATTGTAATTGCATTTACATAGCGTTTACTACCCCAGACGAGGCGTTCAAAGCGCTTTTTCGGAAAGTTGCATGCTACTTAGGAACCCAAAGAGGATTAGTGGTCAATGAGTATAGGGAGATATGAAATTCATTTGAGCGGTAGACATAAGAGTTCCTTTGAATTGAAAAAGAATAGTGGAGGGATAGAAGAGGGAAGGGTTTGCATTTATATAGCGACTGCTACCCCTGATGAGGTGTTGAAGGGCTTTTCAGCTGGTAGCACGCTACTCCGCAACCCAAACAAGATTAGTGAGGAATTGGTATAGGGAAATCTGAAATTAATTTGAGTAGTGGACATGTTAGTCTGCTGTCAGTTAGATTAGAAAGGATAGTGGAGGGATAGAAAAGGGAGGGTCTAGAAAGTGTTTTTCTGGAGCTCATAGCAGTAGGAGGAGGTTTGGGATGAGTTAAGGGGAGGTGGAGAGGGGGAAGAGTCAGAGGAAGGGTTTAGAAATGCTACCTTGAGAGATCTGAATAATAAAACTAGTATGAGATGATACAAGAAAGGGCAGAGGAGGGACGAGTCTAGAGGGTTATTTTGGTGATAATAGTAGAATGAGGTTTGAGATGAGTCAGAGTGGAGGTAGAGGATATATTGAGAGAGGTTATATGGTGAGATATAGGGCAGTGCAATGGAGATGCTGAATTAGAAGTACAGTAATGTTACGTAAGTACATGGATGGTGTGTGTGTGTATATGTGTGTGTATGTATGTATGTATATACGTGTGTACTACCCCCTACACTGCACTACCCTAAGCTCTAAAACACTACCCCCTACACTACCCAAACACCACTGGACTACCCTAAACCCTAAAACACTGCCCCAGCACAACCCCCTACACTACCCAAACACCACTGCACTACCCTAAAGCACTACTCCCAGCACGACCCCCTACACTACACAAATGCCACTGCGCTACCCTAAAACACTACCCCCAGCACGACCCCCTACACTACACAAACACCACTGCACTACCCTAAACCCTACAACACGACCCCCTACACTGCACAAACACCGCTGCACTACCCCAGCACAACCCACTACACTACACTACACATACACACCACTGCACTACCCTAAACCCTAAAACACTGCCCCAGCACGACCCCTACACTACCCAAACACCACTACACTAACCTAAAACACTACCCCCAGCACGACCCCCTACACTACACAAACGCTGCTGCGCTGCCCTAAACCCTAAAACACTACCCCCCCGCACGACCCCCTACACTACACAAACAGCACTGCACTACCCTAAACCCTGAAACACCAGCCCCAGCACGACCTCCTACACTGCCCGAACACCACTGAACTGCCTTAAACCCTGAAACACCACCCCCAGCAAGACCCCCTACACTGCACGAACACCACTGCACTACCCTAAACCCTAGAAAAGTAACCACAACCCCATGCTCAAGCCCCATTACCTTTCACTCCTCATGGTTCCCTCTAGTCGTGGATTCCTGCTTCATGTCGTCTGAGGGGCGGTGCACGTCGTTGTGAGGAAACGGAACAGCCTCTGTTTCCTTACGACGTGGATAGTCTACATTTTTTTTAGAACTCATGGTAATTTACCATACATACCTTTACAACAAAATTAGTTGTAAAGGCATGCGTGGTAAATGACCATGCGTTCTAAAAAAAAAATGCGTAGTAATGACTTCGCGATGTACAACGCATGCGTGGTAATGCATGCGTTGCAATAGTATCTCAATGTAAAAGTCATTGTAACAGCTGTTTATCGATCGAAGCGGGCCCCTGTTCTTCAGTGAGTCGTTTATTTGATAGAGGAAGGAATGTGTTTTTTTTTTTTTTTTTTTTTTTTTTTTTTTTTTTTTTACCAAAAGTGCTGTCCCGGCTGTTTTATTTTGAAAGTGTCCGCGTGGCCTGGTTTCACTTCCAGTGAGAGAGTGGAAGAGTCTGTTTGGATCTAAAGGGGTTCTGCTGTTGGACAGGGCCGGCGCGACACGTCGTCAGAAAACACAGCTAATCGAAAGCGTTTTCCCCAAAGTGTGGAGCAGTGCCATGAAAGGTCAATGAGCGTGCGTTCCACCGCAGTATGACCGTACCGTGTGACCCATGTGCCGCCTCCAGTGTACGGAAGGCAGAAGCGGCATCCATCGCAGGTCCTCTTCAAGACCGTTGTAGCACTAATTCTTCCTTTTGGAACTAGGGCATTTTAACCTTGTTGTTCCTGCCAGATACAAAGAGAAGATCCTGTGTTATTCAGTGCCCTCGTTACCTTTTCTGTGGGTAGTGGTGCTTGTCACTTCGCTGCCCTGCCGGTGCACGCGACTGGGCTCCCCACCTCGTATGCCAAATGCAGGGCCTTTGCCTTCGGATCACTGGTTTCGGTTTCTGGAGTGGCAACATAAACAGTTGCTCCCAAAGGACGAGCCTGAACACTTAGGTGAATATCCCCTGCACCAGCATTCTGCGGAAATTCTTTCCTAGCTCTCCCACGTCGACGACAATGTCATAATAGCACGGCTCCGCTCGCGACACCGTGTGATGTCATAGGAGCCATAAGAGGACCTCGTCGGCGTGCTGACGTGAGTTCCACCCATTTTTTTTGTGCCACCGAGGTAAACAGGTGGACCGACACATTTTCATATGTATACATAGTATAATATATAATATTATATATATTCACTGAAAAAAACCATAGGTTTCACACACGTTATAGTTAGGAATTAGCATTTAAAAAACCTTGCAAATTCACTTAAAAAACCATAGGTTTCACACATGTTATAGTTAGGTGGATATTTCACTCGTAAAAAACCAATGAAATTCCCCCGTTATAGTTAGTTCAGATAACTATAATTCGCGCGCCCGCAATCCACAGCTCATGACGTCACATATTACATCACTCATGACATCATCCTTGTTATAGAGTGGCGGTCGCGCGAGTTATAGTTATCTGAACTAACTATAACGGGGGAATTTCATTGGTTTTTTTACGAGTGAAATATCCACCTAACTATAACATGTGTGAAACCTATGGTTCTTTAAGTGAATTTGCAAGGTTTTTTAAATGCTAATTTATTTATGTATTTTTTTTATATATTTATTTTACAATAAACTACATTTTTTTTTTGTTTTTTTTGTTTTTTTTTGTTGGTTTTTCACCGTGCGCGCACCCCCGCGATTTAAAAAAAAAAAAAAAAAAATGTTCTGCCTTCGGGGTCCTTCAGGGACCCCCTGACAAAGGCTAGGGGGTCAGGAACTTTCTACCCTGCCCCCTTTTCACGTTCGCCACCTTCCTTTTTCACTCTCGCACTCAAAACAAACAAAATGGCGGCCGACACTTCCTGATTTCGACCGATTCGAACGTTGACTGACATGTAACCACCAATCAGAATTATGCTCGCGCACGTTAGGGTGCGCGCACGGTGCGCGCGTATAGATATTTATATGCTTTTAAATGCTATTTTCTCAGGAACTACTGAACAGATTGACACCAGACCTGCAAAAGGCACTTCCCTGACCTGAGGACTACCCCTCTGCCAAATTTCAAGTAATTCTGTTCAGCCGTTCAGGCTGTACCTTCGACTAAAGGTCCTATGGAAAAATGCATGGGGAAAACGCGTTTTGGGACCCCCCTTTTTTCTTGGCCCCCGCTTGACGAATCACCCCGAGACTTTCAGGGTAGGAGCGGAGCGCCCCACCTATTTTGAAAATTTCGCGAGGATTCGTCAACCGGCGCCAAAGTTATTCCAAATAGAATGTTGCGGATTTCCTATGGAAACACGGTCTTAACTATAACTATCTACTGGCGACCGCCAGTAGATTATATATTAGCAACAGATCAAGCATTTCTCACTATTAAAATATAAGCATGATTAAGATATATTAAAAACATTCATGCCAAACAGTAAAATCCTATTTTTGGTAGAAACAGGTGGACAACGGGGAGGCGGGTGGGACAGTGAGGAATCCACAGGCAGATACTGTATCCACCAGAAAAAGCGTTACCGAAGGTAAGTAACTTGCTCTTCTGATGGATACTTCTGCCTGTGGATTCCTCACCTTTTGAATAGAATCCTCAAGTCGTACCAAACCCGGAGGAGGGTGTCCACCTGACTAGACCAAAAAATCTTGCAAAACCTATCAATCAAAATGGCCATCCCTCCTAACCTCCGAATCCAATCATAATCTAATAATTTAGTTTAAATTATATTGAAAATAATACTTTAAAAATACTTTTATTAATAAATTTAGACAAACACTTAAAGGCAAACTTTTATTTATAATTAATTTAAAGATATTTCATACTTTACAAATTACGCCGAATTTGCGACCCCAGCGCGACTTTTCAAAATGGCTACCGGAATGCACGCAGCCACTGTGTAGGGTGCGCGAAGGGTGCACGACTTCTGTATAATTTTTTAAAAAAAAGAATGAATATAGTTTTCCTAACTAAAAATTATTCACAATTAAAAAAAAAAATATATATATATATATATATATATATATATATATATATTTCGAAAATGGTAGTCTGTATTTTAGAGTGGGTGTATCAAAGGTTATATTCAGGTGTGAGGAGGTGCATCAGATTTTCAAGTGGATGATTTCATCAGTGATGTAATTTGAGACGTCATCAGTGATGTCACTGACCATGTCATGAATGATGTAATATGTGACGTCATCAGCAGAGCATTGCGGGGGCGCGAGTTATAGTTAGTTGAGCTAACTATAACAGGGGAATTTCTAGGGTTTTGTACGAGGGAAATGTCCAGCTAACTAGAACGCCCCTGAAACCTATGTTTTTTCAGTGAATATAGATATATATTTAGACTTTAAAGTGTTGCTGTACTTCAGGTTAATTCAATTGTGAACCAATTGTAGATATAGTTATGATAGATGTACTTATTTATGCAGTCATCTATAGACCTCTTAAACATAGAATAATATAACTATAAGTAATATGTACATATGTTAAGCAGAACGAATACCTATATATTTATAAATAGTATACACTTTTATACAAAGCAATACACATGTTTAGGTACGCATATGTAGTCTAAATACATGCTTATATACAGAGTTATGCTGTATATATATGTTTGAGTATGGTGATTATGTGGTGAAGAGCCAACTCTTGAGTAGTCTTCTGAGAATAAGGCAGTTATCTGTTCATCTTATGTTTGGGGGGGGAAGAGTTCCACAGTTTGGCTGCTTGAACCTAGGAGGATGTGCCACCTATGTTTTTTTTTCTTGTACAGTGGTATTTTGAGACGAGGTGCCAATCTAGAACGGAGGTTCCTTTGTTGAATGTTTTTGGTGATTTTATTCCTGATAAAGAGCAGTCCTGTTTCATGTATCGCTTGTGGGTGATACAAAGCAGCTTGAATGTGGCTCTTCTGCCAACCGGTTACCAATGTAGGGCCTTCTATGCAGGGGAGATGTGGGTTTGTGGCTTTAAATGTAGGTGTAGTCTGGCAGCAGAGTTCTGAATCTGTTGTTGTCTTTTCATAGTTAAAGTTGATCCAAGGTAGAGGCTATTGGCGTAATCCAGTTAAGACCGAACAAGAGATAGTAGCCTGGACCTTATGTGGAAATCCCAGGTGGTGGAAGGTTTGTCACTGAGTTTTTATAGTAATGAAGCTTGATCTTGTTAGTTTTTCCACTTGGGCATTCATTGATAACTTGGAGTCCATGGTGATTCCGAGATTTCTTACTACTTTGATACTTATAGGCGGTGTTCCTAGATCGTCATGCCAGGTTGCGAGTGGGTTATAATTCTTCCAATAACCGCATGCGAGTATTTCCGTTTTGGAAACACGTAATCTGAGATGGCTCCATGTCATCAGCTGATCAATGGCTCTGAGGCACCTGAAAACCTAGGAGTTTCCAATGTCTGAGGCTTTCCAGTTTCAAATCCTGCGATGGAGTTCGATGTTCTGAGGAGTGCACGATCACATTTGCTTTTTATTCTGGTTTTGTATATGATAGTAAAAGTAGGTGTTTAACCAAGATGAAATGCCAGTGCAGCAAATAAACGTATAAGTTCCAAATATCAGCCTCCGTTGAAACTGGAATGATATAAAACTATTACAATGGGGTGTAAGTGATCTAAGTTCTTTAATTAGAGTTTTTGAAACCATGAGATGATGATTTTGTAATTTGGATGGTATGTTTTTATGTGCTTTTATGATTCTCTTAAATAGAAATCGAATAAAGCATGTCTGTCTATGATGCTTCAGGATGTTTTAGTAAACCGATCTTTTTTTCTATATTAACATAAGATGCAATAATTTTGTTTCCTTGATTTAAATGCCCACATTTATTTTCTTTTATCAATGAGCTTTGTATGTCGAAGTGCAGCATTACCCACACTTCCCCAAAAAATACCAGTTCCACTATGTTTGTATTCAGAAAGAATGGTTTTGATACCTCTAGTCTTGACGGCGGCGCGAATTCCGCCGCGGTGGTTTTAAAAAGTGGGCGGGGCGCGTTGGCCAACGGACGTGCGCAGTACTAGGCAGGTAGTGCTTGTGACGGCCGTTGGCCGACGGGAGCACGGAGGGGTTAATAAATTCAAGGTTTACATGATCACTCCGCACCAGCTAGAGTATCTCTCTAGTGGCATTAAAACTCAGTGATGGGATTTGGGGTGATTTTTATGTGAAACATTTCTTTTCTTACAGAGGCTAGTGATTTTAAGTCATAAAGGATACACATTTATCTGAGCAACATATGTATCACGCCCCAGAGGTCATTTGACAATTCCATCATGTGTCTTTTGGCAGAATGCCAAATGTATTTAATATCGGCTGTATTTAGTATGACATATGAATAATCTATCACAATAAAAAAATACAGGCTGTGCAAAGGACAGCATGACTTTGGTTGCAACTTGAGATTCAGATGAGTGGCCGTATTTCTCGAACAATGAGTAAAATGCTATTATGGAGCCTTAATCACATTTTGTATGTGTTTTTGACTTTAGGTTAGGGGTGTTAAGAAATCTTTATACAAAAATAAAACACAAATTTCTTTTTTTTTTTTTTTTTTTTTTTTTACAAACCCTTGACAGTAAATGGCTTTCACACCAGCTCCATTGTTTTAATAATCCTAGAACTAAATGTTTTTTTTTTAAACGCCTGAAAAACCAAAGCCTACATGTTGGAAATGTTAGGATAAAATAAGTCCCAGATCTACAGTACAAGAGCATTCCAGTAACACTCTGCTTTTTTTGTCTGATCATATGTGGCACTAAACATATTGAGGCTAAGGAAGGCATTTCAACCAAAGCATGTGGATCAATACATATCTGAAACGTAAGAAGACTGAGCAAAGCACAGACAAGGTGCGTATTCAGACAGCCAGCATCATTAGTGGTGTAAGCATGATGCACAATCAACCGTCAAAACATCTAAATTTGCAAATAAAATGTTTTTTACTATTCTAGATAGAGTACCTGGCAGGTTTTGCTATTGCCCATTTAAATGGTTACTTCGTGCATTGACCTAGGAAAGGTGACTCTCTTGCTCTTTCTGGGGTTCAAACTCCGGGCATGCAGATACCACAAATATTCGTGTTGAGTCCACCTCTCTATGGGTCCTCTTGCTGACCAATGTGAATTATAGATGGACTTTGCTAAAATAAGAACCACCTGCCCGACCTCTGCACATGCACACAACCTATGCAACCACAGGCTGAATGTGTCAATAGTCTGATTTCACCAGGGCCTTGGCTGGGGATACATCACTTTGCATCATCTTCCTTTGCACTAAAAACTGCTGGAGTGGTGGTGATAGTTGTGTCATTGATGTTGTTCATCAATCGAACCTGAAACAACAGGGCTGATGTGAATGGCACAGCAATGTGGGCTGTTACTAAAGACACTGGGCTGAATTATCCACCTTTAATAGTCTGTGAAGCCACTATACATTTACCATGACACATTTTTAGGTCTCGCCTAGCGAACACAGCGCATGCGCTGCTTCGCTTGGCGAGACTCTATTGTTGTGGCTTTCCTTAGCGAAGGGAGACAAACCATGTGCGCGCACGGACAGTCGATGTGCGCGCGCATGGTGTCTCCTCATCGCTTTCACAGCTTCTTTCAGCGCACACGGGGAGAGATGTGCAAGCGTTGCCGAGCTTTGTCAATCTGACAAGAATCTCATCTGAAAGCGAATGCCACAGCTTGTGAGCAAAACCACAAGAAGTAAGATAGAGCGCCGCATCTCGGAGCGGAAAAATTCCACAAACATTTCTGGTTTCGTTATATGACTGTGATGCCTTTGAACAAATGAATCTTTTGAGCTGCACGAGATCCAGTGGCCCGGTCAAGCAGCGCTTGTATTTTTATAGGTGTAAAAGAGTCGGAAGTGGGAGGTGCTCTTAGCTGGCAGGCGCGCGGTGAGCGTCTGAGGCCCGGACCTGCGCGTCCTCTGTGTTTTTGGCGGAGGTCAGACGGGTGAAGTGAAATGTCAGCTAAAAAACGAGAGGAAAATATGCAGTGGAAGCAGGTAAATGGAAAATGCAATCATGAAGTCACTCAAGGACAGCTAAGGTGGCCTTTGTGAAATACTTTTTTTATAAACGTAAAGGCATTTTTCTTGGAATGTGCTGAGAACTGGCAGAAAAGTGTCTGACATGCTCGAAACATTTTGCACCCTATATAAGTCAAATAGCTTAAAAAGCAGCAATGCTGGGGTGGAGCGAGGGAACTCGTACTATAAGGCCGTAGGCCCAAGATAACACGGTAGCAAAGCATAAAGCTGTCCGTCTTCAAGGAAAATAGATGGTTGGGCTACGGAGGTAAATGGACAAAATCAATTTGAACATGCTTCGTATGGACTGTGAAGGGGTTATGGTTTACTGTGCCACTTGGACTGGAAAGCAGGTCTGTCTTGTATTTCCTTAGCTTTAGGTAGAATCTACCCCCACGCCTCTCTTGGCTCCAGCCAGACTCTGCCTGATTAATGGCAGCTGGCGCGGCGTCCCACCCTTTCTCCCCTTTTAATAACGTACAACCTAAAACTGGGGATTTGCCAGGTTTCCTGAAAGTGACACAGCTAAGCTTACTTGTGGGGGAAACAAGTAGCATCGTATACCCTGCTCCACTGCCGGTGTTGTGTAATATCTGGTATCCCCTTGAGATCGTGTATCCCCTGGTCTTCGGCTCTCTTCGGAGAATACACTCCGCCCCGGGCAGGATCAGACAGAAGCAGTCGATCTCTGCTCGGGCTGAGTGCAGGGATGCATTGTTTCAGGGGAAACCTAACGGAGCTCGGGCAATTAATTACACAAGAGACAGGAAGGGAATGCGGGTCAACGTGAAATAAATGAAAAATTAAAGGAATGCCGGTACGGAGCTCAGGCTCTTAATTAAATTACCCGACGTGTCATTAATATTGGAGTCAATGCTGCTCAAAAAGAGACAGGAAGGAAACGTGAGTAGCACAAAGAAACCAGCATTTGCAATGCAATAGGTCTCGCTTTTACGCGAGTTTAAGCTATTGGCATTGTAAATGACAATGCCTTTAATTTCTGTTTTAAAAAGCAAAACAAAAAAAAAGGCATGGTCGTTTACAAGGCCAATAGCTCAAACTTGCGTAATTGCGAGACCTATTGCATTGCAAATGCTTGTTCTCTTGTATTCCTGAAGTGCAAGCCTTGACACGCACATCCTGCATAGGTCAATGAACTTGGACTGTTTTTTTAAATGTACTGTTTATGTAAGTGCATTACAGACATTCTGTGAAACCCTTTTCTACCACTATTCATATTCAAACTGGGTCGTGTACAGTGCTGGCACATCTGCCTGAGTAAGCCTTGTACTGCCTCTCTTCCCAGAGTCCAGTATTAAATGGTGTGCTTGGTTCTCAGGTCAAATCGAATTGTAAGGAGGCCCTAGAGCTAAACTGCCAAATTTTCACTATTGGGCCTAATAATCCCTGGTTGTTTTGTGACCCCAAGCCAGTTTCCATTAATTCATCACTTTAAAAAAACAAGCAAACAAAAATAAAAAATAAAATTTAAGTTCAAAAGTGAGTTTATTAAAAGAGCATAAAAATAGAAATACATAATACACTGAAGCAATAAGTAGTTGCATAAATAGAAAGGGAACAATAAAAAGAAAAATGAAACAGTTGGGTATATGTATCAAGTTAACATAGCTGTAGAATGGAAATATATATATATATATATATATATATATATATATATATATATATATATATATATATATATATATATATATATATATATATATATATATATATATATATATATATATATATATAATATACTACTGCCGGTCGCCAGTAGGTAGTTATAGGTAGGACCCTCTTACCATAGGAAATCCACAACATTCTATTTTGAATAACTTTGGCGCCGATCGACGAATCCTCGCGAAATTTTCAAAATAGGTGGGGCGCTGCGCTCCGCTCCTACCCTGAAAGTCTCGGGGGGGGGATTCGTCAAGCGGGGGCTGAGATAAAAGGGGGGTCCCAAAACGCGTTTTTCCCATGCATTTTTCCATAGGACCTTTAGACACAGCTACAGCCCGAACGGCTGAACAGAATTACTTGAAATTTGGCAGAGAGGTAGTCCTCAGGTCAAGGAAGTGCCTTTTGTAGGTTTGGTGTAAATCTGTTCAGTAGATTCTGAGAAAATAGCCTTTAAATCAATATATATATCTGAGCCAGCTTACGGTGCGCTTACGGTGCGCTTACCGTACGCGTACGGTGACGAGCGCGATTCTGATTGGTTGTTAGATCTTAGTAAACATTCGAATCGGTCGAAACCAGGAAGCGGCGGCCGCCATTTTCTCTCTCGGACTCTGGGGGGGGGGGGGGGGCATGAAAAACAAAGAGAAGAAACATGTAAAGGGACTGTTTAGACAGCTCCCAACCACCTAGGCTTGCTAACTGATTCACCAAAGAACCCCCAAGTTCAAAAATTCAAATTTTTTTTTTACGAAAATTCGCCGATTACGCTTACCGTACGCGTACGGTAAAAAATGTTTTTGTTAAAAAAGAAAATATCCAAATTCTCCCCACCCCTTGTGCAAATGGTGCTCGTAGGGCACCATTTGCGCATGGCATATCCCCGCAATATAAACTAAATATCAATGTTTATCTTTCACAACGAAGCGCATAATATGTCCTCCACGTGCGCACGGTGCGCGAAGCGCATCGAGCGTACATGGCCCAACCACGGCACTAACTGCGTAAAGTGGGCGCGCGGTGCGCTTACTGGTTTAAACACGTGTTACCCCCCCAAGCGGTTACACCACCACGGTGTTTATATTGACTGCACGGGGAGAGAGGCTGCAGTGTTTACTGCGGGGGATACAATTGGTCTCAGCCTGAAACCTTTCATTTTACTTGGATCCGCAGTTTGGTGAATGAGGTCCGGATGCCAACGAGGGACACCACTGGGAGTCTGGTTGTAACCACTTACTGAAGTGGTCACCACGCCGAACTTCATCGACCAGCATGCAGCGGGTCCAAGCCCAGCGCGAGGTGTATCACAGTATGCAGAGGAGGAGCTGAAACATCCATCTTGTGGGAGTGGCTTCAGTAACACCAGGAGATTTAAACCTGCCACAGTTGTAACGAACTGTTTGAAACCAGGCACTGAGGAAAGCCTTACGGCTGAAACGCGTCTGCCACAGCGTTTCTTGAACTCTGATCCCTACACGCTGCAAGTGATTCGCTGAATAAAATCCAAATTGTTTTAATCGCTGCATGTGTCGGGCTCATTCCAAGGAGTGAATGAGTGTTGGACTTTATGTTTAAACCAGTAAATATATATATATATATATATATATATATATATATATATATATATATATATATATATATATATATATATATATATATTTAGTATAATCAGAGAGGTGTTACATATCATTAGTCTATGGTTAAGACAAACTGCGTACCACCAGGCTTGGAAAGATAGTTTGAAGTCCTTCCAATTTTTGGTAATCTGCTGAAAGGCCACTGCTAACAGATCTATAATCTTTACATTAAAACACAATTGTTCCAAGCTGGAAACTAGCTTCCCAAAAACAAGTGAGTGTTGGAGAAGGGAATTTTGGAATCAAAAATTGAGGTAATTTGAGACCAAGCACTTTCCCAGAAGTCATGTACATAAGGACAGGCAAAAAATAAGTGGTGTAAATCAGTAGGTGCAAAGGAGCAAGTCCATGTGTCTGGAAGATCGGGGTGTCTCATTTAAAACTTCCGGGCTCAACAAAAGTCTATTATAAATGCGTTGTATTTGCTGCTTGAGATGACTTTCTAAGTTTTGTCCAAATTATGTTCCACAGAAGAATTGGTCAATTAACCCCTAAGTCTCGTTCCCAAGTTAATTCAACCTTGGATTTATCTCTAATAGTGTGTGAAGTGCGTAAATGAGTCTAAATAATAAATGATCTGGGACAAGTGCGAAGAGTGTGTAATCCATTTACAGAAGGGGAGGCAGAGGGATTGGGAGCTGGGCATGTGCATTGTGAAGGGATTGTATTTGTGTTAATATGAGGGGGGGGGGGGGGATCATCAAAAAGCCAGCTAGCTTGTGAAAAAGGCATGACCTTATCCTGTACAAAGAGCTGATGCACCCGAATTAAACCTTTTGTCTCCAAGTCCTCCAATAGAAGGGTTTACCATGAATCGGTAACTATTTGTTATGCTATATTGTGGACGTAAGAAAAGATTCCAAATCACCAGGGAAAGGTGACAATCCGGAATCTAGGAGTTTGCATGTATATGTAAGGATCGGAGTAGATAAGGATTGTGGTTTGTGAGTGAAAAGAAAAGGGAGATAAAGAACGTTCAAGTTCGACCTACAAGGGATTATCTAAAAAAGACTCCGAGGATTGGCAGAGTAAAAAAGATTTGTAGTATGTAGAAAAATCGGGAAAGTTGACACCGCCCTCTGATTTTTGCCGATTTTAATTTTATTAGTGACATTTGAGATCTGTTCTTGTTCCATAAAAATGTAGATACTATGTACCCTTTTGTAAAAAAAAATGTGGGATAGGCGCTGGAATATTAGAGCTGGTATAAAGTATTACGGGAGTTAACACCATCTTAATGGTGTCTAAACGGCCCTACCAGGAAAGGTATGGAGGGTGCCACTTAGTAGTTAATGAGGAATTTTTTTAATACATTTATCCATACAAAAGGAAAGCGTTGTTGAGACAGGAGTAAAGTGCAAACCCAGGTATTTTATGTGAAAGTGTACATCATTAATTAATCTCTAAATACGATCTAAATTGCATCAGTGTTGAAATGAATTGGAATTGACCCTTTTAGTATTTTCTGTAAAGACTTGTGAGGAAATTGAAGAACCTGGCAGTCTGGTTTGATGAGTACCTGTCCATAGCTCATTAAATCTCATCTGTTGTAGAATTGCCAGTGGCATGCTCATACTTTTTTTTTTTTTGATTTATTAAATATTTTTATTTCAAGATACATGACGCATACATAGTCACTGAGATTAGAGCACAATTTCCTGACTCTCCTGGTTACCTTTTATAGCAGTCTTAATATTTACATCGTGTCACACCCGGGATGTCACATCGCTTTTTCCCCCTTCAGTTAATTTGCTCCTCTGTTTCCTACCCCCTCTGTGACCATGGGACCATACATGGGTTACCTCTAAACATGTTCCATTTATTCCAGACCTTCCCCCGTTTTTGAGGGCATCCCTCTTGGTATAGACCGCCTTCTCTGCCGCCATGCACCAGTCCATATCCCTTTTCCAGTCCCTCAGGGTGGGGATAGAGTCCACCCACCATAATCGTCCTACATTTCTTTTGGCGATCATCAGTGCTAGTGTCACCCCTATTTGGTCCGCTCTGCCCAAGTCAGTCGGCTCCCACATATTCTGTAGACACCACTTTGGAGTCCGGGGCAGCTCATTTCCATATACCACTGTTAAGCATTGGATTATTCCTTAACAATATTCCTGAATCCTGGGATAAGACAAAATTATGTGAAAAAAGGAACCTTCCAGCCTGCATCCCCTACGACAGAGGGCTTCTGCTTTTTTTCCCATCTTTACTAATGTGGTGCTTGAGATGTAGGCCCTATGGAGGATTTTAATTTGCATCAGTCGAAACGAGGCCCTGATGGTCACCTCCCGTGGAGAGGCGAGTGCCTCGGTCCACTCCTCATCTTGTATGTCTGGAATATCAACTTCCCATTTTTCCCATAGTTTAGTTAGCTGGTCTGGTATGTTATTTATTAACCTTTTGTAGGTTATGGAGATTGCCTTTTTTGTAATGTGCTCCTCAGTAACCTACACTCTAGAGGGGAGGTCTCTGGAAGGGATTATCCTTTAGGCAACAGCCTGCAGGGCATGCCTGAGCTGTATGTATGGAAACGCTTCCGTAGGAGCGAGATTGTAGTCCTTTTGTAAGTCCGAAAAAGATCGAACACCCCCTCCCTTCCACACTGGCCTGTTCATGCTTAG
Organism: Triturus cristatus; assembly: GCF_964204655.1. Classification (NCBI taxonomy): domain Eukaryota; kingdom Metazoa; phylum Chordata; class Amphibia; order Caudata; family Salamandridae; genus Triturus; species Triturus cristatus. The sequence continues at coordinate 1,143,070,323 of NC_140592.1, forward strand.
TAGGATCATCCTACTGCTGCACATGTAGCAATGAGTGGAGCTCACTTGTTCTTGAATTATTTTAAGATTAGACAATTGCAACGTGCTGTAGAACCACGCTAGAGATCTAGTATTTAAATGACCCAGAATTAGGCAGCCATTTTAAGAAAAGCTAAGGACGCCACTTAGCTCCTGGTTGAACAAAGATTCCCATTTAAAGTTTAATGCTAATTGACCACACCTTCCAGAGAAAGACCCAAGGTAACTAAAGAAAGTGACTCCTTGCGTAATTCTATTGTGATATTGGGAAATACCAGAATGGGTAACGCTACAATGTTCAAGAGTTTAAAAAAGAAAAATTCTAAAACCATTTAGAATGTGAGGTTCTATCCCCTGGTCTGCATTTGGCCATCATTTTCTTTTGTAGGTTGGATTAGAACAGCAGCGCTTAAGAAAGCCTCAATGCCCACCTCACTCCTTAATCCTCTTTGACACTCGTCGGGGAGGTCCTGGTCCCTGAGTCTTGCATGGAGTCAGGGCTACCCTGTTAAGTGGTCACTGTTTGTACTGTGTGAATATTCTACTGATTCGAATTCTGCAAGTGACCATTAGCCAACGCAGACTTGAGTAACTTTATTTATTTAGTAGTTTTACTACCGTGTTTTATTGCTTTGGGGGGAAATCCCTAAGAAGAATTCCAATAAAATGACTTGCAGACTTTTCAAGTTTGGACAGTCGATGTTTCCACTTGCCCTTTAACAGAAAAGGAATATTTGTTTACATAATTTAGCCGACCAAAGCATGCATTTCACTTTTCTGTTCATCTTTCTTGAAGTTGTAGGTTCAATGTACACATTTTTGACAGAATAGTAGTAATTGTATGAAAGCCTGACCATCCTATACAAAATTAGCAATGGGGAAATTGTTAGTGAATTAGTAAGACACTTTTTTTTTTTTTTCCAATAGAATTTTCATTATTATTTTGTCACATACCAAAGACATTTAACATAAGAACACAAAACATAGCATCTACATAAAACATTAAAAACGTGCACTCGCATCGCTTGTTGTTACAGGACAGCCCACGCTGGCTGTGTTAGTTATGGTACAGTTTGACTGTTTTGCGGCCCCCCACCCACTGTCCTCGTATGGGTCATAGAAAACACAGAGGGAAAAGGAAAGAAAACCGGAGCAGAGAGAGAGGCGGTATCTCATGTAGGGAGAGTTGGTCTGCGGTTTCTGACCAAAGAGGGTTGCTATCCGGGTCGGTATGCTAGGTCTTTTCAGGGCGGGTCATAGGGGTCTAGATATTTGTCCAGAGATGCCCACATTTTTATGCCTGGCTGTCTCCACGGTGAGTCTCGTAGGGCCACTGTATCTGCTCCTCTGAGGTGCGTCACCCAATTGAGCCATCCCTTTAACGTTGCCTTGGAGGTGTCTTTCCATTTATTTAGAACCATTTTTAAACCTGTTAGTTGGAGATAGAGTAGGTCTCTGTCCTGCTGTGAGTCTATATCTGTCCTAACAAAGGCAGTTTCCAGGGTGGCAAACTCAGTTTTAAGAGAGCAGCCTAACGTGTTTAGAAAGGCGAAGATCTTCTCCCAGTAAGATTTGACTTTGGGACAGTAATATGAGATGGGCCAGGTCCCCCCCTTCTTTTATTACAATTCCAGCACTGGTCATTGGTGTTCAGTCCCAGGATTGCCAGGCGCGCTGGTGTCCAGTATATTTTTTGTAGTGTCCAGAACATTGTCTGTGCTAGCACTGGGGATATCTTACATTGCGTGGGGGAGGACCATAGCAACTGTGTCTCGTTTTCACGAAGTGAGTCCCCAAGTTGGGCTTCCCAGTATTTGCGTGTCTTTTCATTAAGTTTGGTTGAGCTGGGCCGTAGGAGTCTATAGAGGTGTGATACCTGGTGGCCTAATTTATTGAGGTTGGTCATATATTGGATGATTGTTGGCTTGGGATCGGAGAGTTTCGCTTTGGTCAGTGCTGTTTTGATTTGTAGGAATTTATATAATTCTATGTCTGGTAAATTATGTTTGATTTTTAGCATATTGGAAGTGGTGGGATTTCCATCGTCTAAAAGTTGTATCGGGTGTGAAATTCCTGTCCTTCCCCATGTATCCATAGAGAGCGGTTTCCCCTGTATTTTATCTTATTTGCCCACAGAGATTCCCATCTTGAGTTTTTTATGCTGTGTTCCATCTTCTGGTCTACCTTCAGTAGGGCGTTTGTGGTGTTTTTGAATATTGGGTTTGCTGCTACCATGAGTTTATTGGCTGTCAGTAGGGCTAAGGGTTCAAAGTATGTCTCTCTCCAGTTTCAGCCAAGCAGGTGTGTACTCCTGGTCGGGCAGGATCCAATAACTCCCATGTTTTGCCAAAAAGGCCGTTTGGAAGGTTTTAAAATCCGCCAGGTTTAACCCCCAATCCCCCCCCCGCCACCCCCCCCCCGGTTTTTTCCCCAATCTTAATTTTTTAAGGCTAATCCTTGCTTTCTTGTCCCGCCAGATGAAGTTATTCAGCATCTTATCTAGTTTGTGATGGAAGTCGTTAGTGAGTATTAGAGGCAGCATATTTGCCAGCTAGTTGACCATTGGGGTGACCATCATTTTTACTCAATTCTTCCCCACCAAGTAATGAATTTAGGTGACCAGCCCCCCAACAGTGTCTTGATCTTGTCCAGCATTAGTTTTTCATTGTGTTCAAGTGTGTTTTTAAGGTAGTTTCCAAAATATATACCCAGGTATTTTACTAAACTAGTTTGCCAGGTAAGGCCCTACTCCCCCAGTATGTCTTTTGTGGTGTGTATATTGAGTGGTTTGCATTCTGATTTGTCTTTGTTGAGTTTATAGCCAGAAAGGGTCGAGTACTTATCTTTGGAGTCCATGAGGGCTGTGATAGAGGATTTAGGGCTTTCTGTGACAACGAGAATGTCGTCCGCGTATGCGGCCAGTTTGATTGTGACCTCATTGATGGTGACCCCTTTCATCTCTTCGTTTGCCTCAATGTCCTTAATCAGAATCTCTAGAGCTAATAGGAACAGCGAGGGAGACAGGGGGCCCCCCTGTCTTGTCTCTCGCTGCCGTGTGAAGGGCTCCAAGACCACCCCATTGACTACGATACGGGCCGTGGGCTTTTCGTATAGTGCCATTACTTTACGCGTGAAAGAGTTTCCCAGGTTGACGGTCCTCATGCACTGTTCTAGGAAGTGCCATGATACCCTATTGAAAGCCTTTTCCGCATCTAGTGGGACGGTCACCGCTGATTTGTCAGACTTGACAGCCCTATCCAAGATATGGCATAGAAGTCTGGTGTCATCATGTGACATGCGTGTCTTGAGGAAGCCAACTTGTGTGTTACTTATAAGTCATGGTAGTACCTTGTTAAGCCTTGCTGCCAGAATCTTTGCGTATATCTTGCAATCAACGTTAATCAGCGAGATAGGCCTGTAATTTTGGGGAAGCTGGGTGTTTTTACCTTCCTTGGGGATAACTATAATATTGGCTTCTGACATGGTGTGTGAGATCGTCCCCACCCCCTCACAGTGGTTAAAAACGTTTTTCAAAGTGGGTTGTAAATGAGTTAAAGTTTTATAGAAGGTAGCTGTGTAGCCATCCGGCCCGGGTGCCTTGTTAACTTTAAGGGACTTTACTGCCATCTCAATTTTGGCTGAGCTTATCTCCTTTCCTAGGGTGTGAGCTTCATCAGATGATATCTTTGGGAGGTTTAGTCTGTTTGGGTACTCGGCGCAGCCCTTCTCGTCCAGTGTTTGGTCTTTTTGATAGAGTTCTTGATAAAATTCACTAAATGTTTGCAGTATTTCTTTGTCTTGTGTGTGATATTTTGTGAGTCTGTGATTGATGAGATGGTATGCTGTCTTGGCTTATGTTTTAGGTAAGAGGCCAGGAGCTTCCCGCTTTGTTAGCCTCGCATAGGTTTATTGCCTTGAATTTGTTAACCCACATACCCGCTCTTTCGCTCAGAATCCTGTTGAATTCGTATTTCTTCTTTGTGAGTTCTGTAAGTGCGCCTGTGTTCTTTGAGTCTAAGATATGGGTTGCCTCTAATCTTTGGATATCCAGCTCTAGTTGTCCCACATATGCCTTTGCGTTCCTGTTCATCTTGCCTTTAATGTCCACAATTGTCCCCCTAATTGTGGCTTTTAAAGCGTCCCACATGGTTTTAGGGTCTGTCTGCAGTGTCATTAAAGGTAATGTACTCCTTAATGGCCTCCTCTACTTTGATTTTGTTGCTCTGGTCTGACAAGACCTCACTGTTGAATCTCCATCTTCGTGGATGATCCGCATTGTGACGCCCGCATAGCAGTAGGCTAATGCAGGACTGGTCTGAGACCATTCTCGTGGCTATGTCTGTGTGTTCTATTAAATGGGTGTGTGTTCCTGTGATCAGTATGTAGTCTATGCTGCTGTATGAATTGTGTGGGTTTGAATAAAAAGTGTAATCTCCTGTGTCCGGGTGTTGTAGCCGCCAAGTGTCTTTAAAATTAAATCTGGTGCATAAATTTTTTAGTACGTTGTGTGCACCTGGGGGTACTGAGTGGCACTGTGATTGTCTATAGTGTAATCTAACCCCATATTGACGTCACCTGCCATCACTGTTAAGTCATTTTGTGGGAGTGCCTCTAGCCTTTTAGAGATGCCCTCCCAGAAACCGGAGTCATCAGCGTTTGGCCCGTATATGTTGAGTACATGGATGATTTCTTCCCCTCTTTTCAAGTGTGTCAGCAGTGTTCTCCTCATCGTTTTGCTGATCTTCAATATTTATTTTGGAGTTCTTTTTTATCAGTGATCACACCTAGTTTCTTTCCTACGGCTGGAGAGCAGGCCATCTGTCCAACCCATCTCGCCCTAATCCGCTCTGCATCGTCAAGGGATAGTCTGGTCTCTTGTAGGAGGACGATATCTGCTTTAGTTTTACCTAGGTAATCAAGTATTTTTTTTTTTCTTTTTCTTTTATCTGGGTGATTTAGACCTTTAACGTTTAAGGAGACTATCAGAAAGACACTTTTTAATCTAGAGATCATTCTATATCTGTGCTCTGGCCATATTCATAACCTTACTGGGTAGCTGAAAGGGGTTAGAAGTTAGCATTGAACAGAAAGGCAAACTGAAATGCATTTTTGCTGGCACGACCACATCCTGTTTGCCCAAAAGGGTACTTGAAAATATTGAAATTAATGAAGCTGCACTTAGACCATGTTGTAATCTGCTTTGCTTCCGGCCCATGAGGTAGCCATGTTGAGGAAATCTGAACCTTGAGGTCAGGAATTATTTTTATTAATAAATTTCTTGAATTTCGGAGCATTGTATGGACCTATTTCAGCGTGCCTAGAGACCTGTTTGTGCACAAGATTTCTTATTAACCAAATTTACCCATACGTGCTCAGTTTTTTCTAGTTCAAGATTATTCAGTGGCATTGGATGTAGCTTTAAAAAGAAAAAATATATATTATTCAATGCAAAAACTACAATTCTAAGGACTGGGTAACGGCCTTATAAATTCCAAGTATAAAGATTTAGCTTTTAACCTTTGCTTATCAGTGGGGGGAACTGAGTTGACGGAAATTAAGTGAATAGGTCTATCAGATGACAGCCTTTTCCCCATCTTGCTTTGTCTCGTCATGGCTTTTGTAAAGGTTTATTGTTGAGGGAGCTGAAAGGCTCTTGCAAAAATAGAAAAAAGTTATCTGAAAACAATCATTTTAATCTTGAAATGCGCACACACACAGCCAATTTAGCGCTTGGCACTGATGTTCCCTATGTTCAATGTTGTAATCGACGGAAGAAAAATGTGATTGGCACAGCAGTAGGCCAATGGATGAAGAGTGCTGACTAAAAGCCCTTTTAACGAAGTTCATTATTGTTAGGAATACGACAACCCGGGAGACCAAGGTGGTGTTTTTAACGGTTTTATTGCTCTATGCAGTCTTTTACGAATGGGGGTGGGCCTGTAATAAGGCAGGGGTGCCTCCGCGGTCCTTTCCCTGGGTTCTCTCCTTCCCGCCGTGGTCCTTCCTCTCCGGGCTCCGGCACTGTAGGGGTCGGGCTGCTTCTTCCCCAGGGGCTCAAGCGCTCAAAGAAAGGAGAAAAACAGCCCTGAGTAACTGGTATTTAGGCTTGGTTTGTTCAGGAAAGGGGGTGAGGGAACACTCGGTGCACGTTCAGTCAGGCCGTGTGTGAAGTGGTGCTCGGGAAGGGGTGTGAATGGGATTTAACACCAACAAGCTAGCTTCTAGTGCCCGGTTGTCCCTTTAGTCAGTACCTCCCCAGCCCGAGAGACGCTCTCGTACCTTGGAGAGCCACGCTCCTCCGGGAACGTGGCTGGGCGGCTCACGGGGTCGGTGGCCTCCTGGCTCTCGTAGCTTGGGTACTGCTTCCTCTCCGGCCGTCGTCCTCCGGCGCTCGACGGCAGTCCCACGCCTCGCCCTTGCTCCTCCCGATGTTGACCTTCTCTATCTCGCCTTCCGCTCCTCCGCTTGCCAAAAACACACTGTCGCTCCGCTGCTCATATGCCTCCTTCCTCTCTCCGGTGTCCGCGCACACTGGAGGTTGGACCTCTCTCACTATATCCGCCCGGCCTTCTTCGTCGTCACTGTTGGGGGCGGAGCCATAGTCGAATCCCTTCCAGTTAAAGGTACAGAGGCCGAGACGGGTGGCTGTGCTCCTGTAGGGAACCACTCGTTCTGCTGAAGAAAAGAAAGGGGGGAAAGGTTGTCGGTCACAGTCTTGGCCCTTACGACAGGCTCTTCAGTCCGCATCCCCCTGTGACAATTATATAATCTTATTTCCTTAAAATGAAATGGTCTTGGCTAACGCAAAACCAAACCAGAATTTGCAATGCAATCGGTCTGTCCTTCGGGACGTCCTAAGGATTTCGTAATGCAGCATATGGTGCGACCTCTGAGCTTTCAGGATGCCGAGTTGCTGATGAGCAAGCGGTGTCTTATGATTTTGGGCAAATCCACTTAAAATATAAGCCGCAATCTTGGGCGGGGGGTGGGGGCGGGGTGAAGGGGTAGGCAGAGATGGTACAGAGCGAGTAGGCTGCCACGAGCAGGAAACAAGATGCAAGGGTGAGAATAAAAGCAGTGTCCTGTGATTTTGGGCAAATCACTTAAAATACAAGCAGCGATATCGGAGGGGTGATAGGCTGTGGCGTAGCTAGGCACTATGCCACCTGTGGCGATCCCTGCCTTTGCCGCCCTGTGACTGCTGTGCTGAGGTGGGGGGAGGAGGGGTGCTGGCAATGATTCCTGCGTTTGCCACACCTGCGGCAAACTCACGTAAGAGCAGGGGAGGACGAGTCTGCTGCCCCCAAAGCTTGTGCCGCCTGGGGCAAACCCACCCCCCCTTCTATGCCACTGGTGGTGGGGGTGTGGTGAAGGGGTAGGGAGAGACTGCACAGGGCGAGCAGGAAGCAAGACGCAATGGAGAACGTGAAAGCGGGGTAGGGAGAGACGGCCCACAATGTGACTTGAACAGCATTTGAGCTTCTAAATGACTCCATGTGCCAACATTTAAAAATACGCAATGAAATGGCATCAAATATGCAATCGGTGTCTGCTCAATATCGTGTGATTTTGGGCAAATCACTTAAAATACAAGCAGTGATCTTGGAGGGGTGGTGGGGGCCGGGTGAAGGGAGAGACTACACAGGGCGAGAAGGCTGCCATGAGCAGGAAACAAGACGCAATGGTGAAAATAAGTGGGGGTGTTAAAAGGCGCACAGCTTCTAAAGTAATACAAATAAACTTGCAATGCAAATACCGACCGAAACATTAAGCATAGCATCCGTTAAGCGGGTGCTGTGCTGATACACAAACTGAGGCAAACAAGAAAAAAAATTGTGCGCACAATGGAACCTATGGTAAAAATAAAAAGGCGTAAGACCATGTGTAAAAAGGGCAATCTCCTGAGAGGGTTTGAAACCCACAAAGGAGGGGACTAATTGAGCATGCTGAACAAACAAAAGCATGCATTTACAAGGGCATGGACAGGAATGAATGGAACAGATGAGAGGTGCTTCAAGCCACAGTCTAGATTACAGCATGCCATGGGGATGACTGGCAGAGGGGGAGCGGTAGGTGCACTGTTGTCAGTGTGCATGCCAGTTTGGCTGGCCGTCTCAGGACAGACAAACTGTCATTCGCACTGAAGAGGTCTCTAACCCGAGCTGCATTGCCGGGTTGGAGACAGCAGGCACAGGCTCCCAGTCTACCTCCGAGTGCAATTTCAGAGCACTCCAGCCAATCCTGAAGCTGCTCTCCGCATGACGGCAGCGTCTGGATTGGCCGCAGGGGATTCTGAGAGCCTGTGCCTGCAGTGCACGGAGCCAGAGAGGAGCATCGGAGTGGTAGGTAAGTTCTCTTTTTTTTCTGTTGTCCTTCATCCCAGGTCCCCACCCCCGCCACTTTGCAAGGACAGCGGCTTTTACTGGTTTGAGTAAACCTTTTAGTGCCCCGACTTAAGGAGAGGGGAGGGACAGTACTGGAAATAGAGATTTTCCACTTGTTTTTATGTCTGTAGCAGAAGTCATAAATGTACAGGGGCATTTTCAAACTAAAATGCTGCCTGTGCCAATGGAAAGCCAATTCCACATATATTACACCGGAAGGGAGATTGGTGATTTATTTTATTTTAAAATAGAGCATTTCAGAAATGTATTTTGGCGTCACTTTTTGTTAATGTAGTTCCAGGAGGGTGGGTCCTTGTCTTGACATATATCAGTTCACATTATGAATTGAACTAGAGGAAATGGAAGTGATTTCCACAACAGTTTTGTAGACTGTCATATAACATGACTGGGGAGTTTTCTGGAGAGGTTAGTAGTTTTGGCGTAAGAGGAGTCTGTCATTTCTTTGTTTTACTAGGTACATAGGTAGTTTCTGTGAGTGCAAGGCCAATTGATGTAGTTTAAGAAGTCTCAGGAGACCTAGTGCAGGCCACGTGGGGAGACCACTTGTGTGGTGTCCCGTCAGTGTAGCTCATGGTAAGTAATCTGGGGAAGTCTAGAACTGCGCATTCAAAGGAGGATGGGGATTGTAGGGAAATAGTCCTACTGTTAATGTGTCTTCCACACTAAAAGTTGATGTGCTTACGGAAGAGCATTTATAATTTATCATTGCATGGTGATGGATCTGGACCTCTGCCCTGGGTGCCCCAACTGCAATGATGTCTGGAACCCTGATGCTGAATTTTGTCTTCATGGACGAACACGGGTCATGCATGTGTGCCGTGACATAGGCCTGTCTTGCAGATTGTGGCCTTTTTGGGCCGGGGTCAGAGGGGTGCCCAAAGCGCTACCCTCATAGTGTTTAGTGAGTAGTAGAAGTGAGCAGGCGTTTTTACCTTTGTCACTGGTATGAGGCCTACAGTCTCACTCATTTAACATTCCGCCGTTGTGTTCTTAACTCACCCTTGGCCTACATTGGTTTGGTGTGCAGTGCTGCGCAGTCTGTTTATTATATATGTGCTTGGGTGTATGTGTGCCTGTGAATAGCGCAATATAGGAATGGAGCAGTGATGTGCAGTGCGTGTATGCATGTGCTTGGGTGTATGTGTGCCTGGAAATAGTACAATACTTGTAGGATTTATATAGTGCTGTGGAGTACTTGTATATTGCATGCATATGTCACTGGGAGTGGTACAATAGATGGAATATGTGAAGTTATATTTTGGGAGCCCCAGGGCTAACTGGAGGAACATGAACAGGCAGAGCAATCTATTCCCCCTCCCCCAAACCAGACAGATTTGTGTAGTGTTGAATTCCTATGAACTGGGTGGGATACACAGTTGGAAGGGAGAGCCAGATTCAGAGAGAGGTCGCTTGGAAGGGGCCTGGGCAAATCTCGGGAAGGAGATGAAGAGAATCATAGATTATGGTTGGTGCCCTAGGGTAACCTTTTGATACACATCATTGTGGCTGACATACATGTGTTAACGTTTAGTTCCTCTCATTGGCTGTGTTGTGGGGCCATCAGATTTGGAGTCACTCCTGCTGGGACACAAATGCTTTTGGAGGAAGGCCCGAGCATAGGAAAGGGCACTTCAAAAGGAAGCAGACTCCCAACATAAACTTCTAAGCTTCCAACTCTATACCACATGGGCAAGTATTTGAAAAATATTTTAAAATAAATGCTAGACGCGATTTCGGATTTAAAAAAAAAAGTCTGCCTATGTGGAAACAATAAAAATCCTTTTTGTCTGCCCCCGCCTTCCCCCATCCCCTTGTCTGACCACGGCCTGGTTGAAAATCTAGTGGGTAACTTCAGAATCCTCTTACCAGACCTGGCAGAAACTGCTTAAATGGCAACAAAATAAATGTGTGCATGTTGCCAAAAAAGGCATAGTGTATAATACATGGACTTCAGAACAAGCAGGAAACAAACTATTGGACACTATGTTAGTTACCGTATTTTACTCCTCTTCCTCTGACCTTGCCCGTACGTACACCCAAGGTACGCTTGGCCCGTAGGGGTGGCAGGGGGCCCAGGCTTGGAATAAACTCCCGGCCACTCTTCGGGCCATCCCAGACATTTCAGTTTTTAGGAAACACCTGAAAACATGGCTTTTTAGAACATAGCACCGTTTTCTTGCTCCCCCCACCTGCTTTGTTCGCGCCTGGACACACTTTGCGAGTAACTGTAGCGCTATAACAAATTTGGTTCATTCATTCATACTTAATCTGTGTCAACATGTCTGACTTATCATGTCAAAATGTATAACATTGTATAACTCAGTGAAGTGGTCTCCACTACACCGTAGCAGCTTTTGTTTATAGTGTCATGCTGTTGCTCCCCCCCCCACCTCCATTTAGCTAATGTAGTGAAGTTCCTTTGACAGATCACAAACTCCTATCTGGATTCTTACCAGACAGGAGGGAGGCGGGGAGAATGTCCTTTCTCTGGCATGCAGCCCTATAGCAAACAGACATGAGCTACCATCTGGTCTGACATGCTTGCTTCCTTCCACTGTTTGAAACTGTGTTTTCAGTCAGCTACCATAATTCTGAGATAATTTTCAGAGTTTTGAATTTTCATTGTTATGTTAAATATTCATTTTAGAGTGGCAATTATGACGAGGGATGAAGTGTAGAGCATTAGAGAGGTGAAATGTATGAAGTAGAATTTACAGACTTCCGTGAGTTAACATCCTACTCGGGCCTTCTTAATGGCCCACTCTCCCTTACATCAAGTGTCTAGATGAGGTAGCTCTCCTCCAGCATCCATCTTTTGCGCCTTCTGTCTGTGTTTACACTCTCACACCTATGTGGTATTCTACACTGAGACCAATGTGGTATTCCATACTGTTACACCATTAGAAATACTATTTATACTAATTTCTGTAATGCCATGCAACATTTCGTAAAACTGATCTTTGCAAAGATAACTGCTGATTTGTGGCAGTCTAAACTACAGAAGCGAACTGATCATTTTATTGAAGGTACTTGGTCGGGTGGGAGGAAGAGGGGAGGGGTCTTGGGTGGGAAGGTTTTTTTTTTTTTTTTTTTTTTGGTTGCTTTTTTTTTTGTTTAAACATTTTCAAAAATCGAAAGTTGCATTACTTGTCATATCAGAGAGATGTTCTCTCGCAGTGTAAGCTCCTTCTTTGTCACTATTTTGCAACAATAAAGATTTAAACATAAACTACAGAAGCATAATATGCAAAAATGTTGCTACAAATGGATGAATTTGTCATTCTTTTCCATGCCATTTCATCATGTTTGTCACCAAATATGCAAGTCTCGCGGAATATGATGAGCATAGTTTAAATCAATTGCAATCTGTGTTCCCTTTTTAATATTTTATGTTAGCGATTTATATGGCACTGTATTGCCATTAGTAAGGTCTCCCTGTGCTGGTCTTGAGGATTCTAATAGTTTACTTTATTGTTGTCATTTGAATCATCTGTAGAGTGGGTGTGCTTAATCTGCTGCGTTTGTGTATGTTTGATTGTAGAGGTCAGTCATTTGGTGGCTGTAGCAAGATGTCTTTATCAATTTTGGTATTTGCCATCTATGAGGATTTGTATGTGCATTGCCTGGTTTGGAGTATGTTTCTTTGTGAATTGGTCTTCCTCCTCATCTCCGTTACCAAAGAGTTGCAATAATTCATGTAAATGTAATAAAGATTTAGAAATATAATAAAGGCAGTAAATAGCCTTTTTAGAAAGTATCCCATTTGATACATTTGCTAAGCAATTTACAGTCAAAACCGTGCCCCTCTCACTTAATTGTATCGGACTGTTCAAGATAATTTATCATTGTCTTCTAGTCTAGTGTTCCTTGCGATTTATAAACTGATGCTGTCCTAGTGGTAATGCAATCTCTGCCTCCTCCCTTTGTAAATCACAGGTTTTGTCATTGTCTAACATACATTTGTGAGCTAGTGTTTGTTTTTAATACATTTAAACTAAGCTAGTTGCACAACTTGCTCATGAACACAAACTCTGTGCATTGGCATAGGACATTTAGGAAGCTGGACCTGGGCCATAGAGCCTGTGCATCTAATGGTAGGGCATGTTGTAACCTAGAATACTATTTAAAAATACAGAAGCTCCGAGTCCAAAATCTACTTTCCCAAATAAGTCTCTAGGATTACGTTGGTCTCGTGGTTTTTAAGTCTTAGCAGTTGTATACCTTCACTTATGTTCCCTGTGATTAAAGAAGGAATGGCATAAAAAATATAGTCAATTTCCTAACATTTAGAACAAACCAATACATTAAACCTTTCTGGAGAAAGAAAGTAGACCGTTTATAGAAATACAATCAAGAACTATTACTATAAGATAGTATTTTCTCAAAATGTATCACCTCCAATCCTTTTGTTAGGTTATCAAGGATTTTCTTTTGTAAGGCACCAATAATGTCTGGCTTGGTATTTAAATGAAGTGCATTGTTTGATGGTTACGAGTGATTTTCTTTTTTACTAATCCATCCTGGAGTTACCACAGGGTCTAAAACTGTGATATATGTATTGTTGCAAAGTTTTTGCTTTAAAGAGAAAAATAAAATCAGAATCTCACTGATATAACTAGAAGTATACTGATTTCCTAAAGCTTCTGTCTTTTGAGAGGATTATCCTAAACTGATCTCTCCTTCATATAACCTATTTTGTCATCTTCAAAAAATGACTTCTGAATGTTTTTAATATTTTGACTGTACGTAGTGGCTTCAAAAATATTAATCTTCATTTGTTCCCCCTAGTATAATTGTTCATGCGCTTTCTTTGCCTTGGATTTTGATTCAGTGTTCAATATTCTAGCTGTACTATAATTTGGAAAGATCTCCTTTTGTAGGCGCGATCGTTTAATTCTTTATCTAAAGCCAAAAATTTTTTGTATGGCATTCAGAAAGGTTGAATGTCACCATTGTTTAGCCTGGCACATCTTTGGAGGCTAAGTGATGTGTAGTCACTCTAATAGCTACTTCTCCTACTAGCAGAGATGGATGTTCTCTTTTAACCTCCGATGATGTAAGATGAATTGAAACGTTTATAGGGGTTATCTTCCATGCCGGAAGAATATGTAAGGTAATTCTTAACCAGCTTTACTGAGTTTTTAGGTTCTTTCTTTTTACATTGCTGCAAAGAGTAACAAATAGTATGATTTGGTATCAAGGGTAGCATTGCGAGTAGCCATCTGAGCAGAGAGAAGTGTGAGAAGGTAATGTGCGTGACAACTGCATGTACTATGCTTCTTGAAGAAAGGAGGATCTAATGGTTGTGTTTCCTGCTAAGTGTCTCAAGTAAAGTATCAGTTGCTCATGACACTGCAAAAACGGAAATGTTATTGCATTAAAAGTATTCTATATAACAAATCAGTCGCTGTAGGGGTTGCTGGCAGTTAGGCTGTCTCACTCTAATGCTCCCAGCTTTCTTGCCCTCCTTCTTAACTTCTGTCTTCCTGTTCTTATGTCATTCCCTTTTTCTGCAAACAAAGTCTTTATAGGACAGAAAGCAGGATCTTCTGTTCTCGAAGTGCAAGGAGGAAGGCAGCAACCTGTTCAGCATATGGGTGGATAATGGAAGGTAAATAATTGGGTTGATTATGTTTAAACAAACAATAGGAGTTAGAAGCTGATTGCAGGTACTTGAGGAAATTAAGCCTTCACCTGTTCTATCTGCCAGGATGGCTGCCAGATTCAATTTGGTTGTGGCTGCCTATAATGAACTGAGGCTAGGGATTTTGGTTGTAAAAGGCACAACAGCATGCTACCTACCGCACATGACCGCCCAAGAGTGTCCTTACTCGCTGGCAGTGCAAGCATTGATTTCCAGAGTCTATGATAATCATTTATCACCTCATGCACTGATGTTGGCTCGCACGTGTTTTGTTGTATGCCAGTAGGAAGCCCAATCGAGTGAAGTACAAATGTAAAACGGAGTCAAGGTCTACTCGAGTCACAGAAATTCTTCATTCATGATTTTATAGCTCTTTAGCTCTAAATCCTTGGGTGTGCACAAAGTGTTATTTTATTCAATACTAGCTCAAGTTCTGTCTTTCTCTGTTATGATGTTCGTTTATGTTAAATAATAGATTGAGCTCCATATATGCTTTTTTTCCGGTGTGAATCAATCGGTAGTCTTTGCAAGATCTGCAAAGCTTGGAAAGTCCTTGGGCATGGGAGTAGCCCAGTGTCTCTGGATTTAAACCTCAGGAGTGATTTGTTGTGAATTCTCCATCCCAGCTCAGTTGTGCAGGACTTTCTTCATATTCCGCATCAGCCATAACTCGTGGTACTAGTCTAAAATCTTCGGAGGGCCTGATCTTCTCCAACTTGCCACTTCTGGTGTCCATCCCAGTAGAATGCTTGATGGTTGATAGGGGTAATACCACCCCTATGATTTGGTGTAGGTTGCAGAGGACTGTGACCCAGATTTCTCAATTTTTGGGCCCTGGCATAAGATATAAATTAGTGTACCCTTGCCTTCACAGTCCCTCCAAAATGGCATCGGGAAGCCTCAAATGAAGCAAATGTATGTTTACAGATTTTATGTAATCTGCATGAATTTTCAGGCAGGCTTTGTTCCTGCCTGTGCTTCTTTACCTCACCACCACCCTGGTTCCTGTATTTCATAATGTGGTCCTAGTCCTAGTCCTTGTCAGAGAAAGAAAATGGCAACTGTTCTCTCCCATCCTGTTTGAAAATCTATCAGCTCTGAGAATTTCATAGAGCATTAGTTGCAGGCGCGTGTGAGACTGTCCCATCCATTTGCTGACTACTGCTGTTTGACGCACAGATGCAGTCTGTGTCTGTTGATGTGGCTTGTGCTCCCAGCTCGCCCTGGGGTGTTATCCACCACTACCAATCTCAGTCTTCTTCATCAACGGACGCTCAGGATTGAGGGAGGGACTTTGGTGAGGAACCTTGTGGAGCCATGAGGAGTGGTATTCATTGGAGGAGCCAGCACTGAACAGTGGTAGGAGGCGGCCACAACCAAAGGTTAAGTGGCATGCCCTACCCTTCATCAAGGTGGGCATAGATACCATTGCTGCCTGGGCGCACACGGGTGCAGCTGCCAGGAAAGTAAAGAGGAGCAGATGAACCAGTGATTTTTGGCAAGGTTTGCAGTGAGGGCAAGGGGAGCTGTACTTAAGTGCTGCTGATTCTGGGTGATCCTCAAATTAAGTAATGGGGTAATGGAGGAGGGAAGGGCTTTCAGGAACGTACGAAGCCTCTCTGGGCCTCCCGCCCTAAATTGGTTCTTACTCCCTGCTGTTTCTGCCGAGCCAGCAACGTCAGCAGCTCTTCTGGTGAAGGAGCCCTTGAGGGGAGCTGGTGGCGAGTAGAAGGGGGCGCTGTGGGCAATCCTGGTACTCCTCCTCTGTGACTACCTAGGACTGGTTGTGAACCCAGTGTTTTAGCATCGTATCCAGGATACGCAGGTGTAAGTTCAAGCCAGGATGACTCACCAAAGACACTGATTTAGGTAGAGACTTGTGCATATTGTTAAACAGGTGGTCCAAAGCCCAGCAAGTTTAGATGGGTTCGACCAGGATTGAGTGCGGAAAGCAACGGTCCGAGAACTAACCAAACACATTTACAACCATTTGTGATTTAGTTTTAACTGGAAAGAATCCTCAATGGCACCACGGAGACCCTCTGGGCGGAGGTTAAGAAAATTAAGTGCACTAAGGAAAGAGCAAGAATAAAGAGATTTAGCAGCTATTTCACAAAAAAACTTTCTGTATGGGCTGAAAGCAAGGAATAATCCATTAACCGAATAAAGGATGATAGGAAGTTAATAATTTAGGAGAAACCATATGGCATGAAAGGCCCTGCAACTGAGTTTATGTCAAATAGGAAAGCTAAACAAATTTGTAATTCAGTTACAGGAAACTAGAGTTGAAAGGATACTTTCACCATTAGAATTAAATGGAGGCGGGGCTGCCGTCGGTTTGCCTTGACTTGGTAGGTCGCAGCAAAGCCAGATATAGGGTTTTGCAGGGAGCAGCCCCCACTAATCTGAAATGAGTGAAAAACAAATCTACACGAAGGAGCAAGTCTTGATAACTGATTTTCTGATACCAGTTTTTGGACTAAACGGATCAGTGAACAAACCAAGATTTCTAACAGAATTGAAGGAAAAACGCTTCAGGAAATTCATACCATGGAAGTCACCATATACAGGTCTGCAAAGGCAAGAAGCTAAACAAACAACATTCCTAAGAACTCAAGATTTGCCTTAATTTAGACGACAACTTACAAAACCAGCGGGAACTTGAGGGTGATTCAGCGAACCAATGAGTTCTGGCAAAAATCTACCCTCCCTAGTGAAACAAAAACAGTGGGGTGTATACAGAACATCTAAATTTGTTAAACCAGCGTAGGAGAGTAGGATCTGCACTTATGTTGCCCCCACTTTTTTTCTGATTTATACACTGGTTTCTGGCTATAGTGTGGCTGGGTCCCTGCTAATCAGGGCCCCAGTCTCACTGATCTCTCTAAACAACTTGGTGTGCATATTAGATGCACTAGTGATTGGATGCTGTGGTACCTTATGAGCCCCTAGTATATGGTACCTTAGGTACCTAGGACATTGGTACTTCACAGGCCTACCAGGGGCTGCAGCATGCATTATGCCACCCCTGGGAAGCATTCTCAATCTGACACCACAGGCCTGCTACTGCAGCCTGTGTGAGGTAGTGTTAGCACTCCTCACTGAGGTATAGGTTCCTATATCTCACCATACACACACATATAAACCTATCAGCCACCCTATTGCAGGCCCTATCAATCCTGAGGGCAAGGTGCTTGGTTTACTATGTGAGGGGGTGCTTCTGCCTGAGCAGGACCCCTCTGCAGCTGGCAGAGTCTATTCTCTGCTGCTGTTTGTGGATGCGGTTAAACCATATAATCTTAAGTGCATTATAACCTCGCGGTAAATGCTAACTTTGGGATGACTGCATCAAAACATGTCGTGTTTGGTGTCAAACAACTTGGAATCATACCCCCACACCAGCAACTGGTGTGGGAGTATGATCCCACCCTTCTAGAGGGGATGACATGTACCCACTGTACTAAACGGTAGAAATCTAAAAGAGCCCTGGCATCACAAAATGGATGCCACCAGCACAGACTCTGGGCTGCCCTCCTGGTGCTGACCGAAACTCGCAGTGGAGGAAGCCCAACAAAAGGCATCCTGTCACAGGGAGTTGGGTGTCCCCACCTCCCAGACAGGATTTAGTGTATTGGAGCTGGGTGGGTGCACTCTTAGAGGGCTTTGAAGTCCTGCACTGGGGGAGCAGTAGGCTCCTCTGTGCATATGCCAGCTCAAACCGGTTCAGGGGCTACCTGCCCCTGCTCTGGCGCGAAACTGGACAAAGGGAAGTGGGTGTAACCACCCACTACCCTGACCCTCCTAGAGGAGTGGTGATAGAGCTAGTCTCTCCCATATCTTCACTATAAGATAGCAAGCATTGCCAATGCAATTCAGATAACCCTGGACGACGCTCTACAAAGAAGAATCCTGGCCCTTCGACGTTCCACTACCTTTGGACGACAGAAGAATCTCCCTTGAAGTCACGGAGTGACTCCCCCTGCTTGGCAGGCACCAGTAACTTGAATCTACGGTTGCAAACTTTCCTGCTCCCCTCGGAGTTCGAAGTCCCTGCTGCCCCGGAAGTGGATTTCACGACTTCTCGACGGCCCCTGTGAGTCCCCAGCGAAGCTGTGGCGAGTGGACCCCACGAGTGACGAGGAACAGCAATACCCGGGGACCGTGCACTATTGTCTAGTGCAAACCCTAAACAACGTCCTACGAAGTTGTGCATTGGACCATTTGTGGCCCAAGCCCCCAGCAGGTCTTGCACCAAAAATCAGCTGCCTACCTCGTCCCGAGTGACCATGGGCTCCTGTGAAGCATTTCCTGAGGCGGCGTCTTTGCGATCACTTGCCCGTTGGCTAGTGGGTCCCCCGAAGACTTTCATCGACTCAAAGGGCTCTCCTGGCTGGTCCAGGCCTGCCCTCACTTACCCTTGCTGGGTGAGTCCATCAGACCTTGCTGGTCTGCCTCATCGACTATCTTCAGTTCTACACGAGACTTGCAGTTGCCAAGGCTTGTTGGCTCCAATCCGGTTGCCGACACCGTCATCAGCTGCAGACATCGTGGGACACTCCGAATCCAGCTGCTGGTCATCGTCGATCCCTCCTGGACCTCGTGAGCGAAGTCAAAACACCATTGACGACCTGAATCAACGCGACATCAGTGGTCATCCATCTTGCTGGCCACCGGTCACTGGCAAGTGACCTTGAACACTGTCCCTTCAATTTTCAGGTCCTCTTAATCTTCAATCCACCTTCGGATTCCAGCGGACACCTCTCCAGTCGTCGCAAGCAGCAAGTCTTCAGTGATCTCCATTGAAAACAGCATCTCTACCCGACACCAAAAGACACCTATGCACCCGGCTTCCCTGGGTGAGGTAACTCGTGCACTCCGGTGCCCAAGTGTGTGTTGGCCCTCGAAATACTTACCCTGTAAGTGGCTTGCTTGTTGACTTCCTCGAAGTGCCCGAAAACTTTAAAATACAAACCGCGACTTGCTCCATTGAAACCAATAGGAAACCCACGGCTGTGTTTAGACACTGCACGCGTCTCCCGTGGGCTTGTTACTTACCTGCTAACACTGCAGTAGTGAAGTCGACTTTGTTAAACCATTTTTTTAGTATATGGTCTGGTACGCCCCGAGGGCTCCAGCCATATTTGTGCTTAATTTATTGAGAACTGTTGACATTTGAATGTATACCTGGCTTCTAATCTCATAGAGATTAGTAGAGTGTGTCTAGAAATAAATACATATATATTTGATATACATACCTGTGTGGTGTCCTTTCATTTGGTAATTCAAGAGATTATAAGGTAAAACAAGCTGCTTTACATTCCTCAGAGACTTAGCCTGAAGGCTGCTCTCCACAGCTACCACTAGGATAGCTTTCTTTAAAAGGTTGTCTTAAACCTATCTACCATAAGAGTCGTATTGGACTGGTGCAAGGTGGCCACTGTAAATAGTGACCAGCATATGCCAGGCCAACTTCTTACAACCGGAGACATGTAAACTGTTAAAATTGATGGGAAATAAAAGTAGGCAGCCACCTACATGAAGGTCTAAAACAAATTGATAAGAGGATAAGCCTGGGGTTCTGGCAGCTGATTCAATTAACCCACAGGCCGTACTCAGAGGATGCCCGGTGTCAATTGATAGACAGAGTTCAATATAATCAGTGACACATCATTACTACTTGAGGCCTCCTTTGAAGTTAGTGCACAAAAGGACCATGTAGAAATGCCACGTTGCTCTATGCTCTCAGGCAAGATATGTACGGCCTAGATTACATATAGTCCAATATCAAAGGGTGCTGCTCTTAGAGATTGTGTACGGGCAAATGCACCCCAATTACAGTATTTTCTACCATATCTTTTGAATCCCTCAATTGAGAACTGAAGCATTATTCTCGAGGATTGCCTAATCTTTGCTAGTAAAAAGAAGTGGTCAGCAACAAATCCGTATCAAGTTTATTTGAAATAGAAACATCCAAAAATCCCAACTCGACCTCCCCTGCAGCTAGGACCATTAATGCCATGTTGCAACTGCTAACAAAGGTCGTAAGAGATTCTGAACAGAACATCGAATTAAGTGAAAACTGTCCTAGGAAGCGGAAGACTCTCCTTACTAGAAAAAGCCAGAAAGAAATTAAAGAAAGACGTAAGAAGTTTTCAACTTTAAACAAAATCCAAAGGAATCTTTTGATAAGAGAACATAGAAAAGACTGTAGAAAGGAAATCAGCAGAGCGAAGTGGTTGGATAAAAGTAACAAGATGGTCCCAAGTAATCTCCTTGTGGAATAGGAAAATGAAATTGTTTTGGGACCTAATATCCAAAATAGTTGGTTCAGTAAAAAAAAAAATCAGTGGTTTATCCTGTGACTGGGGAGGCCTGGGTTCAACATAAAGAGCTCTCTAGGGTAAAAGACCACTGAGCAAAACCAGGAGTTGCCGTTAAATAACTACAAAGCTTAAGGCAATCGTTAGTAGCCTCTTACCGTGTGGTAATTCCTCCAATTATAAAAGAAATTGAAGACCCAATTAAGAAGTTAAAATACTCACAAGCCAGATGGAGGTGAGACTGGCCTGTCAGTTGACATCCTGAAACTTGACACCAACTTGTGGGCCCGTTTCCTGGCTCCTCTATATGATGTTATGTTATGTTATCTGCATTTATAACGCGCGCAGCTACTCAGAGGTGTCCCGGCGCGGCCCAAGAGGAGACAACATCATAACCAGACCTTAAGAAAAGAGATGTTTTTAACAGTTTCTTAAAGACTCCAAGGTCATCAGCAAAGCGAAGCGAAAGTGGAAGCGCATTCCAGGCGCGCCCAGCGAACACAACCAAGGAGGCGCCACCAAGCCTATGACGCTGAAATCTAGGTGTCTTCATCAGCCTTAGCGAAGAGGAGCGTAAGGCTCTTCCCGGCACATAGAACGAAAAGCGTCTCTGCAGGTAGTCGGGGTCTTGTCCATGTAGAGCGCGATGGGCCATAGTGAGGGCTTTAAATACCACACGAGCCTTGACCGGTAACCAATGAAGGGAACGGCGGTAATCATTCACGCTCTGCCTGGGCGCCAAGCCCCCCAACAAGCGGACCGCCGCATTCTGGGTCACCTGAAGCTTATTAAGAGTGTAGGCAGGGATCCCAGCATAAAGAACATTGGCATAGTCAAGTCTGGATAGGATCAGTGCCCGAACCACCGCTTCCCTGGCGGCTTGCGGAAGAAGCGGAAGGAATCGTCTCCAGATTCTGAGGAGGCCGAAACAGCCGGTCAGATGCTTAACCTGACTAGCAAAGGAGAGGTTACAATCAAAATAAACCCCCAGGTTCTTTACGGTCTGACTCGCGGAGGCGGGCGGAGGGAAATCGGGAGGCAAGAGACTCTCTAAATCCAAGGGGGGAGTCTCCAAACATTAGAACCTCGGATTTGTCCTCATTACACTTTAATTGGGCAGCTGCCAGCCACTTAAAAACCGAGGAAAGACACCTCTGCACGAAGTCTACCGAGGCCCCTGCTTCTCCCACGTAACCAGAAGTTGGGTGTCGTCAGCGTAAGCAATGACCTTAGCCCCCAACCTCTCCGCTAGGGCCACCAGGGGAATGAGGTAGATATTGAACAAAAGGGGGCTAAGGGAGGAGCCCTGGGGGACCCCCGTGCTCACTTGGAGAGGTGACGAGACAAAAGGAGGTAACCAGACTTGCTGGAGCCGGCCATCCAAGAAAGATTGAATCCAATCCCAAACGAGGTTGGACACCCCGATCTCAGACAGTCTACTCAGCAGCAGTGTGTGGGGACAGTGTCAAAGGCCGCCGACAGGTCCAGCAGCACGAGGGCTGCCTTCCCACCGGCGTCAAGACACTCCCGAATAGCCTCTGAGACTTCCACAAGAGCACCTTCCGTGCTAAAAGAAGGACGGAAGGCAGATTGGGCTGGATGAAGAAGACCCGCTCCCTCAACAAAATCCGACAACTGTCTGCTTACAATCTTCTCACATACCTTCGACAGGCTAGGGAGAAGAGAGATAGGCCTGTAGTTCCCGGGAGTTGAGGGGTCAAGACTAGGCTTCTTTAGCAAGGGGAGAACTTTAGCCTGCTTCCAACAGGACGGGACCCTGGCTAGCTGTAGGGATAGGTTAATGATGTGGTTAACTTCCCCATTCACCGTCTCAGCAACAGAGGCCAGGAGTCTTGCTGCGCACGGGTCGGCCGGCGAGCCGGACTTAAGGCCCTGCAGAATTCTTAGAGTGCAAGACAAGTCCACCGGCGCGAAGTTAGACAGGGAATGCTCAAGAGTCAGGGCGCCGGGAGCAATGGGCGATGAGTTCAGAGGGGCTGTGGGCACAGCCGAGGCCGCCATAGAGTAAAATGTAATACCGTATTTCTGTAGAGGGTGTGAGAATACCATTTTATGATAAGGGGCTAAGATACCTCCCCAAAAGTTACTGAATGATCACCCTCTTACACATCCTGAGCAAAATAAATGTATAACAAGCATTGGCATAGCCAATAGGTCTCGCCTTTGGGACCTTATAAGTTTTTAGCCATGCAATAGTTAATGTTGTTGCAGTAAAGATATTGTGCTGCATAACTAAATACTTATATTTACTTGGGCAGAATTGCTTTGTAATACATGTAATAAAGTGTCTCCCAGAGTGTCACACATAAGGAAGTTTATATTGTTCATACACACACTAGAAACCTAAATCTCACACACAACCATTCTAAAAACGTGTCCGGTATGACCATTGCATGCGCAAGTAGTTCATGTAGTGATGGTTTTTAGACTGTATTACGGGATATGCAGTGCGTTTGGACAAATTATAAAACCAGGAATAAACGTCCTTCAAGGAGAGGATGTGGCCTAACAGCCAGAAGTGCTAACTTCGGAGCAGGGAAACCAGGTTTGAGTCTGTGTCATGGCTCAACATTGTGTGATTCTGAGCAAATCACTTAATCTCATTGTGCGTAAAAACAAAAATGAATGTGTCCTTCTGTAATGAAAGCTGGTGCTCATGTAAAGCGTTCCACTACTACCTTCGGGTCGAGTTTGCGCTATATAAAAGTGGGGGGGTGGGGGAGTCGCAGAATCCACATGAAAATCCCTGGAACACCTGAGCCACTATGTATGAGACATCTGTTCGACGTGTTTGTGTTGAATCTGTGATGAGTGCGCCGTGATTGTCATGTGTCTGAGAAGTATGCACACATACTGCCCATGCCAAACTCACTAATAAAGCCGGAAGTTTTCGAACGTAAGAGTACCTTACCTTAAATTCCTATAGAAGCACAATATACGATCGCTTCTGTCTCTAACCAATTTCAATATCTGAACGCAGAGAAGGTAAAATAATGCTGGTTTAAAAGTACGTTCTAGGAGGCTGACCTTCTAAGTAAATCTTGTGATTGGTTAGAAAAAACACATAATCCGCCCGATAAAACCGGCTCACCAATCCTCAAAGCAGTTGCTCCTGCACCGGAAGAGACTGCTTGTTTGCTCCGGATAACAGACAACGCACAGACGCGCGTAGGCCGGCGTTTTCGGCTTTTTGATGTGGCTTTGCACATTGTGTGATCTGAGGATTGGAAGCGCAATCTAGAGTCTTGAGACAGCCGGTGGGCTTGTGTTTTCCCAGCCGGCAGCAGCAATGTTAGCAGAAGAGTGTTGATTAGATTTAGAGCAGGGACAGCGGGAGGGCTGCGTGAGGTGCCAGTGTTGTGTAATCCGTTTCTCTTCACTTTAGGATAGATAGTGGGAGAGAGAGCGTTATGCGTGCAGGGCACAAGTCTTAAACAAGCATTGGCGCCGCGCGCCTCGCGCTCAGTTAATAAAAAAAGCTGCGGGACGCGCTCTGTGGTGGAGGAGGGGGAGGGGCATTGAAGCGAGGCGTGCGCACGCTTGGCCGAGCGAGAGGAAAGCCATATGGTGCCGCTGTGCACGTCGCACGCGCTTGTGCGCGTAACAGCTAGCAAGTGGCCAGCAAAAGCCTGTGGGTAGCACTTTTAGAACCCAGCTACTATATGTCTCGCCAGGACAGCGCATGCGCTGGCTCAGGCGAGACCTAAAAAGTGTGGAAGAATGTGCAGAATCGGAACAGATCTTGCCTTTGACTCTGCTAGGATTTATTTCTAGGCACAGACTTAAAGATCGCTGTCTTACTTTTAGACAAAACACAAAAAAGACTTTGAAAGTCTGTCTAGACAAACACAAAAGTAGTGTTTGACAAATTAAGGTCTCTTGGAGTGTAATCCTTGAAGGACTAAAAACCTCATCTACGCTTGGGTGGCATGCTTCATCATTAGGTTCCTCTCGTTATCACTGGCAAATGTGGTGGTGAAGTGGGCTACAACTCTTCTAAACCAACACGAGAGGAACCACTTTACCTAATGTAGCAGAGGTTACACTAGTGTGAGCTACATTCATCATTAGGTTCCTCTTGTTATCACTGGCAAATGTGGTGGTGAAGTGGGCTACAACTCTTCTAAACCAACACGAGAGGAACCACTTTACCTAATGTAGCAGAGGTTACACTAGTGTGAGCTACATTCATCATTAGGTTCCTCTTGTTATCACTGGCAAATGTGGTGGTGAAGTGGGCTACAACTCTTCTAAACCAACACGAGAGGAACCACTTTACCTAATGTAGCAGAGGTTACACTAGTGTGAGCTACATTTGCCAAATCTCCATTTGTCAAACATAACTTTTTTTTTTCTCTCTAGATGGACCTTCCATGTCTTTTTTTTTTTTTTTTTTTTTTTTTTTTGTGTTGTGTAATTAGGGGTGATGATTGTCGTTAAATGCTCCTCTTTGGCCCTTTGTATATTTTTTTTGTCTTACTTTTAGAACATATTTTTCAGTCTGTAATTTTAAAGTCAAACCAACGTATCTATGGGTTTTACAGTGAATTTACTGCTGCGTTTGTCACAATGAATAGAGCGAAGCTGTGGCAAAAACTGTTGAAAAGGAATGTTCCTCTGGACCTATTAAATCTGACCGTTCAACGACACGAAGGCTCCGGGTCACAGGTCGAGCTCAGAAGTAATGGTTCACTATCTCTGAAAATCTTCACTCCAAACGGCTCGCAACATGGATGTGTCCTGGCTCTGCTGCCATCAGCCTGTCTGGCTTCCATCAGCATTGGGGGTAGTCAGAGCATTTCTACAAATTCTAGGATGTTTGAATCCTTGCTTTTTTTATGCGGATGACCGTACTTTTAGATCTGACACCGGTGGGCCTTCAATGTCAAATTAACGAACTTTCAAAATATTGTCACCGTAATGACTCCATAGTAAACTTAGAGAGAGAAAACAAAAATAATACTGTTCTCAAAACCTCAGAAAAAGTAAAGGGCTCTAAAATGGTGGTGGGCTGGCCAGCAACTTTAAATAGTGTCAGAATATAAGTATCTCTATGTGACTTTCAAAAGCAACTTAATTTTCAATACCTATATTGGGTAAGCTGGGAAGAGGGCAAGAGCTATAGAAGGCGTTCTCTGTAGGCTGGACTGTGAGCTAGGGTATAACTAGGTGGAAGTCCTAAAAGAGTCTTACGACTTGAAAATTATAAGCTTCCTGCTCTATGGGTGTGAACTAATAAATGTGAGGTTTATGTAGAAGACACACACGGTTGAAATGATCTGGGAAAACTGGCTAGGCCTTTCAAAAGGGTGAATGAACAATGACTGGAATTGGTAATATTTCAATAGTATATTCATTTCGCCCAGAGACTCATTCATTTTAACGACCAGGTTGCTGCAGACGAACCTGGGCTGTTAAGATCTATAAAACTCTTATTTAAAGGAGAATATTTCAACCCCTTGGCAGGAGAAGTTAGGGATAGGATGTGGCGTAACAAGAGCTGTCGACTTTTGAACTGGGGAACCGGCTTCTAGTCTGGTTGTCGGCTCAACATCCGGTGATTCTGGGCAAATCAATTAATCTACCCGTGCCTACAAAAAAAACAAGCATTTACAATGCAATGGTCTCGGCATTGGTAAAGTTAGAGCGATTGGCATTGCTCATGACATTATTTTTGTTTGTTTTTGTTTTTAAAACATTTAAAGAAACGGCATTGTTATTTACAATGTCAATAGCTTAATCACTCTCCAATGCGAGACCTATTGCATTTGCACCCACACACAGATTAAGCTATTGACATTGTAAATAACAATGCCGTTTCTTTACATGTTTTAAAAACAAACAAAAATAATGTCATGAGCAATTCCAATAGCTCTAACTTTAACAATGCCGAGACAGTTGCATTGTAAATGCTTGTTTTGCGTGGGAGTGGGGGGCTTGGTGAGGGGCAGACTGCCTCTTAGAAAGCACTTGGCACCAGGAACCGCCTCCCCCAAGGCACCGCCCCATCTCACACGGTGAGGTTAGTTTATAAATTGGCAGGCATGCCTCTCCCCCCAGAAATAAAATCATGACAAGGAATATGCGCGCTGATGTAATTACCTCAGTTCTCTCAACAATGAAGGAGGGTACCCTAATGATTGCGAAAATGAATATTCATCCACTGTTTCGCTGCAACAGAAGGGGCTAGGAGGCTGTGTCACTCAGCCTACTGTTGTGAGGCAACTGGTGTCCAACCCTTGATGGAAGCTCGTGGCCCCGCCCCCTCGCAAGGCGTCACAAACGAACTTTGCTAAATACCCACCCCCACCCCATATGATCCCCCCCCCCCCCCCCCCACAGCACCGCCAGCGGGCAAGGTACGGTAAGAATAGCACAGTATGAAAGAACATCTGATGGACTATTCCAAGCCACCTTAGTTTGAATTTTCTCAGTAGCAGCGTCATATAAAGTAAGTTCCTAGCAGCAAGGTTTATAAGAATACTAGTTCGAAGAAAGCTTCACGTTTTTTTTTTTTAATTGGTTCATCACGCTGTCATCCCCTCATAAACTTCTCGCATCTAGGAACGCAGTAACAATTCTGTTCCTCTAGTTACTTTTCCCCTTTATACCCAGTACATATTAATTATTCAAGTTGAACATACTGATCTTAAAATGTGTTACTTCGGCTTCCTCACGATTTACAGCTTTGCCTACTGCCTACACGACGCTTCTCAGAAGAAACACTCAGTGCTATGCAATCTGCAGTTCGGGTGGCAGGACGGGAAAAAAGATGGTTTCCCCGCAGCCCAGCCGCAAACAAACACTGTTCCTTGAAACTTTAAACTGCACGTTCAAGGAAATGTTCCCAACAACAGGGATTACAAGAAAATAACCTGGAGGAAGCTGCGAGCTGCACGAGCCTGATGCTGGACACCACCGCCTTTCTCCGAGGCAGAGCAGAAATGCCTCGGAGAAAGGCAGCGTCGTTTTCGGATTCGGGGGCGTGTTTTGCTGTTATCTCCTCCTTAAGACTTCTTGCAAAAAACACGCCCCCCGATCCGAAAAGGACGGGGCCTAATCTGAATGACTGACCTCTTCTCCAATGGCTGGCCAGCATTCAAGAGGCCAGCCAATGGAGAACAGGGGAGAAGAGGGGCGGGTTCAAGCCTCTCTTCTCCAAGTCATTAAATCTCAGAGCTAGACTGCGCAAGCGCAGCCTTCGCAGCTGAGACCTAAAAATCATGTGCCGTTGTGTGATGTAATTGGTGCTCCTGTATAACCTTCGGTTCGAGTTCGCGCTATATAAAAGTGCAAAACAACTTGCAATTTATTTCAGGGTAGTTAGAGTTGAAGCACCTGCTGTAAATACGGCAAATTTCAAATGCATCGTTTATAGCATAGTCGAGAGCGCTTTACACCTTTTGCGAATGAAAAAACTGGAATAAGCGGCTCTAAACCGTGCCCTTTCCCCCTAGCTTTAGGAAAAGTTCAGCCTCCGCTAAAACGTATAAATAGCAGAAACTCAAGACGATGAGCTTTGATGCAGAGACTTGGGCACGTTTCAGCCCTCATTGACTGGAGGTTTGGGGCCACTCAAAGGAAAAAACACATTTGTCAGTCTAGTATTTATTTTTAACCTTGAGGCATATGATTCTCATCTCTACATGTTTTATTAAGGAGAGAAGGTCCATTTTAATCCCAGTTTTTAGATTACTACAAATTCGAAAAGTAAACTATCTAATATCTTTGATGATGAGTTGTGAAAATGTGTTGCTATGTTTTACATTGACTCCTTTTTGTCAAACAGTTTCAGAAAAACGGAGTTTGCTGGATTTTTGGACAAGATAGTGGTATATATTTAGCCCTGATTTGGGACCATTTCATCACCGGCCACTGGCAGGCACTAACTGCTAGGATTTTAAAAGCGAACTTGTTGAAGGCAATAATTTATTTACCTTGGTAGGTTATTTATCTTGTGAATCAAGTTTATATGTAGTGATTTTTATTGTGATGTTTGGCTGTAAAGGTTTGCTTTGCCTAATAAGAGGTGTGGCGCAGCGGCCAGGGCGCCTGACTCCGGGACATGGGGATCACTGTTTGATCCCCGGCGCCAGGCTAGCCCAGCACCATGTGACTCTGGGCAATCTTCCTGACGGCCCCCAGCACCTTGACACCCTAGGGTAATTGTTTGCGCTTTACAAATACTGGATTTCATTTCATTTCTAGGTGGCAATTAACAAACCAATGTAAACCTAGATTGTTGGCGTCATGTGATTGTCTCTTTCTGCCAGCTGCTGGAGTTTCTCTGAGGCTTCTTGATGCTCCCAGCCATACTGTACTACGCAGGGCCCAGTGGCACGGCTGTGTGCATCTGAACCACTCTTCATCTACAAAAATGTCTTTGTTTGATTGGTAAAAGTCTTGATTTTTGCCCTTACTGAACTGGTCTTCCAACTTCTAGCATCAGTTTCCCCCAGTGTCTGAAGGCCACCCTATGTAGTCCTGGGCCACAGTCCAATATACAAATGTGGAGAATGGAGACTGCTATATCTCCTCCGTTCCTAAGTTTAGTTCACTGTGTCCCATACCTCATGTGTGGTACCAAGTACAATGGAGTCTCTCACAGCCTAATCTTTCCTTCTAATGCATGGTAGCTCCCATGTACAGAGCCCTCTAAAAGCATGGTTGGAGACGCCCCAACCCCCCCTCTGTAAGGAAATGCCTTTTTTGTGTGTATGGCAGCCCCATGTTTTTGGACTGATGCTGCCGTTTTTCTGGTTTTTCGACTAGGAGTGCACGGAGGCCTGCTAACCGGACCTCTGTGCCCTGACCTTAAAATGCGTCTGTCATATTGACTTATTCTCAGTTGGTATAAGCTCATTGTTGGAAATTGAATTACTTGTTGTGGTTCATGCTTGAGTAGGGTTCCACCCCTCAATCTGTTGGGGTGAAACACAAACCCCAAATTTAATTGGTTCTTCACCCTTTGGTAGCTTGGCACAAAGCAGTCAGGCTTAACTTGGAGGCAATGTGTAAAGTATTTATACAGCACTTCAAACAGTAATAAAGTGAAAACACAACACAAGAAAATTCCTACACCAATTTAGAAAAATAGAGTGAAAATTATTAAACTGACACCAGAGTGGCACAATTGCAGTCATTCGAACTGGAGATATAATCAGTTTTGAAGGATTTCAGGTAAGTGAAGCACCTAAAAGCCCAAAGCACCTCTTGATGGTATCTAGTCATGCAAGACCTGGTGAAAGGCAAAGGTTTAGGCTGACCACAATGGAGCGTAGGCCAGATATAGGGACGTGGTTAGTCCCACTGAAAGAGTTACCTTCAAAGTCAAGAGCAGAGTTCCGTTCATGGTGGAAGGGGCCGTGAGGAGTAAGGAGGGCGACAAGGATAGTCCTCAATGTAGCGAAGAGCTGGCCGGGTGTTGTGGTCGCTGTAGCACGAAGATCCTCTTGTGTGTTTCGATTTGACTGTCACCCATGCGGTAAGCAGCAGAATCTACTACGGCAACGCACTCTACACCGGCACCACCCAGAAACTCCTAAAACGGCAGAACACCCAGAACGCTTCCGCCAGACTTATCCTGAACATCAAACGCTGCAGCCACATCAGCCACCTGAGACCTTCACTGGTTACCTATCAACAAAAAAAATCACCTTCAAGCTCTTCACGCACGTCTACAAAACCCTTCACAACCACTGCCTACCTCAACCACTGCCTCTCCTACACTACCACCAGACCTCTCCGCTCCGCCCAACTGGCCCTAGCCTCCATCCTACAGATCCTTATGACCATGGATGGAGGAAGATCCTTTTCCTGCCTTGCTGCGAAGACCTTGAACTCCCTGCCTCTGTGCTTCAGGCAGTCACCATCACTGTTGCTATTCAAAAAGGACTTCATGACCTGGCTCTTTGATTGAACCGCAAATTCTCCCCCCCCCCCCCCCCCCCCCCTCCTTCTGCCCCCCACTCAGTCCTTTGAGACCCTAACATGTGAGTAGTTGCGCTTTACAAGAAACCTCATTGATGCCACACTAAGGGTCCAGGATCTGAGGGGTACCTCTTGGGAGGCCAGCAGGACTTGGGCAGGTCCAGGCAGCATATCAGCTAGGCAGTTGCAGGGAGTCTCTGGAGTTTATGTCCCTGTAGCCCAGAACAGGAGGCCAGTCATCTGACCTTTGGAGTTGCCCCACTTGGGATGAAGGATGCAGGTTCGGTCTTCTATCTCAGAAAGCAGGATAGCTGATTAGCAGTCCTTCTCCCAGCAGAGCAGCACAGCAGTCCTTCTGTAGTACCCACAGGTCCAGGAGTGTACTGAAGAGTTGGGTCTGAGGGTCCACAATTTGTGTCTGGTGCCTTGTTTGAAGTAGGAAAAATTTCTAAAGAATTTGCTTTGAAGTCCTTGAAGTTTCCTACCTCCTCTGCCTCCAAGCTGGCTACATGAACAAAGCAATGATCACGAGTCCTTTGTGTGAAGGCATGGCACAGCCTAGTCAATTGCAAGTGGGACTGTGCAAAGCTCCGCCCTCCATTCTGCCTATTGATGGCCCCTCTAGGCACATCTAATCCCTCTGTTTATTCCTCACAGACAGCCACACAAAGTCCTAATGCCAATTTTGGTGATGTCTCCCTCAAAGTGATGGGGGAACCTTGGTGCCAAATTTGAAAGCGACAACACTGGGTATGAAGTCATGGGCTACCATGTCCTTGGCGACGAACCAGAAGGGTAAAAAGCTCACAGATTTCTGCGCCCTGAACAGTCTGGTGATAGGTTGTAGTGTATACCTCACACAAGAATACACAAGGCAACGCAAGTGTCACCAGACCAACAGAGAATCAGATCAACCATGTCTTCATTGCCAAGACGTTCGGAAGGTCCTTGCTGGATGTGAGTGATGAGGAGCAGAAATGGTGTCAGACCATCACCTTGTCGTGGCCAAGGTAAAGCTAAAGAAAGCAGGGATGGAAACCAACACCAGCAATATAACACCACCCTTCTCAAAGATGCACAGGAACTGAGTGAATGCTCGGTCACTCTCCACAACCAGTTTCAAGTCCTGCAAGAGCTAGAGTACTACAGAGACCCTGTAGAAAGTCGGTGGGAGAAAATCAAAGAAACCGTGATAGCAACCCGCCAGGAGGTACTGAGTCTCAAGAAACACCAGCATAAAGAATGGAACTCCACCAGAAGTCTTCAAAATCCAAGAGAAAGTTAAAGAAAGCGGGAATCAACACCAGCCAAACAAGAGCAGGAAAAAATGAAAGCTCAAGGCGAATACCTTAAAATAAAGGAAGCAAAGAAGCTTGACAGCAGACAAGCAAATTTTCATCGATGTTTCTTGTTACAGAAGCCCAGGAAGCAGCAAGCCATGGAAAATATGATGTAACATGGAAACTTTATGGCAGTTACAGCAAGCTAGAAAGACCTGTTAAAGACCTAGCTGGGAGGCAATCATTGGTAACAAAGGCCAACTAAGAAAATGGGTGGAGCTCTTTCAAAAACCAGACCGTCGCAGTCTCCACCAGACATACAGCCAGCTGACCAGGATTTGCCATTTGATTGCAGCAGACCAACCAAGGAAATTCGGCAAGCCATCAAATATTTGAGAAATGTGAAGACAGCAGGACCTGACAACATTCCTGCAGAGGCACTGAAGGCAGACATTGAAACATCAGTAGACATGCTCTATCCAGTGTTTGGAAGGAGCTGGAAAGAGGAAAAGGTGCCATTAGGCTGGAAGAAAGAATATATCATCAAGTTTCCCAAGAAAGGTGACTTGAGTAACTTTGCATACTACAGAGAGAGAACTCTTCTATCAACCCCAGGCAAAGTAATAAACCGAGTAATCCTAAACAGACTGAAGGAGCAAGTCAACGCTCCGTTGAGAGACCAGCCGGCTGGCTTCTACAAAGATAGATCCTGCACAGACCAGATTGTAACACTGCATCATCTTTGAGCAGTTCACGGAATGGAATCCTCCCCTCCCCGTCATCTGCATTTGTCTATAAGAAGGCATTCCACAGCATGGACAGAGACCCATTGAAAACCCCTCCCCACTATGGTGTGCCAGTTAAACTCGTAAGAATCATTAGGAACTCTTACGAGGGAATGACCTGCAGGATAATCCATTGAGAACACACTGATTCCTTCCAAGTGAGGACAGGAGTCCGCCAGGGTTGTTCACTCTTGCATTTTCTCTCCCCACTGGCCATCGACTGGAACAAGACATCCACCGCAAGGAGAAGAAAGAGGATCCAGTCGACGACCTGGACTTTTCAAAAGGCCCGGCTTTACTCTTCAAAACCCATCTGCAGATGCAAGAGGAGACCGACAATGTGGCAACCACATCAGCACAACTTGGCCTCAACTGCCACAGGGGAAAACCAAGACCCTAAAGGTTAACACGGTCAGCACAACTGCAGTCACTCTTATAGTCACTCTTATAGGCAATGCACTGTAGGTTGAGGCCTTCACTTACCTGTCTTCACTTACCTGGGCAGTGTCATAGACAAGCAGGGTGGCACAGACGCCTTTGTCGAGGTAAAAATGATCAAAGCAATGGCGGCATTCATTCGGCGAAAGATATGGAGCGCCAAGCAGGAGCGGCTCCTCCGCAATGACTGAGGAGCGTCCTCCCACTGGCTCACAGCCAGCATCTGAAAAATAAAACTAAAGTTTTGTTTTATCTTTCAGTTGCTGGCTGAGAGAGCTTGCAGGAGGGAGGGGCGGGGCCTTAGAAGTTCACAGAGCACTCCTCCTCCCCCATCCTAAGTGCACATGTGTGTTTGGCCGTCCGTCTCAGGCCTGCCAAACACATATGCGCACTTAGGTTTCTCCAACCCTGCTGCATTGAACAGCTGGGCTGGAGAAACCCCACAGACTCCCTGAGCGGAGCATCTTTTCAGCCCGCTCAGGCCAAACCTCGTGCTGTTCTCGTATTATGAGAGCAGTGCAGTGATTGCACAGGGAGTCTGTGACGTAGTCCATGTGTCTGCTGGGACCAGGCAGGAAGACCAAGGCGGAAAGCGACCAGCAGCTGCAGGTAAGTTTTCCTTTAAAAAAAATAAAAAATACTACTACAACAAGCCTGCATCATATGCCATCAGGTAAGCCTTAACTGGGGACTCTCAAGGAAAATAAGAGGGAAGCAAAGGTCTAGGGGCTAACTGCCAAAAAAAAGTTACACCTGGATTCCTATTGAAAGAAGATCAGGACAGAGATGACTGGAGAGTTCTGATTGATAGGCTATACCCCAGGAGGGGGTAGTAGACATAAGTAACCACCAATTATACCCAGTCATGTTACCCAGGAACCGGCTGCAGGCATCAAATAATTAGGGCAGGAAAATGCCAACTTTCTAAAAGTAGCATTTTCAGAATTGTAAATCCGACTTTACCATTAAAGAGTATTTTTAATTGCAATTTTTCAGACACCAAACATGGAAGGTTTGCCTGTTCCAATCAAAAGTTAGCACTTCTTAAATCTAATAAGGCACTCAAATATTATCATATTAAAGAGGCAGGCCTTGCAGTAGTGAAAAACTAATTTAAGAGTTTTCACTACCAAGACATGTAAAAGTTAAAAGTACATGTCCAACTTTTTAATTAATCTGCACCCTGCCCTATGGGCTCTTTAGGGCCTTCCCTAGGGGTTACTTGTATGTATTAAGACGTTTTATACAGGGCAAAAGGTTTATATTGCTTGGTAGAAATGGCAGTTTAAAACTACACACAAGCTGCAGTGGCAGGCCTGAGACGTGTGTTAAAGTGCTATTTAGGTGGGTGGCACAATCCATGCTACAGGTCCACTAGTAGCAATTCACAGGCCCTTGGTAGAGGTCGTTCCACTTTACTAGGGACTTGCAAGTAAACTTAATGTGCCAATTGGGAGTAAGGCAGTTTCACCAGGTTTAAAGGAGAGCGCACTTTAGCACTGATTGGCAGTGGGGAAAGTGTGCGGAGTCCTACAAGCCAACAAAAATGTCTCATAAAACAGGAGGGTGAATGCAAAACATTTGGGCATGGTCCTTCAGAAAGGGCCAAGTCCAACACTAACTTATAAGTCCCTGGTGCCCAGGGCCTATATGTTAGATGGTCACTTCAGAGACACTGCTAACCTTACTTTGCCACGTAAGTGTGGCAAAGCCCAAACTTCCCTTTTTTAATATTTATAAATCACCCCTATGGCAAGCCTAATGAGCCCTAAGGCAGGATGCAATGTATTTTAAAAAGCAGAACATGTATTTTACATCTTCTGGCAGTACAGATGGCACTGTTACTTTTAATGTGGGACAACTTGGTCGCTACATTGGCGAGTGCAGGGTTACACACTGACACCTCAGCTGTACTAACTCCTGGATGGTGTGACCAAAGTGGATACTTCAAAGTATCAAACAACTCTGTACATTAAGCCAGTATTGATGCTCAAGCCAAAAGTGATGTAACTTGTAGTATGGTACTTTTACAGTTCCACTTTGTTGCTTTTAGCCTCCTGTACACTTAAGGTGGCACATGGAGGTTTGGTCCCGAGACTGTACGTCTCCCCAGGAGGGCAGAAGGCTAACCACTCCCAGGAAAGAAGCCGATAGGATCCTGCATGGGAGAGGTGTTAACTCTCCCTGCAAGGAAGCCACTCAGGTTTTGGCCCAAAGTCTAGCTTCAAAAGTGAAGCTGCTTTTGAAGAGCAAATGGGGAACACTGGGGAGAGAGGCTGCCATGTTTAGGTAGACATGCTGGCACTCTGGCAGGGAAGGGGAAACCAGTAGCCAAGCTGGTTTTTCAAGGGTATGTAGCCCTGTTGGTTGGGTTTGAGAGCTCCGAATGCCAAGAGAGTGGTCCTACCATATTGGAAGAGGGCAGAATGGTGCATTTCTGGGATAGCCGGATGACTTCTCAGAAAGTAGTCATCAGGATGGAGGGAACCTGGTAGCCCATTGGCTACCAACCGCATCCTATCTTGAGGGCATTTTCTGAGCATGCAAAAGGGCACCCCTGGCAACCAGACCTCGACTGGAAGGACTGCCCTGCTGTACCAAGTTCCTGGTGAAGAGAGGTGGCACTGAAGCGGTCTGCACCTGCTGGCTAGCAAAGGAGAAGGGACTGTTCCAGCTGTGTCCTGCTTGTGGAGAAATTGTTTCTCTAGCCCATTTGAAGCAGGAGACGGCAAGGGTCAGTTGGCTACCTGTTCGCAGCACAGGGCCACAACCACTGAAGAAACTTGCTAAGGGCAAGTTGTAGCTCATATCACCGACTCGCCACTCTTTGCCACCGTGCAGTACCAGGGACCACGACCCAATGGTCAGAAGTTGAATCAGTCTGCTGTACCTTTGAGAGTCAGTTAAAGGGCAGCTGGGTCGCCCAGAAGGCAAGTTACAGCACAAAGAGGGATTTTGCACTGGTTGTGACACCAGGTGACTGGTAATCCAGTGGCGACTGGATTTGTGCCAGGCTCAAGAGGACTTTGAGGGACGTTGGTTTGACCCTGTGACCCTGAACTCCTCACAAAGCTGAGAAGTAGCCACAGGAAGACCTCCATCAACTGCACCGCATCCACAGCATCCTTAAACCTCTTCAGCATCTTGTCCCTTGCTTCAGGACTGCTTCTGCAGGAACCTATGGCAAGGAGATAAAAGTGCCTGGAACTGACTGGAGACTGCTTCTTCACCTGAGGTAACTGTTTCTGAGGACCTTGCTGTCACCATGACTGTCTCCCTACTGGAGTTTGTTGCCCAAATTAACTCTAACCGACTGCTATATAACTAGCCAAAGTTTTGGCTCAATAGGTTTCTAAGTACCAAATTCATCGAATTTGCCAATGCTTGTTCGTGGTTGAATAAAATGTGCATATTTACTGCACCTTGTAAAATCTATATCTCCGGAACCCTCTGATGGATCATTTTTGTTTTGGTTCCTTAAAAATCTGATTTATTTTTATAAAATGGTTGATTTCTTAAGCATCTTTCTTCAATTGTTTTGGTGCTGTTTAAATGCTTTACACTTGTTCCTTTGTGTAATCGTTGCTGCTCAGAGCCACAGCTGCCCAGGTTTTAGCTTAAGGTTAAACTAACAAAACCTATGGGTCCTAAAGGGGTTGGTAAGTAGATTATACAGTGATGTTGTACATCCACACCATATAATACAACCAATTTCCTCAGATCTCCTATGGAGTTAACGCCGTGCAGACACACAACAGGTTTTATTGGAATGCCTGCATGGGCAGTATGTATATAGCCTTGAATAAATTCTAGGTTCTTGTAAGGATCGTCCTTTTAATATAACAATATCCTACTTAGCCATGACAATTGTAGACTATAGCAGCCGTGTAGCTTCCCCTTGATCGTGTGTAACAGTTGCGGGTTGTTTGCTGGGAATAAGTCCCTACTGCTGGGGATTACGTTTTTGATTCAATTAGCAACCCATGTCAAAGACACACCCATTTATAGATTGTGTAAGATGGTTGGTGATCTCATGCAGGTTATTTGTCTCTGACTTCGCCAGGTTAATTTTTATAACTGATTTTTCACTTAAAGCAGTCCAGCTCTGCTTTCAGCACTGGGATGGAACTGGCCTGGCCTGTCTCAGATACCGGGACATTGACCTTGAAGGTTGTGAGCTTGATTAGCTCGGATCATCTGATTGTCTGAATTTTCTGACAAAGGGCAAGGGCAAGAGCAGGGAACACTGGAATGATACAGATAGGCAGGGTACCGAGGCAGGGGTGTCCAGGGTCATGAACATTGATCAGATCTCTTTCCGTTGGTGCTTTAAACCCTGCACAAATCGTTTTCATGAATGCTTTTCCTCAATACGCATACCTCACTTCTCCAAGAAACGCTATCAAACACTTTCTCAGTGTTGAGGGATAGGAGAACTGCCTTCCCTAAATTCAGGGGCAGCTCTACTAGGTCGGCTTCCTTCTTGCTGACCCACCTGCCTTCAAGGAATCACAATTGATTCAGTTCTGTTAGTTGTGGCAGGATTTCATTCAGTCTGTTCTCTGGTATTTTGAAGATTTACACATCTGCATTGAGAAGTGAGATTGGCCTATTTTTTCCAACACAGATTTTATTAGCATTTAAAAAATTGTAACATTAAAAAACAATGGAATATATCCAGATTTGTTTGTAAATGATCAAAGCATATATGCAATATGATATGAAGTCAGTTCCACTGAAGAAGTGAGATTGATCCATAAAGTCCTCCCTATCCTTCCCAGGCCTCAGAATGACTGACCTCCTGGCTTTCGTCATGGTGATTGTCACTATGTTAGGGTAAATGAGTTGAACAACTTGGTCAGCAGTTTAAAAGTTTTCACCTAGTAGACTTAGTAAAACCTTGGCCTAAACCCACCCAGCCGTGGTGTTTTTGAGATCCAACTGTTTTGATCACTACTTTGTTTGCATCAGAGATTCAGGGCCTCTCTGTAATCATGAGATAAATTTGTTTAACCTGATGGTTTTAAGTTATTCTGTGATCTGGTCTGGCGCATGGTTGTCTGGCTCATAAAAGCTTTGATAGAATTGATGGAATCTTTCAATTCTTTACGCCTCTGTTAGGATTCCCCCATCATCTTGGATTGTTGTAATTCGTAAATATTTTGCCTTAGTTTAGCTACGGAATGTTCTGCCTTCTTTAGGTCTAACAGCTGCAGTTGCCCCTGAATAATTGGCACTGTACTGCAGAGTTTCTGTAATTAGATTTTTGTGAGCGTTCTACTTTGAGTACTTTGGAGAGAGTTATCCTTGCCACCGCTTTAATCAATTTTGTTCAGGCAGCTAATTTCTGTAATTATGCACCCCCTCATTATTGCTTTTAATGCGTCCCAGGTCATGTGTAGACTGGGTATGTCTGATTGTGTTTCAGATATTAATCTATATGGCCCCCGATTCTGCCTTTGCCACGGAGTGCTTTATTATAACGTGATTCAATTGCCATATGAGTTTCATCATATCTATTGATGGCACCCCCACCACACCTCACATCATACTGTGGCATGGTACGATAGAGTATCTCCGGTGTTGAAACCCTGTTAACCGTATGCAGAAGTGTGTGGGCCCCCAAAAAATCAGGCCTATTTGTGTGTATGATTTGAGAACTGATAAGTAGAGAGTAGCCTGTTTGCTTCTGGTTATTGTAACACCATGCGTGACACTGCGCCCCCCCCCCCTCCCCACACACACACACACACACACACACACAGCAGACACACCCCCAGCCACTGAGCTAGGTCCCTGTTACAGTTTAAGGTAAACAGGCTGTTGATCAACTAAATGTTACTCTGACACCAGTATCCTGCTATCCTTTCAACTAACTGTAAAGCTGCTTCAGCTAGCACTGCGGCTGTGGATTTTAACAGTTTCATGATTATTGCATGCATCATGCATCTTAGCACTGGCACTTTAAAGTCTTATATAAAATCTCAAGATACGTAGGGCCCCAGCCAACTCTTCTCCGCCTGTCCCTGCCCCTTACAGTGCATTACTATGCTGATTGATTACTTGATGTCCTTGTCAGGACTGAAGTGTAAGACGTGTTAAATATGTGCTATTCTACCACACTTACCTTCTTTTGGGGGTCCGGACTACATGCCCCAGACCTCCCGGCTGAGTGGGAGGCGGTAACTTTGATCTTCCCGCCGGCGGGTGCCATAAAAGTAGAAGGACTCGCGCAGTGCGGAATGCGTCCAGGCTGCTCCCGTTAGCAGCCGGAAGAGGCTGGGTCCCTAGCCCCCGAAACGCAGTTTGTGTTTTATAATTTTTATCTCCAGAAGTGCTAGGCTAAATTAAAATCTACATCTAATAATGAGGTCATTAAATTTACAGGCTCCGTAGTGTCTCACCTGACCACTGCCATGGGGGCAATAAAACAAGAAACTGGTTCTGTCAAAGAACACTTGAGTTCTGTCATGAATCAACTGGGAGTGGGCTCTGTAGAGAAGTGAGACCTACACTGCCAGTGACCTAGAAATCGAATTCCCCTTTGCAACAGGCTGGCAAAAAAAAAGTTGTAGACCCCTCCCGATGTAATAGTTCAGTTGGAGTTTGTGCCCACATATCCAGCGGCGTCAGACTCCTTTTGCTCCCCATCTGCCAGAAAGCAGCGCACTTGGCGCAGGAAGGGCAAGCTTGCACAGGATACTGAACAGTCTGAAGAGGTTGTGGTGTCACTTGGAGTGGAGAGTTCTCTTACAGAGAAGGATTTGAGTAATAAATCTGCCTGTCTGGAAAATAAACTATCCGACTTTATAAAAACCACCCTTGGCTTGATCTACTTTAGGACTTGGTCAGAGGAATTGGCACACGTGTACAGTCTTTCAGGCCTTTGACAACCTATGCTTTCACAACCACCCCAATTGACTGGAGTGCACTCAAAGCAAATAGTGGCGCTCCACTCTGAATCTGCTTTATTTACCAGAACAGTCTCTATATTGGTCTAAAGACCTCTTTCGACCTCCCCAAAACGTTCATGGACTTATGGTGGAACCAGATGCGGTACTTAGGATAATATTGTATCCCCAAATCCGGGGAGCCAGGGACAGATCCAAAGAGTGTCTAAATGGATTTATCGATCTTAGTTGCCCGCATAGGCCACTTCCTACGTGATAGTTCTCAAAGGTGTTACCCCATTGAGACCGGGTTTGTCAAGTCATGATCCGCTAGTAAACAAAGTAGTGCACTGGCTTGATGGTAGGGTGGGTGGCTCAGGGTGATTTACTCAATCAAATAAATCTTGTGCGAAGAGTTCTGTGGATAGGAAAGCGAGCCACCCCCCAACAAATTAGTTATTGTTGTAAATTTCAAGAACCAATCAGTTGTGCGGGACATTCTGGTCAGGCTCAATCATTCTGTGCACACTGAGTGCGATTGAGGCGCTTCCTCCGAGCTTTTTTTTATAGGCCAGCAACCTACCCAATTTTGATTCCTCCTCGGGTGCCCTGTGCCTTCACTGTCACAAACCGAATTCCCCTTTCACAATTAGACCAGCTGGACTGACTTCAAACTGGGGTTACTGCCTTTAGCCAACTGGATCGTTCTGCTGGGGCATGTCTGACTTCGTCTCCCAGCTGTTTTATCAAATTTAGTTTCTTCTATTTTGAGCTCTCCAGGGGAGGAATTTTTCCTATAGTCAAATAGACAAAACTAAAGGATTAGCTTGATGGAATGTAGGAGGTTTGGCTGCCAAGCTGACAAACCCATTTTGGTTAAGCTTAATCAAGTGTAACGGAGTGCTTTGTATCTAAGAAATATGGTTGACAGTAAAGTGTTTTCATAGATGGTTTTGTCACCTACTCTCCCACGCCCCCCACCCTCTCCCCCCACACCAACACCCGGCATACCGGGGATCATGGGTAGGCTAGGGAGGCCTCATCACATTAAGTTCCCTTACATTTCCTGGACGGTTAGTATGGACTAACCTTGATTTGCCCCATTACCTACTTATTTTTATTAGTTGTCAGACGTACCATTTATCACTAATAAAGTTTTATAATTTTTTTGACACAAGTAATCTCACATGAAGATCTAGAGCGCAGATTGAGCAGTATTAATGGTAATTACTCTATCCTACGGATGGGTGATTTTAACATAAAATATTGTCAAATGTCTTGCACAGGGTCTTAAGGTTTTTGGGGCAAAGATGGGGATCCCATTACACATTTGTCATAGTCCCTACAGAGAGGAATTGAATTTTCTTCTTATGAAATATAACTTGTTTGCTTTTTACTATGTAACTGGGTCCACAATCAGGGAGGGGGCTCCAGTTTAATTTACTTTAATCCAGCTTGTAAAACGTTGTGAAAACAAAATAAAGATTTTGTAGAATTAGACTTTGTGCATAGTGATTATAAACTGTTAGCCATTTCAATAAGCAGCTCTTTTTTCATTAAACCTCAGGTGGGAAAGAACCCCCACCGCTAGCCTACTGAAGTAGAAAAGGTATCATGAGCTGGTCCAAAATTGATAAAGGTCAATTCCCATCTGTTTTAGAGGTTACAAAGTATTCTGCCTTTTTGGGAAAATGTGTAAGAAAGCACTCAAAATGCTCCCTGTTATCCATGATACACATAAAAAGAAAGAAGTAACATTGTTAGCCTCTAATTGCTCAAAGGCTCACAGCCAGTTATTGACAGTACTTTAAGAAGTACCTAGACACCTTGTCTGGGTGTGTAGCTGTAGGAAGGTGTATAAAAATGTGCTAATGGCCCGTTAAAAAATCAGTAAGAGTGAAAGCTTATAACACTCTAATAATGGCCAGCACTCTTAAGGAGAATAAACTTTTGGCAGACTGTCAATCACAATTATTTTGAAAACTCTCATGATGCTGGCCTCGATACAGTGATTTCAGTGGAAGACTGGGACAGACATTTCACTCAGATGTATTCAGCCTCCACCCCTATGAGGTTTCCTTGCCTTTGGACAGATAGGCTAACTCTTCCACAGTACCTTGAACCATCACTTGCCTTCTTCTGGCCTAGAGATTGACCTTAATGACTATCATAGATATTAACAGATGCCTCGGAGCCAGACAGTAAGGCTGTAAACCTCTTTAAGGCAAATATGGCTTTGTGGGCCCCTCTTTTATCAAATGTTTTGAAGGCTATGTTAAGTACGAGCCCCGCCTCCATGCCCCCCGCCCCCTCAAGCGAGAGTGCACACAAATTTTGTACCCATTTTTAGGAAAGGATGTAATGGAGAACCCACAATGC
This sequence comes from Triturus cristatus, assembly GCF_964204655.1. Classification (NCBI taxonomy): domain Eukaryota; kingdom Metazoa; phylum Chordata; class Amphibia; order Caudata; family Salamandridae; genus Triturus; species Triturus cristatus. The sequence continues at coordinate 1,143,112,433 of NC_140592.1, forward strand.
TATCTTCCGAAATTGTTAATTCTACTGCAAAAATAGGTAGGATTTTGTTAGAGCAATTGCAAACTTGGGCTAATGAGAAATATCCACTTGGAGTTGCAGTTTGGCTTCTGCACTGGTCTTGGGACAATTGAGCAATGTCTTAACCTATATCTCTTGATAATTAATTACACAGTGGCTAACGAAGGCAAGATATATTTCGCTTTCATGGACATGAGTTTGGCGTTTGACTGTTAACAGATCTAAATTTTGGGCCATAATGACCTAAATTGGGGTTGAGAAATGTTTGCCAATTCTCAGGGAATTGAGTTCAGAAGTGAATGCCAGCGTAAGGTTCAGCCCAGGTGGGGAGACGACTGAAGCCTTTCAGTTAGCCAGAGGCATACATCAGGGCTGTGTTCTGGCCCCTTTTCTTTCCTTATGTTAATGGTCTTGAGAAACCGTTGTAAGATCTGTGTTGACCACCCGCGGGTTGGTGACTGCAGTGTTCCAACATTGATTTATGCTAATGAGACCGTTTTGTTAGCTAGAACTTTGATCAGTTTACAGAGACTGTTGGATCAATTCTGCATTGTCATGATCCACTTGGACCTTAGAGTTAATCAAGCAAATATAAAAATAATGGTCTATGGTTCTCAGAAAAAGATACTGCTTTTTATTGTTAGCAATACGAAACCTCATACCCATACTTGGCAATCTTATTTGATAAACTTACTTGGGATCCTTTGAAAACATCTAGAGCCCTTGCAAGAAGCAGAGACTGGTTTCAGTTTTGGGTTTAGACTGGGTATCAAACCCATTTGAGAACTTATGACAATTTAGGAGGCAAAATGTTACTCAAACACTATTTATGGGGCAGGCCTATGCAGAGTTATTGATCATCCTGGACTACGGGGGGGCAAGTGTTTATTAAAAGACCACTGGCCGTACCGAAAACTACTACTAGTACTTATATCTGCCATTCGGAAATGGGGCTAGGCTCTATAAATGATCTGGTCAAGTTACCTCTTTCGTTATGGCTGAAGAAATGGACCAAGAACGAGACCTCTTTCAATCGGACAGTTTTCGCTGACTGGCTCAAACTTGAGCAAAGACTAAAACTTCCTTAGGTATCGTATATTCATTCATTCATACTAACGGCAATATTTTTTATTTAAGAAGTTTTATATAGCACTGGCCTGACCCTTGGGTACCGGAGCGCTTTACAGCAGATACATTGCAGAGATTCACAAAACAGAAGAGCGACACATTAACAGTGTAGGACAGTCTTAGTCTTCGGAGTCCTTCGAAGTCCTAGAGTTGGAGCAGTGCGCGGTGTCAGCTAGTTGCTCCGATTGATCCTATCCACTCCCTAGGGAGCGGTTGAGGAACAGGATTTTGAGTTGGCTTTTGAATTTTAAAAAGCAGGGAATCGTTCTGATGAGAGGGGGAATAGAGTTCCAGATTTTTGGAGCACTTCCGGCGAAGGATCGATCCGCAGTTTTTTGTTTTCGAGTTTTTGGTGGGATGAGTAGTAGGGAGTTTGAGCTTCTGAGGTTCCTGGCTTGACCGGCTTCTTTGAGTTTTTTCGCCAGATATTCGGGTTTGCCGGTGTGTAGGGCTTTATGCGTGAGGCAGGCTGTTCTGAAGCTAATCCGCATTTCGACTAGAAGCCACTTAAGTTCCCTGAGTGCAGGAGAAATGTGGTTGAATTTCTTGATACCGGCGATCATTCTGGCTGCCGCATGCAGCGTTGTTTTGATGGGAGCCATATGTGATTTTGGTATTCCTGAGAGGACTGCATTCCCATAGTCCAGTCTTGACAGTACCAGAGTTTGGGTGGCCTGTTTGAGATCACTGGGCGGAATGAAGGGTTTTATTTTGTTCAGTAGTCTGAGGTTAAGGAAAGCGCTCTTGGCCGAATTCTTGATGTGTCTGGTCATGTTCAGTTTCGGGTCTAGAGTAATGCCTAGTGACTTGACAGTCTGCTAGAGTAAGATTTCTGTTGAGCGCATCAACTGCCTTTAACCATTTGGCAATTTGGGGGTTCTCTTCCTTAATCGAGATGAGTGTCTCAGTCTTGTCAGGGTTTAGTTTAAGGTGATTGCATGACAGCCAGTGTTGAACATCTCTCAGTAAGTCATTGAGTCTTTGAATGTCTGTGAGGGAAGTAGTTTCCAAATAAACCTGAGTATCATCAGCGTAGAAATGGAAACGGATGTTGTCTTTTTTTAGTAGTTTGGAGAGAGGTTCCAAAATGTTAAAAAGTTGCGGGGATAGCACGGAGCCTTGAGGGACACCCTTGTTGACTTAGTGGAGGTCGGAAGTGAAGTTTTTTTTATTTTTATTTTTTGCGTGCGATTGTGCAGGAAGGAGGAGAACCATTGGAGGACCACCTCGCCAAGTCCGGCTCTTTCTTAGAGAGCCCTAAGGAGAAGTTTGTGATCTACTGTATCAAATGCTGCCGAGAGGTCAAGGAGAATGAGGAGGCAGCATTGGTCAGAGTCTAGTGATCTGTGGATATCGTCAATTATGTTGAGGATCGCGGTTTCTGTGCTACAGCCTTTTCTGAAGGCAGATTGGTGGGGGGGTCCAGGAAGTTGATGTTGTCCAGGTGTTGGGTTAGTTGTTGGAGTGCGCATCTTTCTAGGGTTTTGGACAGAACGGGGAGGTTCGAAACGGGTCTAAAGTTATTCAGCTCCATAGTGTCGAGGCCTGGTTTTTTCAGCAAGGGTGTGACTTGTCCCATTTTAAGGCAGTCTGGAACTACTCTATTTTGCAAGGAGCTATTTATGATTGTGCACCACAGAGGAGCTAGGGCGCGCTTCAGTTTTTTGGTCAGTAGGGGAGGAATGGGGTCTAGGACATGAGCTGAGGGTTTGGAGGTGGAGATCAGCGTGACTATCTCAGATTCTTGAATGGGGCGAAAGCTTAGCCAGGAATTGGAGGAGGTACAGGGAGAGAAATCGAGCGTCCTGGATGTGATGCTCTTAGTGGGGCGCGTATTGATGACGTCCAGTGAGAGTTCGATCTTAGTGCTCTCATCATTGAAGAAGTTGCTGCAGAGTTCTGTATAGAGGAGGTCACGGGCTTGGAGTTTTGTTGCCTTATGATGCTATAGAGCTCCTTGGGTCTATTTTTGCGCTGTCCAGCGCCGAGCGGAAAAAGCTGGATTTCTTGTTTTTGATGTGATTGTTGTACTTCCTACGGGCTGTTTTGAGTTGTTAGCGGAGGATGGAGGTAGGGTTATTCCTCCAGCTTCTTTCTTTGGCTCCTAGTTTTCTCCTTTCAGAATTGAGGTCGGAGTTGAACCATGACCTGGATGGAATGGCTCTGCTTTTTTTCAGCTTTAGGGGAGCTAGCTGGTCAAGCATGGTCACTAGCTTTGCGTTGTAACGCTCGGTGAGTTTGGTTGTGGAGAGGTGGTCGTTGGTGTAGGGAAGAAGCGAGCTTATCCTTCAAGGACTACCATGGAAATCTGGGAAGTTTCGGATCCATTTGGGGGGAGGTCTTGCATAGGTGATTGAGAGACTTTGTTGGTTGATATGAAATAAGATCATGTGGTGGTCCGACCAGTCCACGGGGAGTATGTGGTTGATTGTAAATGCGTTTCGTTGAGCGATGATGGCATCCAAGTTGGCTCCTTTGTAGTGCGTCTCCTCCGTGCAGTATTGGGTTAAATTGTTGTCAGAGGAGATTGGATAGCGTTTGAATTAGTGGGTTGTTCGTTTCATTCCACTGCAGGTTAAGGTCGCCAAGAATTAGATTGTTGGCATCTCAGAGTGCACATTGAGGTATCGGGTCAGATAAGTGTTCCCCGAATGCGGATGTGTTGCCTGGTGGATGATAGTGAAGGTGGCAGAGCAAAGTTCCATTATCTTTTGTCTTCATGTTGTTTGAGATACCTTCAAATGCTTTGTAATTGCATGATTCTATTTCTGTGATGACCATGTTGTCTTTATGAATGATAGCCTCAACTTGCCAGATTTCTTTGATCTAGCTATTCTGCTAGCTTTTTCGAAACCATTATGGGAAATGTTTTTGACTAAATTTACAAATGAGACTGCATGGAGTCTCTGAGGAGCCCGCGGTTTCAACTCGTGTTCTCATTTGCACTAGTTATGGTATTAAGCTCTACTTATTTTGGGTCTCTAATTTGCACCATAAATTCTTGTTAACCAGATTGAGGTTGAATATTTCCTTGTGGCCTATCCTGTGCTGGGCAAATATTTTAAAAACTTACCTTTTTGCCCATGCAATGGCTATTCTGCACAAAGCACGATTCACTCTATGCTATTCTGTACATTTTATTCGGAATTGAGGAAGTTGCTCATTTTACTTTTTTTTTTTTTTTTTTTTTTTTTAATAAACAAGCTAATTTTAGGCAATGCAGGGCTGCTATTCTGTTTCTGCAATCAGTCAACATTTTTTTTCTTCCAGTGACCTCTTTTATACAACGTGCCATACATTTGAGAAAAGGCAGCGTATCGTGAATTCATTTTTTCTACATTTTGTGTTGATAGTGCCTTGTTTATCTCTGCTCTTTTTTATTTCTTTTAACTTTGTGCCCAAAATTGGAGTGGTGCATATGATCATACTTTCCATCGGAGCGGGCGGCTGCTCTACACTTGTTCATACAGATTCTGCAGCACACTAGCCCTTATCAAGGAGGCCCTCGCAGCTGTTTTGTTCATGATCACTACAACTCAGATGCCATAAATAATTTTGCCCTGAAGAAGTTCATTGCTATGAACGAAACGCGTTGGCTGACATTTTCTACATTTGGATCTTCACAATAAAAGACAAATTCCAAAAGACTGATACTTATTGGAAACAACTCCCTTCACATTTAACAGGTGGTGCACCACTCCAATTTTGGGCTCAGTATCTCTCTGCTTTGCAGTTAGCACCAAACAGCAGCTGGTGCTGGAGTAGTCTGTGCACACCAAACCTAATTGACGACTCGCGATCACACTAAGGGAACACTACAGGTGAATTGCAGTTATTGTGTCCGCCGTTGTCCGCCTCTGCAAGCTTCTTTTAACTTTGTATTTGCTAGAATGTCATTACTATGCAAGATTGTGATTTATTGTATCTTTTATGGTCACTGGATTATCAGATAAAGAATTTTGACTGACTTCTTTCATATTGGACACGAAAAGGTTGCATACGGAAATGGGTTGTCTAGTCTGGGCGGCAGTATACAGAAAATATATCATTCAAGCATGTTCACAATTGTTCATTTAATTGTATTGTGATTTCATTTATATAGCACTTACTACCCCTGAATAAGCGTCGAAGCGCTTTTTCGGCGATGGAGAATTCGGAAAAATGTCGCCAGTTCATCAGTTTCTGTGAGTTGGGAAATTCAGGGTTTGCATAGATAAACTTGTGCTGTTGCTGCTTCAGTATTTCTTTGGTCCGACAGAACCTGTAACAAAATTGTCAGATTCCCCTGTTTACTAAAAACCTTCTCCCTTGTTAGCATGTCTAGGAGTTAACTTGTAAAACTGAAAGCAGAGCTCCCTACCGCGACCTGCAGGCTTTGTGCATTGTTGCATGAGTACAAGGAATAACAGTAGCTAATTGGAACACTCCTTTTCTGAGAGCATCCAAGGGAGGACATTGTTAAAATGCTTACTCCACACTCGCAAGTACTTAGTGAGCAGACTGCACTGGCATGTGATCAGGGGGATCCCTTTTTGTACAGGCATGACTACCTGCTGAAAACGCTTGTTTCATACAGCTTGTTAACGTAGAATTGCAGTTTAATAGCTCTGAAAAGGAACTTTTATTATTCAGTCTGATCTGCTTTCATTACTTAAAAGGTGGAATACATTTCTCTTGGTTATTCCATCTGCTTCCTTTTCGGTTATCATCCCAGTTGAGAGCAACTAGAAATTTAGTTCAGGATGTGCACTGTACAAAAAAAATCTTATTTGGTTTATTAGACCATAACTTTGTTCCATCTAGGACAATAATAAGTATCTTTTATAGGAGGCATAAGACTACCGACTTGCCTCTTGGGTCACTAATATTTCCATCAGGGCAGAAGGGGGAAGAATGTGATATCCATGCAGGATCTGAATTTCACAATGTCTAATCTTTAAACATGGCTTTAATCCCAGTTTATAAGCTTGACCTAATAGTGTGACCCTAGGCAATTACCTTTCTCCACTGTGCCTCCTTTACCATGATCGCTACTTTTGAGAGCACCTTGAAATAGTTCAGGATGTACATGGTACAATAACCTCTTTTGTATATGGTTCAATAGATCAGAATGTTGCTCAATTTATTAAAATAAGTCCTATATAGGAGGAACCAAGACAAGTGACTTGCCTCTTGAGTCATTAATAAAGTTGTCACAGTAGAAAGGATGTGGTTCTGTAATTTCAATAAAGGTAGCTCAGAGCAGTGATATAATCTAAGATGCTGAAGTGAAGCAATCTAAAATACACTTTTATGTAAAAGTTCGTACCTCAGCTATAAAAGTGGCAGTCACCAACATTTGTAGACTAGCACGAGGTCAAGGCTGAGTCAAGAGCTGTTTCCTTAAGCCTCCATAGCACTGCTTTTCCAGGCAGGATGCAACACAAATGAAGCTTCATTTTGTGCTCACCCACTTACCATTTCAATATAGGTCCAACAGTTTAACAAGGGGAGAAAATAAATGTCAACATAGGTGACATAACCCCAACCAGACGAGGGAGCCCATATCTAGCAGACTGTACAAGTGAACTGTAGTACTTTTCAGTACATCCCAGTGGAAGATGTGGAACCCACTAATTACATGCAGGGAGTCAGGGGCACTACACGAGGGTTGAGGGGACCAGTACCCTTGACGAATGTGTGACTATAGGGACGATCCATCCCTGAAATTTCCCTATGATGTCGGTAAATTGACTTGTACATCAGTTGACTATACAAGGAGAAGGTTCTCCGTGTATGGTCTGTATGTAAATGTGCATGCTTTTCAAAAAAACAATGTGATTTGTACATGCCAATAGACTGTTTATTATAACTAGCAGGTAAAACACAGGTCCTGAAGAAAACTAATTGACCTTCGGGCAGTTTGTGGCTGAAACATGTCCACCGATTAGACACTAGGGACCATTAAATCCTAATATAATGTCACTTTTCATACTTTTAATCTAGCCCCTAAAGCTACGCCATTAAATAACTTTTTAGGTTTCTGAGGTTATTTTAAACTCCCCAAGGTCCCCTGCCTTCACTCGCAGTTATCACAGAACTCTGCTTACAAACTCGTCGAGTCCACTCACACACCTTATGTGTGTGGGTCCAATTATGAAGCAAGCCACAGGTGGTACCTGTGGGTGAGGGGGGGGATGTATAATTTATCACACACACGGGTATATATCCATGAAAACTCTTCTTTAATCTCACACAAGTCCGAGACAAATGTAAGGTGAGTACAGATTTACCTGGGTGCCGTTACCTACCAATCTCGAATAGACCATATACATGAACTTTATGATATTCAAGATATTTCCTCCTTTATTTTGTTGAACCCACTAATTAGCCATAATACATGAAGCAGGTGAGAGTTCATCCTAAACGAGTACATGAGCATATGGTAAATCCATAAGGGGTTTGACTATTTCTTGCTGTAGTTTTGTTATTCCTGTATGTTTAGGTCTGTTTATGAAAATTATGCAACATTCCTTTAGCTCTCACTCATTCCTTTGTTCCTTGGCTGTCTGCTATGTACTTCTCCTGATTGTGTGAGAATCGTGTGATGTTGTTTCTGATGTTGCCAGCTGTTCTTAACTGATTATTTGTGTTTGGTAAGGTTATGCTGTGACTGTCCATGTTGTCCTTTGTGTTGTCAAGCTCGGTATAAAACTTTACGCTCCACATAACAAACGAACCACGTTGTCAAGTCAAATTTAATGTATCCTGTGAGCGAAAAGGTGAACCCTTCCCAAATAAGCAAATAGTTTGCTTTTGGTTTTATGCACGAAACTGTGTTTTTGAAATAGAGAGGGCACTTTGTAAACTATGGCAGACAAGTGGCTCCATGTTGTGTAGAACACCTCTAATTTTAGCCAGCTGCTCTTTGCGTGCTGTGGTAACCGAAACTGTTAAAAAGCAAAACTCAAGCACCGCAGTGCAACATGCTGTTAGCTAAAATAGTAGATGAGATCTAGTGTTGAAGTGCAGTGAAATGCAACATAAAATTAGTGCCTGGCTTTCTGCATTTTTTTTCTCCTTGTAGATAATCATGACTAATCAACCCAGTGGGTGAGATGGCAAAGAGTTATTTTACCAAAGCAGTGCCTGCACGAGCTAGTTAAACATGTCTACAAACACAAAAAAGAAAGTTATGGGGGGGGGGGGGGGGGGGAAGAGAGAGAGGAAAGAGGAGAGATCTCTCATCATTTACTTGTATTTCAATAGCTTGTATCATAAAAGCATTGAATAACATTTTAATTTATACTGAAGGTTAAAAGTTAAGGTAATACAAGAAATCAGTTACTACATAAATGGTTAATAAAAACATATTCGAGCAGTACATTTGAAGTAAATTGTCAGTGCATAGAATATGTTGTGAATAATTAAAGTTATCTTGAATTGAAGTGATTTCTCCATATGACCTAGTGTGTAATAAGACACCCCTCGTAAGGCTTTTTGCCTAACTATCCACGCGTGGCTTAAGAACTTGTCCACCTCACAAAGAGAGCTCTTGAATCAGATTTCAGAATGCACAGAGCATCCAGATAGTCGCTGGTGCCCATGTTGCTACAGATTGGTGTCCGCCATTTAGACCTCGCGATGTTATAGGCTGGGCATGCAAACATAACATGGGCAACACACTCCCACGGGGCTCTACAGCAAGGGCAGCCTTCTATTGTCTGAATTGGTAGGTGCCATTTTGTTGTAAATGCATGGACTGGAAGTATACAGATAAGGCTCAAGTTTTCTGGTCTGCTTATGGTTGAGGAATTCTTCCGTTAGCTTCCCCACATTGGGCTTACTGAGTTCCTGGCTGTCTGCCCAGTCCCAAAATGGGCGTTTAAGCTCTATCTTGTTTGGGGGGGTTTGAATATCCCACGATTCTTTGAGGCTTAGTGATGTCATGGTTTTCCTGATATTTACTATCAAATTAACTCTGATCCACATCTAGGCTCATCACCTCAGTTAATGCTGTGGCGTATTTTGTAAGTTCTGGAGTACACCTTATACAGGCCCAGAAGAGCAGAGGGCACAATTTGGCAATGTCTCTAAGGGGCAGAAAGGTGGTGAAATCAGCTGTGGTCTCCAGACAAGTGCCCTGGCACTTTAAACAAAAAAAAAAAGAAAAGTTCAAACATATTAAAATATAAATATATTCATGTGTATTATCTGTGTCAATGGATTCCACTATTTTTGCTCTTCTGGTGCCTGAATGTTAGTTTGTGTGTAGCAAAATCGCTGTCTAATGTTCTGCGTATAGGTAGATGCCTGGCCGTATGTTGGCACAGAATTGAAGTGAATTTGTCCAGGGATTAAATCGGTGTTCACACTCTGCACTTTACTCTGCCTGGGGTGTGGTTTTGTTTTCTGGGGGCTCAGGATTAAGCCTGTATTATCCCCAGCACATTACAAAATCCATACATCATATCGGCTTTATTTCGGCCACTAGGGCCATAAAAGAAGAACAAAAATAAGCATACAAAAGAATACATAACACTTAGAGAAACAAAGTAAAATATGAAAAATAACAAATAAGCCATAACTATAAAGGGCAATGTTCAGTTACAATATTTGATTTTATACATCGATTGCGCCTGAACCACATTGCTGTTAAAAATTTCGCAACTGCGAATACAGTAGATGCTGATAAATCTGATTTTAAAATTCTATAGGCTTGGAGGTGCTGCTTGAAGCCCATGTTTTTTAGTAGGGGGACCAGCCAGTATCTCCTAGGTCTTTGATAGGCTTGACAAAAGAATATAATATGCTGATCGGACTCGGATTGATGACCGCATGCTGGGCAATGTGCTACAGGTTGCGAATGTGACCAAGTGGCCATGAATGCCCTAAGGAGGAGAGTGCCGTATCGCCATTGGAGATAAAGTTTCCTGGTTAGTGTTGGTTCTATGTCATCTAGGACGGGCTCTCGATGATATGTGTCTTTAAGCCTCAAGAAGTGGTCCGATAGAGACCCTGCCCGAACCTTCATAAATAAGACCCGTAAATTATACTCCTAATAAGCCAATGAGATCGTTTTACGTGAGGTCGAGCAGCAAGCATTAGCTGGGTCTGACCACAGATCGGGTCTTCTTAGTGACTCACAAGTTTGTTTCACGTACATTAACCAAGGCACTTGAGCTACTTTTACAAGGCGCAAAATCTCTTGGAGCTCCATTCTATAATTCTGGAGCTCTGGTGTACACCAAATTTTGCACCAAAAAATTAAGGGTTTAAGACCAAGCTCCTCTGTGATGGGTCTTAAACCCAGGTCTAGTCTTAATGGTAATAGTGGTGTGCTAGACGGTAGAGCTGTCAAATGCCTTAAGAAATTATTCTCAATAACCTGCAATTTCTGGTTAGTTGTATGGCCCCAGATTTCACCCCCATATAGCCCAGCCGCCCTCGCCTGGGTTTTGTAGATATGAATGCGTGGGCCTAATGGTTTATAACTCAGACCTTTCGTCATCCTAGAAATAGCACCCGTCATCTGAGTCCGCTTCAGTTTTACCTTAAGTTGATGTGAGTCCCACTTCATAAATTGGTTGAATATGACCCCCAGATATTCAAACGTGTATACCCTCTCAAGTCTAGCGTCCCCTAACCGAGGGCTCGGCCGTGTTGAAGAGGGCGGGTTGAAGATCATATATTTTGTTTTTGTGGCATTGATCTCCAGCCCATGTATCTTACAGAAGTCCACAAATCCTTCCAGGACCCTTTGTATGCCCATCGGGGATTTGGAGAGCAGCAGGGTGTCGTCAGCAAACATAATTGCTGGCACCCTGCTGCCGACCAACCTAGGGGCATCGGTGTTGCTTAACTCGTTTAGGTGGCTAAAAACCCCGTTGACAAAGAGGCAGAAAAGGGTCGGTGCAAGCACACAGCCCTGTCTAACCCCCCTGTCAACCGGAAAACTATCCAAGAGGTTTCCTCCTCTGCCGCACCTTACCCTTGCAAAGTTGCCCTGGTGTAATTTCTTCAGAATTATCAGAAGATAATCGGGGACCCCTAAAACCGTCAAGACTGCCCATAATTTGTCCCTAGGGACTAAGTCAAAGGCCGCTCGTAGGTCAACAAATACCGTGTACAGGCTGCCCCCCTCGATTAGTACAGACTTCCAATATATAAGGTTAAAGCGAAAAATGTGGTCCACCGTTGAGACCCCACTCCTAAACCCTGCTTGAAAAGGGCTCAGAATATCACAATCATCAATCCAAACCTGGAGGCGATTCAGTATCAGTCTGCCGAAGATTTTTTGTGAAACATCGATAAGACTGATTGGTCTATAGTTGGCTGGAAGCAGAGGCGATCCCTTTTTGAAGATGGGGACGATCTCTGCGCCCAGCCAAGTATCAGGAACCTCCATACCCCCCAGGATGGAGTTGAAAAGTAGAGCTAAATAGGGTGCCCAAACATCCGGCTCTTGTTTGAAAAGATCGCCCGGGAGACCATCCAGGCCAGGGGCCTTGCCTGATGCCAACCCGGCGATAGCTACTCTGACCTCCTTTGTTGTAAAGCACACCTCTTCCGCAACATCATCCACCAACGGTGAAGGGGAAACTACCAATTCTCCATCGGGTGAATGGTATAGCGATTGAAAGTGGTCTGACCATGCCCTAGCAGAAATATTCGGCTCCACTGCTGGTGCCAAATCCGCGGAGCCAGTGTTCACTGTGCGCCAAAATTTGCGTGAATCGCCCTTGCCGAGTGAGATGGTGAGTGTTTCCCATTTGTGATGTTCCCATTCAGTTTTTGCGTTACTAATTAGGGTTTTATAGGCAGATCTCTTGGCCCTAATTTCCTCACTTCCCATGCCTGTCTTAATAGAGGTCAATAAACTTGTTTTGGCATTACGACAAGTCTTGTTATACCAAGCTGGTCCTGCAACATGTCCAGTGACCCTTTTTGTTAGGCATGTAAGGATTGGGGATACTGATTTAGGGAGATCTTTATGGAACTGCCCTATATATTTTTGTGCACTCTGGGTTGTATCATGGGCCATAAGTGCCTGTATCTTTTCAAATATGGGAATTACCCTCGCGTAAAGCATGGGTATCTTCTCTGGGTTGGAAACTAATCTCTCCCATTTCACTCTGCGTCTATTATGTGTGAGGCCGAGCCCCACCACTGATGTTACCCTCTGGCTTACCCTGGGGTCGAGACCGGGATGATCGTATTCCAGTTCCAACGCATTGTGGTCGCTGTCTTCCCTAGGTATCACCTGGAAGTCAATAATACTCGGCCACAGAGCTAAAGGAACAAGGATGTAGTCCAGTCTCGACTTCCTCCCCGCTCCATTATAGGTATACCTGGCTGGAATATCCGAGTTTGTCCTGCCATTGCAGGCCCGAAGACCATATTTCAGGGTTAGAGAGGTGATTTGTTTGGCTAAGGGCGTCCAGGCTCTTGGTGGCGGTGCATATAGGGGAGGTATCGACCACTCCAAGTCCTCCTCCTGTGCCAAATCCACCAATAAGCCCGGGAGGGGCTCGAAGTGGCAGTTAAAATCTCCCCCGATTAAGATGGGGGTACCCTGTGGAATTTCGTCTAAAGCGAGTGCCAACTCCTCTATCGTACGCGAGTCCTGCGAGATGTTAGTTGGCCTTGAATAGACATTAATCAGCAGGAGACTGTTTGCGTTCGGCCACTCGAGCCGAACTATGAGAATATCCTCCGAGTTTTGTGGGTAAACAGTAGCACTACATCCCAGATCATTTGCCACCCATATAGCCAAACCTCCCGAGGGGCGTCCTATACTGCCCCATTTTGCTTGCACAGCAAAAGTTGCAAACCCTGGGTGGGGAAGGTGTTCTCTCATCCAGGTTTCTTGAAAGAAACAGAGGTCTTGGTCCTGAATATAGGCGCACCAGTCTGGGCAAATTAATTTATTGCCCAGACCGGCCACATTCCAGGATAAAATCTTAAGGGAGGGGCAATTTATTCTCTCCGTTGCTAAGTTAAGAGACTCTCCTGTGTCGTGCCTTAATGGTAAAATGTCAACTGGGCAGGCTACTTGGGGTAAGATTTCCTCTTTTAAGCTGGACATAGATAGGGAAGTCCCGGCACCTTTCTCCTGATCTAAATGTTCCCGGTTGCGTTTAGCCTTTACTAGATGAACTGTTTCCCGAGCTTGAGTTTTATTAGTCCTTTTGGGCATTATGGCCTCCTCCCCCACTGTCTTTTGTGGTCAGTCTACCATGTCAAGACTACTAAATCTGTAATAGGTGGAAAAATGGTCAAATCGTGGTGGTCTGAGATGTGAATTTACGCTTGTGTCCCTAGTCACCCGATTTCTACCCCTTCTGGGGACTAGTTCCCCTTGCTCCTCTGCCTGTTCACGATTGACAGATGGATAGAAGAAAGATAGGGGAAGTGGATGTATTGAGGTCCCTTGTCCATACACCTCCTTCGGCCATCAGTCTGTTCATCACCATCGTCTGTATCCCTTTATGCAGGAACCGTAGAAGAATGTCGGTGCCACAAGCAAAATTGCATTTTGCTCCTTCTGGTGGAGTGCTCCCCATCCACAACGAATAAAAGCACTTTTATTACTTGGTAGTCTCCTAATGCCTTACCTCCCATAATTTTGCAAAACGCATGCATGCCTGTATGCTTGCTGTTTGTAATTGTGTGGCCTGTAATTGTGTTACGCGTACGTTCATTGGTGAATACTTGTGAGTCGTCTTAGCACGTGTCTGTTAGTTTGTATGCTTCAGTGTCTGAAATGTGAAGTGATACGTGCATATCTTGTTGGGTCATGAGGAATAAGTGCTGGTAGCCTTGTAGGCTCCGGTATCTGCACGTCACTGTGAATTTGCAAATGTATCTGTGCCTGGACAAGACAAATTCGAAAAGTGTTGATTAGCCAGTGCATATTTTGACACACAATGCAGTTAATCGGGTAGCAAACACATACTGCAGATAAAAATACGGATAAATTAGTCGATTAAAATACACTAACAATTGAAATTACCCTCAATCTAATTTGGCTTATTCGTTGGCCACAAGTGTGGGGGAGGGCTAATAAAAATAAAGGAAACCCCAACTAACTTGGGTGAGGAAGAGCTACGACGATGAAAGCCTTCAATGCTCAAAGGGTACGAAGTAACGCGCTGTTTGTTCTGGTTGTTAAAGAATACTTGTTGCTGAATAGAAATGCTTCGGTCCCGTGTGCTCGGCCTGTTTTGATGAGTGTGAAGGAGGAGGGTGAGCTGGCCAAACTCCAGCTTTGTGGTTAATAGCACGATTTACTGTTTCATTTAGCTCGCGCTGCTATCGAGGAGCTTAATTTCCGTTGCAATTGTGATTTCAACGCGAGGAGAGCCGCAGCTTGAAATATGTTGTCAGGCTCCATTAAATTGATTAGAGTTCATACCATGTATGAGCCTTTTCCTAATGCCGAGTGCGAAAATTCTCACTCAGCTCTCGCTTGGTCGGCTGCGTGCCATTAACACGCTGCTCGTTACCCGCAGGCAAGGCTTTCAGCCATGTCCTTAAATCCTTCCAAGTGCCACGGCAGGGGTCATGGGGCACGCACCGCACTGGTTTCCGGCATGCAACCCCTCTGTTGCTGCCCAGCTTCGAGTGTTTCCGCGCTGTTAATCCACTCGCTGTGCGTTGCTTTGGGTCATGTAATGCAGTAGTTTGACTTTGTATCAGCGCTCTTCAGATGGGGACTGAAATACCAAAGAAAGAAGCACCAAAATCGTTACCAACGCTGAATGGCTTCTGTATTATTTATTGCCCATATTTCCCTTCATTATTGCTGCTTGTTTTTGGGAGGGCAGGGGGGCGAAGGAGGTGGGCCTGGTGAGACAAACAGCTCTTCTCCTTTTAGTTCTCAACACTCTGAGCTACGCTATATCGTCCGCTTGAACACTTCATTTTTCTTCTGTTATCCTGCACATTCGTCAATAAATGTCAGTGGGTTAATCATGGCTGCTATCTAGAAGTGACGTTGTATACATGCTAAAGTTCCCGTAGTAGTGGTCATCCTGCAAAGGTAATTGCGATGATCACTCTCTCTCAATTCAGGTTCTTGTAAAGCGCGACTACTCGCACGTTAGGATCTCAAGGCGCTGGGGAGGGGAGGAGAGAGGGAGGGGAGGTGGCGGTGCCTCTTCATACGAGTCGTATATGCTGTAATGTTGCTGCCTTTTACACAGACTACTTCCTGGCTATTGGTTTAACCTTGTACCGCTGTCGTAAACTGATGACGTGCCTCCTGGTTCTGTTGTTAACATTGTTGTATGTTATGTTAAATGAATTTATATTGTGCGTGGATACTCAAGAGTGTCCCGGCACGTAGTTGGAAAAAAGGAGACATAAAGCGGAACTACTAGAAGAGAAAGGTCTTTAGCTTTTTTTAAAAAGTAGCAGGGTCTTGGATGCCACGCAGCGCCAAGGGAAGAGCATTCCATGCCAAAGCAGCTTTCCGCACAAAGGAACTCCCACCGAGCCTTTGACGTTTAAACTTGGGGGTCTGCATCAAAAGTTAAGAGGATCGCAACTGTCTCATTGGATTATAAAAAGCAAACCTCTTCTGAAGGTAGGCCGGACCCGAACCATAAAGCGCACTGTGAGCAATAGCCAAAGTTTTAAATGTTATTTGTGACTCCACCGAGAGCCAGTGTAGGGAGTGTAAATGGACTCTCACACTACACCTGCTAGATACCCAAGTAACAGTCTGGCAGCCGAATTTTGAACAACCTGTAATTTATTCAAGAGGTAGCCGGTTAGGCCCACATAGTGCGTTTGCATAGTCCAAGCGGGACAAGATTAGGGCATGAACAACCGTCTCTTTAGCAGGTTTTGGAAGGAGAGGAAGACATTTCCTCAGAGCTTTCAGGGTGCCAAAGCAGGTCCCAGCCAGCTTCTTCTTAACCTGGGTTGAAAAAGACAGGTTCTCATTGAACCAGACCCCCAGATTTTTAGCATCAGTACCCATCGCACTAGGCAAGGGGAAGCCGGGGAAATAACCTCTCCCTGAAGTTAGCAGGGAAATTGCCGTATAAGAGGACATCAGACTTTTCTTCGTTGCTCTTTAGCTGCGCCTGAGCGAGCCAGCGAAAGACCGAGGACAAACCATGTTGAGCCGAGAGAACGGAGTCATCATCCTTACCCCAGGAGAATAGAAGCTGGGTATCATCAGCATAGGCCATCACCTTCGCCCCTAATGACTCCGCTAAAAAAGTCAATGGAGTAACATAGATGTTAAAAAGAAGGGCACTAAGGGATGACCCCAGTGACCACCCGCTGGGGGAAAGTGGCACATGGGGGGAGCCAAATCTGCTGCGAGCGGCCCTCCAGGAAGGACCTGATCCAGCCCCAGACTGGAGTTTAGTTCTTATGACCCTTTAATTAAAGCCTGGCTATACACCCAACTACCCCTTGCCAGCTTGAATGTTTAAGGTCCTAAATTTAATCCTAAATCTGAAACTACAAGTCCCAGAAACAAAAGTGCAATGGCTAACAAGACCGCAGTGGCTGAAATATTGAAGTTTGACAGTTTGTTTAAACCATAGAAGCAATTCTACGGGACCACTGTGCCCTTGCGAGGATTAGATACTAATCCTTTGGTAGATTGCTGCCATGACAGAGCGCAGATGAATCAGCCAGCCCGACTCACCCTTATGTCTTAACTCCTCTATGGGAGGTCAATACATTTCTTAAACCCCAGAGGCCCCTGCTCTTTCTAATTTTACCTGATACATTTCTGCCCATGTAGAATTTTCTCCCAGACAATTCCCACTTCTATTAGGGAGAGACATTTCAGGATAAAAAGACAAGCTCTTGAAAAGAGACTTAACCTGCTTCTGTTTCAGCTAGGATAAAAGCTTCAAGTGGGCAAAAACAAAGCTTATTTAGATATGCATGCAGTGTGAGGTAGTACGTTGTGGGCAAACATGAAGCTGATTTAAATGATTCTCTTCACCCCCCACCCCCCCTTTGAGGTAACACGCTATCTGTTCCAACATAGACAGTAGTTTACCGCTTGTGACCATGACCTAGTTGCTTTTTTTACCATATGTTTTATAAATGTATACCCAAAGTATTGTGTCTCACAGTGGTTTTTCCACCCTTTTATGATTTTTAACGAAATCAAATAAAAGTATATTTGACTTGACTAGTAAATCGGCTGAATTAAAACTAGAGGGAGCATGAGGATCAAACTAGGGAAGAGCCAGGTCTTGAGTCCCTTCTGAACACAGGATGGTTTATTTTGGCTGCTAAGCTAGAAGGCCTTTAATTCCATGTCTTTGTTACCAGAATACTGAACCACATAACCTACTTTTTAAATGTTGGCACTTTCTGCTAGCTGTGCAGTAGAGAAGCAAAGGCTTCATGATGGACAGTAATAAAACAATTCTGTTTTTAAGTACATTAGGCTTTGTGTGAATACTCTGAATAACACAAGTTTTTGTAAAGCACCTTCTCATAAATGGGATGCTTATGCTTCTAACCTAGTTAAGATGATTGCTTTTACCACTGTCTTCTAGCCGGAACCAATAGAAACAACACTGTTTGACCAGTAGCCTCAAATGATGGTAGCAGGCTGTAACGATTTTGTGCTTTCAACAACAGTAAATTAACTAAAGTCTCACTTTTTTTTTATTTTTGTATATAAATCTCCTTGACCGGGATGGGTGATGATCCAAACTGTGTAGGCCACCAATTCATAGACCAGATGTCAGAGGATCTTACTTATTGTCAGAGCTAAGTTTTAAGGCTTTCTGTGACATTGTGGAAGCAGCAGCAGCTGTCGGGCCACCTTTGAACCTTCTTTTTGGCATCCCACCCAGCGGATTGAAGCACTAAATAACTGCAACAGTACAACAGTAATTCGCAAATTGATAGTACAAACTTACAATGAGCAACATTTATAAAATACAACATGTATTACATCGCAATACAAATGGAACATAAAATCTTAACTATTGCCTCTTTCCATCATAGCTGCTTCACATACCCTATGACATTTGTCAACAACTTGGTTATTTGTTGGTATTCTGCTGTGATCCCACATTAGCCAGTCACCCCAGGCGACTTACCACTTTTCCGTTTTCATACCCACAAGCTTTACACTTAAGCTAAACAAGAAAAACATAGTAGGTTATTATTTTGGACCAATTAAACTAGTACTTGCACAGATTATCCGTACACATTGATTTCTTGAAAAGATTACATATTTAAGCCACTCATCACAATATGTGCACACCAGTACAGATCCCACTTTGCTCTTCTCACAATAATTATCAAATGATCTTGGTCTTGTTGCTGACGTTAAAGCATCCTATAGAAGATTTGTAGCGACTGCGTTGCTGGTAGCTAAGCGAAGGGTCTGTGTGTTGGGAGAGTAGAATGGCCCCCACCACCAAGATGTGGCTGCAGGATTTGACCTATTGCCGTGATCAATTGTGCTGCTATGCCGAGGAGCTGCCAATCACATCCCGACCCCGTGATATTTGGTCGCCTCTCACAACCTATTTACTGTCTGTGCCCAATAACTAGCGTTTTTATTGATTGGACAATGCTATGGACATGTCCCTGCATTGGTGTGTATGGCCCGTCTCTGTCTATTTTCCATTTTTGCTTTGGCTGCTTGTTCTTTTATGTTTTATGCAGGCTCCTCACCTGATTCCAATGAACTTTGTTCTATTAGTCCATGTATTGATACCTAACCTGCACTGTATGATGTACCTTCTTGTATTGTTTTGCTGTTGTGTAACGCTTTATAAAACTTAATAAACAAAAAAAAAAAATGTAGGTGGCAGGATTATGGGAAAGGCTTTTGTTTAGAGGATGAATGGTCTAAAGAATGTTTTCAGCTAGTGTTGAAAGAAAGCTGTTAAAGTATGTCCCCCCGCTCCACCTCAGTCAGAACCAAAAGGTTGGTAAGCCATGCTGGTTGGAGGGAACTGTGGCCTACATACTAACTCACTTTAGCGCGAGTAAGTACTAAACACAGTTTCTTAGTTTTCTCCAGTTGAATCCTATTGTCATTTGCCTTAGAGTAACAGAAAATTCTGGCCCTATTGTAGGCCCTCCCTCCGTAGGTCCAGGCCACGTTTGTCTGCAGAAAACAGGGATGCAATCTCTTTGCCTCCCAACTTTGGAATTTTGAACAGGAAATCCCTTTGGGCAGGTCACTTAAGTACATGTTAAACAAGGATGGTGAGTGTAAAGCGCGGTCTTGCACAAGCATACTTAGAAGTTTCATTAGAATAATGTCTGCTCTTTCATGCAAATTTCACAGATGCTCATGTTTGACACTCCAGGTCGCTTAGGTTGGAAACGAGCAAAGTCAGATGCCTCATTTAATCATTTGCTAACTTTTTGTCCACAGCTTCCCTTTATTCAGTGTCAAATGCTGAGAAGATTAACAATGCATAGTACAGTGGCCCCTCGATCCTAGAGATGGCACAAACTTCATCATGAGCAGGGCAGCTACATTGTGACATCCTTGCTCATTTTTTTTGTCTGTAACTGTGGACAGTTAAACTACGTTCCACTCACTGTAATAAGTGGACCCCAAAAATGTTAGTAAACTCTAGTAGAAGGACATATCAATGGACAATAGTTGGGAGGAAAGTTCATGTCCTTTCTTTTTATAGACAGCTATTAATAATGTGCTATTCCATAAGAATGGGACTCAAGTCTCCAGAATTGCAACCAGTAAGATGGCAAGAGGAAAGGCCCATCATTCAACCTGGGAACAATAGTAGCGCTCTTGATTCCCTAAAATCCGGTGTGGTCTTCCTTACCCTTTGAAGTAGACCTCAGTGCTAGATGGAACATTATGTCTTCAGCAGTCCTTGGACCTGTAGCACTAGAGGTAAATAAGTCGAACATATTCTCAGGCCTCATGAGAAATAGCTGCATTTGGGCGTTTTGTCGCGTCGTACAGTGAATCATTTGGCCACTATTTTCCCTAACAGCTGTTCTTGACCAGTCTTCATGCAGGACACTTTTTAGCCCTGCCCTCGGACTGTGTTTCTAGATTGCATCTAGCATTATTGTTAAAGCTTGAATATTCTCAATAGAGGAGTTGGATTCATTTAAAACCAGTTCAGAAGATTCACTTTAGTTGCAACCCCCCTGCTCCTCATGAGCAGAAAACATTCCCTCAATGCTTCTCCTGACACAAAGTTCCCTCATACTCCACAATCAAAAGGATATATCCATATATGCCTGATTGCTGTCAGTGTGGCCCGCAAATACCTTCTTAAGCGCCAGAAATAGAGTAAGTTACTATTATAGATGCCAATCCCCCTTGTGGCCTTGGTGCACACCCAAGAATATCCCCAATATCCTCCTGTTGATAATACAAGACCCTTCAGTTAGGGGCCTATATTATCTCTTTCAGGTTCATTTAACTTAGGAGTTGATATGTTCAAGACCTAATTGTATTTGCAGTTACATTATTCTGTGGCAGCATGCTGTGTATTTAAATCCCCACTTAATAGTCTAATCAGATTTGTTTTCATTTTTATTTCCTTGGCATTACATAAGAGGAGTGGTCAATGCATTGTAGTATCAGCTTTTGGAAACGTAGGAGTTACCAATTACCACATTTGGACTGCTTATTAGAGAACCTTTTCATTTAAACGTGACACCAAAAAAAAGATGAAGAGATTATCAAATAGAGGGACAATCCATTCAAGTGTATTCCTGTTGGTAGCCAGCCCCTTTCTTTGTCTAACCTTTGGTGAGGATTTAGTAGCCCAACTGAAAAATAATGTAGTTCTCCAAGTTGATGTGTTGCCTATGTTTGCGTTAAACGAATATCAAACTATGAAAAAACTATTAAAATTTCAGAAGATTCAGTAGGTCTCTTCAAACTAGCAGACTTCAATAACAAACACAAATTGTGACACTCCTTAATGCTCCTGATAACCTACTCCAGTTGGCATCCGAAGGCTCGATTTGACTGCTTATTCCAACGTCTAAGCGATACGTTGCGTAGAAGTTGGAATAGCAGTATTCCAGGAACTGGAATACTTCATTAATATTGCTCGATCTCTCACTTTTCACTCCTAAGTTAATACAAATTAAGCTTTACGGTGGGCATAGAACATCCCCAAAGGATTCTGGTGGCTCCTGTAAGTACAGCAGTATCGGTGTTTGTAGCCATGCCTAGGGAGACTAATCACCTCTCTTGCCAATATGATTTGTATGTGTCTGCAGCTTCGAGCTATGCCTTAAAGAGCCAAATTTATTGGTTGGATAGCGTAACCTAACATTTGAATGGCTTAACAGCAGTGCCAATATATCTCTGAACTTGAAAACGTGGGTCGGTTAAAACCAACTTTCACAATGTCTTCTGAATTTTTTAAGTTGTGGAATCAGTTCAAATATCTTAAGATGTTGTATGTGTTGGTGGAGGATAACATTGTGGAAAAATGGTGCAGGTTGGAAATTGCCATGACTCTATGACAAAAATAGTAATACTTGCCTCAATCTCTTGACAGAGGCTATTCATTTAAATTTCTATTAGTTTAAGCTTCAGAGCGGACTTTATTCTCTTGCCTCAGTATGGTGCTTCTGCTCTATAATGTATTTTCAGGATGGAAAAAAAAATATGCAGAAGAAGAATAAAAAGCTGAGTTCCTACAACCTGATTAACACCTGTAATCCTTGGGTTGTTCTCGGTTTACAACAGTGGGATTTATATGACCACTGATTTACCCAGCTCTGTCTGCTGTGTTGGGTTTAGTTGCTGCTACCATGGCTAGAGGGTTAAGGCACCTGCTGCATCCTCAGTCTCAGCAAATCTCGAATATTACCTTCGAGTGTTTTATGGATGGCTGAAGGGTTTGCTGTGGAATATGCTGATCAAGTATTTGACTCGTCGGCAGGGCTTTCAGTGGGGTGAAAAAGCTTGGGGGTCTCTCAAAGGGGTCTGGTCGATTGTAATTAAGAGTGGCTTAAAAACATGTAAGCTAAAAATCTGTGCTTAGTGTGCCGCCCGACTTGTATTTTGCTGTTTCTGTCCTTGCATCCAGATATATGATACAAGTAACCTCATCCCTACAACAAGTTAGGACTATTGGCTTTGTCAATGGTTGTTAGTTGCAGAAGATCAATAAGCAGCAACTATGGATTGTATATAATATTGAAAAAGCTTCCACTTAAAGCCCTGGTGACACCAGGACAATGTTGTTGCTCCTGAGTTTCAAAATATGAAGGGAAATCCAGAGAGAAAATGACTCTCTTTAAAGGATTTCTTCTCCTCCCCCCCCTCTCCCCCCCCCCCCCCGCCCCCCAACACTCACCTGGCATGACGTAATGCAGTAACTTCTCCACTAGTGAAGTGAGCAGTGTGAGCACGCGCACATCGATGTGCCTGCTGTCACTGAAGTCCGGAAGAAAAGGGACCGCCTGTGCCAAGGCACAGACCGTGGCGGCTCGCTGTGGGAGTGCTGCGGGGTGGGGGAGGGGGCAGGGTGGGGGGTAGCAAACTCCGGCATAAGGCATAACGAAGTTAAGTAAATAAAAAAATTAATTAAACATTTTACCTTGCACGCCCTGAATTGCCGAGTTGGTGTTGCAGCGTGCGCAATGTAAAATGGGCTTTGTCTTTTAGATAGACCGAAAAAAAGGAGATGGAGTAGCAATTATTCTGAGAGCAGTTTGTAGCGAAGTTTGTTCCAGCTTCAACTCTTCTTTTGAAGCTCTTCACTTTTCCATTGAAATAGCCCCTAAGAAAACGTTCAAAGGCATGTTGCTTTATCGTCCTCCCAGTGCCAGGAGCACATTTGTGCAGAACCTAGATGGTCTCCTGGAACCCACACTTGCTAGTAACAAATTTACCGTTCTTGGAGACTTCAATGTGTATTTAGAAGATATGGAAGATAAGGAGACTGCTTCTTTACTAGAGGCACTGGGGGCTTTGGGCCTTTCGCAGACGGTCCTTTCCCCCACTCATAAGGCTGGACACACGCTTGATGGGATTTTCAGCTCCATGTCAGGACTGTCGCTAAAAGAAGTCCTTCCTTTGACTTGGACAGACCATTTTTAAATTAAGTTTGACCTAGCAGTTCCCATAGCTCAGCCAGTAAAGGCAACAAAAAATCCCATCTCAACCTATTCTGCTTAGAGCAAAGTAGATTTGGCTTCATTTCAGACTTATTTAGAGGAGACGCGTCCTAAGTTTAATCTGTGTTCAGATTCAAATGCAGTTAAATATACTGAATGGCTAAAGCTATTAAAACCTCAGTGCCTACTAGGAAAACTCCAGGGAACTGCGACGTGCCTTCGGCCCCCTGGTTCTCGGACGCTTTACGCAAAGAAACCAATGTGCCGTAGAACAGAAAGGTACTGGAGAACTAACTATAACACAGCAGAAAAAGATTTATATGAAACTCTCCTAAGCAACTATAAAAACTGCTAAAAAGAACTATTTTACTCAACAAATCGAGAAAGCTAAATACACCTCCAAAGAGCTGTTTAAGGTAGCTAATAATTTAGCATCGCCACCAAAGACTGAAGCAAGAAAATGGGACCAACATTTTTGTGATTCTATCGCATCAGCTTTTAAATCTAAAGTTATGAATATCTAGAACTCTTTCTTAACTGATTCGGCCCGGCTGGAATTCCCCTGCGGTGCGGAAGAATTCCATGCGTGCGAGGAATGGACGGCCCCCGGCCGTCCTCCACTCACGCCCACCGTGACGTCCGACGCATGGAAGATGTGAAGTAACCAAGAAGGAGACTCGTGATGGTTTCCAGAGGTAGTTTATTCTGTCAGAGAGAACAGCTTGTACATCCACTCAAGTCAATCCCCCAACTGCCTCTGATCCACGACCCACCATGGAACCTAAAACACTCTTAGAGCAATAACACTCTAAACCAGAGCGTGAGCGTGAATAGACTGAACACTACACACCTTCCCCCTTTGAAGAAAAAAAAAAGTAAATACAAACATTTAAAATCTAACAAAATCATTCAATTTAACAGGTGGTTTCCTGATACGAGAACTTTTCCTTTGAGCAGACATTTCACCACCTGAGACAGCCACCTCTTCAGCATGTTGGTTCTCAACAGGACCATCACTAGATGTGACAGCGGTACCCTGAGTTAAAAGAGGTCCATCCATAATGTCAGTGCTCAAAGATGGTATCACCACCTCTCATCCAAAGTTAGAACTATCCAAGACATCCAAAAAATTTTGAACATCATCATTTTCATTAGTAAGCAAAGATTCTTCTCGTGAAGGTACAAGTGATTTGCAACAAATATCCTTGGATCTAAAAATGGATATGCGTCTGAAATTCCAAATTTTACCCCCTTGTACCCTAACAGCTTTGCTGAATACTTCAATTACCTCCACTGGATCAGACCATTTAGACCATTTTTTGTCTACACCACCCAATTTCACACGAACTAGATCACCAACTTTAATTTTACAATTCACAAAACAGTTGTTACTTTTACTCTTCTGCATTTTATCTTGATACTTTTGAATTCGCTCCCTGACCGCCTTAAAATCCAAAGTAGAATCATGAATGTTATTTTTCTGCATCCAACATGGCACCAGCTTAGAACAAGGTCTCCTCCCTCTTAACATTTCAAACGGAGAACAACCCGTGACTGAATTAGGAGACATCCGATAAGTATGCAAAGTGGCTCGTAACGCTTTCCTCCAATCAATCCTACTTTTGATAGCTAACTGTATGGATTCTTTCACAACTCTATTAAAACGCTCAACTTGACCATTAGCCATGGGATTGTAATTGGAGACTCTTTTATGAGTGATACCACATTTATTTAGAAACATTTCAAATTCATTACTGATAAATTGCGGTCCATTGTCTGAAACCAGCTCAGAAGGAATACCCTCACGAGAAAAGATGTTATCCAAAAATTCTATAATGTGGTTGGAAGTTACTTTATCGACCACTTTAACCTCTGGCCATTTTGAAAAATAGTCGACTAAAACTACTGCAAACACCTGTTTAGCACTGGGTAGATTAAAAGGCCCAATAATGTCAATGCCTAATTTCCTCCAGGGACCTTGTGAGTACTCAATAGGAGTAATACCCATAGATAGTGGTTTGGCAGACTTGTCACTTTTTGCACATTGTACACACTCTCTGACCCATCTGTCCACCATACTATCCATACTAGGCCACCAATAAGATTCTCTCAAACGCCGTTTAGTAGAAGACCTACCCAAATGTCCTTCGTGTGATAGATTAACTAACTGTTCTCTAATTCCCCGAGGTGGGACAATTTTATCACCCCTGACTACAAACTCATGTAAAAACATGAGTTCGTCTTTGATTTTCCAAAAAGAGCTCAATTCTCCCCTCAGTTTCCTCTCCTCAGGCCATTTGCTTTGTAAATGTCTTACAACATCTTGTAAAATGTCATCCTCAGACATTGCCTTTGCCCACATCTCCTCCAAGATGGCATCTGAACTTATACTGTTTTGAACATCCTCCATGGTATAAGCTATATCACACTCCTCAGAACTATTAATGACATTAGGGTTCTCATCTAATGACAAGCGAGAAATGCAATCCGCATGAACATTCATACGGCCAGGAATGTACACAACCGAACATTGGTATTCTTGCAATTTAGCAGCTAACCTGGCTAAACGAGCTGTAAGAGATCTTCCCCCCCCCCCCAGCTGTTAACATGTTGATGTGGTTTGTGATCAGTCCTTAATTGAAACTTTGTACCCCATAAAAATTGCCTAAAATGTTGAGCAGCCCACGTGCATGCAAGTAACTCTTTTTCGATAGTTGAATAATTAAATTCTGCCCCTTTTAAAGTTCTTGAAGCATAGGACACCACATACTCTTCCCCAAATTTCCTCTGCAAGAGAACTGCACCTAGGCCCGTATTGCTTGCATCTACTGCTACTATACACTCTCCTCCAATCGTGAAGGGTCTCAAAAATGGAGCAACACTAATTTCTTTTTTCAGTGCTTCAAAAGCTAATTTTTGCTCCTCACCCCAGACAAATTTAGTGTTCTTCTTTAATAAATTACGTAAAGGGAATACTTTTGAAGCATAATTTTCCACAAACTTGCTATAAAATTCGGTTAAACCTAAGAACGATAATAATTGTTCTTTTGTTGTAGGAGCAGGAGCTTTTACAATACTAGCTACATGGTCTAGTTTTGGTTTGATGCCCTCATGTGATATTTCATGACCTAAATATTCCACACAATCCTTTCTGAACTTACATTTTGAGAATTTAAGGGTTAAACCTTTGGTTTGTATATTACCCAAAACCCTTTTTAGGTTGCAGTCATGGTCCTCATAATCTTTTCCAAAAATTAAAATGTCATCCTGGAATGCTATAGCATCCGGACGACCTTCTAATACGTCTTTCATAAGTCTCTGAAAGACAGAGGCCGCACTAGCTAGTCCAAATGGCATACGCTTAAATTGATACATGCCTTCCGGTGTAACAAAAGCAGTTAAACATTTTGATTGTTCATGCAGCATGATTTGATGGTATGCACTTGCTAAGTCTACCGTGGAAAATACACTAGCACCAGACAAAGTTGAAATCAATTCATGTATGTTAGGTAATGGGTGCCTATCGATCCAAATTTCTTTGTTTAAGCTGCGGAGATCGACACACAACCTAAGATCCCCGTTGCTTTTAAGGGAAATAACCACCGGAGAAACCCATGGGGAGGATTCTATTGGTTCAATAATGTTTTTAGAAACTAAATCTTTCAGCATGTCTTTCAATCTGTTACGGTACGCTAGAGGAACATTGCGAACTTTGTCTTACGGGAACAGCAGAGTCTTTGAGTATTATTTTATGTTTGAAGTTTGCATATTCCCCAAGCTTGTCACTAAAAACACTAGGAAACATTTCTTTTATGTTTGCAACAAAATCCTCACTTTGTGTGAAAACACTGCAAACAGGTGGTGAAGCATTTGGATCCAACTTTATGCCCAATTCTTGTTGATGGGGCCAGCCCAGTATAGCCACCCCTTTAGTAGCTACGTACAGTTTACCTCTAATTTTTTTCCCTTTAAAAACCAAATCTGTCCACAAATACCCTTCCAAATCAATTTTATGCCCCGAGTAACTGCCAGGTTTAATATCGGGAGGCAGTAATTTTCTATCCTCCATAGTTCCATGAATAGGTCTTTACCAATAATGGAATACCAGGCACACGAGTCTATCATCTCAACTTCTTTCCCATCCACTAGTAAAGAACCTATTGGAAAACCTTTACAATTGTTTTCAGACACACAGGAAATGCAGTTAAATTCATTAAACTCTGTTGAAATTTCATCTTCCTCACAGGTAACACAGTTAACTTTTTGTAGCGATCTGCACATCTTCCCAAAATGGCCTGGCTTTTTACATTTGATGCACACTTTACTCCATGCTGGGCATCCTTTGTAATTCCCGACATGTTCAAAACTACCGCACCTATAGCAGATCACAGGATTTCTGCGGTTACTAAATTTATTGTCTTTGAAACCTGGGTCTCTTTTAATAAACGAAGAAGTTCTCTTTGGTGTAAACTGAGGTTTTACAAGCGAAACTTCTGCTACTGGATCTTGTACTTTGACAACTTGAGGTTGACCTCTAATCTCACTTACAAACTTTTCAGACTGTTCAATGCCTTTAGCAATATTGACTACTGCATTCAACGAAGATTCAGTGCCTAACCACAGTCTTTCTTGTATCTTTTTGCTTTTCGTTTTCATCATTATTTGATCTCTGAGCACTTGTTCGTAATTAATCGTATCGAACGCACAGGAACCAGCTAGGGAACGTAAAGCAGACACATAGTTTTCAATCGATTCATCCTCTTTTTGAGCACGAGAATAAAATTTAAATCTTTCCATCACTATTTTTTTTTTTTTCCAAATCTGGTACTCATTTTTTTAATAGCTACTTCAAACACATTTATGCCTTCTGTGCTTTTGAGAGGAGGTAAGTTGTCGAATTCTTTAATCCCTTGACCGCCCAAGCAATGCCTCAACAGGTCTAATTTCCTTTTTGGAGAGCAACCCTCCTCTTCTAACACTTCCACGTAGGCTAAGAACATGGGATACCATAGATCCCATTCCATTTTCGGTTTGCCTGCAGTTGGCAAGAAATGTGGTGGAGCTGAAATATTTGACATCTTGACACTATTAGACCAAACGGTAAAAAAAAAAAAAATATATAGTAGAAAGATGTGAGACCTTCTTAAATGTAGCGCAGCTGAAAATGTCAAGATACTCCACTTAGTTTGTTAAAACTACATGAAGTTCACTTGGGATCATGAACTAATAAAAAAAACATTTTCCTTGCAGTGACACGATCCCAAACCAAGATGTCTCTGTTAAATGCAGCTATTTGTGAAAAAAAACGAGTCTTTTAAACCAATGTTAGAGCGTTTCCGTGTAGTTACACCAATGAACGCGTGACATCATCGCGCTCCCAACGTGCTTTGCACTTTGAACGCGTAAGGCTTTGAACGCGTAGAGCTTTCGATTATTCCCCGCAAGGTGGAATGCGCTGGAGCTGGAGCTCTAAACGAATGTTGGTAAGTGTTTTTTTCCCAAATAAATTATTTCGTCCGTTATAGCCGCCTTTAAGAGTTAGCGGTGCTAAATTAGCAATGGGACACTACTTTTATCGCCAAAATCTGCCGCGGGCGCAATCAAAGCGCATACATAAACTTGCACGAGCAACACAGCCGCTGGCACAATCAGAGCGCAATTAGGGCATTTCTCAATACTTTAAAGTATTACACATTTTTTTTTTTTTTAAACTGCTAATCATGCGAAATTCACATAATTCCCACAGCCGCTGGTGCAATCATGAGCACAACATTCACAAACGGCCGCTGGTGCATACACGCACTGATACCCAATACCTTTTCGGGATTTTCTTAACAAGTGAGCGCTGTCCTCTTCTGACTCCCAGTCGTCGCCAGTGTGAAGTAACCGAGAAGGAGACTTGTGATGGTTTCCAGAGGTAGTTTATTCTGTCAGAGAGAACAGCTTGTACATCCACTCAAGTCAATCCCCCAACTGCCTCTGATCCACGACCCACCATGGAACCTAGAACACTCTTAGAGCAATAACACTCTAAACCAGAGCGTGAGCGTGAATAGACTGAACACTACAAGATGTTAACCACGTCTGATTATAATTTTATAGAACCGCCCCATGTGATGAATCTTAGAGAAATTTCTTATGTTAGTTTTCTCCAATCTCTTCTGAGGTGGCAGCAAAATATATATATTAGAAGCCAAATCCGGATCGCCAACTGACCCCTGTCCACCTGCTGTCCTTCAAAAGATAGCGGAGGTGGTTATCCCTATACTTACAAAGATTTTTAATATTATATTTAACTCCGGCAATTTCCCTTCCATATGGAAAGATTTCTCCATTCTCCCCTTGTTGAAGAAACCCAACTTGGATGCGGCCAATCCATCGAACTACCAACCCATTGCCCGTCTACCACTCCCGGCCAAGATAGTTGAAAAAATCATGAATAAGCAACTATCTCAATTCATTCTGGACAATGAGCTGCTCGATCACTCTCAGTATGGATTCCGCTTGGAACACTACTGAAACTGCGCTGATCCATGCCACTAAGGAAATCAGAATGGTGATGGAGGGTCGGCGGCCCTGATCTTCCTCGAACTATCAGCCGCTTTTGATACGGTGGACCATAACTTGCTGCAACAGCGGCTAGAATCGATGGGGGTCCAGGGAACAACATTGACCTTATTGGCTTCCTTCCTGAAGGAAAGGAGATTAACAGTCACTATGGACAGTTTTCATTCAGAGCCATATGCTTTGCCTTGTGGAGTCCCTCAGGGATCGTCCTTAAGCCCAACTATTTTTAATATTTATGTAGCAGAACTCGCCCCTTTGGTTCGAAAGTTTGGTTTTAATCTGACGTCTTATGCGGACGATACCCAGATAGTCGTAGAAGCATATAGAAAACAAACTGCACCCCCCTACAGTTTCAGAACTGTATGAGATAAGTCGATAGATGGATGGGATTGCATTGCCTGAAGCTTAACTCTAAAAAGACCGAGATTATAATCTTCGGTGATTTAAAACCTAGATGGGAAAATCTTTGGTGGCCGGCAGAGATGGGCGAAGTACCCAAACCTGTGGAAAAGGCCAAAAATTTTAAGAGTCTGGATTGATACCAAGCTAGTACTATCACATCAGACTAATGCTATCGTCACCACCTCCCGCTTTATGATTAAAAAAATAAATAAAGAAAATCATGCCATACATCCCTACAGATTCCAGAAAGTTGGTAGTTACCGCACTGGTCCAAGCTAAACTGGACTATCGCAATGGTCTCTACCTTGGCATGCATAAGCATTTTCTTTAAAAACTTCAGACAATTCAAAATACAGCTGCTCAGATGTTGGGAAACATCCCCAAATATGACTCCATCTCTAAGGAAATTCGCCGACTCCACTGGCTTCCAGTGGCTAAGCGAATTGAGTTTAAGGCTCTTTGTTAAGCATTAGAAGCTCTGAACAACACAGGGCCTTTATCTCTAAAAAATCTATATGTCTTGTACCAACCGGCCAGACAGTTGCGGTCCTCAGGCGCAAGACTGATGAAAGTACCAAGAATACGCACCACAGCTTGGGGCGGCCGAAGTCTTTCTCACGGTACTGCAAAACTGTGGAACGCGCTACCAGCCGAGCTCAGAGGAGCTGCGTCCCTCACCATTTTTAGAAAAAAGTTAAAAACATGGCTTTTCCAAAACTGATTTCCTGGGGGAATACTGCAGTCAATAGCGCCATGACACCTCCGGGTATTTGTGCGCTCTAAGTCTCATTAACATTAACTTAACTCTGTTAAGCCTTATGCCAGAGTTTACTACCCCCCACTCTGTCCCTGCCCCGCAGCACTGCCATGGCGAGCTGCCACTGCAAACAGAGCCCGATAGAGACCCGTTTCGAGGCTCCCTTCAAAAAACTGCTGGTTCTCAGCACCGGTGAGACCCGACCCACTTAAAGCCCTGCTCGTCGGTATGAGTAAGGGGGCTAATGCACCTTTGTGTAGCCTACAGGTCCCAGAATCCTCCCGTGTGCGGCAATTTCCATAGTTTCATAGATCCTTGTGCCACATTCACTTTGCAGGTTCCTGGGCTGTAAATATTTCAGTGATTCATGATGCTGCTGCAAAACACTCAATGGGACCAGCCAGCAGCTCGTGCCTTTCAATCCTGAGAGACCTAAGCAGCACCAGGCTTAAATAAAATCAGAAATTAGCATTAGTATTCTGTGCATTACAAATGGCGGCCCCTGCCAGTACGAATGTACACTTATGTGTAATGCGTTTCCATACATCAACCATATGTTAATTAGGCATGCTATCCTCTGCCTCCGTTGAAAGAAACAATACAAGATCTCTTGCAGCTAGCAGTTGCTGCTCTACATGACTTCTGGGATCCGCTGACATGAGGATAACACTCTGCGCATTGTTATTGTGCTCTTTGAATTACCCGGCGGTTAAGACATCCATCTGCAGCGCTTGCTAACATCAGCTACTTCTCGTATGTGTCCACATGTGCTGGAAAGTGAACCCCATCCCAAAGAAAGAAAGAAAGATTTGATACAGACCTCCGATCCCACCGTAAATAGTGATGCCTATTAATGCAGAATGTGTTTACACGTGCTAATTAACAATCACGGACACATTACATTTTCATTAGAAATACTTTCTTTTACAGAGCTTTACAATGGAATGTTTTTGAGTGGGGTGGTGCCTTTATTTTCTCTCGGCTGCCTAATTTGGGGCCAAGGCGTGGCAGTGTGTCCAGCGGTGCTGTCGTGATTCCTACTTTAGGTCACAACCCTAAACATCACAGAAGGGCTGTAGGGATGTCCATGTTTTGTCACTAATCCCGGAACTTGTTTTGCGTGTAGAGAGTCCACAAGCACGGAGTGAAAGCCTGATTAATAAACTGACATCTGGGCGAGCTCGTTCAGCAATGTGAATGCGGCCCACTAGTCTTAATCCGCACTGGTCTCCAATCCAAAACTTTACACGCGTTTCCTTTCGGCCGCCCCCGCCCCCACTGAGCTGAAGCAGCTAAAATTGTTTGCCTATTTGCTTTTGCATTTCTCCACTTCATCTTTCCCCTGCATTTCACTTTAGAAAGTGTTTTTTTTTTATTATTATTTACAGCATCTACCTCTCTCTCCCTTTATGCCGCAGGCACCTTTCAAACACCCCTGTCTCTACTGCTACTTGAAGGATGTGCGCATGTGCAGAAAGCTTCCTTTTGCTTTGTCTGGTGTTTTAGCGCTCCCCTGTGACTTTCTATCCCAACTGGTGCAGTTCTGCTGGAGAAGCGTGGTTTATTAACTCTCCTGCTGAGTGTTACTGCTTTCTCCCGCACGCAGCAAAAAATGAATACCTGTTAAGTATTTTGTCCTTAATTGCTTTTCTTTTATTATACTGTAATCCCACGGGGCTTAATTCTGTGATCAGACCATTCTTTATCGAGACTGGCCTTCTTTGCAGAGTTAGTACTTAAAAACACAAAAGGCAACTTGGGAAATGTATCTTCCCGCTAAACTTACTTCACCACTTGGTGATTTAAAATTGCCATTCTAAAGCAATAGTCTCGAAAATGGCCCAACCTTCCAGGCGTCGAGCACCTTTCCACCAGGGAGGCGAGATGGCAGCACTGTGTAGCCCTTGTAGGTTAGTAGGAAACTTAGTAACATAGTAATGTTTGCTAAGCAATCGCACTGGTGGGTTCATTTATTTGCAACTAATGATTAAATAACTTGATCCTATTACGGTCTGAGACCCATCTTTACAAATTGCTTTTCTTGAGTTTAAACATGTTGAAAATGGACAAAACTGTGCCCTGGGAACCCATAATTAGAAGGATGCGGCAGAGAGGATTGACAGCCGTTGCATTGTTTGACAAACTTTGCCCCAAACCAATTGGCAACAAGCATTGGCCTAGCCAATAGGTCTCGCCTTTGGGACCTTATAAGTATTTAATCATACAGCACAATATCCTTGGTGCAGCATCAATTGTTGCATGGCTAAACATTTATAATGTCTCAAAGGTGAGACTTATTGTCTATTGTGTTTCTGGTATTGCATTGGTATGTACAGTGCCTAAACCTCTTGGGGATCTGACACTTGAACAGAGCATCCTACAGAAGGACCAGGGTGCGTGGGCTGCCAAGTGAAAATTGGTGTGTATTGCAGGTTAATCTATATGGGAACTGCCATTTAAGCCAGCTGCCTTGTAGCTTCTGATTTTGGTGCACATACTGGAAAGTGGTGTGTAGTTCCCCAAGGACAGTGAACCTATCCATCTCTAAGGGAACACTTGCCTCCTCCATCCTCCCTGGTGACAGCATTGTTGTCTGATTAATTTATGGAAAATGCGAAAGGCTTGTGGCAACACATTGTGATGTTAAGCATATAAATGTTATGATTGGGTCAGCACTTAACAGGCCATGTCCTTCTGAAATGCATGGAAATAGATTCCTATAAGATGTGGAAAAAAATTACTTTTTGAGTTATTTATGTAACTCCAAACCCTTTAAAATAAGTGTTATCCTGTTTATTTATTGGCCAGAACACCTATTTTAAAATTTAAACTTAATGTTATTGTGTTCGTGTAACAGAAAACACAAAGGACATTAGTACTTCAGAGAGAGCCCGGCAGGCTTTGCATAAGGTGCGGCTAGAAACCCACACGATCCTAGTTTGTATTAAGGGTTGCATTACTGATGCCAGATTTCCCCGCATATTGCCAAAGGTGCTCAGCACTGCTGTGCTGCAGGCTCGTTTTATCTCGTGCCTGTCTGGTACCCATCGCGCAGGTTGCTCCTGCGGCGGCCTGGCACCATGCGACCACAATGCAGTTGTAAGTGAAGTTTTCAGAAGTCTCACCCTGGGCCTTTTCTCAGCACCCTGCACATCAATAAAGTAAAATTCCCAGAATCTTTGAGTTTTTTGCGTTTCCCCCTTGTATCCTGGAGCTGTTATACAAAATGGAGGTTGCCCTGCCGCTTTCTGGCCGCAGTTATGGGTTGGCAGAACTAGAGGCCCTTGCATGTCTGCTCTTCTACTGATGAATACGGTTAACATATTTTTATTTCTGAAAATCCATCCAAATAAACTGCATTTTTGTGCTTTGATTTGTCCCGCCCCTTCCCGGTCCTGTCAAAGGCACAGTCTGGCAAGAAGGTTCAGGGTCTTGACAGCACATTCCTGTTGGCACGGCTAGGAGGCACTAGAAATCTGTGCTGCGTTTCTGCCCATGAAGCACCTGCAGTGCCAGCCTTTCGGACTTGCATATAATTCATATTTGTGTTTTGTTTGCTGTGTTTAGAAAACGCTCTACAGAGTAAAGTCCTATCTTGTTTGTATTCAGAGCGGCACTGGGTTTTAATTGGTTACACAGCATTAAAGCGACGCTGGTTGGAACCGCATACATTTGGCAGCACGAGACGTGCAATCTTCTGTGTGGAGCCTCGCTCATCCCTGCTCTGTTGTGGTGTTTCTAGGCATAGACACAGCAGAGTCCCTGGGCAGAGCCACGCACCAAATGCTAATAAGGAAAACCTTTATGCAAGTTAAATAAAATGAACTAAGGCACCGCGACTCGCTCTGGGAGAATTTCATCTCGGTAAACGAGCTCTTACTGCATTTCTGGTAACTTTTATTAAATCATTAGTGTCTCCTTTGTTTAGTTAGATAGCACAGATATTACTCGAAGGTGTCCAGAAACGCATTCACAAAGACTTATACATACTCTACTACAAATTCAGTTTCATTCTTACAGAAAGGTACAGACAAACGGAGTGAAAGGGAGAATAAACCAGGGAGAGCGAGGGTGAGACAGGCAGCGGAAGAGCAAGCACGCGCGGCCACGCTAAATACAAACAGATGGCCCATGCGCGCCGCTGCTCGCTCCCGCAAGGTGGATGCCGCCACATGCACGAGTGTGGAAAAGAGCAGACCAATTTCTAAAGGTCATCTCCTAGAGCAGCGCATGCGCGCTGTTGTAAGCTCGACCCAAAAAGGAAAAATGCAATTGTAAATATGATCTAGCTTACTTTATTAGTCCCAAACAGACAGCATTTTGACATAGTTTATGGTGTATCTAGCAATTTCCTGGAAACAAAACTTTTGGTAGTTAATGTAGTTGCTAGAGCTATCTGTGTTTAAGCTTTAATGGATACTTTTACCTGCCGATTCCACGCTTTTTGAATCCTAATTATTCCGACTGAAGTCTGAAAAGCTTCACTAGTTCCTATGCCAGAAGGTGGTGGTGTTGGCCTCCTTTGCAACATAGTCATACCCAGGGGCGCAACTAGACTCCAACTTCGGAGGGGTGGGGGGAGGAACTAACACATGGATTAGTGGAGACCAAGACATCATAAGAGCCGAATCAAAATTACTTGTGGGGGTCTCTATTCGCCTTTCCAATGTAGTACGTAGAACACAGTCTTTCTTTGAGACTACATGGGGCAAATAGTGCATTGTAAAGCAAACCGGATCAGTAACATTATTCACTGCATAATATAATTTTGGGGCTCTTAAGGAATTTTAGCACAGTTGATGGCAAATTTTCCATTTTAATACACATTAGGCCAGTAAACCTGGTGCAGGTGAAACACCAGAGTCTATTTTACATCACAATCTCGGGCAAACCGTACACTCCAAACACTCTCGGACAGTTTTATCAACCTAACTAATATATTTTACCATCCTTTCACAAAAGGAAGGTTTTGAAAATTGGAAGCAAATAATGCAGTTTAAGCACATTTATTTATTACTGCTCTGTTCATGCTTCATTTACCTGCACACAATACGTTTATGTTATTTTCTGAATATGATGTTCCTGTAGTCAACCGCTTTGTAGCTGTTTAGGGGAACTGCCACATAGCCTAGCTCTATAGCACAAAGAATGTTAAATAT
Source organism: Triturus cristatus (assembly GCF_964204655.1). Classification (NCBI taxonomy): domain Eukaryota; kingdom Metazoa; phylum Chordata; class Amphibia; order Caudata; family Salamandridae; genus Triturus; species Triturus cristatus. The sequence goes on from NC_140592.1 coordinate 1,143,148,523, forward strand.
ATATCATTTGGTAATTTGTGACCACTCCCACCAACTATTTTTGAATTTGAAATGCTTGGGTAGTCCTTTAGCAAGAAACCCAACCCATGTTTGATCAGATTTGCTCTAATAACATACATGAAGGATATAAACTAAGCACACAAGCTTGATTATAGATGATACCCCCACATTACAGATGGGTGTCGATCTCGGATTACCAAGGGTAAGAGATGTTGACCTAGTTTTCCATTTAGCACTCTTCGCACTGCACTCAGTACCCCTTGTCTAAGTAAAAGGATCAGAAAACAAACAGAGCTTTAAAAGTCCCATGTATTCTTTACATTCTAGTCCCTCTACCTAGCCACTGAGCAGTAAATAAGTAGCTGTTGTGGAGCTAAGCATGGGTAAAGGGATCAATCTTTGCCATTACAGCTATTGCTGCCATTTTAGTGAATAAATGCCATGGCAGGTCGGGGCTGACATTCAGACCTGCAACGTACCCCTGAACACAAATGGGAGCAGATGATTAAATAGCAATAACGTTCGTGAAAATAATTTGCAGCTGTACTCGAAGAATGAGAATGTATTTACTGTTAACAATGTTTGCAGATTTCTATTGAATTAGTGTGAAGCAAAGGACGTATGAAATAACATTTCTAGGGGTGGAAGCTTAGTAGCAGTATGATGAAGTAATTCCAGAAAGAACTTTGGATGCAGGAGTCTGTCGTCTAATAAGAATGATGGGGCTAAATTAGAAAAATTGCATAACATTTTGGAGTAATCCTAGTTTGAGAAAGACTGGACTGCAGACAAACTAGTCTCTGCTTTGTTGTGGCAGGCAGGAAATTAGGCGCAATCGCTAGGCCCTGCAAACCTAATCCCAAGCTCATTTGAGTTAACATATTGGCTCATCTGAGCAGGAAGCAATTACTGCAGAGACAGAAAATACCTGCACGTAATATCCATTTTAAGCACTGCCCCTTCTGCTAACATAGCCTTCTGCCCTATAAACTATTGCAGAAGACAAGACAACCATGTTGGTGTCTGTCCTCGAAGTCCTCTCTCCCTTCCACATTTCGTCCTGCTGTCTCCTCAGCTAAATGTAACTATTAAAGCGAGGATCATGAGAGGTCTGAAGAAGGTGGGCAGCTTTTTCAAGGGGTTCTTCTTGGCCTGCCCTGGTAACTTCTGCTCTCAAAATACTTGGTCAGATGTTCCTCTTTCAAATCACTTTTCATTACCGACAGGGGAATCTAAACTAAGCTTTACTGATGCACACAGACTAGAACTCTGGCCTCAAAACTGGCATCCCAGCCTCATTTCCTCCAGGAAGCTAAACACCGATGGATCTTCCTTCTCCGTCCATAAAGCAACATTTTAAAACTCTCTCCCTGCAAAGATAAGCATCCAAAACCACCTCAGATTCAGGAATGCAGTCTTGGCTCTTCCGTAAAATAGGTGACACTCCTACTGCAAAGCAGTCCCAAATCCTAACAACCCCACAAAGTTGAGTCAATCACCTTTGTCCTGGTGGTAGGTATTTGCATCTCTTACTCCTCTTTGCTCCATTCGAAGCTTAAGTGTATCTAACAATATTGCATGCATATATCTTGTCCCAAAAACACACTGAAAATTATGATCATTGGGACTACACAGTTTTGTACTGTGAACTACGTAATCCTACTTAGGCCGTGATTATAAATGCCTTGGAGGAGAGTGTGATATCTATTGCACATGTTAAGTTGGATACTAAGAAAGGGTCTCAATTTATCTAGTGTAATAAATAGCATCAATTGTGAGTTTTGTCTGAAAATGGAACCTAAGACTCAGATTTTAGTGTTCTCTGCACCAAACCCTGCACGCTCGGTGATTTACAAGGAACTTAAACTCCAAGCCAAGTTTTTCCGAGGTACATTTCGACAAGGGAAACCTGTTGAAATGTACCTGGGAAAAATGTTGTGTTTGTGGTGCTTGCGATGTGGATATGTGCTGTACCATGAGTTACCATACATTTTGAAATTAACTAGGTTTTAAGCATGGCACAAAGGTGGGCACTACAAACTACAACACTCAAATATATCCCAAACGTTTTTGAAAAGCATAATTGATGGTGCTTTTAAAGCTGTACCTAATTCTGAATGACTAACCATTACTCCACAGCACACAACATAATTAAGATATCTGCAAGTGCTGTGATTTTAAAAAAACAAGCTACATAATTGATGCCCTTCTGTACTTTTCAGACTTTTATTTATTGGGTGTCTAGTATACAACACATTGTAAATTTAGCATCGCTTAAACAATTTAAGTTAAATATATACATTTGTGTTTTACATTACACAGGCTACAGGATATTTTATAGTTTTGCAGGATTGGGTTAGCTATTTTACCGATCCCAGAAGGATGAAAAGGTAAGTTGTTTTTGTTGGAATTCAAATCCATGTCCGGCGGGCTTTAGAGTTGGTTGAGTGACTGAATGTTCAAGCTAGGCTCGAGACAGATGTCTTGCTCTGGCTCACCTTGAGGTCCTCTTAGACCCTTAAGACCAAAAAGAGCCACATTTGCTTGAGGCTTTTCACTGCCACTCACACTCTAACCTCATGCAGCAAGAATTAAACAAAGCATTGACCTGTGACCTAAAACAGGAGTAAGTAATAGCCATCTTGTGTCTGAAATTCACAATGAGAAACAAGAAAAACGAAGTTCAATATCCGCTTCCTTGCTTGACTAAATGATGTGATCCTAGGCAATATTGAACTTCACCATACCTCCTTTTATTATTGCACATGGCAGCACCTTGAAATACGTGAGCTCTGTATAATAACCTCTTGCATTTGATGTAATAGTCTATAATGCTTCTACATGTATAATAAGAATCAAGGCCACATTTAATGTGCACATGACAAATGTCTTGCCTCCTAGTGGCTTATTTATGGGATTTTGGCATAGGGCAGTGCAACAAGACTCCTTGCTGTTCTCTTCCAGGGGATCCTCATCAATAGTCATAAGCACCAAATATTCCCGCCCATGTGCGGGGACCCCGTAAACAATAAAAATTTATATATGAAAAATTATATATATCTATCACAAAGTAGCCCCTCCAGAAAGAAAAAGCTCAAGGACACAGCGGGGTTTACCTATGGGAACCTCTTTATTCACCGGTACAGCGTGCAGATGCATTTCGGCATATTAGCCTTCAGTGCTGCTGGTACCTTGTGACCAACTTCTCCCTTTTAAAATCCGTTGGCGCTCCCAATGGCGGGAGATCAGCTGCACCTGCTGCGCTGGGCTTGATGCAGTCTAATGGGAGACTACAACTCCCAGCATGCAACACGAAGTGTGTGTAATGGCAGGATACGATGTTATTCCAGTGAACGCTGTTGTGTGCCAGGTAAGATTGAGGGGGGGGGGCGTGTAGCAGCTGATGGTCGCACAATGACTATGCCAAGAGTTCCCTGCTGGGCCGTAAAGCAAGCAGAAATCGCACTTGGCTCCCTGTGAAGTCACGGACTGCCAGAACAGCAGCCACAGGCGTGGTTCGTTGTCATGGTGGTCCTGGGTAAATCAATCCCTTGACTAAAGCACACAGATAGATAGATAGATATGTATGTGTATGTATATGTATATATGTGTGTGTATATATGTATATGTATATGTATGTGTATATATATATATATATTCCTTTCTCCAGACGGGTTTGTTTAGGATCCGAGCCCGTTGTCAGTTGGTGCACAGATGCCGGTAAACCGGCAAACCAGTATAATTCCAATTGCACGTAAACCAAGCACACTCAGAGTCACGGGTATTCCAAAGTGGCAGTAGTTTATTCTTCGCTACGCGTTTCGACACAGAGTGTCTTGATCACACGAATCTACGAACGTTTTGAATAGATTTAAATAAAGTTCATTGAAGTGATTTCACCCAGAGCATGATAATAGAGGTGGGACTATCCCTTCAATTAGTCTTATCAGATGTTCTAGTGCGGCAGACATATTGAAAAGTCCAAAACAACGTTTTCAAAATTACAAAATATAGTCTTACTTCATTTGTTTAGCAATTTGCTAAATAGACACCCTATTTGTTTGTGGTTAATGGGAACATAAATTCAATATGCATGTAATTACACATTTCCAGTATTTACATTAGCGAATACATTGCTGTATATTGTTTTGGTTCAATTACATTCTTGTCATATTTCAAGGCTAAATAGCCAATGTCGATCTAGTAATCATTCTGTTTGCCAATATGTAATCGACACATTTTAGTACGAGTGTTGGTTGGCCCCAGTGTGTCTTTGACACGCATTTGTATCCAATCGCTCTAGTGGCAAAACAGAGTAAATAAAGGGTCTATTGTTCATACATTCTATCGGTCTAATGCCGAAGAGAGACTATATATCTGAACATTGCATTGATTTGGCATTAATCAAATACTATTTGCAACATCATACGAGACTAAAATCAGTTTGCAGGTTAATGTCCCAACTACATCCATGACACCGTCAAATGTGCAAAACAAACAAAAAACCAAAAACAAAAAAAACGAAACCAATTCTATTTCCAAATAGATAGAAATTTGTAAAATTCTCTTATCTGTGTACAGTGTAGTCCCGAGCCCGGGGAAGAAAAGGTTAGGGAACCCGTGAAGTCACACACGAAATGGGCCCCTTCCTTTCCTCCTGTAAAAAACACAAATAAGAGATATATAGCCATTAAATTCTCGAAGAGAAAAAAGGACAAAGTATCCAAAAAGAAACAGCGCATTCATTAGATTTCTCATAATGCAGTCGTAGTATTAGATATTAACTCTAGTTGTTTATTCTATATGAAGATGTGAGGCTAGTTCCTCGTCCAGATTATGACCTCCCGGGAATCTAGTTTCCAACTCGAGTATCCATTTTGATTCCTGTTGTCTCAATCTGAGGTCTCTGTTACCGCCTCGTGGATTCGAGACTATTTGTTCGATGGCAAAGTACCGTAACAGGGAATTATTAGATTGATGAAATTCCAAAAAATGCCTAGCAATTGGGTATTGTACATTTACGTTGGTAATCGCACGGAGATGTTCCATCACACGTTTCTTTACCATGCAAATCGTACTCCCCACATATCTACGTTTGCAGGGACATTCAAGTACATATACAATACAATTACTGCTACATGTTAGAAATTGGTTGATTCTCCACTTTTTGTTTCTCCCCGGAATGTCAAATTCTTTCACAGAGTGACTGAATTTGCAGGCTCTGCAGTGCCCACAGGGGAAGAACCCTTTAAGATCATGGAAATTATGGCTTTTGTGTTCAGTGATATCCCCTCTTACCAATATATCCTTTAGACTTTTGCCCCTTTTATAGGTGATCAGGGGTCTTTTTCCTATTTCTTTCCCTATAATGGCATCAGTCTGGAGAATCTTCCAATTCTCGGTGAGCATTTTACATACTTTTCCTGATCTGTTGTTATATGTAGTTACAAGTCTGATGTTATTGTCTGTGTCTCCAGGGTCATTAGTTCTTTGTTCTAGTGCTTTGGTTCTACTTACACTTTCGATTTTATGTACTGCTTTATTGAGGACCCATTCAGGATATCCTCTCTGACGAAATCTTTCCAGCATGTTGTTTTTTTCTTCTTCAAATTTGATGTCTGTGCTGCAATTTCTCCTTGCCCTAAGTAGTTCCCCATATGGAATACTCCACTTCAAAGGTTCTGGGTGGCCACTTAGGGCATGGAGCAGGCTATTCCCGGCTGTGTCTTTCCTATATAGACTCGTTACAAGTTTCCCATCAATGACCTCAATATGGGTATCTAGGAACTCCACCTCCCTTTTGCTGATGTTAGATGTAAGTCTAATATTGTATGGGTTTGTGTTGAGTTCATTAATGAACTCGACAGCTTCTTGTTTATCACAACTCCATACAATGAATAGATCGTCGATATACCTGAGCCATACAGCTACTGACTCAAAATATTTCGTTAGGGATGGATTTGATCGAATTTCTTCTTCCCATTTTCCTAGGAAAAGGTTTGCAAATCCAGGTGCGAAGCACGTTCCCATAGCCGTGCCTCGCACCTGCCTGTAGAGTACCCCATCAAACATGAAGATGTTATTTTTTAGACATATCATCATCATGTCAGCCAACATGCGTGTATGTTCAAGATAAGTGATGGCTCTAGTACCTAAAAAGTGCATACAGGCTTCGACCCCCTGGACGTGGTCTATTATAGTATATAATGAGTTCACGTCCAGGGTAATCAGGTGGTAGTTCTCGTTCCATATAAGACCATCTAGTTTATTCAGGAAATCTTTAGTGTCTTTGACGAATGATGGTAAATTTATGACATACTCCTTTAAAAACTGATCCACATATTTGGATACATTTTCGTTAACACTGCCCATAGAGGACACGATTGGTCTCCCTGGTGGAATAGTGGGGTGTTTATGGAGTTTAGGGAGAAGATACAGGATGGGTAATTTCGGAAAATCACGTTTCAGAAAACCGTATTCTTGCCATGAGATGATACCCAATTCTTGCCATTCCGATAATCTTTGCCATGTTGTAACTATACTAGCATTGTATGCTGCAGTATCACATATACAATAATATTCATTGTTGCTCAGTTGTTCTTTTGCTTCATTGATATACAAATCTTTGCCCCAGAGGACAATATTCCCGCCTTTATCTGATGGTCGTACGACCAAATTTTTGTCCTTCGATAATGACAAAATAAATTCGCACTGTTTGTAGGACAGATTTTGTGTACCCTTGGGATTATAGCTTTTATGTTTTTGTTTCTTGAGTTCTTTAGTCACAACATCATGGAATGTATCGATAGCATCGTGGGGTAGATTGGGATAGAATACTGAACGGGGTTTAAATTGGGTACAGGCTGCTTTGTTTGTTAATATATCCTCTGCATCCGCAGAGTAGGGTGCTCCTAAATCAATTATCGCATCCAACGTGTCCGCATCTCCCACCGTCAATCCTGGTTGTGTGGAAATATCAAATATAGGGGCCATATTCTGTTGTCCTTCACTGTTATTTAGAATATGCCATTTCTTCAATTTTACTTTTCTAATGAATTTAAAAATGTCAATACGCGTATTAGTGTAGTTGAAAAGTTCTGTAGGACAAAAGGTTAGCCCAAGACATAGTGGTTTTTTCAAACTGGGACAAAGTACGTGCAGAGAGATTAACTATGGTTTTGTTTACCATTTGGGCATCCATTATAACGTTGATTTTGAGCCTCTCTTTCTTGTTCCCATGGGCTCCATTCTTATTTCTATGTTTCCGCTTGAGGCGTCTTTGCTTGCTGCGCCCCTGCCTCTGCCTCTTCCTCTTCCTCTCCCCCGTCCCCTCTGTGGTGGAGTAGGCGTTGTCATTGTCTTCCCTGATTGTCGACTCCTCTTCATTACCCGGAACTCGTCTAAAAAAGTAGCCTGGTGTGTTATGACATCTACATCAGATAGAGAGCTTGCTGTGTGTATTGACACATCTGTATCCGAGTCTGTTAATTCTGGATGAATTTCCACATTTGTTTCTGTAATAACTGGCTCTTTGATCATCGTATTTTGATTGTATAGGTGGTCATACTTGTGACTATAGGTCAGGATTCGTCCTGTTTCGTAGTCAACAGTCTCTGTGTAGTTTTCTTTGTTTACGTTGTTTTATGTCATCCTCATACTTAGTTAGTCTTCCTTTGAGTTCCTTTTTAAATTCTTGAATATATGTTTGATCTGTATGTTTTTTCAAATTTTCTTCAATTTCCGCTATTTCTTTGATAATATTCTCTCGCTCTTCCCAAGCATATTTGATGAGTATCGTCATCATGTTCTTAGAGCTTTCTGCAGAATTATTTGCCCAATCATCGAGCATTCGCGGGTTCGGAGATTCATGTGAGGGAGTTATGTATATTCTCAGTCCTCTTGGTATCATTTTTTTCTCTATATAATCCTCCAGGGACGTTGCCTCCCACCATTTTGAACTTTCTTGTTTTTTTAATTTTTCATACTTGCGTAATGTCATATTCAACTCATTATCCTTCTTGATATTAGTATCAGATATTCCTGTCGATTTTCCTGTGCCTGGCGCACGAGCAAAAAGATTGTGCAGCAGCGCGTCTGTCTCTTTCTTCGTCCATGTTTCTTTCGGAAAAATCGTTCCTTATTGGAACTTAGAAGTCCCTCGGGGATTGAATAGTTGGTTCACAATCACCCGGTAGTAAACAGGGTGGCTAACACCTGTATCGATGGCTGTTGGTTGGTATTATTTCTCTTTGATTAGTTTGTTGATATAGTTCGTCCTAAACTACTGCCACATTATACCCGGACTCCCCGCCAACTATGGGCGGTTCCTGATGCCACTATAAAATTTCTCACGTTGCCGTGGAGGTATTTGGGAAATACGTATTTGTAAGATATTGCACAGTCTTTAAATCCGAGACCGTCTCTCGTTTTCCAATATAGTAATATCAACTGTGAATACTGTTTAATTCCCCCTTCTCCTCTCCTTTTCATAGATGCAAGTCCTCCCCCCAAGTACCGCCGCTAGCGAGAGAACCCCCCGCCTGGAAACAGCGGTGTTCCCCCCCCCCTTCGCTACAGTCTCGGGGTCGAGCTTACCTCTAAACTGGAGAATCATGGCAGTTCCTGTTACTCCTCTGTAATCCCGATTGGTCGGTAGTGGCCGGCTCACGGTTCCTCACTTGTAATTCCTTTCTCCAGACGGGTTTGTTTAGGATCCGAGCCCGTTGTCAGTTGGTGCACAGATGCCGGTAAACCAGAAAACCGGCAAACCAGTATAATTCCAATTGCACGTAAACAAAGCACACTCAGAGTCACGGGTATTCCAAAGTGGCAGTAGTTTATTCTTCGCTACGCGTTTCGACACACAGAGTGTCTTGATCACACGAATCTACGAACGTTTTGAATAGATTTAAATAAAGTTCATTGAAGTGATTTCACCCAGAGCATGATAATAGAGGTGGGACTATCCCTTCAATTAGTCTTATCAGATGTTCTAGTGCGGCAGACATATTGAAAAGTCCAAAACAACGTTTTCAAAATTACAAAATATAGTCTTACTTCATTTGTTTAGCAATTTGCTAAATAGACACCCTATTTGTGGTTAATGGGAACATAAATTCAATATGCATATAATTACACATTTCCAGTATTTACATTAGCGAATACATTGCTGTATATTGTTTTGGTTCAATTACATTCTTGTCATATTTCAAGGCTAAATAGCCAATGTCGATCTAGTAATCATTCTGTTTGCCAATATGTAATCGACACATTTTAGTACGAGTGTTGGTTGGCCCCAGTGTGTCTTTGACACGCATTTGTATCCAATTGCTCTAGTGGCAAAACAGAGTAAATAAAGGGTCTATTGTTCATACATTCTATCGGTCTAGTGCAAACTGATTTTAGTCTCGTATGATGTTGCAAATTGTATTTGATTAATGCCAAATCAATGCAATGTTCAGATATATAGTCTCTCTTCGGCACTAGACCGATAGAATGTATGAACAATAGACCCTTTATTTACTCTGTTTTGCCACTAGAGCGATTGGATACAAAGGCGTGTCAAAGACACACTGGGGCCAACCAACACTCGTACTAAAATGTGTCGATTACATATTGGCAAACAGAATGATTACTAGATCGACATTGGCTATTTAGCCTTGAAATATGACAAGAATGTAATTGAACCAAAACAATATACAGCAATGTATTCGCTAATGTAAATACTGGAAATGTGTAATTATATGCATATTGAATTTATGTTCCCATTAACCACAAACAAATAGGGTGTCTATTTAGCAAATTGCTAAACAAATGAAGTAAGACTATATTTTGTAATTTTGAAAATGTTGTTTTGGACTTTTCAATATGTCTGCCGCACTAGAACATCTGATAAGACTAATTGAAGGGATAGTCCCACCTCTATTATCATGCTCTGGGTGAAATCACTTCAATGAACTTTATTTAAATCTATTCAAAACGTTCGTAGATTCGTGTGATCAAGACACTCTGTGTCGAAACGCGTAGCGAAGAATAAACTACTGCCACTTTGGAATACCCGTGACTCTGAGTGTGCTTTGTTTACGTGCAATTGGAAGAATATAGTTAGGACCGTGTTTCCATAGGAAATCTGAAAATTCTATTTTGAATAACTTTGGTGCCGGTGGAGGGATCCTCGCAAAATTTTCAAAACTAATGGGGCGCTCCGCTCCGATCCTACCCTGGAAGTCTCTGGGTGATTCGTCAAGCGGGGGCTGAGAAAAAAGGGGGTCCCAAAACGCGTTTTCCCCATGCATTTTCCTGCAGGACCTTTAGTCGAAGGTACAGCCCGAACGGCTGAACAGAATTGCTTGAAATTTGGCAAAGAGGTAGTCCTCCGGTCAGGGATATGCCTTTTGCATATATGGTTCAATCTGTTCAGTAGTTCCTGAGAAAATTGCAGTTAAAAGTACATAAATATCTATAGGCGCGTACCGTGTGCGCAACGTGCGCGCACGGTGCCGTGCGCGAGCGTAATTCTGATTGGTGGTTACATGTCAGTCAGGTCGAAATCAGGAAGTGTTATCCGCCATTTTGTGTGTGACAGTGAAAAAGAAAGGTGGCGAACGTGAAAAGGGGGCAGGGTACAGAGTTCCTGACCCCCTAGCTTTTGTCAGGGGGTCCCTGAAGGACCATGAAGGGTGAAAAAAACATTTTAGTTTTTTTTTTTAAAATCGCGGGGTGCGCGCACGGTGCGCGCACGGCGGAAAAAAAATCATAAAAAAAATAGAATTAAAAATCAAATTTAAGTGTTTAGATGTTAGGTGGCTCTAAAAAGAGCCGTTGTGTTAATTGAGGAACAGAGGAACAAAAAAATGACAAATTATAGGGTGCCGCATGTGTGCTGCTGTATCTTCCTCTCTATTAGGGGAATGCTGGTGTCCCCATAAGAGAGAAGAGCATTGCACGCATTGCACCGTATATGCACCCTCTTAAACAGAGGGTGTATATCCAGAGGAACAGAAGAAGGTGAAGCTGCCGCCGCAGATTAAGTGCTCGGCTGAGCTCCTGGAGGGTTTCCTCTAGCAGCTCGAGCATAAGCCACAGGATGTACATCTCTAACGTGCCTGATCATAGTGAAGATACTCAAAGAGTATTTCTTTTTAGGATCTCCTCTTGATAAGACACCACCACAAATAGTGCAGGTGATTTTTGGAGCATTCACCTTCTTCTGCCCCTCTGGAAAAGTGAAAAATTGCCATATAAAAGTTTTTATGTTTCCTCTGTCTCTGTGGTGCAAGGGTCTCCTGCTCACTCCCAGACGATGACTGCTGCTCTGCCATTCTCAAGTACTGGAGTACTGGAAAAGCTGCTCAGCTCCTTCTCCCAGGGAATCAGAAGTAATAATGAGGGGAGTGGGTGTGGTGTTGGAAGTTTCTGGAATTGAAACTACTATAAACCAATGAAAAGTGTTTTCTATATCACATGACTTGCCGTGCGTGCACCGTGCGCGCACGGTGCCCGCACGGAGCACGCACGCATGCGCATATGGAGCACGCGCGCCTGCGCTTACGGGGCACGCGTGCATGCGCGTACGGAGCACGCACGACGTATGCATGCGCACGTGGAGCACGTACGCATGCGCACACGGAGCACGTAAAAACACTTAAAATATATATATATATATATATATATATATATATATATATATATATATATATATTTAAGTGTTTATAAGTTTATAGAAGATATTAGCTATGCTGTTCAACTCTATCCAAATTTAAAAAAAAAAAAACAGCCATTCCATATTACAGGATAAAGTTAATCTATAACTCTATATATATATATATATATATATATATATATATATATATATATATATATATATATATATATATATATATATATATATATATAATTACCTACTGGCGGTCGCCAGTAGGTAGTTATAGTTAGGACCCTCTTACCATAGGAAATCCGCAACATTCTATTTGGAATAACTTTGGCGCCGGTCGACGAATCCTCGCGAAATTTTCAAAACTAATGGGGCGCTACGCTCCTCTCCTACCCTGAAAGTCTCGGGGGGGATTAGTCAAGCGGGGGCTGAGAAAAAAGGGGGGTCCCCAAAACGCGCTTTTCCCATGCATTTTTCCATAGGACCTTTAGACACAGCTACAGCCCGAACGGCTGAACAGAGTTACTTGAAATTTGGCAGAGAGGTAGTCTACAGGTCAAGGAAGTGCCTTTTGTAGGTTTGGTGTAAATCTGTTCAGTAGATCCTGAGAAAATAGCATTTAAATCAATATATATATCTGTGGCAGCTTACCGTGCGCTTACCGTGCGCTTACGGTAAGCTTACCGTACGCGTACGGTGCCGTGCGCGAGCGCGATTCTGATTGGCTGTTAGATCTTAGTAAACATTCGAATCGGTCGAAACCAGGAAGCCGCGGCCGCCATTTTCTCTCTCGCACTCTGAGGGGGGGAGGAAAAACAAAGGCAAAAAACATGTAAAGGGGCTGTTTAGACAGCTCCTAACCACCTAGCCTTTAAGAAGGTGTCCCCAAAGAACCCCCAAGGCCAAAAATTCTATTTTTTATTTTTTGAAAAATCGCCGATTACGCTTACCGTACGCGTACGGTAAAAAATTTTTAAAAATATAAAATTATCCACACTCTCTCCACCCCGTGTTCAAACGGTGCCCAAAGGGCACCATTTGTGCATGCCATATTATCTGTTTGAAAATGTAAAAGATTACCTTTCACAACGAAGCGCATAATATGTCCTCCATGTGCGCACGGTGCGCGAAGCGCATCGTGCGTACATGGACCATCAAGCGTAACGTGGGCACGCGGTGCGCGTAGCGCACCGCGTGCCCCCCGTGCGTGCACGGCACTAACTGCGTAAAGTGGGCGCTCGGTGCGCGAAGCGCACCTCGTGCTCACTGTGCGTGCGCGAAGCGCACCGTGCGCGCACGGAACGAACTGCGTTAAGTGGGCGCGCACGCCACGAATGGCGTAAAGTAACTTAGCATTTAAAAAACCGTACAAATTCACTGAAAAAACCATAGGTTTCACACACGTTATAGTTAGGAATTAGCATTTAAAAAACCTTGCAAATTCACTGAAAAAACCATAGGTTTCACACATGTTATAGTTAGCTGGACATTTTACTGATAAAAAACCAATGAAATTCCCCCGTTATAGTTAGTGCAGGCAATTATAACTCACGCGACCGCAATACTCTGCTGATGACATATGTGTCTTTATGAAAAAAAAATATTTGTAATATATGTATAGCTAAAATTTAATGGAAGAAGACATGGGCAAATAAGTGTCTAAATACAGTATTAGCATCAGCAGAGGATTGCGGTCGCGTGAGTTATAGTTGCCTGCACTAACTATAACGGGGGAATTTCATTGGTTTTTTTATCAGTAAAATGTCCAGCTAACTATAACATGTGTGAAACCTATGGTTTTTTCAGTGAATTTGCAAGGTTTTTTAAATGCTAATTCCTAACTATAACGTGTGTGAAACCTATGGTTTTTTCAGTATATATATATATATATAGCTTATTGTAAAATAAATATTTAAAAAATATAATACATTCATAAATTAACATTTAAAAAACCTTGCAAATTCACTGAAAAAACCATAGGTTTCATACATGTTATAGTTAGGAATTAGCATTTAAAAAACCTTGCAAATTCACTGAAAAAACCATAGGTTTCACACATGTTATAGTTAGCTGGACATTTCACTCGTAAAAAAACCAATGAAATTCCCCCGTTATAGTTAGTTCAGCTAACTAGAACTCGCGCGCCCGCAATCCACTGCTGATGACGTCACATATTACATCACTCATGACATGGTCAGTGACATCACTCGTGACATCTCAAATGACATCACTGATGACATCACTGATGGCGTCATCCATGTGATAAATTACCACATCTTCTCACACCCTAATATAACCTTTGATACACCGACTCAAAATTTAAGAGTTCCATTCTCAAAACCATACATACTGCAATAACAATAACTACATACCTACTTATTAACTCTTAGGTCTACATACAACTCCACTCATTCACCTGTACAGTCACTCATACTTACAGTCACTCCATACAAAACGATCATATGCATTTATACACCTATATAGACACACACACACTACCAATCATCCATAGAGGTACTCTCACACCTACTCAGTCATGCAAATAATCACACTCCCATTTACTCACATATGCGGTTATACACACTCAAGTTCACTTACTCATAAAAATAGTATAACATTCTTACGCTCTTATAGAATCATTGATACAAGCACACACTCATCCATACAGTCACTCTCACAATCACACACTCTCACATCTACCCACTTATATACTCTTACACGCATATATACTGCCTTTCACATATGTAGTTAGTCACAAATGTACCACTGAGATACACATTCAATCCCTAACACACCCATACATACACTCACTCAACCATACAGTCCATCACAGATGCACTCTTAAAACCATGCACCCATAGAATCACCCGCTCACACATCTAGCATTGGCACACACTCTACCCACACAAACACTCAGGAACCCATACAGATACTGCGACAAGCAATCAATAACTCATATAGACACTTATATAGGTATTCCTTTAAACCATGCCGCCACTTATACACCAACATACAGACACATACAAACATTTACACAGTTTGGTCACTAGTTTGCAGTAAGATACATTTAATGACTCACTTATAGAGTGAGTTACGCACCACAGAAAATCATCCATTTACACACTTGTACACCCACTCATTCTTCAACAGGCCTTTCCCTATATATATTAAACATATTAAAATTGTTCAGAAACACATACTCAATGGATGATGTCATCAGTGATGTCATCAGTGATGTCATTTGAGATGTCATCAGTGATGTCACGGACCATGTCATGAGTGATGTAATATGTGACGTCATCAGCAGTGGATTGCGGGCGCAAGTTATAGTTATTTGAACTAACTATAACGGGGGAATTTCATTGGTTTTTTACGAGTGAAATGTCCAGCTAACTATAACATGTGTGAAACCTATGGTTTTTCCAGTGAATTTGCAAGGTTTTTTAAATGCTAATTCCTAACCATAACGTGTGTGAAACCTATGGTTTCTTCAGTGAATATATATATATATATATATATATAGATTTATTACGGCGTTCCAAGTCGTGAGGAAGCGCCACCCTTTGAACTTAAGGGGCCAAGGACATGGTAAAGTACCGAGCCTGTTTGGGATTGAAGATTGGCTCTAATGGCTAGGATTCTTTTTTCAGAGAACCACCAGATGACAACCAATGTTTTATTCATACATCTGCGCAGAACCTACCAAGGAAATAATTGTTTTTAAAGAGGCATTCTCGAGCATAACAGAGACTTTGTACTATACATCCCAGAATGCATTAGTAATGATACTTAATGTGAGGCCCACTGTGGGTAATGGCAATAAAAAGCAGACTGGGACATATGCCTCTTTGTGAAATCATGTGCAGCTGATATGTCGCCTGTGAACAAGGAGTGAAATACTCTGAAACGCGTAAGGCAGAAAATAGCATGCTGTGAATCTCGAATGCTGGCAGCCTTCACTGAATCTCTTTCCGAGTGCTCCTCGAACCGGAGGCAAATTGTTTGAAAAAATATATATATATATATATATATATATATATATATATATATATATATATATATATATATATATATATATATGTCAAACAAAACTCCTCCTGTTGAAAGAGCAGAGGCCACAACGGGGGACAGTCTTGGAAGCACTTTATTTAACAAAATATTGACGAATGCATTTCGGCATGGATTAGCCTTCCTCAGCGCCCAAGTATTCAGGAGGCTTTCGTGGTCACAAAATGTAAGTCCTGCTGCCTTCCTATACATACAAGATGGCTCCGCCCCAAAAAATGTTTCACCTGTTTCAGTTCACGGGATGTTCGCAGACTTCAACACCCAGAATGCAAAGTTCTTCATTTCAGGTAGGTGAATCGTAGAGTGTTAGTTAAACCAAATGGTTTTGGGCGGAGTGCAGGGTAGCAATATTTAAAAAGCCCAATTCTCCTGCTTGTGATGAAAAATAAAGCGCCTCCTCGGCGCGTATGTGTACGTAATAATAATCCCTATTTGTTGTATTGAAGTGTGTAAGGTTGAAAGGAGTAAATAGGCATTTATATTTTAGGATTGCCTAAGTTTACAAAAGCATTTGCACTTTAAATCTAAGATTGTGTGATATTAATCGCCAAGAATATTGTTCTATTTTTATAGGTTTCTTTCTTTTTATGAAGTGCATAAATTATTGGGTTCTTCTCACAAGTAGAAGACTGACATATTATATATTTCAGTCATTTGCACGTTTTCTTGAATTTTTTAGAGAGTTTTAAATTGTTGGTTTAATTGTAAAGCAGGGGAAATTGTGTGATTTGCACATTTGCATTAGCACTTTGAAATTCCAAATGTTGCACTCAATATGAGAAGGCACTTGCCGAATATAAATGTTAACATTGAATTCTAATGGAATTGTTTGCACTTTAGAAGATGTGTACCTTGATTAGATCTTTGGATACGATCGACCATAATTGATTAATGATAAAGAATGCAAGGAATGGTATTCCTGCAAAATTATAAAGATCTGTATTGTTAGATCATTTAAAAGAATCTTTTAGATACACGTATGTCATTATATGTGAATAAGACATTTAAAAAGCACTGGAGGAGGAAAAGAAACTCTTCTGTGACAAAAAACATGTCTAATGGTAAAGAATGAACATGTTAAAAAAATAGCTGCCAAATTGCAAATAGTGGAGCTTTAAACGCAATGTGTTGAGTCCCTCCTTGATGTTGTTCACCACTTGTAATCTATTTTATTGACCAAAAAATGGCGCTCCGGCATCGTGAACAAGGCAGCGTGAGTCTGCTGAGACGCGTAGATGCTAAATTTCGTCCGATAATAAAGGAGACAGTGTCAAAATTTACCTTGGAGTGCCGGATGTTCATTCCTAAACAAAGAATGTACCTATAATTGCATATATATGTGTATGTGTATGTGTATGTATATATATGTGTATGTGTATATATATGTATATATATGTATGTGTATATGTATGTATGGGGGAGGAGCGGGTTTCCACCAATGAAAACATGGCAGGACTAATATGCGGTGGGTGGCAGCCTCCTCATTATTTTGGCACTGAAGAAGGCCGATTGGGCTGAAATGCATTTGCCGCAGTTTCATTAAAAGGGCTTCCAAGATTCCCCTGCGTGGCCTCTGCTCTTTTCGCAAGGAGGAGGATTTGGTACGCGTCAGCCAGAGACTCGGTTCAGAGGCCCCTGCTGTGCAAGTCGGCTGAGACATTACTGGTTTCTGCTACGGCGGTTTCGTGTTTTCCAAGTTATTGGGTTGTTCTCAGCCCGCCTCTAGGTCTGGGAGAAGAAGAGGCGGTGTATTGGGGTCATTGACTTCGTACCGGGCGGAATGGATTGCCATTTCTGCCCCCGCCTATATGAATCCTGAACTTGGGGGCTGCAGCGGTCTTGGGGACTCGAGGAGGCACTTAAATTTGAACTTGAAAGGAAATTGGCTCTTACTCACACCGCGATCCTGCTTGCCGCTGACCACTTGGTAATACAGACCCCACGCATCACCTACCTCGGCAAAAGTGCTTCCTGGGGACTTGCAGTTCACCAGTATCCCGTGAACTGTGAATGGGTGAACAGTTACTTGATGGGGGAGGAGCAGGTTTCCACCAATGGAAACATGGCAGGACTAATATGCGGTGGGTGGCAGCCTCCTCATTATTTTGGCACTGAAGAAGGCCGATTGGGCTGAAATGCATTTGCTGCAGTTTCATTAAAAGTGCTTCCAAGATTCCCCTGCGTGGCCTCTGCTCTTTTCGCAAGGAGGAGGTTTTGGTGATGGTGTATAGATATATAGATAGATATATATATATATAGATATATATATATATATATATATATATATTGTATAATTTTTTTCTCGGTGCAACCCACCTCTAGGAGGCTAAACGATGCAATAACAAACTGCTTTTGCAAACACATAATATATGTATAAAAACACAGGAGGGCAAGTACCACTTGAACTCTATTTTTAATGAGTAAACCGCATGGAAAACATGCAAAAAAAGCAGACCGTGTTAGCCTACAGGCTGCATTGTAAACCAATAGCCTAGAAAATGAAAGCATTTTCACACACAACGGGCACCGTACTTTTAAGGCAGCCATGACCCCTAGTTTCCCATCATGCTTCAGGGGTGACAGGTCAGTTCTTTCCGGCTCCTTCAGACAGGACCCTGGATTCACAGCTCTTTCTTTTTGACGTTTCTGTCCAATTGTCCAATTTGTTTGTGGATTTTCTGCTTTCACTCAGTCTTTTAGCCTTCGAGTGAAGTTTAAACCTTTTTGGAGTTCCAGAAAAGGGTTATTTCTGTCAGAAATGCCTTCCCTATTGGATCCTTGCCCTGCCTGTGGCAAAAAGAAGGCTAGATCAGACACGCACACTGTGTATACTCTGCCTCCCTGATTCTTACTCTTCTGCCAACTGCCATCACTGCAAGAAGTTGTCGAAGAACCATCAAGGACAGGGAGAGAATTCAACTTTATGTTCTCTCTGAAAGAGGTAGGTTTCTAGTGAGGGAACAGAAAAAGAACACGGTTGACGTCGAGAGGCAAGGTCCCGAACTGTTCTCCTTCGGCGTCTGGATCGGCGACTAAGTTACCGATGGCGAAGTAGTCATCGTTAAGGACTACGGTGGTGCAGGTGCATCGCATTTCTACGAAATGGAGGACAACGCTCTTAACGTCGATGGTAAAGGGCCCTCCGTTGTCGTCAACCAGGCGACGATCAACATCGAGGAGCAAATCTCAGTCGACGCTGGCTAGGTGTTCGACGTCGAGACCAATCACTCCGTCGTCGCCACCTCGACGACTATCGACGTCGAGGCAGAAGCCTGAGATCAGTGCAGAGATCTTCGACGTCGAGACACAAGACTCCGTCACCCACGTCGAAGCAAAAGTCTCCGACGTCAGCACACTGGAGGTCGATGTCGAGACACCAGTCGTCAGAGCAGAGGCGGTTGATGTCAAATCAAGGTACTCCGTCAGCGTCAGGCAGGCGCTCAACGTCTAGACATCGGTTGACTTCAAGACTGAGTCCTCCTTCGAAGAGGAGAAGGTTGACGTCGAGGCAGACCTCACAGTCGTCAAGAAGGCAGTCTGTCATGGGGGGACGTTCAAGATCGACGTCGAGGCACCAGTCCAAAGGGGCCTCATGTCCGGTAAGCTTGTCTACATCCTCATCGTCGAACAGGTTCTCGCAGCTCCACTCAGATTTTCAGCGTCCAGTTCTCCGGAGGTTGTGATCTCGATGTCTAGCATTCCAGTGTCCACGGGGCATCCAGATTCAGCGGATAGGCCTGATCAGACAGAGGGAGATGAATCTCCTCCTCCACGCTCTCCTGAGAGTTGAGCGGGGCAAAGATCACCTTCTATCCATCTATCACTGAGATGAAACCGACCTCTGCAACACTGGACCACAATTCCAGCAACAGGGGCACAGCACTACTTCAGCCCCCTCCACAGGTCTCCGTTGGCTCGGCTGGTGAAGCTGTGGATAGAGATCGTACTCCGAGGGACAGGGCTCGCAGTCTCACTCCTGCTCACTCTCACAGGAGGTCCAGATCCAGAAGCAGGAGGAGAAGGCACCGATCTCCCATGCCTTCCTCCTCTTCCACATACAAGTCACAAAGAGACTACTCACCGACTTACTGACAGCCCACCGTCGGGTCTCTCAGGTGGATGACGTTGGCACTTTACAAGACGTTATTTCTAGAGTGGCAACTAAACTGAAAATCCCTATGCCGACTCGGCAGAGCTTGTCTTCCGTTATCTTTGAGACTTTACACCAGAGGGCTGCATCTAGACCGATGCTGCCATTGGTGCCGGGCCTTCCCCAACCAGTCACTGACATTTTCCGTACGCCGGCGACCCTCAAGACCATGCCGGCTAGGATTCTGAAGAAATATTGTTCACCGAAGGAGGACCCGCTTTCCCTTAGATTTGACTCCTCCCAACCCTCCCCATCTCCGGATTCTGTTATAATCGCTGTAGCAAAAAAGACTCACTCAGTTGCATCGTCCTCTACTGTTCCACCAGATAAGGAGAGTGAAGCAGAGGATTCGTGGGGAAGGAAGGTCTGCGGCACATTAGCCTCAATGCTCAAGGTCTTGAGTGCATCGGCTCTTTTGGGTCGCTACGACAGGTCTTTGTGGGACTCCCTTCAAAGATTTACAGAAAAGCTGCCCCAGGAAGATCGCAAAGATTTTGAAGATATCTTGCAAGAAGGCAGCTTGGTGGCAAACCAAGTGATCAGTGCCGCAGCTGGTGGTGCTACTCTTTTAGCTCATGCCTATGCCCATGGGATATGTGCTAGGTGAGCTTCCTGGCCTCGTCTCAAAGCGCTTAAACCAGAAGCACAGTCTCGGATCCTCAATCTTCCCTTCTCCGGCTCATCTTTATTCGGCACACACACAGAGGAGGAAATGTCCCGGATGAAGACCGATCTAGACGCACTAAAGGCCGTGGGTCTGGAAAAGAAGAAAGAGTTCTGAAGATGCGTCAGACCTTACAATTGTCGGTCCTCCCAACAGAGGGTTCAAACCCCTCATTGGCAGAAAAATGAGGAAGGTCAGCAAAGGTCGTAATACCGAGGCCGGCGTTCCTTCAAGGGACAAGGAAACCAGCGTCATTCCAATACCTCCACTAAGACGCAGACCAAACAAGGAGTGCCCACTCCCCCTGTTGCCGTTTACCACTCCAGTGGGGGGGGGGGGGGGGGGAGGGGGAGGGGGAGGGGGAGGGGGAGGGAAGTATTGCAAATGATCTCAGAGTGGTGACCAGTGGGTGTTAGCTAGGCTGCAGAATGGGTACTCTCTACGTTTTCGACGCCATCCCTCTGGTTTTATCATCGTGCCAACAGATGAAGAAATTGCAGAGCCATGATGCCACCCTTCTGCAAAAATCAGCCATCGAGAAGATGCCAATATCACAACGAGGTTGATGGGTCTACTCAAGATACTTCTTGGTAAAGAAGTGTCGAAAATCAGAATACAGACCCATTCTAGATCTGCTAACTCTAAACAAGTCAATCAAAAAGGAGAAGTTTCGTATGCTGGCTCTCCATCAAATATATCCACATCTCCGGCAGGGAGATTGGATGTGTTCGCTGGATCTGCAAGATGCCTACTTTCATTTTCTGGTCAGTCAACATCACAGGCAATATCTGAGATTCTTAGTGGGATCTTCCCACTACCGATTCAAAGTGCTACCCTTCGGGTTAAAGTCAGTTCCCAGAGTGTTCACGAAGTGCATGGCAGTGGTGGCAGCAGCACTACGTCGCAGAGGCATCTTCATGTAACCTTACCTGGACGACCGGCTGTTGAAGGGTCCCTCCCCCCACAGTGCGAGAAGTCACTTCCTACAATGTCTAGAGCTTTGCCACCGGCTAGGCCTTCATGTGAACTTCGAAAAATCATCTCAGCAGCCCACACAGAGAATCCATTATCTGGGAGTGCTGGTAGACTCCGAGGTAGGAAAAGTGTTTCCTTTCGAGGAGTTTTCCATCACACAAAGTCCCTGTTGGGGTCAATGGCATCTTGCATTTTCCTGGTCCCCAATGCCAAGCTGAAAATGTGTCCTCTACAGCAGGATCTCCTGAGGCGGAAGCCGGGAGAGGACGAAATATTTTTAAAATTTGTATTTTGTGTCACTGATAAAAAATTGCATTTTAACTGCGCACTCACCCTTCAGGCACCTCCTTTTGGGCTAGAAGTACGCCTAAACAGCGACCCCTTCGCTGCACCGATTCCGCCAAAACAAACAGTTCTGCCGCCATTACCGGCGAGGAACAGAGGCCACGCCTACCTGCAGGCCACGCCCACTCACCTTGGTATAAAACGCTGCCGACAGCGCGACCTAGCCAGAACTTCGCAATCTCCTGAGGCGGAAGCCGGGAGAGGACGAAATATTTTTAAAATTTGTATTTTGTGTCACTGATAAAAAATTGCATTTTAACTGCGCACTCACCCTTCAGGCACCTCCTTTTGGGCTAGAAGTACGCCTAAACAGCGACCCCTTCGCTGCACCGATTCCGCCAAAACAAACAGTTCTGCCGCCATTACCGGCGAGGAACAGAGGCCACGCCTACCTGCAGGCCACGCCCACCCTCCCCCTCTCCCACCTTTAAGGATGTGCATTCACCGGACGCGCAGCGGACGGGCGCAGCGGGCGCGCCGTTTGCGTGCCGAAGGCGCGCCTAAGGCAAGCCCGTCTTCGCCCGTCCTCGCCAAGTCCTCGCCTCTCGCCAGACCCCCTGCCCAAAAGTCATACGTATACGACAGTGATACACTGTGGTCACTCAACCCTGGCCTGAGATGCGACAAGCTAGAGGGCTGCATTGGTCGTACCGCCCTCCACTGTAAAAGCTGTAACCTGGTCTTACCTGCACCACGCCATATCAGCCAGAAAGAGAACAAAAGGAAGGAAACGTCACTTACCATCATGCAGCTGAATGTTAGATCCCTGGTCAAACACCATGCGGAGGTAAGAACGCTATTAATGGATGAGAACCCAGACATAATGTTTCTGAGTGAAACCTGGCTTAAAGATGAACTAACCAGTATCCCCAATCTTGCTATACCGGATGGGTTTGCTATGACCTGTATTAACAGAGATTCAAGAGGAGGGGGCATCGCCGCCATCCACAGATCCTCCTTCACCTGCTCCTTTCTAAAGGAAAGCATTGCGGACTGTGAATGCGCACGCTTCAAAATTTCCACTAATCCAAATTGCACTTTTTCAGGCCTGTTTATCTACAGACCGCCGGGGCCTTCCACGAAATTCACGGAAGAGCTCATTGAGGTAACACACGCTATGATTACTGACTCGGCCAACTTCACAATCTTAGGAGATCTCAATCTCCATATAGACAATTCATCAGATGCTAAAATCAGCAACTTGACAGCAGACCTAGCTGCTCTTCAGCTAATTCAGCTTGTCCGAACCCCAACACATGCTGCGGGCCATCTGCTGGACCCAGTGTTTACGAACATTCCAGAGGCCAGAGCGGATGATCCTATACCCATGGCCTGGACGGACCACTCACTAGTAACCTTCTCCATCCCTAATAACCACTCCACCATAAAAAAGTCTCCAACTTCCTGCCTAAAACGACCTTGGCACAAACTCCAACAATGTGACCTTGCAGCGAGTTTGGGGAGACCTAACCTGGAGGATATAATGATATTGAGAAATCATATATGTCCTTCCAGAACTGGATTACCAAGGGACTGGACGCCATTATTCCAGCGAAGTGGACCAAAGGGCGTAGCACCCCTTCCAATCCTTGGTACAATGAGAACCTCAAAACAATGAGGAGAGTCTGTAAAAAAATGGAGCGACAATGGAGAAAGGAGTACAAGCAGGAGGACAAAGACGCATATTTGACCACTCTCAGAACGTATCACAAGGCAATCCGGGTAGCCCGTGCTGCCTTCTACGCCACTGAGATAAATGCTAGCCCTAACCCCATGAAAACGATCTTCCAAATCGTGCAAAAACTACAAAACGGAAACAAGCCGGCTTCTCACATTACCTCCACGCAACAATGTGAAGACCTAGCTACCTTCTTCACGGATAAAGTGAAAAAAATTTACAATGCCTTCACCCAGGACAGTCCAGAGGACATCAACCCTCCCACTACCATCCTCGGAGACTCTAGTCTCACTCGCATACCCGCCATCTCCGGTGAAGAACTCTCTAAACTTTGTAGGAAGGTGAAATCGGGCGCACCCACAGATCCGATGAGGCCTACTCATTTTCTGGAAGCCTTGGAATTCTTCCTCCCACCCTTGACCTCACTCCTTAATCTTTCATTTGCCACGGCTACGGTCCCCACCTGCTGGAAACAGGCCTGGGTAACACCGATCATAAAAAAACCCTCCCTAGACCCCGCTAAACCGGAAAACTACCGGCCCGTTTCTCTGCTCCCATGGGTCGCGAAACTGGCGGAAGCCCACGCTAACAAAATTCTAAGTGAGCACATGGCGAAAAACAACATCCTGGACCCCTCCCAGCACGGGTTCAGGCCGGGCCATAGCACGGAATCCGCGCTCCTAACTTCCACAGAAAGCTTACGGGAAATTATGGACTCCGGCAAAAGTGCCGCGCTGATATTACTCGATCTCAGCGCGGCCTTTGACACGGTCTCCCATGCCATCCTATTGAAACGCCTGGAAAACATAGGTATCGTAGACGCGGCACTCCAATGGTTTAGATCATTCCTAACCAACAGATCGTTTAGGGTATCTGCCCCCCCGTTTATCTCCCAACCTCAAAACATAGGACAAGGAGTTCCACAGGGCTCTGCCCTCAGTCCCTCCTTGTTTAACCTATACATGCAACCCCTGGCGGAGGTTGCCAAGAAATGGGGCCTCACAATGGTGTCGTACGCCGACGACACCCAGTTGGTCATCAGCCTCAACCATGCCCCCTCTCCCGATGCCACTAGATTCAGGGATGGTCTGACCGCCGTTGCTAAATGGATGACGGCTAATTGCCTTCAACTCAACGGCGGCAAAACAGAGGTGCTGATAATGGGGAAAAATAGTAACAACTGGAATGACCTCTGGTGGCCCCAATCACTGGGCCCAGCACCCCCCCCAAAGACTCTAGCTAAAAACCTGGGAGTGTGGCTGGACTCTGCTCTTAGCTTCCAGTCGCACACAAAAAAAGTTGCCGCAACCTGCATTGGCTTACTGAGAAGCCTCACCCCCATCTTAGGCTATTTTGACTCAAAAACTCGTCAACTCATCGTACAATCTACCATTCTGTCCAGACTGGACTACGCAAGTGCCTTGTTGTTAGGAGCTAATAAAACTGAAGTTAAGAGACTCCAACGGATACAAAATTCGGCGGCAAGGGCTATAGTAGGTCTCCCTAAAAGATGCTCGGCGAGAGCGACCATTCACAGATTACATTGGTTACCCATGGAAGCCCGCATCCAGTTCAAAGCCCTCATATTCGCCTTTAAAATCATGAAGAACGAAGGCCCGGAGCTACTCCGCTCGCTGTTGACCCCCTACACTCCCAAACGGAACCTCAGGTCCATGGGGCAACACCTAGCAATGGTACCCTACACTAACTTTTGCCGCATTGGAGGGCGCTCCTTCAAACTACTGGGGGCCAAATTATGGAACTCCCTTCCCCTCAATATTCGATGCATGGACAACATCCTAGCTTTCCGCAGAGCTATTAAAACCTATCTCTTCCCCCCCTGTTAGGTCCCTCCCTTCCCCCTGTTTCAGTTGGTTGTGTTATGGTTCCAGCGCCGGGACGCCCCGTTGCGGGGGCAGCTGTTTGCGCTTTACAAAACTGATAACATAACATCTGGAGGACAAGTGGGATCAGCAAATCGCTCGCTGGGATGACAAGATAGATCTCTCAAACGCCGCAAGAGCATCCATCCCATGGTGGATGAAGGAGAATATGCAAGTAGGGATACCTTTTCATCAGGCACTCAAGGCTTTCCTCCCTTCGATTCAGGCAAACTCAATTCTAGAACCGACGGACAATACCACCACCATGTACTACCTGAACAAACAGGGGAAACTCGCTCACGGACTTTGTCACTGGAAGCTCAAGCTCTCTGGCATTGGCTCCTGGCACGGAACCTATCGATCACAGCGGTACACCTGCCGGGGGAAGCTGAATGCACAAGCGGATGCAATCAGCCGACACTTCGAGGACAGACAAGACTGGGTACTCGACAACTAGGTCGTAGAAGAAATTTTCTAGACGTGCGGTCATCCCAGCATCGACCTCTGTGCGGACGACAAAAATACAAAATGCTGAGACTTCGCCTCAAGGTTCTACCGGCCAGGGTCAAATGGGAATGCCCTTTTGATAGATTGGTCAGGGGCATTTGTGTACGCCTTTTCCCCCCTTTCTCTCATCCCGAAGGTGGTGACCAAGCTCTATCATTCGCACACGAGGATGATCCTGATTGCCCTTTCTGGCTTAGGCAATGGTGGGACCCCGACCTTCTGCACATGTCAGAATGCCCACGAAGGAGACTGCCGTGCAGACCGGACCTGCTGTCCAAGATGAACGAGAGGATTCATCTCCCCAACCTTCCCTCACTGAACTTGGCAGAATGGCTCTGGAGGTCCTCCAGTATGGTCATTTAGGACTGCCACAAGACTGCATGACCATTTTAAAAGAAGTTAGGAGGCCGTCCACTAGACACTCCTTTGCTTGCAAGTGGAAACGTTTTTATATGTGGTGCGTGCAAAACAATTGTAGCCCCAGCAAGGGGCAGGAGGAAGTCATTTTACCATACCTGCTTTACCTAGCTAGGACAGGCTTGAAGTTTTCTTCCATTAAGGTGCACTTAGCAGCTATCCCTGCATATAGGCGCTCGCCTTCTCAGCCTTCTTTTTCAGTTTTAGGTTGTGAAGGACTTCTTACAAGGTCTAAAAAAAGGTCTACCCTCCGGTCCGGCCTCCTTCACTGCCCTGGGAGCTGAACCTGGTGCTATCAAAGTTGATGGGTCCACCTTTCGAACTTATCCACAAAGCAACCTTGCAACACCTCACGTGGAAGGTGGCTTTCCTGGTAGCAATCACCTCCGCTCGCAGAGTAAGCGAAATACAGGCCCTCTGCCCAAAGGAACCGTACACTGTTTTCCATCTCAATAGGGTGGTATTGAGTACTCGTCCCACCTTCCTTCCGAAGGTGGTGTCAGATTTCCATGTGAATCAGACCATTTCACTGACTACTTTTTTCCCTAATCCCTCCACTCCAGCTGAGGGCCTTACACTCACTTGACCAAAAAAGAGCTTTAAAATTCTATCTGGATAGGTCCAAGTAGATTAGAAAATCTGATCAACTATTCGTTAACTATGGGTCGATCAGAACAGGGTTTCCAGCCTCAAAGCGGTCCATCTCCAGGTGGATACTTTCATGCATCGTTAGCTTATCAATTAGCGCAAAAGCCCCTTGGGCCTCCTCCCAAGGCACATTCCACGAGAGGAAATGCAGCTACGACTGCTTTCCTTCATAACGTGCCTATCTCTGAGATCTGTAAGGCGGCAACTTGGAGGTCCGTCCATACATTTACAAGGCACTATTGTCTAGATTCAGACACCAGAGCAGACAATCAAGTAGGCCAGGCCTCCTTGAGGAATCTGTTCAACAGCTGATTGCGGCTGTTGTTGTATGTTGGGTCATTCACTCTCTTGCCTGCAGGTGGAAGATGGGCTTGCTATTCTATTCAGTGCTTATGACTATTGATGAGGATCCCCTGGAAGAGAAGGATAAGTTACTTACCTGTATCCTAGTTCTCTTCGAGGGGTATCCTCGCCCGTCATAAGCAACCCACCCGTCTCCCCAGGCAAATGAAATTACTTCATTATTGAACGATATCTTTGTGCCCTGATCTTCATTGTTACGTAAAGAACAACTGACCTAACTGTCACCCCTGAGGCATGATGGGAAGCAAGGGGTCATGGCTGCCTTAAAGGTACGGTGCTAGTTTTGTGTGAAAATGCTTTCATTTTCTATGCTATTGGTTTACAATGCAGCCTGTAGGCTAACAATGTCTGCCTTTTTGTGCAGTTTTTTTCATGTGGTTTACTCATTAAAAACAGAGTTCAAGTGGCACTTGCCCTCCTGTGTTTTTATACATATATTATATGTTTGCAAAAGCAGATTATTTGTTATTGCATTGTTAAGCCTCCTAGAGGGGGGATGCATTGATGAGAAAAAAATGGTGTGTGTGTGTATCTATCATCTTTTTTGTTACCTGATGCACTTTGCATGTTTGAAACCTAAGAAGAAAAAAAGCAAATACACATGAAGTGAGCAACTTGAAACTAACCTGGATTTGCTGTCTGGTGTG
Source organism: Triturus cristatus (assembly GCF_964204655.1). Lineage (NCBI taxonomy): Eukaryota > Metazoa > Chordata > Amphibia > Caudata > Salamandridae > Triturus > Triturus cristatus. The sequence goes on from NC_140592.1 coordinate 1,143,176,521, forward strand.
CTGCCTTTCTGTGACCCTCTGGGACTTGGTGGTCATCTTTGAGGGTCTGCACGGAAACATTATATTTATACATATATATATATATATATATATATATATATTCACTGAAAAAACCATAGGTTTTCGGGAAAGTTATAGTTGGACATTTCACTCGTACAAAACCATAGAAATTCCTCTGTTATAGTTAGTTCAGCTAACTATAACTCGCGCCCCCACAAAGCACTGCTGATGACGTCACATATTACATCACTCATGACATGGCAGTGACATCACTGATGACATCACTGATATCTCAAATGACATTTGATGATATGACAGTATTCAAATCATAGTTTCTTCACTACAAAAAAGTATGCTGATTTCTAATGTCAGCCAACATTATTTAGCAAAGGTGTTCCATTTCTAAAAAATATATACAATCAGAATCTGTTTGCATACACTATTATTCAGAGACTTACATTGTTTTAAAAACCAATAAAAACATACTTTCGTCAAATATTGCGTACATCTAAATTACGTGACATTCCTAAATTATTCATTACACATATATAAATAAATATATATAAATAATTAAATAAATATGAATTTAAAACCATAATTGTTTCTAGGCTCCATTCTAATATCATTGATTCACAATCATATGATTGATATATCAGCATAAATGCCCCTAAAATGGTCCTATATAGAGTCACCTTATTAAACCTTAGTCACAGTAAATAAATACAATTATGTATTCCATATATTGAGTCCCATCCTAGTGTAACTTTAATTAGCAACAGTTTCCTCATACTTCACCACATTAAGGTGTTTGGTGTATCTATGTGCAAAATTACCCAATAATGTGCAAAGTGCTGAATAGTGCTAAGAGTACATAAGTGCAAATATGCAAATATTAAAAAACACATTTTTCTAAGAGATTTTTTTAATTTTTTTAAATGGTTTTTATCAAGATAGTATATATACAAGAAAACCATGTTATATTCATCTGTATGCTAAGGAGGCTATTTATTTTGTTTCATTAAATTGCCCTAGCATATTTCCACACAGTTGGTTATACGAAAAATCTAATATCTTTCTGTACTGCACGTCCATACATAACAGCTATTCTTGAATATGTTTATAGGAAATTATGTAGATCCTCTGTGGTACTGAGTCCTTTTGGGGCCTTACTATCAAATTCCATGATCATTTGAGTTTCCAACTGTCGCAATCTGCGCACTCCTTTCATCCCACATCGTGGCACAGGAATCGCATCTATTACATAGTATTTCAGGCAATATAGTTTGTTGCTATGCACTGCTTTAAAGTGGCAAGCCAATGGGTAAGTAGCATCATTATTTACTATTTACTATTGCCCTCAGATGTTGCAAGATGCATACATGTGCCTGCAATTTGGCACTTCCAATATACCTCAAATTGCATGTGCATGTTTGCACATAAATTGTATATTCTGTGCAACGAGAATAATGGCCTCTTATTGGTATGCTCTTATTGCTAAAAGGTGTCTCATAATGGGTTTTGTTCTCACCAAACTTGCAGGCTCTGCACGTAGCACATTTATAGAAGCCAAGTTTTAGTTGGAGCCAAGTTGTATTGGATATCATTTCGGCGCTACTCTTGACCAACTGGTCCCTCATAGATACTGCGATTCTGAAAGGAAGGGTTGGTTTAGAGTAGGCCTGGGTGGTAAATTCTGTTCCGCTTGCGGAATTTGGGTAATTTGGAATTGCCAAAAATTCAGCGATCCGCGGCTTTCGGGAATTTTTTGCTTGTTCGTGCTTTCAAAATGCACGTTCGCGAGATATTTCCCCACGAGCATGCCAACAGCATTCACGAACAGGATAAAAGCATTGCGAACTGGCGGAACAAGCAATTCAGCGTGTTTGCGGAACACTGCGTGCTCGCGGAGATTTTTTACCATTTCGAGGAGCTTTGCATAGCGCGACTACGCAAATTCCGCCCACCCCTAGTTTATAGGGTAGACTGGGTGCCAACACTGCATCAGTTAGTATTGTAGGCCAATTCTTATTGAGGATTGCTTTTAGTTGTCTTTGTTGTCTATTGTAAGTTGTGATGAGACGAGGTGTATCACCTGTGTTATTTTTCAAATTTTTGCCTGACGCTAGATCTTGCGTTTCATTTTCCCTGACAGTGCCTGGTTCTATATATATATATATCTAGAGTCCTCGTTAGCTACCAATCTCCTCCTGGAGATAAAAATGGGTGTAGACCCGGATTGCGTGCAAAATTTGTTTTATTTATCTCACATTGAGTCCGCCATGACGCGTTTCAGTCGATGACCAGCCTTGATCACATGACATCACTAAGACTGTGCTTCACCAAGTTAAAGTGCCAGTCCTCACAACCAAAATGATAGGCTTAGGCAACATACTTGTTCATGGTTCCAATTAACTGCTTCAATGCATTATTATATGAAATAAATCCATACATACAATATTATAACAATAGTGAAATAATTTTTGCCATGGTTAGTATGTTTGTAACAATATGAACCAGGTATAATACCTTACCTATTATGGCTTTAATGCCAGGATGATCCATTACGGTTCTCATATCCCTATGCCTTAGAGTGACTGCATCTTATTGTGCCCTCCCCTATAATTGAAATATCCCCACTATTTGCCCAAGTACTCCACATTTATGCCCAAGAGTAAAATTATTTACCCGGTTCATTCGGTTCTGTCCCCTAAGGGTTGTTCAAAGTATGAATACTGTTGCCATCAATACTCCTACTAGAACATGTTCATTATAAAGACTATACTTATCCATGTGCAAGTTTAGCAAATGCTGACAAAGTGACAAAGTGCTAAACAAATAATTCCCTAAAGTGTGCAAAATAATCCTAAAGTGCAATGTGCTGAGTGCTACTTGTTGCCGGCAGCATTATATATAGAACTAAATGTTACCAAATGCTTAGCCGGTAATAAGACATAAAGGTGCAAATAACTAGAGACTGGAAGGCTCTACATACTGTCGGCGGTAGCCTTATTGACATAATGTACTAATGCCGCCCATTTAAGTATGATTAAAGTGCAGATGATGTGGGTCAGATTCCAGGATCAATACAAAGACATATAATAAATATTGCATTTGCAGTTGATTCCCTTCTATATATATATATATATATATATATAAATACATAAATATATAAATATCCATAGAAATATGATATATAAAACAACTGTCTAAAATGAATAAATATGTGCATGAACAAAATCCCACATAGAATTTACATATTAAGTACATACTGAAAAGACACACTAACATATATATTCTAGATGCATTGGAAGACGGTTTGTATGGTAATACATATCTTTTGCTTCCCTGAAACCATTAATATCACTGTTGATAAAATAGTGTGGTGCCATAATTAATTAATGTATATATGGACTCGCTATATCATAGGTAGGTGTGCAAGTCTTTGCTTGTGTTTAGGCCCATTGGTTGTTTTAATCAAATTCTAAAATATAGCTGGTCCCTAGGCACCTTAGTTTAGCTTCCCGGTTATCACCTCTTTTCTGAGGTGGTTTTGCATTTATAGCATAGTATTTAAGAACTATTTAAGATGCTTAAGGTCACTATTATGCCATTCCTTAAAATGCCTTGCCACCGGGTAGCTTGTATCGTTATTAACAATGGCCCTTATATGCTGGAGTATTCTCTTGTGCACGGCTAACTTCGTGCTACCAATGTATTCAAGATTGCAGCTACATTCATGGATATATACAACATACTCAGATTTACAGGTAAGATGTTCTTTAATACCCTGTATTCTGGTGTTGAATGCAGTTTGGTACAAAATTTTGTTAACGTCGTGTTGACAGGCTTTAGGGGTAGAACATTTATAAAAACCCTTCCTAGCTGTAAGCCACAGCCCCTTGTCCTGATCCTCTGGGCTACTTTTTACCAGTGCATTCCCCATGCTCGCAGTTTTTCTATATGTGATCGATGGTTGAGTTGGTATAAATTTGCCTATTATGGGGTCATCCAGAACTGTAGGCCAACTGCGTCTTACTATGGCCCTCAATTGCTTTTCCTGTCTAGAATAAGATACAATTATTCCAGTAGGTTCTTGGGCTTCATATGGTAATCCACTTGTCATACCTCTTGATTTGACACTGTATTGTAACAGGTCCTCCCTTGCTCGCACTCTGGACCTTGCAATGGCTGCATCAACTGCCTCGGTTCTATATCCTCTGGCTAGAAACCGAGCTCGATTTTCTGATTGCTTAACTACAGTGTCTTGCTTATCACTACATATGCGTCTAATGCGTAACATTTCCCCATATGGGATGCTGGACCCATGCAGCACTGTGTTGCCAGCTGTTGTTTTGCGATACAGGGATGTAGACAAGCGGTTATTAATGATTTCGACTTGCACATCCAAAAATGTTACTTGATCTTTGCTAATAGTTGATGTAAATTTCAAGATAATGTCATTGATATTAATTTGAGCAAGTTTTTTTTTTTTTTTTAATAATTTTACCCGTACGGGTAATCGGCGATTTTTCGAAAAAAAATAAAATTGTTTTTTTGGCCTTGGGTGTTTGGGGACACCTATATCGATGCTGGGTGGTTAAGAACTGAATATACTGCCCCTTTAGATGGTTTTTGTCTTTGTTTTTGCTGCCCCCCTCAGAGTGCGAGAGAGAAAATGGCGGCCGCCGCTTCCTGGTTTCGACCGATTCGAATGTTTACTTAGATCGAACAGCCAATCAGAATCGCGCTCGTGCACGTCACCGTACGCGTACGGTAAGCGCACCGTAAGCGCACCGTAAGCTGGCTCCGATATATATATATATATATATATATATTGATTTAAAGGCTATTTTCTCAGAATCTACTGAACAGATTTACACCAAACCTACAAAAGGCACTTCCTTGACCTGTAGACTACCTCTGTGCCAAATTTCAAGGAACTCTGTTCAGCCGTTCGGGCTGTAGCTGTGTCTAAAGGTCCTATGGAAAAATGCATGGGAAAAACGCGTTTTGGGACCCCCCTTTTATCTCAGCCCCCGCTTGACGAATCCCCCCGAGACTTTCAGGGTAGGAGCGGAGCGTAGCGCCCCACCTATTTTGAAACTTTCGCGAGGATTCGTCGACCGGCGCCAAAGTTATTCAAAATAGAATGTTGCGGATTTCCTATGGTAAGAGGGTCCTAACTATAACTACCTACTATATATATATATATATATATATATATATATATATATATATATTCGTCAAGGTTCATATGGATTTTTGTGGAGGATGCCGCCGGCTGCAGTCACTGAAATGAAGGATGGATTTCTGTGGAGCTACCGCTGAAATAGGAGGCTCTGCTACTATCGCTATGGGAGGCCTGCTGGCTGAAGGACTTTCAGAACAGTGCATGCAGCCAGGGTTTGTGGTGGGTTTCCCCTGCACTTCGAGAGCAAGGAAAAGAAATAAATACGGGCAGCCAGGAAACGAGTGGAACTTTTATCTTTCACCATGAGGAACAATGCCTTTGAGCTAAATGGAGGAAAAATAATTATGGCTGCCCCCCTGCACAATATGGAATTGATTCCTTTGAAGCATTAAGGTGGGCAAGTTATGACCTTTGAATTAAAATAACTTTAAATAAGGATGCGATGCTGTATTTTCGTGAATCAGGAATGTTGCATGCTGGTCACTGAAGTTAAAAAACAAGCAACATTGGGACGGAAACTATGCAAACTATTTGCATCCTCATTTTTTGAACAGTTTCATTTCATTCGAATAAATTCGCCATAGGGGATGCTACTCAGTAAAGCTTTTGGATTTAAGCTTTCTGCATGCAGAATGCTGTTTGTGGCCGTTTTTTTCCTGAAAAGTGTAGTTTCAATTTGACCATTCTCGATGTATACCGATATATCAAGGAAATCAATTTTCTGACGGATGCAAATAAAGAAATCATCAACTGTGCCATTAGATTACAAAAACGAGGATTTAGAGTGAGAGATCTCAACAAGAGCATGGATAAAGTTAAAACTATGAACCGAACAGACATTCTCGTCAAGAAACATCCATATCCAGACAATGAGGACATCATCACCAACCAAACAGCACCGCGATTAATAATGACATATAGCAAAGAATCATTCAAAATCAGACAAATTATCCAAAAATACTGGCCAGTCTTACAACAAGATCATGATTTAGCGGAAATCATTGGAACACAACCATCAATCTCATACAGAAAGGCACCTTCCATCAGAGATCTCACTACTCAGTCATTTCCAAACTAAGAAAAACGAAGAAAAAAACTGGCTTGTAATACAACTAAACGGCTTTAGGAAATGTAACAATTGCAAAGCTTGCAAAATTGGGACCAACATGAAAACAATCAAAGATCCAGAAGGAAAAATCATTCATATTGACCACAAAATCACATGCACAACCAAATATGTAATATATGTGATCCAATGCAATTGTGGCATGATGTACATAGGCAGCACCATCTGCATGCTAAAAAAGCGTATCTTAGAAAACATTCGAGAAGTGAAAAACAAAGACTTGACCTATGCAACCGCCAAACACATATTGACATGCCAGGAAAGAAATTGGAGAAATAGGTCATACTTTGCCATCGACACAATAGAAAGCAATGAAAGGATGGGTGATCGACAAAGAAAGCTGCGACAACTTGAATCTAAGTACATCATCAGATTACGAACAAAGAACCCGAGAGGGATGAATCTGGACGAAGAACTTTATGTTCATCTTTGAAACACACTTATCAAGTACAAGAACCTATCTGGGCATATCATTAACTTTGAAATTAATTGAATTAACAAACTGTATTCATTACAAGATATGGTTACACTAAGAGACTCAACCCTCACATACCAACTTAATTGTTTTTGGGACTGTATACTTAGATCATGATTTTGGCCTGTACGCTTTCATCTTATAAGTTTAGATCCTTCTTTTTTCCTTAGTACAAACTCGTTGTACTTTTTGAATTATATAATTGAATGGGTATGAATTTCAAGTCTGGTCACTAATACCAGCCAACCACGTACTTTCGAGTTTGGTCACTAATATCAGCTAAATTGCCAATGTTTTTGACATTAGTCCGTCTTTTTTGTAAATGAATTTTAAAAAAAAGTAATTTGTTTTTTTACTGTCACAAGGTGTTCTGTTCAGTTGTAATGAACTACAATTCCCAGAATTCCATGGGTGTCTCTCGAACTTGTGTACACAGGAAATGATATATAACAGTTGCAGGAAGTAATGCCACCTACCGTGAGCAAGGCCGACGAGGCTGAAACGCGTTGGTGTGACAGACCAGGGCTCTGTTAATTGAATAAATAATTACAAGGTTCCAGAGTGCGGGTGTCCTTTGTTTGAATATATATATATATATATATATATATATGTATGTGTATATATATATATGTGTGTGTGTGTATATATATATGTATGTATGTGTGTATATATATATATATATATATATATATATGTTTTTTATTATTTCTGTGGTCTCCGCACATGGGCGGGAATATTCAGTGTTTATGACTTTGAGGATACCCCTGGAAGAGAACTAGGATTACAGGTAAGTAACTTATGCTGCTGCCCGATGCCAAAGGAAAAGGGCAGGAATGCATCATATGTTTGCAATATGGTGCATCCCTGTCCTTTCACCCTGCTCTTTTGCAGTTTCTGCAGCCTAGCACCAACCATGGTGCAAGGGTGCCTCCGTTGCATGCAGGATTGTTTTTGTGCAGGAAGGGGTACCTTACTACACAAAAACAATGCTAATAGGTGTTTTTCCTTTTTCTACATAGAAAGAGGAAACCATGAGGAGAAATTAACATATTTCTCCTTGTTACCCGTCATCTTGTGAAGCGTACGAATTTGGCGCTTCCCCAGGTTTACATGAATTTGTAAATCTGGGGCAGCGACAAATTCCATTGGTGTTGCGTGGGAAAACCCACTGCAATATTCATAGAACGCCCCTGGGGGTACAGAGTAATGCGACACCGCGATTTCCGCTGCATCGCCTTAGTCATGATTTATGACTCCAAGCCATGCAAGGTGGCTTTGTGTGACATCTAATTCAAAATGAGAGCTAATAATCAGAAGGATGTACGGCAAGGTGACGCAGTGCGTTACATCACACTCCTATTATATAGAGACAATGACTCATAAATGTGAAAGCCAATGTTACTTAAGACATTGAAGGCTACAAGATTTAAGAGTCAGATGACATCTATATTGATAGGCAGTGGCATAGCGTGGGCGGAGCCACAGGTGTGGTTGACTGGGGCGCAATATTCTTATGGGTGCAAACTTTTGAAAGTAAAACACCTTTGTGGTGGAAGAGACTCGATTCACATCGGTGCGGTCGTCTGCAAGTGCAGGTTATGTTGTCTTGCTCGCCTTTCCCCACAAAAGGGCTGCAGAGAGCGGTGCCCTCATGCATCTCTCATGGCCTTGGGCAGGTGGGAGCTGCTCGCACTGTTTCCCGGTGGCACACACAGTAGAAAATCTCTTGTGGTACCTCGGCATCGTACAAGGAATTTGTTTCTGCTTTTTGGCAGGCAGAAGGAGCATTTCAAGCCAGAGTTCAGCACTTGCTGCCTGACGTCATGTCAGTTAGGGATGGTGGGTTGAGTCACCCAGGGGTGTGGCATCTGTTCATTCTTTCATCCATTATTCAGTTTTTCACCATTCTTTCTGTCCATCCATCCGTGTGCCCATCCATATCCAAACCTATTCAACCATTTATCCTTCTATCCACCCTTTCACTCATTCATCCATCTTTTCACCCATCCATCCACCCATTCACTCATCATTCCAAACATTTACCCCACCCATACTTTCACTTACTCATCCATTCACCCAGTCACCATTTGTCCATCCTTTCACCATTTCACTCATCCATCCTTTCTTTCAGCTCTTCACACTCCTTTTCACTCATCTAGGCATTCTTTCAGTCATCTATCCTTACATTCTTCTTTTCACTCATCCATACATCCATTCGCCTATCCATCCTGTCAGTTATCCATCCATACTTTCACTAATTCATCCTCCCTTTGTCATCCCCTTTCACTTAGCCATCCTCCCAGCCATACATCCAACAATCATCCACTCATGAATCCATCCACTTTCTCTCATCCATCTACCCTCTCACTCATCCATCCTTTCACCCTTTCACTTATTTCATCAATCCATCCATCATTTCACTCATCCATCTACCCATTCACTTCCCCATCATCCATCCTTTCACTTATCTATCCATCCTTTTGCCCATCCATTCACCCAACCGTTTATTTACCCTTTCTCTCATGCATCCTTCCACTCTCAACCTTCCTTTCTCTCATTATCCACCCATTCATCCCTTCACCAATCCCTCCTTCCCTTCACTAATCCAGCCATTTACCTATTCCTCGCTTACTTACTCGCTTACTCAACTTTTCACATTAATTATGAGCTGAGCCTTTGTCTGCAGAGTTGTAGACAGAAGTGGCCCATCAAGAAGGTAATCCTTGCTGTGGTTCCTAAAGCGTGGGGTGGGGGAAGGTTCACTATACCCCTGCACATAGGCAATCTGAAAACTTGGAAGTCATGAGTTATGCATGATGCCCAGTGTCGGGACCTGATGTGACACTGACATGGTGGTGTTTCCAGGGTTTTAAGTGGGTCAAAACATGTGGGGGTCTTTCCAAAGGGCGTGTCCAATATAATTAAGGACGTAGCTTAAAACAGTCACTAAAAATCTGTGCTTGGCATAGTGTGCGGCCTTACTGGTATTCTGCTACTTCTATTATTACATCGAGATATATAATGCAGTACACCTACAACAAGCCAGGACTGCTTTGTCAATGGTTGTTAGTTGCATAAAATAAAAAAGCGGCAACGATGGCTTCCTTGTATATAATATAGAACATGCTTCAGTTCTACAATGAGACTGTGAAAGAACTATAACCCCTTCTTTTTAACTTCCTTTGCTGGCTTCTTTACATGAACTGAATTCTGTACATTCCTTCCATCTGGTGAGGTGCAACATTTTTCTTTATGTACAGTTGAAACAGAATGCCCGGCCCTAAACCGAGGCAAGAGGAGGCTCACCACATGCTTTAATAGCCTAGACTGGTCCATTGTCATTCTGCATGTAACAATCATCCGGCATACAGAATGACAATAAGTGGAGTGTGACTGCTCTTGTGTGCAGAGGGAGAGTGCAAGGCGGCCCCATCAGGAAGATGAGGTTTCTCGCAGGGCAACAGCACTGCTCCCTGCAATGCCCAAATTTACGGACAAAAGGTGTCCGTAAAAGGAATCGTCATGGACAACGGACTTGAAATCCAAATCGGGGACTGTCTGTTAAATTTATGGACGGTTGGCCACCCTACTTGAAGGTCAGGCAGGCAGGCACCAACTCCAGCCCAGCCAGCGACAGCTGACGGAGGTGGGGGTGTGGGGGGGGGGGGGGAAAGGGGTGAACCCTGTTCAGCCCAGTGGGTGTTGCGTGCCTAGTCATACACTGGACATGACAACACAGACCTGTAAATAGGTGCCACACCTGTGCAGTGCTCTTATCCACTGAAGCCAAACATTCCATGGTTGAACAGAAGAGAAAAAGACCATTCCTGCTCTAGATAACTTACTTGGGCTAGTCAAAGGACTAGACAATTTACAAAAAGAAGCGCAAGAAGCATAGCTGAGACATCTTGATTTCTGTGCTCTCCGGCTTAGTCTTTCTCATTTTCAGCCTATTGCAATCCTGGAAAAAACTCACCTCGAGTTGTCCCGGCCATCTTTGGATCCGCTGCAGGCTGTGGCTGTGAGTCCATGCTGCAAATGTACAAGACTCCGCCTCCCTCTGAGCCAATCTCTTAATCCCCTCCTACTCAGCCCACCTCCCAATTACATATCCAACGAGTGGTTCTTCTAGGCACTGACTGACTCCAATTGAAGCCTGTCTAGTTGGTTCTTGGTGCATATAATTGACTTTATTAATTTCCCTAAGGCCTTTCTGCTTGTCTTCATTCTAAAGCTGCCATCAGCACCTGCACTGCCTATCCCGAATTCACTGGCCAAGGGCCTCGGATTTTTGCGAGATTGTGCTATGCTATTATTATAGTGTTGCCCATAACAATGTTTCCCTGGTGGCTTTGATTTAATTACATCAGCGATTGACAAGAATGCAGGCCTCTTTTGATTTTGTTTCTGATGTAGTTCCAATGTCTCTGATCTTCTCGTTTGATGCGGGCGAGGAGACACATTGATCCTGGCTCGCTGTTAAATTTTCTTAACTAGGAAAACCCCCCAAGGCTGACCCTTTTTCCTCGGGAACTGGGACAATCCGGAAAAATCCTAAACCCTGGTTCTCATGGAGTCCTCCAGTAGAACAATCAAATGCCCAGTTAGTTATCATCTAAATCTATTAATGGATTAAGAGAACAAGTCAATAAATGAAAGTCAGTGATGTAAGAAAATCAAGATTAATTAAATGATTCAGGTGTTTTCATTCATCAATCATGTAAGTTCGGTTTAGAAACAGATGTAAAAGTGCCAGTAGCACGTTGCACAGCGACGGAGTACACTGCTGCAAAGGAATATAGGTGGTTTTCAAGGGTATGTTTGAACTTGGATTAGTCTCTGTCCATTCAAAAAGTTTGTCAATTTCTATAGGTCCGTTTCTTGCCATATAATTTGATGTTTTGACCCTTAGTGGTATGTATCCAAGGGTATCATCAGGACAAGGGATAGAAACAAACTTTGTGTGGGTGAGATTCCTCCCAAATATTAGGGCTTTGGCTAATAAATTGGATGGTGTGAGTGAGAAACAAAATAAATTAAGTGGTTGTCAAGACCACTTGCTCTAACCCTGGAGCAGCAGCCTTTTGCCTACTTGCCAAGAGCAGCATGCCGTGTGAGGAGTGCGTCTGAAGGGAGCGAGGCCCAGCGGGCATCCTTTCAAATGTATCTCTGTGAGCAAAGTATGAGATGCTTGGTCCGGTCAGGACCATTGTTAGTGTATTTCCTTCATCTCGTCAGCAAGTCATGACTCCCCGTATGCTAAGTGGGGACCACCATGTAGTTTGGGCCATTGTTCCTGTGGTGCTGTCGGCGCCCTCCCGGTATGCCCGCTGTGAAATTTACAGCTGTTTGAAACATTGTGCCAAAAGGATCCTTGCTGAAAGATTTACAAAGAAGGACCTGCCCAGCTCTTGTAACACTTACGGAAAGCCAAGGACGCTGTGGCACCGACCTCCAACACCACCGTGAGTTGTCCAGAGGCTGCTGCAGCCCATCACGTCATGTAGAATAGACAGTGAGGTGCCACGGCCCTCCAGCATCAAGAGTCCTGAGCACGAGAATATGAGCCCCGGTCCTCCCTAAACTCGCTGACTGCCCTTGGTCTGGTAAGACTGTTTCTAGGCTGCCAAGGCCCCCTGGGACTTGCATGAGCTTGGCTTGCTTTATTGACTAAATGCCATAACAAGACTGATGACTAGCATGGGCCACATCTGAAAGTCTCCTCCCTTATTGACTGGGGAATAACACACTCCATTAAAAGGAAAGGAGGACTTGGAGACACTACCTAGGCTAATGCTAGCACGCCGACCTTAAACTGTGGATGTTATTTAGCGTGCTTTGTATATACTTTGTATTCAATACTTTTTATTACAAAAGCAAGTATTTGACTGGAAAATCAGTTTATTGGCGTTGCCGTTTTGTACTTTGAGTCTTGTACCTATCAACCAGCATTTGGCCCCTAAATTATTACGGAGTCAACCTACTGGCACACTTTGGATGAATGACCTGGACAACCAGGCTATTCCTTGGTCCCCTGGCACAAGTACCATCCTCCAAATCACCCACTGGCAGTGCAAAAGAAGCACCTGGGGAGAGCAAGGGCATAGTAGCTGTAGCACCCAAACTCCAAACCTTCTACAGGCCACTGCTCCACAATCCTTCCCTGAGGAAGAAATTGGAGCCGAATTCGGAATTCGCCTGACCTTTATCGGGTCTGATGCCCTCAGTTCAACCATGAATTTTACCACGCCAAATACAGTATTGAAAAAAAAACTGAAAATGCCAAACCAATCTCTTTATTCCTACAAGAAACTAGCTAGAGGGTGGGAGGGAAAGGTCAGCGACTAGCCAAAGACACCAGGCCGAGAGGCGAGGGAGGTCAAGAAGGCAGCAATTAATGTAGGGTGAGCAAGGAAATGTGACCCTGGCCCAACTCCGTCAGCCTATATGCTGATTGCTCGAGGCCCTGCTGCTACCCCGGTCGTCTCTCTACCCACCAAGCAGCCTGTCTGAGGGCCCAGTATGGTATTTTGAGAGCTTCACAGCTGACCCCAAGTTTTAAATTTTTCTTTCGTGCCTAAAATGTTTAACCTGCTGTTGGGCCCCCTCCCTAAAGGATCCCTTTGGTACAGTGTCAAGCCAGCTGATTGGGGTGCTTGCCCTTCGTGAGAAGGGGGCGCACTTCGATGTGCAGAATATTGTCCAACTTAATTTTTCAAAACACCTGCAGGGGAGGGGCACCAGGCAGGGTTGTCCCCTGTCGCCGTTGTTGTTTGCTCTTGCCCTCGAACCGCTGGCGGCATGGATACGATGGCACCCGGACATAAGGGGGATCCGATGGTCACCAGAGCATGAGGACCGCATCTCTCTGTATGCAGACGACATCTTGCTATACCTCACCTCCCCCAGGAAGTCTCTCATAGTAGTCTGTGACGTTTTGGCTTCCTTTGGTAGGAACTCTGGTCTCACCATTAACTGGGGTAAGTCGTATTTGTACGCCCTGTGGGGAGAAGTCCCTGTTCTCCCGCGGAATTGCGCGATCCAGATCGCCCGGGATGGTTTTTTGTATCTAGGGATCTATATCTCCGTCGATCCAATTGTTCGGTACGAGAGAAACCTGCTCCCTCCATTGGCGCGCTTGCGGCGGGATGTGGCGGGTTGGCGGCGGTTGCCGCTTTCCCTCCTAGGCCGGGCCGCGCTGTTCAAAATGATGTCGCTTCCCCGCTTTCTTTATGCCCTGCAGAATACCCTTGAGCTGGTCCCGGCCAGCTATTTTCGGGAGGTTGAGGGCCTCCAGCGCTCGCTGCTGTGGGAGGGCCGACCGCGTATAGCCATCGCAAAGCTGACCCTTCCGTGGTACGATGGGGGTATCGCGCTTCCTGACATCAGACGATACTATTGGGCCACCCAGTTGAGTGCTATCAACCACGGCGTCTACGGACCGGCGCAGAGCCCTGGCTTTGCCATGGACCGATGGTTGCTGCGCGGGGGTAATTACTCTAGAGCACTCTACTCCAGGTCCATGGACGGGTCCCTCACGGGACCGACTAAGACGGCGGTGCAAGTGTGGAAGGCTGTTACGAACTCGTTGGGCTGGAAGGATAGGATTACCCGCGCCACTCCGTTGTTTGACTCCGATGTGTTGGGGAATTTTGGCACACTAAGGGGTTCGAGAAATGGGACCTGATTGGGCTATCTAGAGTGGGGGACCTCCTGGTAAAGGGACGAGTGAAATCGTTGGAGGAGCTACAGATGGAGTACGAGCTGGAGGATACGGAATATTTCCGGTATGCGCAGGTGCGCCACGCTCTGCGGTCTGTCCTCGTCGAGGGGGTGGCTGTGCCCGAGTCCTCCCCCTTGGAGGATCGGATTCTGGATGGCCATATGCCGGAGAGTACAATCTCCTTAATCTACAAGAAGCTTGTTAATGTCCGGACCGACCTCCTCCTCGGGGTGCGTGATCAGTGGACTAGGGACGGTCTTGAACTGGATGATGAGGACTGGCAGTATGCCATTTCCTCTCCTAAGGAGGTCGCGATCCCGGCACGGCTCAGGCTTGTACAGCTTAAGATACTTCATAGAGTCTATGTCACGGGCCCCCGACTGATTCATATGGGTTTCTCCGAGGACGGCCTATGCAAGAGGGGCTGTGGGATGGTGGGCACCTTCCTACATATCTTATGGGAATGTGGTGTGATTGCGGAGTTCTGGAAGCGAATTCATGTTGTGATGCAGGAGATCACAGGCTTTGCACTGTTGCCAGAGGCGCGGCGCTGTCTTTTGAATGTCTGGGGTCCTACTGACTATGATGCTGCGCAGACTCAATGGGTGACCCTGGGAAACATGGTGGCGAAGCGTGATATTGCGCGACTGTGGGGTTCTCATAGACCTCCCGCTGTGGATGCATGGATGGAAAATATGGACTGGAACATGTTTAGGGAGAAGACGGTGTACTGTGCCCGGGGGCGGCCTAAGAAATGGCATAAGATATGGGGGCGATGGAACCAGTATAGGGGGGATATATGTCTGCCCCCGGCCACTGAACCGTTGGAGGAGCACCTCTCCCCCTAGCCTCACTTCCAACTTGGGATTTTTCGGGGATAATATGCTAGATTGTTAGTGCCCCTGCTTCTCCCTCATCCACCCGACCGGTGGCTTTGCTCTGTGTTGAGAATGGGGCTGCGCCCCCGTCGAGAACCTGCATGTGTTTACTGTGTACACTGCCTTGTTTGTGTTCTTTATTTTAGGTTGTTTAACCCCTTCGGTGCTCATGACGGAACGGTTCCGTCATGAGCGTCGGTTGAGCTGTGCTCATGACGGAACCGTTCCGTCATGACCACGCCCGCGCAAGAAACGGTCAGCACTGGGCGGGAATCGGCGCCGCATGGAAGGGGTTAAAAAAGGAACCTTTGTTTTATCCTGTACCAGAGCTGTGGACACTTTCATATTTTGTTCTTACTTGGCTGCCGAACCTCCGGGATGTCGGCTGAATAGCTGTGTTCCAGGTTGACATAAATAAAGGTTTTTAAAAAAAAAAAAAAACCTGCTGGTTTCGCTTAACGTGTATACGCATACATCAATTTCATAACTTCTATTTTGTTTGAAAGTGTGTAGGAATTTGATAAACTGCTTCAACATGGCTAATGTGTAACACCTATAATGTGAAATGCATGTATCACACTATATGTTTTGCAAAACTGTTTGTACATGACTTAGTATAGTGTACACCACAAACTCGAGTGCTTCACCGCGCGTAAATGTGAGTGTTACCACTCAAATGTACACTTTTATTGACCTTGGAATGATAACACTATTCTTGATGCTGGAATTAGAACTCGTGACGTGTTCCCTTGTCAAGCTGTCGACTCCGTACTAATTTGCTGGTATTTTTTGTGATGCTCTCGACAGTACTCTTAACTATGTTAGCAAGGATTCTGTCGCTGTGCTATGTGACCAGCTGGTGGATGCGGACAGAATGGAGGAGAGTTGGCTTTTCAACAGGTTCTTCGGAACATAGCTTTTTAACGATCTATATTCTACAGTTAACCAATGTAAAATGACTTGTTTTTGTTGTGGATTACTGGACTCCTCAGCCTGCCAACTTCCGCGCCTCTGTTGTGCCAGTTGAAGGTCCCCTATGCTTACCATTTGGCTGCTGTCCAGGTGTTATGTACATTCCCCACTTACCACAAATTACGCTTATAAAAGAGATGATGGTGTACTACGGATTCCACTAGAGGTTTTGAGGATCACGCCAAAAGTCTCGATTGTGCGGTTTGCTGTGAAAGCCACGTTCTTAAAGGTCTTGATGTCTCTAGAATCCGAAGTCTACAGATGTCTTGAAAAGGCTCAGACCAGGCTGCACACCTTTGAAAACGATATTAATTTGAACAAGCATTGCAATGCCTCCAGGCCTGGATTTAAAGAAATGTGGCATGGCAATGTGATGCATTACAAACAAATTTCATGGGAATAGATGTCTGGATACAGAGAACTGTAGGATAATGTTGGTGAATATTTAAATGGTCAGGTGACTGTGTCCCTGTCATGCCAGACGTAACAAGCATTGAAAATGCAATAGGTCTCGCCTTTTATTAAGGTAAAGGCATTTGCTTTGCTATACAATACCATTAGCAAAGCAAATGCGCTGCCATCTTGTCAAACGCAGACAGACTACCAGAACCAATCAGGGTCGAATCTATATTACACTTGCTGTGACCCTGACCAGTGGGTTGAGCTCCCGTTGAAACCAATGAAAGACCTGTGCTTTGATGCATGTTAGATGTGTGGTCATATCAGAATGGTGTTGGTTTTAAATGAGTGCAGCATGTTGATTATACGCACCTACTTTATAAATAAAAAAAAAAATCAACGAAGCAATTAAAAAAAAATTGTTGGATCACATGTTATTTAAAATAAAATTAGGAACTCAATTTATTTTGTAATACTTTATGAAACGTGATTTGTTAGACATATTTTTAAAAGTAGTACGGTTGTTTCAGAGAACAAAAGTTAGCTCTTCTATTCCTTATAGACTTGCTGGCTAAATCGTACCAATAAGGTAAAAATAATATCTTGAAACATGGCGATGTATAGTCTCATTGAGCTGACGTGTCGCCTGATGGACCCCACGTCACAATTCCTCTTTTATGTCTATTACATTCCAGCCGTGACGTGACTGTTCTGCTTTTGTGCTAGAAAAACCCTTGTTTACAAATTCGCACACTATACGACCTATGGAGAGCATTGAGTTGTATGATTGACGGTAAACCTGACCAATGGTTGTGACTGTCACGGATCCGGGTGGGGGGGGGATGAACTGTGCCTGATGACGTCTGACTGCCATGTTAGAATAAGGAAAGCGGAGGGGAATAGTGCGGGAAGGAGCGAGGAACCGAATACTTAAAGTCCCCTTTCGGCGTGGCCCATACCGTATTGACAACACACCACGGGGCTAGTAGAGCCCACGGGGAAGTAGTATGAGTGGCATTAACCGGGCATTTGGGACTTTGCTCCTTACAGCTGGTGCAGGGATAGAGGAGGAGCGAAACTCCCACAATGAATAGGCTTTGTTATTGACATAGTTGCTGGGTTGACGCAGTTAGCATAAACACGTTTGTCAGGAAGTTGGTCTCTGCTGTTGGAGCACAATGATAAGGTTAGCGGAGCTAAAACTCTGCCTATGGGGATGAAGTTGGGCATGTAGCAGAGATGGCTTAACCCGTGGAGGTAGCTGGGAGTCTTGATGTTTTATCCATCGCTTGTTGGAGAAGTGCTCGTCACAGCTACAGTAGTAACACAATGGTGTTTTGGGTCAAGGCGGAGTGGTGTATTGGGTCTTTGCCATTGGCTTTCGTTGTCACGGTTGGGATTTTGCCCTGTCAAGTATTGGAGGTGTTGTGGTTAGGCACTGTGAAAATGGAACGCCTTCATTCTAATGGACACAGTGGTTCCTCGATATCCTTACACATTGATGCTTTTGTTTATATTTATTATTTGTGGTAAGATAGAAAATAACCCCTGAGAACCACAGTCAACAGAAATGGTAAAAAAAAAAAAAAAGTTTACATTAATACATGCCTTTGAAAACTACCATACCTCTTTCAGAAATCCTCATAGCAGATTGAAAGAGGGGGCGAGTGATCCAAGATTTGTTGTTTAGGTGAAAATACCGCAACAGTCGGAGAAGGGGGTACCCTTTAGAGAAAAATCAAAGTCTAGTGGCGTGCAAAGATTTTGTTTCGTGTGGGAAGTTTGACGAGGAGTCCGATTTTCGACCTTTGGAAATGTTGCATTACTTTTTGGGTTTCCTTTGCTGTGCAAAGTTGTTATTCTCAAAGCAAGATAGTTTTCACAGTCGTAGAACCCAGTCATGCCAAATCCGCTTCATGGTCGCCTCAGGCGTATGGAATGCTGTAATGCAGCACAGTATTTTCCGCGCTGCAGTCCATTTTCCGCCACAAAGAAAGTGAAAGCGTGCCGAAGTGCCGTGCCCACACAGCAAACGTGTGCACATCTCTTGTCCGGGCGCGTGGAGGCACAGCAAAGAGGAGACTGCAAAGAGGAGTCCAGGCGCGTGCACATTCCGTCTCCAGGCAGGCATGCCGAAGGAAGACAGGGAGGGAACCAAACCTGCTTCCCTCCCAATAGAAACCACGGATTTGGCGGACCCGCCAGTAAGAAGCGTGGGTGGAGCTTCCATCCTCGCTTTGCAAGAAAAGCGACGACAATAGATCTCGCCAGGAGCAAGCAGCGCATGCGCTGCGTCGCTAGGCAAGACCTAAAAATCTATGTAGGTTAATGACTGTGCTCCTCCCATCTGTGCTGCCGCCAAAGAAAAGCAACAGAAATTATCTAGTTTTCTAAGACACTTTAATAGCATTCCAATGTCCTTTTGAAAGTTCAAGCAGCTGCATAAAAGTGATCAAAGCTGTGTGGAGGGAAAGCCCTTTTTTGAGGAATCACACAACTATTGTCCATTTAGAACATGTAGCCCCTTTAGTGATGATCAGATAATGTCTGGTAACAGCTACCCTATCAAGCCAGATCATAAAAACTGAAGAGAATGCGATTATTTTTTGCTTCTAAAGTAGCAAAACGTATATTTAAAAAAAAAAAAACAATCTCAACATTGCTAGACCACCCAGTTGTCCTCACGACCTTTGAAGATTATACTAATCGGTTCCCTTCCACCCCCCACCCCCTGACCACCCCATAGTCTGCATTAGTGGCTTTTGAACAGTTACGAAAAGAGAGCCTTGAAAATAGAGCACATCTATCAGCATTTGTATATTTATCCGAAAAAGTTCCTTTTCTCCACTTTCTCTGCTCAGCTGTTTTTCAAAGTTCTTACTTTGACCATTGTGATCTGTTTATTTGTGCTGGAAAGATAGCCCTTTGCAGGTTGTCCTCCTCGCTACATAACTGCCCATATTTATGCCTTTAGCTGACCACATCATTGCTGTAACATGTAGTGTTGTCAGATATAATCTGATAGGGTACTCACTTAGATATTGGAATGTCTTTAGCTACAGTGCATTAGTACCAAAGCAATATCACTAGATAGTCTATTTCGGCAATTGATCCCTCCTGATCCGTAAATGTCACAATACGTGTTTCTTGGTAGTCAGTATTTGAAACTACTGAAGACATAATCTTACTGAAAAAAAGCATTGATACTTGCGTAGCTAGGAAAAGTTCAAACGATAAGAAAATGCCATATCCCAACTGTTTAATTAGTAAAAAGACCAGGAAAAAAAACTAGTACAAAGCTTTGGCTCTTTTAAATGTGCAGTCATGCTGGATATGTTGTACCTCCACATGGCTCACATTCGCTTTTAAAGCAAAAAGGCACTGTAAGAGAACACAGAAACTAAACTTAACATGGTTTTAGCTTGCTCAAGTTGTGTTCCCCATGTTTACCCTCTACTATCACCACTGGTATGGTGTTGGTGGTTCACTGTCCCCAGAGCATGACACGAGTCTGAAGTTCACTTTTGGTTTTAAGTTCCATGTCAGTTTCTATATTTTTCCTTTTCTCTTTCTCTCCCTCCCATTTTTAGGTCTTATCTATGACCGCATGCGTCCGCTATCCTTTCAAGACATTTTTGTAACTAAAAGGGTTTTGTAAGCCCACCCATTGCTTACCATTTGTTTGCATCATTGTCACTCTTATTTGGTGCCTCCTTATTGGCCAACGTGTGCCAGTTTCACTTCCTCTTCTTTCGTGTGGAGCATGGGCCAAGTACTAATTTCTTCATTTTGATTAGTGTCTTAACCCTGCTCGCACTGTGATTGAGGTACTATTTCTTTCCTCTTCCTCCTCGTTTTCCGTGTTGCTTTTTCCCCTTCCCACCCTCCAGTTGTCTGTTGATCCCCCACCTCACCCTCGCATAAGGAAAAGTTCTATGACTCTGCTGTGTCATAGTGCTGTTTTTACCCTTCTATTGCACGTATTGCTTGTGCCCTCCCTCCATTGTCCATGTCACCCACCCCACCCCCCAAAAAAAAAAACTCTGTAGTGGACAGCTTCGATCACATCCTATCACTTTTTTCCCTAACTTGTGCCATGCTGCATAGTAATTGCGCTGCAGTACAACAGGGCTTAAAGACCTTGACAAACCTCTTAGGACAAATGAGCTGAATGAAAAATTTCCTAGCTTTTGTAACGGAAAGTTTCAATACTATTAAGGACACGGAGGCTAGGATTAGGCATATTCTTACATCTTACATCTTTTATTTAACCAGCAGCCTTTAATAACAAACAACACGAAGACTACACATCCCATGAGTCCTTGGTAAAAACATCAAGTTCATGAGCAGCAGTAACTGTCCAATCAGCTGGCTCCTGCCTCCTTATCTGTGAATGACCCTTGCTGGACTCCCTCTTTCTTAATGCGACCAGGCCGATAGTGGAAGTTCAACCCTCTTTCTTGGAAGACTCTGAACCTATGAACCGAGAAAAAGGAGATCTAAAAACTGCCTGCGGCGAACGGCCACTACAGAGCAAACACCAAAGCCTTACATAGCCTCTACAACAACTTTATAGAATATAGATAACATAGCATCTTACATGAAACAGTCAAGAGACCGGGAGAAAAATCATTACTTGCATCCCAATGGAGAATTCATCAACCTGGGTGGGCAAGAGTTAACCAGGGGGAGCTAATCCTCGCCTCTGTGTCCTTAATAGAATTGAAACATTCCGTTGCGAAAGCTAGGACATTTTTAATTCTATGTCAGGACCCGGATGCCAGGATTAGGCTAGTTTAAAGCTTGTCCACTACCAAGGCCCCTATGGAGGAGACTGGCTTAAAGTAAAACCTCTTGAAGGTTGAGTCAGAAGACCAGTCAGCTGTGTTTAGAATATCCTCCAAGCGGGCTCCCAGAGTGAAAGCCTTAAAAGCCATTGCGCCTCTTGCTGAGTGCGCTCCAAAAACCATTGTATCAATGCCTGCTTCCTGCATCACCCATCGGACCCATCTCGCAATTGTTGGGGGTGAGACTGCCCTGAAGGGTTTCCTCAGTGCGATAAGCAACTGTCGCTCCCCATGAGGACGCAATTCTGCTATCATGGCCTCATAGGTTTTGATACAGCGGATAACACAGTTTGGGAACTTCCGGAAACGCCGGGTAAGAACCCAAGACTGGAATTTGGTGTGTCGGGTAATGAAGAAGGTGACTCCCTCCAGAGTAAACTAACGCCCCAAATTATCTAGGGCTCTGACATCTGAGACTTGTCTGTAGGATATCAGACATAATAGCATGGCTAATTTGGAGCAAAGCTGCTTCTGTGAGAAATATGTTGCTCAGCCATTTGGACAAGAAGTTCAAGACTTTGTTCATGTCCCAGAGGACTGAGTATCGAGGCTGTGGGGGTAGAGATAAACGAATGCCCTGCAGCAGCTTCCCAACCAATGAATGTTCTCCCACCAGGAGATTTGCCACTGACGCATGACCTGCTGAGATAGCAGACCGGAAGGTATTGCCTGTTCTATACGCTAGACCCTCTGAGGTTGGAGCAGCTAGAAAATTCAAGACGTGGACAATATCTGCCCCCATGGGATCCAGACTCCATTGGAGGCACCAACCCATCGAACGTGACCAAGCAGATTGGTACTGTTTAACGGTTCCATCCGACCAGGCTCGAGAGAGGAGGTCTGCAGCGCTTCTTAAAAGACCTGAGATTTGCCATTGAGACCGGTAATCCTCCATGCCATGAGCAGGAGAGAGTCGTTCTCTACCAGAGGGTGAGGATTGCCAGTCGGATCGCTCAGGAGATGAGGCGACGAGTGTAGACTGATTGGAAAAGTCCAGGAAAGTTCCATCAGAACTGGAAACCAGATTTGCGATCTCCAAAGCGGGGTGATCACCACCAAGTCAGTCCCCTGTCGTCATATCTGCGTCAACTTCATTATCATCGCAAGGGGGGGGGGGGACGCGTTCCCCCACCCAGTTCTGCAGGAAGGCATCTGTGGCTGCTGCTCCCGGATCTGGTCTCCAGCTGAAATACCGGGGAAGTTGATGATCGAGGTAAGAGGCGAACAGATCAATTGTGAAAGTGCCCCAGAGAGCCTGGAGGGCCTGGAACATCAGAGGAAATAATTTCCAGAGGCTCGAATCGCGTAAATGGCGCGACTCCAAGTCTGCTATCTGGTTGGCTACGCCCGGAAGATGTTCTGCTGTCACCGACACCTGGCGCTCCAGGCAGTATTCCTAAAAGTCCTTTGCAAGATCTGCCAGGGCTTTGGAACGCGTTACACCCAGGTGATTGATATATCGGATGGCCACCACGTTGTCCATCTATAGAAGGACACAAGATTGGGCTCGATCTTTGGTCCAACATCGAACCGCGAAGGCTCCTGCCATCAACACCAGACAGTTGATATGCAGAGATCGTTCCACTGCGGACCAGATGCCGCTTGTGGTGAACTCTCCACAACTGGCACCCCAGCCAGAACCGCTGGCATCCGATTTGATTATCAGGTCTGGTTGGGAACCAAAAATGGCTCAACCGTTCCAGGCCTCCATGTGGAAAAGCCACCACTGTAATTCTTCCCTTGCTTCCACGGAAAGGGGAACCCGGTAAGAGTACGTTAACTTCCTGCGCAAGTGGGACGCTTTGAGCCTCTGAAAGGCCCGAAACTGCAGGGGGCCCTGGAAGATCGCTTGGATTGAAACCAAGAGGCCGAGTACTCTGGTAATGCTGCGGAGCGAAGTTTGGGGTTTCCGCAAAATTTACAGCACCTCATGGTGGATCTTCGCCATCTTCCTGGAAGGGAGACTCAGAGTGACCTTTACAGTGTTGATCACAAACCCTATGAAGGTGATCGACTGCATTGGAAGGAAACTGGACTTTGCCTGGTTGATTACGAACCCCAGAGACTGGAGAAGTCTCACTGCTGACCGCAGCTGTTTTGAGAACAACCGAGGGCATTGGTTCATAAGCAGCATGTCGTCGAGATCCACAATCATACGCATGCCCTGAGACTGCAACCTCTCCACTACCAGATGCAGGACCTTGGTCGAGCACCAATGGGCTGATGACAGGCCAAAGGGAATAGAGGTGGATTCGAAAGTCTGACCTTGCCATTGAAATTGAAGAAAGCGATGATGCGGTGGAAAAATAGGGACTGTAAGGTATGTGTCCTTCGGGTCGAAGCGGACCATCCAATCGTTGGGATGCAGTAGGTTGCGAAGAAGATGGATGCCTTCCATCTTGAAGTGGCGTTAGACCAACCACTCATTGAAATGCTGGGGATTTATCACCGGCTGCTGACCCCCTCCTGTTTTTGTACCAGGAGCAAATTGCTCAAAAAACCCCTGGGGTGTGGGGAAGATCGTTGAATAGCCAGCTTCTTTAAAATGTCTCGAACCTCCTGTTTGATCAGGTCGGATTCTCTACCTGAAAAAAGCAGACGCGGAGACGAGATTTGGACAGGGGAACCGTAGAATTCCAGCTGGAACCCCTGAACAGTTTGTAGCACCCATGCATCGTTTGTAAGGGCCCTCCAGTTGTCCAGAGACTGTGCCAGTTTGCCCCCCAAGCAGAAGCATGAGAAGCTCCAAACTTAACGTGGGATACAGAGTACGCACCTCCTCGAGGGCTGTTGCGCTGTCCCTTGTGGTTGTCTCGGCCTCTGGTGGGATGGAATCCTCCAAAGTGTGAGTCATCCAACCACTGTCCCCTCTGTGATTGCTGGCCTCTGCCGGAGGCGGGTTGAGAGGAAGGGTCGGTCAAGCGCCCCCTACAACGACCGGCCCCGTGGAAAACCTGAGCATTAAAGGTGCGTTTAACCGGGGACTGGGCCTTGTCCAACGAGTTGAAAGTGGAAACAAATTTGCTGAGTTTTTATAAATGGGTCCCCGAAGAGAACCCCTTGGGCTACTTGGCCTGCCTCCGATGTAGTTAATTCCCCAAGCTTGAGATCCAGCTTGACTAGCAGTGATCTGTGCCTTTCTGTAGAAATGGTGCAGTTGGCGTTGCCAAGAAATATAATTGCTCTCTGAGCCCAACTGGAAAGGACATCTGGTGGAATGAGAGTGCCGGACGCCTTGGCATCCTCGGCCATATCAAAAATCTTCACTACAGGGCCTGTGACATCTAGGAGTTTATCTTGGCAAGCCCACCAAGAACGGTCAGTCCCTTTTTTAAGATCCTTCATATATTTCGTTTGGAAATGGATGCCTGGATGGTGACCTTCCTGAGTGACCGCTACCTTACCCTCTAGTGAAGGACGGGGGCACTCCGTCCTAAGGCGGGAGCGGACCTCTTGGTCCAGTGGCTTCTGTAACCTCACTACCACACACTTAGTCACCTTTCTCACAAGGAACCCATTCCGAGGAACGGAGATGAAAAAGCTCTTTGGGGTCTAGGAGATCTGATTGGGGATCCCTGGGAGGATCCGTCGGTCGACAATTCTCCTGTAACGGAGACTTGGAGGGGCGCCAGGATCGATCGTGATCCGAATCGCCATCAGAACCTGCAGGGGACTCGTCAAAGGGCTGAGGAGGGGAAGCCAAACCCTGATCCGGTGGTGGAAGGTCTTTGGAGGGGGGGGGGGTGCTTCCATCGGCGGGGCAGGGGGCTTGGCTCCCAAGAACACCTGCTTCAGCCTGTCGAAGGCGTCCAGGTCTACGCGCTCTAGGTGGGGGCGTTTTGTGGGGATTTGCCTCGCGGGGGGGGGGGCGGAGGCCTGCTCTGGAGGTTTGGGGGCTGAGGGCCCTGGAAGGTCTTTCCTCTGTGCGAGGGGGTAGTAGGCATCTCTGAGCCAAATCCATTAGGTGCCTCTACAGAGGGGCCACCGCCATGACAATGGACGCATCCACCACATCACAGAACTCATCTGTGACAGGGAAGTACTGCATGTCTACTTCCTCGTAGTAGTCATCAAAGCTCTCCATGAGTTAAGTATCTCAAGGGGCTTGACATGCTGAGAAAGGTAACAGGTAAGATAATGTAGGTGGCCACCCACCAGGTAAGTGGGAACTGGGTGGCTTGGATAGCCAATGGATCAGAAATCCCGCTTTAAGTGCAAAACAGTGAGATGAGAGGGGCAAGTCACTCTCACACTGAACACCTGTATGGGCCAAATCAGGGCGATCACACTCCCAACTCCCTATGGATGAAAAATGGCCTAGACGGCCCTCGCAGACACGCCCTTATCTTAATGGGCTCTCGCATGCAACAGCCTGGGAAGTCTGCCCTCATGACAATCACGCTCCACTCCTAACCCGCGGGGTGTAATAAAACCCCCAGGCTGATAGGGAAACTGACACTCGTAAAGAGATGCAGACGGAGGTGCTCGGCACAGTGTTGAAACTGACGCGCTATCTGTCTCGGGCTCGCGAGTAGCCAGAACATCCTAGAAAGGACGAAAGAGTTGCGCCCTCTAATGGCCGGCGGACCCCCGCTCACTCTTCCCAGCTTGTCAGACGCGAAGTCTGACAAGCGAAGTAACGGCTGCGTAGGAGCAACGAAGTGCTCCAGCGGTCGCCAAACTCGAAGCGGAAGCTTCGCCTGCAAAAAAACTCAAGTTAGGCTAAAGCAAACATACTATGCCATTATTAGGGAAAGACTAAGTCAGAGAAGCGCTTAACTGATGCTGGCTGCCAACAGCGAAGAAAGAGGGAGTCCAGCGAGGATCATTCCCAGATAAGGAGGCAGGAATCACCTGATTGGACAGTTACTGTTCCTCAGGAACGTGATGTTTTTACCGAGAACTCATGGGATGTGTAGTCCTTGTGTTTGTTATTAAAGGCTGCTGGTTAAAGAAAAGCAGAAAGAATATGCCTAAACCTCGCCTCCGGGTCCTGACTTAGGTTATATATGTATGTAGTTTCTGGAGAGAAACTGAGTTGAACAGCAGGTGTGATGTCTATGAAACTTCAAGATAGTTTACAAAAGACAGGCTATACATAGGCCCCGAAAGTGGGGGCTGGTTGTACGCTTTGAAGGGATGGCTTAGTTTTCATTCTGAATTGCAAGATGGTTTCTGTTGTGATACTGATGTTCCAGATCCTGGGTGTGTAGGTGGAGATGACCTACCTTCTTGTCTTTTCCTTCCTGTGTGTTTTTTTTTTTTTTTACTTCAATCTGGTGATGCCTGGCTCTTACTTTGGCCCTCCTCCCTTCAGGTGGTTATTTCTTCAGCCAGATATACAACCATGTTGCTTCTAATGTCTTTGTAGATGAAACAGCTGGCCTTGAATGGGCTGTAGGTTTAAGGGGAGAAGTCCCTTCAGGGTTGATATGATGTGGTTGAATATTATCCGGACTTTGACTGCTCAAAGCATTAGAGTGAAGTCTTTGGGAGGTTAAGGTTTAATGTGTCTGTAGATCAGTGGTATGAGCATTCAAATGAATGTGTTGATTTGGGATGTGACTGATCACAGGAGTGAACGTCACAATTAGTAGGAAACATTTACTTAGCACTGCCACTTAAAAGTACCACACTGAGAATGCAAACACTGCCTAGTGATGGTGATGTTCAGGTTTAATGGCACATTGTGAACGTGGTCCAGCTGTGGAGACTACTGTGCACAAAGATGTGTGATTGCTACTTGTATTAATGGAAATATCTGAAGTCTGCCAAGGGCTCATTGAAGAGTGGGACAGTTGATAGTGTTTGGAGAGCTGAGGGCAGACACCAGTCTTATAGTATGAAGTGAGTAGACATGTAGGTCCCCATGTAAGACCCTGTACGATTGTCTGGACACTGACTTGTGATTGGAAGTTTGCCCCTGCTCTAGTGGTCTTTCCAGCCCATTCACTGATGGGCTCTGTCACATTAGTACAACCACAACACCCACCCGGATCAAGGATAGGATAGTGGAAGGAAACTGTTGCGGCAACAAGGTTTGTTCTGGTCATTGGGAAAATAATCAGTGAGCAGTTCTGACACCGGCTCTGTAACTTGAAAGTCTTTCCCCCTTTTCACACCACTGGTCTTTGTTTACACTCGGGAAACCAGCATACATGTGTTCAACAGAAATTTGCTAGCAGCAGCTGTAAATTTTGTACAAGACAAATTGACTTGCATGAGCATAACTTATACCTTCAACTGCAACTTGTCAAACTTTTTTTTGGGTGGGGGTGGGGGTGGAGGAGAGGTTGGTTGTGGGGTGGCAATTCCTACCCCTCTTGACTGCTGTCTTTTTAGGTCTAGCCTAGGTAGCGCATGTGCTGCTCACCGAGGCATGCTGTATTAGTGTATGCACTTGCAGCTTCACCCACTCTCCGTCCTCGTTTTTAATTGGCTTGTGTCTTTGACCTTTGTAAATGCTGGCTTCTGCTTCGGTAATCAGCTGGTTAGTCCCTCCTTAGTACCGCCTGTCTTTCTTTTGTAACCTCCCATGAGGACTGGCCCTTTTACGTCTGTGATATTTAGTCTGGTAGCACTATTTTCTTTAGTTATTTTTGTCTTACTGCAGGCACGCCATGCTATGTAGCAACATTCAGCGCACAATGCAAGCTTTCACTTTCCGAGCAGGTGGGACAATGGTGGCCGCTTCTTTGTAATGCCATAAGTCTCGCATTTAGGAGAGTTTCAGCTGTTGGTATTTGTAAATGACAATAGCTTAAACTCTCGCAAATGTGAGACATATTGCTTTACAAATATGATTTTTTTGGGCTGTTTCCAAAAGCCCCATGCTGCGCTTGCACTTAATAGAGGCCACGCCCCTTTCTTTAGACGCGGTTTGTCTAAAAGGGGCGTGGCCTCTAGTAAGTGCAAGCACGGCATGGGTGTGCTTGGAAACAAACAATTTGCAATTCAATAGGTCTCGTGTTTGTGAGAATTTAAGCTATTGACATATACAGTGCCAATAGCTCAAAGTCATGTCCCTCCCGCTCCCCCAATCCTTGCCATAAAGTTTTTGAGGGGGGCCCGACCTCAAAACATTTTGCCTAGGGGGGCTCTGAACAAAAAGGTTTGAAGACCTCTGCTCTGCTTTTTTGACAGGCCACTTTACTGTACAACATGCCGCTCCACTCTATGATCTGCCACTGGTAACACTTTATTCCACTATACGCTACGCCTCTCCATTCTATTCCACTCCACTCTTTTCAACTCTGTTCTACTCTTCAACACTCCACTCTGACTCTAAACTGTCCTCCACTATACTATGTCACTCCACTTAACACTCAACTCCAACTTGAAACTGCAATTTCAAATACATTTCTATTTAAATAACTAAAAGATTGAAATTCAATGGAGAAAAAATCCAAGGATGTTCTAGTTAGGAAAACATTATTTATTCATTATATTCAACCTCAAGTTAAACTATACAAACATTAGAAATTCTGACGTAATAGTTATAATTTAAAATTATAATTTACACACCATGTTCAATTCAATGTTGCGCACCACCGTACACACGCTTTCCACACTACATTAACAATAACTCAACTCCTCTCCATGCACTAGTAATACCCTTGCATTTTATATCACTTATACTATGTGAAATCATAGCATTCATAACACTTATGACATCTTAAATGACATCATTTCTGTGAACACAGTGCATGGTAGAATTTCTAATGTTTGTGTAGTTGAAGTTGAGTTTGTATAGAAAGAATAAAGCTTATCCAGTATTGGGGTATCTTTCAGAGATTCACATGCTTAGAATCATCCCCGCCAACGAGGTGGGAGTTTCGCATTACAATAAAGCATATACATAGTCAAAAAAAACATTATACAATAGGCTACTATGGACAGTAAGGTCACTACATTAGCCTATCTTCGTCTTTTTGTAAAAAGAACCAAATTTGGAACACAGCCAATCAGGCTGCAGCACCCTCTTAGAACCGTCCACAGAGAGGCAAACCCTCAGATTTTCCACCGCACATAGTGTGACCGGGAGTCTTCCTGAGCTCTGCTCAGTTTTTCTTCACCTTTTGCTGAACTTTGTGAGTAGATATGTCTGATTCATCAAAGAAAAGCTTCTTTTTGGCTTGCTCCTCTTGTGGGAAGAAGAGACTACATTTTGAGGATCCCCACAAGGAATGTATTTATTGTCTTTACCCAGCACACAAGGTTAAAGACTGCAGGATTTGTAGAACCTTCCCTGCCAAGACTTTGAAAGACAGAGGGGGAAGATTGCTGGTTTGACTGGAGAAGTTGAAGGCTACATCTGATGTGGTTTCAGGAGATGATGGCAGTGTGAGTCCTCAGGCGTCCACCCCTCTGACCAAAAAGAGGGCTAGATCTGGTGATTCCCCCCCCCCCTGAGCAACAGTAAGACCTTGAAGAAGCCTCATTCTGAGACTGGTCACTCTTCCTCAAAAAAAGAGAAGCTTTCATTCTCTTCAGAGGTGAAATCTGCTGAAAAAAATGAAGATTTCAGTGAAAACTGCCTCAAAACAGCAGAAATCCCATTCTGAGATCCCGTCGAGAAAAGCACAGTCTACTATTAAATCTCCTCAGATGGTGAGTGATTCCTCGACGTCAACTATGAAAATCCCGTTGACGATTGCTTCGTCGACGGCAGCACAGTCGACGATTAGATCATCGCCGCCGATGCCAATCTCGTCGACGCCTACTCCGTCGTCGAGGGGACACGTGCCGTTGACGCTTTCGATGACGATGCAATTCTCGTCGACGGGTCCACCGTCGACTACGAAACTACTCCCAGACGGGTCCGCCGTCGATGACGATTCAACACCCGTCGACGAGTCCACCGTCTACGACGATACTATTCCCATCGACGAATCCACCGTCAACGACTTAGAATATTACGACGCCGACGGTAGCTTCTGTTATGGCTATATCGGCTGATACTAATTCACAGTCTGTGTATATCTCATCGACGCTGAAGCGTAAAAGGCGTACATCTTTACAGATTACAGCTTTAACATCAAAATTGTCGTAGTCATCATTCTCATCTTCAAGAAACTATTACCAGGACGTTTCTCATATTTCGCCCTTGCCTCCTAGTCACTATCAGGAGGAGTCCGATGATGATGATGGACTTTTTAGCCCAGCACGTAACCCTTCTTAACTCTCGATCAAGTATCAGGATGATGACTATGAGGACGAGTACTATGAGCCTTGTGAGTCTCTGCGGGGTCCTCAAGAGGCTTCATTTCAACAGGAACCTATGGTGCAGATGCCTATAGCCTTGATGCAGGATCTGACTGCTATTTTGAGGGATTATCATACACGCTTTCCACCAACAGCGCCTGTTCCAACACAACCCACTACGTCTGCGGTTTTGCAGATTGCAAGTCCTTCTGCCCCTATCAATGTACCTCAGGAGGTTGTACCTGCGTAACATTTAGTCCAAGATGAAGATGGCGATACTGTAGCTGGAGATGGGAAATTACCAAACTCACCCACAACTGTGGATGAATGGGATGAATATTTGATTCCTATGCCATCCTCACTAGTTCGTCAGGCAGTAGATTTCACTCTTGAGGATATTGGAGGTTTTCACGCAATTTTGGAAAGGGCAGCAACAAGGTTTCATCTTCCTGTATCTGTGAAGCAAACAGATTGTTTCCTTTACGATTTTTAAGGACCAAAGTAGGAAGTCTGTGCGTTGTATCCCTATAATGGATCATATTTGGGAAGAAGGGACTAAAATAATAAACTCAATTTTCAGTGCCTGCAATTCTCCCTAGAATCGATAAAAAGTACAAAGCACTGGATAATGCTCCCGCTTGCCTGTCCGGACTTCCTTGACCAGATTCTGTTATTTCACAGGCTGCTCAGCGTAAGTCTCGGAATCCATCCATTCCTGTGACAGCACCACCGGATAAGGATGGGAGGCGCCTTGATAACATTGGTAAGCGTTTCACCACCATGGCGGGTGCTTCAGTTCGTGCTACTAACTCTTTGGTGATTCTAGGTAGATATGACCGCCAACTATGGTCGGACATTTCTCCATACCTTGATTTCCTACCTGATGACCAGAAGCAGGAGGCAAAGAAAATTCTTCTTGATGGAGAAAGGGCTGCATCAGAAATTGATATTTCTATGGATTTAGCGTCCTTGGGCTTTCGTCAACTTGCCGGAGCAGCAGTCCTTGGACGTCGGGGATGGTTGAAATCTACCACCTTTCGCTCTGAGGTCCAAACGAAGATTTTGGACATGCCATTCGATGGTGAAATGTTATTTGGAAAACACATAGATGAGGCTTTGCAAGACATCAAAAAAGATACGGACGCTGCCAGAGCCCTTGGCACCTTACAATATAGGAAGACTC
The DNA here is from genome assembly GCF_964204655.1 of Triturus cristatus. NCBI lineage: Eukaryota > Metazoa > Chordata > Amphibia > Caudata > Salamandridae > Triturus > Triturus cristatus. The sequence goes on from NC_140592.1 coordinate 1,143,208,519, forward strand.
CTTTTCGGGGATCTAGGTGCAGAGGATCGTATTCCTTTCGTGGTGGCTATCAAAGATACCACAACCAAGGTAATCGGGGAAGATATAATTATCAACAGCAGCAGTCCCACTGAAACCCTCCAGCTGCCGCTTATAGACCGCAGAATAGAATACGTCAACCTCAAGGCAGGGATTCTGCTAGAAAACAGGGACGACTTCTTAGCACCTGCAGCAGATCTGCCACACCTTATGTACAGGATTCCGAATGTATCCCGTCATCTCAACAATTGGAAAAGATTAACCACAGACAAGTGGGTCTTGGATATTCTAAAATGTGGGCATACCCTGGAATTTGTTGATACCCCCCCCCCCCCCCAATCTCATCCACCTTTAAAGAAACATCCTTCACATCTTGCTTTTCTCAGAAAGGAAGCAAAAACCATGCTCTCGAAAGGAGCGATAGAGAGGAACTCACTCTCAAGTGGGAAAAGGGTTTTATTCCTGCTTTTTTCTAATAATGAAAGTCAGGGGAATGGAGTCCTATCCTGGATTTAAGAAAGCTGAATAAATATCTTCAAAAGAAATCCATTCACATGGTCACCCTTCAAGAAATCCTTCAGCTTCTGGACCATGCAGATTTCATGACAACATTGGATCTCCAGGATGCGTACTTGCACATCCCCATTCATCCTAAGCATCGGAATTTCCTTTGTTTCACTGTGGGAGGTGCCCATTTCCAATTCAAAGTCCTTCCCTTCGGCCTGCGCTCAGCCCTGAGAGTTGTCACGAAATTCCTGGCTCCGGTGGCAGCTCACCTCAGACTTCAAGGCATACAATTATTCCCTTATCTGGACGATTGGCTAATAAAGGCTCCTTCCTTTCAGCAGGTTTCTTGAGCAACGTCCTCATGCCTACAGCTATTTCAATCCCTGGGACTGTCCCTGAACATTCAAAAATCAGTTCTTTGCCCTTCTCAAAGAATTCAATTTCTAGGGGCAGTGTTGGATACTACCCGGAACAAGGCATTCTTGTCCAAAAAAAGGCAATCCTGTCTCGTTTCTCTGGCATCAGAACTCCTAAAAAGAAGGTTCGCTTCTGTGAGACTCATCAAATTATTCCTGGGAATACTATCATCAGCAATTCTGTTAGTACCTCACACCCGTCTAAGAATATGGCCGATTCAAGAGGAACTAGACAGTCAGTGGTTGCAGATCTCGGGGTCGTTCGACCTAGTGGAAATTACTCCAGTTATGCGAGAAGCGCTTTACTGGTGGCTGCGCTCCAAGAATGTCTCAATCGGGCTCACTTTTCTGCCTTCCGTACCAGACTTCATCCTCACTACAGATGCCGCCCTAGAAGGGTGGGGTGCACACCTTCAGGATCTTTGTATAAGAGGAAGGTGGTCCGCTACGATGGCAAAGATGCATATCAATTTCCTAGAACATCAAACCATTTTCCTAGCGTTGCAGTCCTTTCTCCCAAGGCTTCAAGGGTCAACAGTTCTTATCAGAACCGACAACACCACTTGCATGCACTTCTTAAACAAGCAAGGAGGTACCCGTTCTCACATTCTGTCTCAAGAAACTCAAAGCATTTGGGAATGGCTGCTTTCTCACAATATCACGATCAAAGTGGAGCATTTGCCGGAGATTCACAACACTTTAGCGGACACTCTGAGCAGGACCTCGAAGTCCTGTCACGAATGGGAATTGGATCAATCAGTCATGGAACACATATTTCAGATGTGGGGCACACCAAATCTGGATCTCTTTGCATCCAAGAACAATCGGAAGTGCTCATTCTTTGCAGTTGGAAACCGGAGAAGGGCTCGTGGGGCAATGCCTTCATGATGAGATGGACAGGGATCTTTGCGTACGCATTTCCCCCCTTTCCGTTGATCCCAAGACTTCTACGCAAGCTCAAGATGGAGCCATGTTGCACGATTCTCATTGCTCCTCGGTGGCCGCGTCCGCATTGGTTCACGGAGCTTCTCCTACTGTCCAAACGCAGACCATACCGCCTTCCTGCAGTTCCGACCTTGTTATCAATGAGCAAGGGTCAGATACTTCATCCTCGTCCAGTCCAATTGCATCTTCATGCATGGTTTCTGGATTCACAGAATTCAAGGAGATAGATCTACTTCAAGATTGTAGAGATATTCTTGCTAGGGCAAGAGCTCCTTCTACCTTAAAGACATATGCTTTGAAATGGAAACCATTCTGTGCCTGGTGTGCTGACAGAGATCTACATCCTGTGCGATGTTCTCCAGATAAAGTTCTGCCTTATCTCCTTTCGTTATCTAAGTCTGGTCTTATGTTTACTTCTGTCAAATTGCATTTAGCGGCCATTTCGACCTACAGACGTTCTGCAGGAGCTGCATCCCTTTGCTCTAATCGCTTTATCAAACCATTACTAAAAGGGCTGTTCAGACCTTTTCCACCCGTCAAAGCCCCTCCTCCAGAATGGAGGCTTAATCTGGTGTTACAACAACTCATGAAACATCCTTTTGAGCCTATTCACAAGGCTGATCTCAAATACCTCTCTTGGAAGACTGCACTTTTAGTGGCTCTCACCTCTGCCAGGAGGGTCAGCGAAATGCAGGCTTTCACTATCAAACAACCGTATTTGAAATTCACCAACGATTATGTCCTCCTCAGAACTAATCCAACGTTCATTCCGAAGGTTCCCTCTACTTTCCATCTTAATGAGCTTGTTATACTGCGTTCTTTCTTTCCCAATCCTTCTTCCTCTGCTGAAGACTTTGCATACCTTGGATGTTAAAAGATGTCTGAAATTTTATATTTCACGTACTGTGTCCATCAGAAAGTCGGATCAATTGCTTATTTCTTATGGTGGTCAAAAGCCTGGAACAGCAGTTACGAAATCCACTATTGCAAGGTGGATTGCATCTACTATCCAATTCTGCCATAGTAAAGCTGGACATACTTTATCTGCGAAACCCAAGGCTCATTCCACAAGGGCAGTGTCTTCATTTACTGCACTTTTTGACGGAGTGTCTATAGAGCAGATTTGCCGTGCTGCGACCTGAAAACATTGCACACTTTTACACGGCATTACTGTCTGGATCTGGCGACAGAGGCTGAATCAGCTGTGGGTCAAGCAGTGTTGCGAAACCTTTTCAAATAAGGTAAGCCTCTGTAAGGCGGTGACCATTTCATTACATGTTCACATATGCATGATGTATTGTTTGTTCTGTTTTTTCATACTTGCTTCGTATGTATATTTATATGTATATATTTCTCTGCATATGTTATGTTTCCCATTATTTGGGTTATAATGTTGTATTGCATCGCTGTATTGGTATAACGCGGTATCTATTGTATTATCTTAAGATACCCACCATCCACTATACATCTAAGGATTTTTTACTGCCAACTATTCTGATTCTAAGCATGTGAATCTATGAAAGATACCCCAATACTGGATAAGGAAACGAGTTACTTACCTGTAGCTTTAGTTATCCAGTATTGGTATCTTTCATAGATTCACATGCGACCCACCCTCCTCCCCGGAGAGGCTCACCTTATTACCTGTACATATTATTGTCACTTGTGCTACGATAATCTGAGGGTTTGTCTCTCTGTGGAGGGTTCTAAGAGGGTGCTGCAGCCTGATTAGCTGTGTTCCAAATTTGGTTCTTTTTACAAAAAGACGAAGATAGGCTAATGTAGTGACCTTACTGTCCATAGTAGCCTATTGTATAATGTTTGACTATTATGTATATGTTTTATTGTACCGTGAGACTCCCACCTCGTTGGCGGGGATGATTCTAAGCATGTGAATCTATGAAAGATACCAATACTGGATAACTAAAGTTATAGGTAAGTAACTTGTTTTCTTTCCTAACTATTACTTATTGAGTGGGATATGTTTTGTATAGCACACTAATCACTTGAGAGGTTATCCAGGTGCCTGGGCAGGAGTAGGTGTGTGGTCCTCAAGGTGCTTAGATGAAGAGCTTGGTCTTTAGATTTTTGTAGAACTCAAGTAATGTGATGTGGATGTGGGAGGTCTAGTATGAGTCTTGCAGCGGTATTCTGGATGGTCTGGAGTCTGTGTAGGAGTTGTTTGGAGATTCCAGCGTAGAGAGTGTTGCTGTTACTGTTTGCAATTTTTATAGCAGAATTGCCAACTATTTTGGAGGTAGATAGATGTGCTAGTCCAAAAATGAGTGGGAAACATGTATCCTATTTACTGTATGCTAATGATTTGGTAATCCTCGATCGGACCGAGATGGGCCTACAGAGGAAGCTAAATGCCTTCAGCATATATTGTGCGACAAAGCGATTAACAGTAAATATGTATAAGACCAAAATCCTGTGTTTCGGCAAGAGAGACCAGAAATGTAACTAGTATTTGAGCCAAACCAAACTGGATATTGTAAATGAGTATAAATATTTGGGAGTCTTGTTTCACAAGACTTTAAAGTGGTGTACGCATTTGGAGGCACAGAAAGCAAAAGCTCACACGTCTGTGTGTGGGCTGAAAAAATGTAATTGCAGCTATGGTGACCTGTCCCACAGACCATATAAAAGGGCTTCAATGCTATGATACCTTCACAACTACAGTATGGAGCAGAAGTCCTATGCTTAGGTGGAAAAAGCACCTGGGATATTGAGGAAGGAAAATGCATAAACTCTGTCATTGCCTGGCTCATCCATGATCCAGGCAACTAGACTGGAGATGGGCGTGACCTCATGGAATGCTCAGGTCCAAGTGGGCCTATTACATTTTTGGAAAAGGTTGGTGACAGGTGAAGAGACAAGTGTCACAATGGTGTAAGATGGAGATTCAGTTTAGAGACCTGAAATGGGCAAAGGAGGCCAGAAAGAAATTGTACACCATTTGTGAAAACTTAGATGCTAGAATTGATCAACACTCCAAATAGTAGGGACAAGGAGTGAACAGGGAAAGAATGGTCTACGTGAGAAGACATGGAATTCCTGAGAGAGAAAGATTCATGAAAAATAGTTGTGTGAAAGAAAATTGGTACCCTTATTTGGATATTTTACCTAATCAGTGGCTCAGATTGGAAATATTTAGTCTGAGAATTGGTATTAATCTTGCTATGCTGAATAGTAGAATAAGAACTGAATTGAGGCGAACTGATGGTAACTGTACATGTTGGTTGGGCACAAAATGTGATATATTACATATCCTGATGGACTGCTTAAAATTGTTAGCCCCACGGAAACCGTTTTTACGCCCTATATTTTTAAAATATGGCACGAAGCTACGGACACAAGCTATTGAACTCCTGACAGATATGCCAAACCTCGAAATTACAATAGCCATTGCAAAGTTCACGATGGGCTGTAAAGTTTTTTATGGAATAGGAAATAGTCAACATTTTTTTTATTGGTTACCTTTTATAAACTGATAGAATATGAATTTTATTGCTTTTAATATTTATGTATAGATATAGATGTGTCTAGGACTTATGTATGGAGTAGGGTGTAAAATTGAGAGGAAGCATTTATAAATCAGGCTTCTATAAAGATGATGGTTGATGAATTTGCAATGTTTTTAGAATTTTTATATAAAGTGTCATGTTTTACGCTGTTTGAGGGCCATTGGTCTAAATAAACTTTACTTTTGACTGACTGAATGTTGCTGTAGTTCAGCCTTCTAGTGAAGAGTGCTTGTGTGATGGTCCTTCGAGGCAGCTATTTGAAGATCTTTTGCAGCATTCGTAGGATGTGGAAGCAGGAGGTGAACACACTGCATTGACTTGAGCCATCATGTTGAGCTTGTAGTCTAGGATGATCCCTAGATTTCGGAAATCATGAGTTGTAGCTTCGTTATTCTTATTCTTTGTGTGTTTTCGATTACGGGACCCTCCATACCAGTTTTCGAAGCTGCCCTGCATGGATTTGGGGGTCGGGGGGGGGGGGGTCCCATAGTTTGTAGACTTTTGTGGTGGATTGAAGTTGGGGAGCATGTCCCTCTTGCCCTGGTGTACTTACCAGGATTATCCTAAAATGGTTATCACGGCAGCGAGAAAGTGAAAGAGGCAAATTTTCACTGCCTGCCAACTCTGATGAATTTGAGCATTTTAAAAAGAAATATGGATCTGATGGCAGCATTGAAATGAGCAAATATGCGTGACTGTTATTATCTTTTCAACATGCACTTTCATTTTGAGCAACATTTTGGAACTGTGCAAAGAAACACTAAGCAATGTTATTTTACACAGGACACACTGCTTGTTTTATATCTGCATTTCTGGTGCATGCTGGACTTAGTAGGAATTTATCCTTGTCAGGTGCCCATTTTGGATTTAGCTGCAGCTTCCAGGACACAGCTTTTAAGCAGCTGTAGGCTCATCTGGGCAATGTCTGAGGTTTTATCCAAGCCTCACCTGTATTTCACAGGTCTTGAAAAGGCCATTTATCTGCCATTGTAAACTGGTTAACAAGGCTTTGTTTTTTTGTTGTTATTTTGTTTCAGTGATTCAAGTACTCCCATATCCCCACTCTGCCTGTTCCTTACATTTGTATTTGACTTTTATTGCCACAGTGGGAGAATGCATTTCATGAAAAGGCTTATCATAAGTAGAAAAATACCTGCCATTTGTTGTTTAAAGAGTCTGCAAAGGCCTGGCGTGATACTAAATAGGGCTGTAAATAAAATCGTGTGTATTCATTTGTAACATTACTTTTCTTTCTTTGTTACCTTTAATTATTAGTCAGAGATGATTAACACGGCTCTAGGACACATTTAAAAGTGCTTTCTATTTATATTTGCTGTTTGAAGTATGTACAGATGGGGCTAAAAATACCGGCTTTTAATGATTTTGCCTATTTATGTACTGGCTAGAGCAGCAAAATACCAGTGGTGCCAGAAGTAAAGCAGCCAGGTGGCAACCCTAACCACGAGACTGAGTGTTTGTTGCAGGATTAGCAAATTATTTATTTCCTCAACCCTCCAATCCCTGTTTAGGCCTTAATAGCAGTAGTTTAACTTCTATCTGAAACCCTACTCTCCAGCCGTCAACAACATGCTGAATTACTCCAAGTGTCTGGGAATACAGCCTGCATTCAGACAACTCACTCCTCATTCTCACTGCTCACCCTTCACTTTACCATTAACTCTGCTCTCACAGCAACCACACTGCGCTCACCCTGCAACACCACCATGCAAACAAGCAAAGAATTCACCCTGAAGTCGCACCCCTCACCCTGCACTCACACAAGCACACCTCTCAGCCTGCACTCACACAGGTACTCTGTTCACCCTGTCTGTAGACGGGCACACTAGCCTGTCTGAACTCATAGGGACACTCCATTCACCCTATATGAACTCCTCTCACCATTCAGCCACTCACCGATCATTCCTCACTCTCGCCGCTCACTCTGCACCGACACACATGCGCACCACTCACCCTACATTTACTCCACTCAAACCACCCTGCACTCCCCCCTCTCACTCTGCATGCACTTCTCTCACCTGACACTCCCATGGGCCCTCCTCTCACATTCCATTTATGCAGCTCACCCGATACTCTCATCTACTCATTTTTTACCCTACGCTCAACGCTTCACTCACATTTTTCATCATCATCCAGCACTTACATGAGACACTTACATTGCACATGTAAAAATTACAAAACTCCTGTATGTACACATTTCTACAAAGGCACCCACAGAATACCTTCTCTTTCTATAGTACTAGATACCTACTTAATTCCATTTGCAACAGGAGTTGGTGCAAGAGGGGCGAGTGGACTGAGGATGTTGGATGGCGTGAGGGAGACTAGGGCTGAGGCTTTAGGGTATGGTGCTAGATTGAGGATTGTGTAACACCTTCAGCCAGTGCTGGTTTTACATTCAGTACAGTGCTTCATTCCGAGACATGTAGTTTTTAGGTCTCACCTAGCGAACGCAGCGCATGCGCTGCTTTCGCCTTGGCGAGACTATTGTTGTCGGTTTGGTTCGGGAAGGGAGACAAACCATGTGCGCGCCCGGACAGCCGATGTGCACGCTCACGGCGTGTCTTTCAGCTTGTTGAATTTCTCTGCTTCTAGTTGCTTTCCGCACATACATCCTGTTGTATTGTCCCAGCTTGTATGTGGAGTGAAAGGCAGCATTTGTGATCGGTGGGCAGGTCAGTAAGCCACGGTAAGTCAGGTTATGGTGAGGTTGCTGGTCAGATGCAGAGTGCTCTGTCTCCAGGCTGCACAGCTTGAGGGAAGTGTTCAACCACAACTTAAATATGCGGTCCTAAGTCGCTGCAGAGCTTGAATCTCATCACCAGGGTTGGCTAGCACGCTCAGTGACCCAGGACTTTGAGGCAACTATCTCTCAACGCTTTTGGGCCACTGTAGGCTCTGTATGCTAGCGCAGAAGCTCCAAATAGCACAGCAAGCAACTGCCACGATGTTTAGGGCAGCTGTCCGTCAAAGGGTGCCACTCGCAGCATCTCTTGCTTTGGCAGGACCCTCGCTCTGAAGCTCCTACCCCATGTCTTGCGCTTCTAGCCTGCTCTACCCCTTTCACTTTGAGCACATAAGCATCTGTAGCTTTAATCACATCATTGTTGTGCTCTGCGACGCTTCTTAGGACAGGATACCAGCTCTGTGTCTGTTATAGGTACATTGCTTCTAGTCCAGGTGACTTCTCTTGGTCTGCATCTCCTGCTTCAAGCACACTCCAGCTCCGTAGCTCTCTTCAGTGGATCTCCCACTCCACACCTCTCATTTTCAACACATCTTTCTTTCTTCCCACACCCCTGTGCATCACAGCAAGTCTCTGCATCTCCCTTCCAGCGCGTGCAGTGCTTCGCACCTCTGTTCACGTGCTCCAAGTGCATCCACGCCTCTTGCTTCAAGTACAGCACGTATTCCCTGCGCCAGCCCCTCTGTGCACATCACTCCAGCCTTCGGAGATCTGAACTTTATTTAAGGGGGTTCAATGTCCAGTCGTACTCACAAAAACACCTGCCAAGAGTTGGAAGCCACTCAGTGGGCAGGAATACATTCATCAGACGAAAGTCCTAGGCTGGTCTCGCTGCATGCTTGGGGGTAGCCCGAGGAGGAATGGGTGACGTAAGTCAGTGCCCAAAGTATGTAACTCACTCCTGTCAGAAATTGGATGCTTCGTGATGCATGGAGATTCACAAAGAATTTCAAAACCTTTATCGTCCCTCTGGTATTCTTCCTACCCTTATGTTTGACGGTGGTAACTTAACCATTTTTATCTTTTGTATAGTATTGGAGCCTCCCTCCCGTGACCTGCTAGTGAATGTTTTGTTATGAAATATGAAAACAGGTCTCACCAGCTTCTCAAGTGGAGCAGAATTAGTTTTTGTGGAAGCAGTGCATTGCCCCGTGGGTGCACCGGCAAATAATGTACTCACTCCAGCAGTATGAGATATCACCACTTGTTTCCACACAATGGTGCACATGTATTTCATGCCCCTGGTGAACTGACGTCTCCACTGTCAAGTCTGGTTCTGCTCCAGGGGCGTAGCTGCAGGGGGTGTCTGGTGTGGTGTTACACCGTAATAAATCTAATCTCTGGAAAATAGTTGGGCACGATGAGGAGTCAGTCGGATTTCACCTGTGATTGAGAGATATATAAGCTCTTGCTTGTCCGTTGTATAGGAAGCACTCGAACATCACCCGGACTTCAAGTATAAGTCTTTATTGACCGGTACAGAAACGTTCTTCTGCAGGATCCTTGAGCAGTCATAAGCCCACTGCTGACTCGTTTCGAATAATCTTCTTCCAGGGCTTGTGGTCAAATAAATTTTGCACCACTCGATCACAGCCTTTTCCTTTTAAACTTAATTGCGTGCTTCCCATACAACGGACAAGCAAGAGCATTATATATATATATATATATATATATATATATATATATATATATATATATATATATATATATATATATATATATATTATAATACCCTCTCGTCTTAAAAATATTGATTATTTACAAAATATTGTGTTTATTTACCCCTTACAATCTACACTCTGCTCCCTTTCCTCGGCACCTTAACTCCCCTTCTGCACCGCTTCTCCTACGATGTACTTTATCATTACATGCCAGCATGGTTGTTGGAAAACCTGAAGCTTACTCCCCCCAATCGACTGACAAGCCACACCTCTGTTCTGCTCTTAGACAAAAGGTGGCAAGGTAGTTCAGTAGGAAGACTGCCAGCTGTAGAAGGGGCTGCGATGACGGTTTGCAACTCCAGGCTGGAGAAACCCAGCTTAATAGAACCAAAGCCAGGTTAATGATAAACAATTTGACCAGAGGCATGGAAAAACTCAGACCCAGTATCGAATACTGGGCGGGACTAAAAAATAGAATGAATGAAGAGGTTTAAAAGCAATTAGCAGTTCATGAAATACAAGAAATGTACGTGAACAAAAAAATCAGTAAATAAAGACTTTAAAAAAGGGTGGTTTATTTTCTATTTTTACTGCCACCACGGCAAGTAGGAGGAATATGGGAGGAGGCAGAAGCAATATAAATCAGGGTTGTTGATGGTGGGCTGCAACACAACGACTGTGGGAGGAAAGTGGAAGAAATCACTGCTCTTCAGAGCTGGATCTTTGGGAGGGAGGGAGGGATAGGAGAGGTAGGGTGGGGTTAGTACGATACTGGTAGCATATGAATTGGGCTCAGAATGACCACATCCCTCCTCCCCCCCCCCCCCCCCCCTTGAAAAACAAATCTTGCCAAAGCCAGTAGGGCTGGCTGAATGTGCCACTTGAGGCAGACTGTATGTGCACCTGGCTGTGATTCCACACATTTGTAATTGGAGTGAGACCCGTTGCTTTTGCCAGTGCTTGCTCATTGTAAACTTTGGGAAGGAAAACAGAAGATTTAATGTTTTCCCTTCGCATGCCTTCTCCTTTATCCAACCAACAGGTACTATATTTTATTTCATGGCAATGCCAGTTAAGGCCAGCCTCCTGCAACTGTTTTTCCTGCTCACTATATCCAGACTGCAGCTCAAACTCCTTTGGAAATCATTCCTGCTGCCACATCCTTTGAAGCTGAAGACCTCTCTTCTGACAGCCGTTTGGACTAGGGCTGCCTTGTCCCTCCTCGTGTTGGTTCCAAAGGCTGCGCCTCTCACAGCAGTCTGAAGCAGACTCGAGGCTGGCAGTGTAAGGTAAATATCTGCTGCTATGCGTTATCATTCGAGCAGAAGGTGCATCGACTGCACGGGTCCACACAGATAGCCTCTGAAAGATTCAATTATTGAAACCGAGACCTCGAATTCACTGTGTGCAGCGTTTATATTCGGAACAGTAAAGAATGGGGTCGGTGCGAACCTCAGATGAGCGAAGGCGTTAGCACAGAAACAAAGCAGACCTTTTAATAAATGTTGCTGTTGTGGCTGCTCCGACACTTACACAGCAGTGGTCGCTTGAATTACTGTCCTTTGTACATGTTCTCACTGAAAACATCTGTCACCCTCTCATCCCCGCCTTAGTACTCGAAGACACATGGAGCCTCTTCTCCCAATGATGTCCATATTCCAGTGTTTGAAAAAAGCCACAAAGGAGTCAAAGATCCAAAAACCTTCAGACTGATACATCTAGATCGTGTCGAACTCCGGTCCACGAGCAGCGGGCCCATTTCAGGCGTGCCACATGTATTTACATACAATAATTCTCAATGAAGAGCCATTACGTAGTGCTTATTCAGAAATCCTGGGATGAATTCGACCCTCCTGGACCTATGTTTGACACCCATCATCGGTATGGACATAAAAAGAATGTAACTTTGAGGCAACATTTTGAAATCTAGAACAAAAGTTATAAAATGTTGTTTTGTAGTATTTATTTAAAAGAAACTGTGGGTACCCTTGCACCATCACCATGCTTAGGATAGTCAAATCTAGACCGGATTTGGGCAGTGCCATACAGTTTAGCACATTATACAGTACCAATAAAATTCCTCCTGAGTGGAGCAGCAGTATTATATTTACAACACTGTGCACACCTTCCTAAAGCCAAAGTAGAGGGGTTCATCCCAAATAGCTTGCAGTAATCTCATTCTGCGCCTAAACTGAAGATGCCTTTACTGTGAACAACTGCTCATGAAAATATTTCTGGATCCAGTCTGATGCCTGGCGATAAGTCTAAGGTAAGGAATCTGTCGCTAGATAGTCTCTACCAGATAAGTCGTTACCAAAGGTAAGTAACTTGTTAATCTAGCTACCCTTAAAGCAGGACACCTCAAACTTCATTGACGAGACATCATTTCCTAGTAGCTGCTTATGTTTGATAGTGTGTTGACCTGTCATTGTCTCAGTTTCCACTTTTAATATCTTGGCTATCACTTGTAATTGATTTATCTGGTACCACCAGATGACTCCATCACAGTCCTACTGCACTCCAATAGATTTGTGCAATCCCTTTCTGGACCAAAAATTATTACAACTGAGCAATGTGTCCCTTGATATACCACTGATGACTACACTCCTAAACGAATAGACGGCCATTAAAAACAAGCATTGAAAATGCAATAGGTCTCGCCTTTTATTAAGTTAAAGCCATTTGCTTTGCTATACAATACCATTAGCAAAGCAAATGGCTTTAACTTAATGCAAAAACAGTTGATGGACAGAATGCAGAACAATGTCATACATTCACGCCAGTACAGAGATCTGGGCCTAAATGCTTCGTTTTTTGCTCACCATGCCATTCCAGTTTGAACCCAGCCACATGCACATCAGTCTTGACCCTGTGCCTCATGGGAACAGTCCAGCCCGAGCCAAGTCCTCCCTGGACCGGAAACAAGCTTCCTAGGACCGGTTTCGGGGCTTCACCCCTCTTCAGCCAGGATAGCTTGATTCCAGTGGCATGGAGAGCACGGGACTCACGTCTGAGCATACCCGTCCCACTCGGGGTGACAAATGCAAAAACAGTTGATGGACAGAATGCAGAACAATGTCATACATTCATCCCAGTACAGAGATCTGGGCCTAAATCCATCGTTTTTTTGCTCGCCCTAAGTGCGCCAGGTATGCTCAGACGTGAGTCCTGGGCTCACCGTGCCACTGGAATCAAGCTATCCTGGCTGAAGAGGGATGAAACCCCGAAACCGGTCCTCGGATGCTTGTTTCCGGTCCAGGGAGGACCTGGCTTGGCAGTTCGGGCTGGACTGTTCCCATGAGGCACAGGGTCAAGACTGATTTGCATATGGCCAGGTCTAAACTGGGGTGGCATGGTGAGCAAAAGAATGATGGACTTAACCCAGATCTCTTGACTGGGTGTGAATGTTTTGATTTGTTCTGCATTCCGTCCATCAATTGTGTGTCTTTAACTTAATCAAAGGCGAGATCTATTGCATTTTTAATGCTTGTTATGTTTACATTGTAAGTTGGGTCTGAAAATCCCTCAAACCGCAAATTACTAGACACAAACTATTGTTGCTGAAGAAGTCAAGCATTTCATAAGATCAATTGGCAGCTGTGATATTGCATGTTAAAGTGGATTAGTTCATTTCCAGTATTGTAACTGCTTGATCCACATGTGAAACAAAATATAAGCTCTGTACAGCTATTTTAAGGAAGCACACTTTTCATTCACATCATACTTGTAGCAAATATTGCTAAGGTAATATATTATTTTTTTCAATAGTGTATAGAGAATGCTTTTATTGAGCTTCACTAAAAGAAAAGCAGAAGCAGCAGGGCAATCTTTTCTAACACAGTGAAAGCAGATTGACTAATGGAAGTGTGAATTGCAATTTGTCTGTGTACGAGTGGTACAGAGTAAAAATGCATGCGAGTGCAAGAGGGTGTGTGTGTGTGTTTATATGCTTGCAAGTGTGCTGCTGGTCTGGCATACTGGAGGTTGTTCTTGTCTTATGGACATGGGCACCAATAGCTTGTGGGTGGTGTTACCCATGTCAAACTGCAGGCCATGACATGCTTCTATTAAGACTCCATCATTGGCTGTAGGGACTTGAACTGTCTGAGAAAGCCGGTAGCCTAGCCATACCAGGTGACAGGTAGGGGCGGCTGGCAAGTTTATGCATCAGTGGGGTGGGCAACTAAGTGGTGGGTGGGCGAGTGCATGCAGGCATGGCCAGTTGTAAATAATAAAAAATTATTTCACTTACCTTGCCTGCTGCACGTCCGACGTCCTCCTCGGCTCCACATGCTACAGCCTCCAGGAAATTCCACTAACCAAGCATGGTGCTACTTTCACCTGCATGAGAGCAGAGCCAGGATTGGATGGAGCATCCTGACTGGATGCTCCTTTAGGCCCTTTAGGCTTGTACTTCTCCACCCAGCTGTCCAAGTCCAGTCAGCCTTGCTTCAGTCCTCTTCTGCTTTTGATTGGTAGCAGAGGAAGGAAATGCCCCCATTTTTCACGGTTGGAGGCAGGCTGGCAGCTGCTGCACGATAAACATGAAAAATAAAATGGCAATTAAATCATTTCACTGCAATTGTACTTTTCACGATTAGCGCTGCTGCTTTGGGTGGCTGGAGGATGGGAAGGAAGGGGGCGCGCAACACTCCCAGCCCTCACGAAGAAACTGCACTGGTGGCAGGGACACAAAACATGCCCCACCACACATGTCCTCAAGTTAACCAACATGTGGGTGGAGACAAACTCCCTCTCCTAGGTGTGCTTCTTAAAGCTGCTTTTCTGTTGATCACATATCGTGCGGTGACAACTGCAATGTGTATCCATGCCAAAAAAGTAAAACTACGCATCTCAGATGTTCTGGAACACATCCGTTAACTACAGTGGTTTAAAAAAAAAAAAAAAAAGTAAGCGCATCATAACACTTTACAAATATCTTACCATTTGCAGATTAATGCATGGAGTTATGTTAATGGTTACAGAGTATGTCATTATTCAGAAGCAGTGCAGTGGTTTTAGAACACTCTGCTTTACTCAAAATCACATTGATTTCATTTATTGCCAATAATCTTAAACATTTCCTATCTTGCACCTGTTCTGCCTTCGACTCATTATAATCTTAAGTGGGTGACAGTGACTACATGGGGCTAGGTAGGACCCAGTTGTCCTATCGCAATATGCATCCTTTCTAGTAGAGCATATTCATACAGCATTATATTTTTCCTAAATTAATGTGAGCTCTCTTCAGGTATTTGTTCACTCCGTACATGTTCAGTAGACTCCGTTAAATGTGTCATTGCACGGATACTAAACTGATGCATATTTGTGCCTCAGTGTGTAATTCCTGAACTAAGTGTATATTCTTTCCAATATTTGTGCACGTCTGTATAGCACACACACCTACCAAATTAGCCACTGCTTAACCTTTAAATGGTGGGCAGCATGGATGTTTAACTTTCTTTTCTTATTAAGAACAACCCTGGTGTAAGAAGCATAAAAATCTGACTGAATCCAGGAACGCCATGAGAACTGATGCCTGCCTTGCTCCAGAGTAACCTGCCCTATGTCGTGAAAATCTGACCTGCGACTTGACTAGTAGACAGTAGTCAAGAGACCCTAACATGAGACAGGAGATCTGAACAGGGAGAGCTGATGATGGACTTCAAAGACCACAAAAATAGACCTGCTAGAAGAATTCACAGGTAAAAGGGCCTTCCAACCACAGTACCTGAAGTGGCAGTACCTTTAGACTTCCTGATGCCTTTGAAGTACAATTGAAGACCTCACCACTTTCCCTTGCTGTGTGCCTGCCATACCTGCGTTCTTTCCAATCCTCCAAATAAATTTAGACCCTCTGCTTCCCTCTCCGTTGCTCCATCACAATTGCTGCAGTTCTGTGCAGTTTACTAGAAAACAAATCATGAAAACAACCGCAGTTATTCGCCATTAGCCTCATGGCCAGACAAGACTTCATCAAGGCTGCAAAAGCTTGTAGGTCAGAACTATCACAGGCAAAGCCATGTCCTGTAAATATATGCAAAAATATCCTCATTAATAGCTCTGCAGCCAATCCAGCCAGAAATATCAACAACTTCTTGGCTAAAGGTCTGTTCACAAAGAACTTCCCTAAACCGAGGCCTTCAAATAAAGGTTCCTTCTAACTTTTGGTCAATAGCCAGTTATTGCTATGCAAAAAGACGAAGTTTGGCTTCACAATAAACATTTACATTCATTGAAGAAAGCAACCTTTTATCAGATTACCAAAACTGATTCTGCTATGGATGTGGCACAAAGGCAACACTGACTTCGACACAGGAGAATTTAAACATGCAATGGATTCAAATGGAGAACCAGAACGCCTATTCTTGACCTCTCCTTTGCCTTTGATTCTTTTCATGTTTACAAGCAATTGGACCAATTTTTCTGAACAGAGAACTTTTGATCTGTATTCGAGCTATACCTAGACCATCGAGACTGGTGCCCCCGCCCCTAATACTCCTTACTTAGCTACTTTTTGTGCCAGCTTGTCAATGACAGCCTGGTGCATTCCTGCATGGATATGGCTCCATATGCTACGTATACGGGAATTGCTCAATGTGGCATGGCAACAATAACTATTGGATTTTTATTTAGTGTAGCACAGGTGTGTTAGTGCATTTACAGGCAGTTATATTACCAATTCAATGCAAATATTTAACTCTGAAAGAAGGAATGGCGTTTTGGTAATTGAATCTGCGACTTACCAGTCACACACCCTAACGTAACATGTGCTAACCCACTAGGCAGTCCTTAATATGTAAAATAATAAATGCCCTGGCCCAAAGTCTTGCTCAGGAGCCTGTACCCGACAATTTGAAATGCCATGAGATCCGAATATCAAGACTGTCTAGACTTGATTCTACTGTGTGCCACTTTTATTCACCACTAGGTGCTCCCTGTGCTTTTCTTTCTTGCAGGTTATTTTTCATCTTTGCTTTCTTCCTTTGTCACAATGTTGCCATTTTTCTCTTCCTCCTGTTTCTCTTTTGTGTTTTTAGGTCTCTGGACCATCCGGTCTGCCGAAGGCAGAACCGGAAGTCCCGAGATTTAATGTTTTGGAGAAGAGGGGCTTGAACCCGCCCCTCTTCTCCCCTCTTCTCCATTGGCTGGCATCTTGAATGCTGGCCAGCCATTGGAGAAGAGGCTTTGTCTCTCCGAACAGGCCCCGTCCTTTTCGGATTCGGGGGCGTGTTTTTGCAACTTTTCTGATTATCTCCTCCAGCCAATGGCAAGAGGAGAGAAAAGAAAAACATGCCCCCGAATCCGGAAACGCCGCTGCCTTTCTCCGAGGCATTTCTGCTTCGCCTCGGAGAAAGGCAGTGGTGTGCTTGTTCTTGGTCTTCGTTTCTACTAGTCCTCCTTCGTTTTACATTTATTTCATATCTGTTCTCGTCTCTGGCTCCCTTTTTAGCCACGGTAGCAATGGGCGTCTTCCATTTATCAACAGCCTGCGGTTAGCGTAAAACGGACGTTGCGGCCCCCTCTGTAGTGTCTGACTCTGCACATCACTGCCACCTGGAGTAACTACAAGATTAAGTAAACTACGCCATGTCTGTCTCTAAAGAAATCCAGAGAAAGAGGAAACACACTCGGCGCTTTTTAACTTTCCAAGCACTATAAAGTGTTGTTTTATGCCACAGGAAACACCCGCTCCGTTAGCTCGTAATTTATGAAGGGTGCGAGGTGAGATCCCGCCCACAGCCCCAACCCGAAAGGTTTCAGTTTTCCATAGAGAGGCGTCCCTCTTGCGAAGCAGCTGTCGCGGGAGACCGCCCCCCCAGCGGCCAGGCCCTCGTCCCACGATCTTAAATCACGGAGATGCGGGCAACATGAACCCAATACATGTACTTTCTTTGGGGGATCGGCGGGTGGTACGGAAATCTCGGCAGCTTCCATCTTGGTCTGGTCGGCTTCGCGGCGCTAGATGTGGGTAGAGCGCTGACAGGGTTTTTTTTAATGTTAGAAGGGACATCTAGAATGAAGGGAAAACTTGCATTTCACCTTTACCGAATGAACACTCCAGACACCCACTGCCTCAAGCTTGGAGCAGCCTGAGGCGAGGGGGGTGGGGGTAGCGGTGACTTGTGGAGTTTTAAACAATTTTATTTACCCAGCTATCCATCGCCCCAACATTCACCCACTGTCATCCGAAAAGACTCCCATATCCATATCTCCCCTTAAACGCACCCATTCCGCCCACATGCACACCTTGCCCTACACTACACCCATTCTTATCAACCCGCTCACCCCCAATCACCTATACCCTTCCACCAACCACCCCACCTGCCGTGACCGCGCCCACTCTGGCAGAGTGTGAACATATCACCCCTTTGAATCGAAAGGGGCCCCAGCTCCCCCTGTCTTTTGTAGTATTTGTTTATAAATGTTTATACATTTTATTAGTGTTTGCGTAACATATGTCAACCAGAAAAAGTGTCCCATAAGGGGGCTCCATGCACTCATCTGAAAGGAGGTCTCTTTATCTTAAGCTGGCCCTGCACTCCACAGATACATCCACCCACCAGCCGCCTTGCTTCCTTGGGAGGGAGGGCGGGCCCGGCAGCGCCCTCCTCATCCCCCCTCCTCTGAGGCCACAGGCCTGTTGCACCCACACGAAAGAGGCGTGAGATACCCGGCTCCACGGAGGACCGCGAACCGAGGCACCAGACACCATGAACATTCGCCAGAAGCTCTCTGCGCTGGGGAGGCAGATGAGACGACACCCCCGGGTGAGTGCGGCCTATCACCCTGTGCCCCTTGCTCCAGGCTTGGTCTCATGACCAGCTGGCCCTATAAGGTAGCTCAGTGGGTTCACTTACTCGCTGACGAGATTGGTCTGTAAAGGGTCGATCGCGGGTGGTACTGCTCAGCCTTTCATCCCCACCTATCCCATAAAGTAAGCCACCTACCCCATAAAGTAAGCAAACAGTTTGCTGGGTGATTATATTCCTGTTAACTGCGGAAAGCAGACCTGTGGGTCTGCGTGCCTGCTGCGCAGATCAGTGCAATCAGAGATTTGAGTCCTTCGGAAATAAACAAATAAATACCATGACCAGGAGCTTTCGCAGTCAAATCTACAACCAATCGCAGAAAGACAATTTAGTGCGTAGCATGAACTCTAGAAATGGTCATTCATGACATTAAAAAATATGAACCATCTGTCATTTGTAGCGCATTCAGCCAAAGCACCTTATATAGAAAATATGTATATCGGCAGTGATCACTGGCGTTATTTCACCTTCTTCCCAGACCACTTTCTCCCTCTCCCCTATTTTGCTTTAATATGTCATATACAAATTTGTCCTCGATTCACACAAAAAACATTCTGTCCGCCCTATGTTACTACATCCAAAGGACGTTCCTCTGAAGCTTAATTTTGAGAAACGTGCTTATTCTATTTTTTTGCCAAACTTAAAAACGCAGGCACCACGCATCATCTCTTCTTTGTCAAGTATGGTATTAAAGGTAATTACTTTCATTTAAAAAAAAGTAAATAAATTGATTTGTTTTACCGGAGCATTAAAAAGCGGAAGCCCCATTGCTATCTCTTTGAAAAAGTTGCTTTTAACTCTTTGAGACGTGAAAACACTATAAATAGCAATTTCCACTGTGCGTATCATATTATATGGTAGTATATTATATTACCTCAAAATGTTGTTCTCATTTTGTTCATCTCAACCACTCGCCCTTTTGCAGCCCACCTTGATTCTGTTCCTTTGAGACCCTTCTCAGTGGTGCCATGCTCGCCTTAGTGTATGTCTGTTCTTATTGAGGCTGGTCAGTCACATATCTCAAAACCATAACATGAATCTGATTTCCCTACACCTTACACTTTAATAAGAGTGAATATGTTATTTACACCCAGTGGTCGAAGTGGGGGGGGAACGGCAGGGCACGGCGTACCCCTACTTCTTCAATTCCAGGGATTCCGTTCCTCAACTTTTTTATTTTGAAAATGCGTCCCGGGACGCAAGAAATTACCATCGCCTATAAATAAAGCTCGGCGTTCCTGGCGTTCGAGGACGGGCGGCAGAGAAGTAACAGGACTCTGTCTTTTCCTTCTTACCCAGAGAAGAAAAACAAGCAGTTACAATGCAACGGTCTCGGCATTGTTAAAGTTAGAGCTATTGGCATTGCTCATGACATTATTTTTGTTTATGTTTTTGTTTTTAAAACATGTAGAGAAACGGCATTGTTATTTACAATGTCAATAGCTTAATCGGGGTGTGTGTAGGTGGCTCTGTGTGTGGGTGCAAATGCAATAGGTCTCGCATTTGAGAGTGATTAAGCTATTGACATTGTAAATAACAATGCCAATAGCTCTAACTTTACCAATGCCGAGACCATTGCATTGTAAATGCTTGTTCTCTATGGTTTTGTAACAGTCTTCTGAAGATAAGCATGTGTGTGGCCCTTAAAATAAATGCCAGTGGGCTCAATCTGCAACTACTGGTTCAAATTAAGCACTGCTACTAAGCCAAATATTTTGATACCTGTACATAAAGGACAGCCTCACCTATAAATATTTTACAACATCTCATTTGAGTAAACTAAATCTCTACATTCAGCCAACAATGGGTCAGGAGCATTTGTCTGTACTAGCAATGAGTTGAAGCCTAGGAACAGTGTCAAATCCATACTTTTTTTTTTTGTTATGTCGGGTTTATTTAGTATGTTTAAACTGGAATTTCTGGAAATACTTGTCCTGTCCCAATTCTGGGAGTGTTAGCACCCTGCCCCCCTCACACCCTCTCGTCAAAGTTTGGGTCTAGTAGCCCCCCTGCAATAATATACACATACTCTTACAATAAAGCTTTATAGGTTGCCCCACTAGTTTTATTTGTGGCCTAGTTTGTGCCCCTCCACCCCCATCTAAAAGTCACTTCTAAAGATGCCACTGATTTTGGCTTTCCATTTATATATTTTATTTGCAGTTTTGTATATCGCACACTCAACCCGAAGGTATTGGGGGCACTTTACTTGAGCACCAGTTACATACTATACGGAGGCACATTCATTTTTGGTAGGCACGGGAAGATTACCTGATGTTCTCAGACGCACAGGATGTTGAGCTGACACCGAAACTCAAACCTGGTTCACTAGCTCCAAAGTCGGCAGCTCTGGCCGTTACGCCACATCCTCTCCCCACTATCTTGGCGCCCTCTATGGCCCCCTAATTCGCCTGTATGGGCCATAGTTTCCTGCTAACGTGTGCAAGACTGTAAACCATGCTCATGACGAACAAGTGAATATTGAAGCATGGACTGCTGAATATTTGCTGTTAGTCGTGGAAGAGTGAAACACCCTGTTCTGGTGGCTGCACCACGTCTGCCATCGCCTTCCTCTCAGCCCCTACACCCCAACCTCCCTAGTTCCCTAGGCGAACCTCGGCACCGAGGCGCGGTGGACAGCTCGATGTCTGACTGCGCTGTCGTCGTAAATGAAATGCGCAGTCTACACGTCGGCCATCTAATGACCTCTCTGAACATGCGTCAGATGAGGTAACGAAGTGAGAGCACACGTCTGTGCTGCCCTCGCCTTTCGATGACACTGATGTGTGGTGACAGAGGCAGCCAGCCGTGAATCGCCCCAGGCGCGCAGTCTGCTTTCCTCCGTGACGTACTTTCTAGTGTGACATTCATATGCTTCCAGCTCGTGGCTGTGTCTGGAGGAACGCGAGTCGGTGCATCGGCTGCAGACAATTCATTGGGGAGAGGCGAGGTTAGCCACGCTCCCCTCGGTGACCCGACTGCCTGAGCCACGCTCCCCTCGGTGACCCGACTGCCTGAAACAGTCCCACAAAGGAAGTGGCGCTCAGCTGCCTATTTCTCACCGTGGCTTTATTCTAACCAACACTCATTTGCAACGTGCGACTTGTGGAATCCTACTTAAAAGAACAGCAAGTCCGAGCACGTAGGGCCTGACCGAAAGATGTGGACTGGTTCAGATCTTGATCCACCATTCCTGCTGCATCCACGCTTCCGTCAAATGCTTCACTTTCTTAGGTTTCGCCATAGCCAGTATGGCGATTATTTTGAGGAGTCTGTGTGTAGCGATTTCTATTATAGACCTGGTGAGAAACAAAAAAAATAGCACCTTATTCACAAAAGTAAACGTATACTTTTGTGTGTTAATTTTTTTGTTTTTGTTTGAATAAGTTTACCAGTGCGGAGACTCAGCTGTTGTACAGATAATTCTGCACATAAAAAGATGGAACAGGTCTTTCTTTTTATGTGCGAAGTTCTCCGTCCCAAGTGCGGATTCTCCACAGTCGTAAATTTAATATTAAATCGGAGTTCGTGAATAGTAAATAATAATAAACTTGCACAAAATTGTATGTTTACCTTTGTGAATCAGGGCCATGGTTTATATTAGTGGCGATCAAACCTAGTCAAGTGAGAAATAGATCCCATAAAGACAACCAAGTGCAGACCTTTTTAGGTCTCTCCTTCTAACAGCTTTTACCTGTCTGTAGACAAAAGCCTCTTTTGCACGGTATCAAAAACTTAGTGGGCTTAGAGTCCGCCCATTGTTTACCGTTGGTTGCCTTTTTTTTTGCCCATTTGCTTACTTCATATTTGATGGCATACCATTTTCATCTTGTGTTTGCCCCCTCTCGTGGAGCATATCCTCTTACAATACTTTTGAATTGTGTATATGCACTAGTACCATTTCAGAACTACTTTTTAGGTCGACCCTGGGCAGTGCACGTGCTGCTCTGTGAGGCATGCTGTATTAGAGTATGCACTTGAAGCTCTGCCCACTCTCCTCCCATATTTTTAATTGGTTTGTGTCTTTGTCCTTTATAAATGCTGGCTTCTGATTCCGTAATTGGCTTGTTCGTCCCTCCTTAGTACCGTCTTGTCCTCATTTGTAACCTCCCATGAGTACTGGCCCTTTTACTTCTGTTACATAGTCTGTGTTATTTAGGCTGTAAGCACTATTTCTTCAGTGAGTTTTGCCTCGCTGCAGGCATGAACTGCTTTGTAGCAACATTCAGTGCGCTATGCGTGCGTTCACTTTCCAAGCAGCCGGGACAATGCCGGCCGCTTCTTTATAATGCCTTAGGTCTCCCATTTAGGGGAGTTTGAGCTATTGGCATTATAAATTACAATAGCTTAAACTCTCGCAAATGCGACACCTATTGCTTCCCAAATATTTTTGGGGTGGTTTGTTTCCAAGCGCCCCATGCCACGCTTGCACTTAATAGAGGCCACACCCTTTTCTTTAGATGTGGCTTGTCTAAAAGGGGCTTGGCCTCGAAGTGCAAGCGCGGCATAGGGCTCTTGGAAACAGACAATATTTGCAATTCAAAAGGTCTCGTATTTGCGAGAATTTAAGCTATTAACATTTACAGTGCCAATAGCTCAGTCTCGTAAATGTGAGACCTATTGCATTGCAAATGCTGGTTTCTTTTACTTTTGGCACTTCATGAGCGTGTATGTGTTTGGAGTATGGTTGAAGAGGAAAATTAAGGGTAGCTTTGTTTTATATCCTGCATTCCACATATTGCATGACCGCACAAGCTTTGGAACAAGTCTTTTATGGCGCTGGGGGAAGAGCCATATGCTGTACTCACTTAGATGGCGTCTGAGGCAGAAGGAATACTTAGCAT
Organism: Triturus cristatus; assembly: GCF_964204655.1. Lineage (NCBI taxonomy): Eukaryota > Metazoa > Chordata > Amphibia > Caudata > Salamandridae > Triturus > Triturus cristatus. The sequence goes on from NC_140592.1 coordinate 1,143,232,014, forward strand.
GACATGCCTCCTGGAATCCTATAATTCTCTTCTTGCCCTACTACAGATGGCCAAAGGTATGAGTCCTTTGTAAGGTAAAATATTCCTTAGCAAGCATTTCCCTTTGCATTATAACACTTCTTTATTCTTTTAAGTTCGGTTCAGATTCCTGAGTGACATGTTTAATAAAAAAAATGCATTTATAAAGATCAATAGCATTCAGTTCCGTGCACTGTTTTGAGATAGTCTAAATATTTGTTTGCTTTTCCTCCAGTATTTTGAAATATTTTCCCTTTACTTATTAAACAATACCTTACAGACTAACATTGACAAAGCAATGCTTATTATAAAGAGGTAAAGTGCTGCTTTCTTTTCCTTTCAGCACTCACTGTGGGGATACTTTTTTCAGCCGTGGCAATATAGTTACACAAGAACCATTGGGACTCTCCCATTCTCAGTACCACCCTTCCTCCCCACTCCTGCTAACTCTGAAAAGCATTGACACAAAGCATTTTGCTTTTTACTTATGTTGCCAAGCATCGGCCAAAAGCAATGGTAAAGCCAGTTGGTCAGAGGCGAGACCGATCTGCTTTTGCCAGTGTTGGTTAATCCTGGTCAAAATGCCTTTTAATTGTTTCAGCTAAGAGTTGTGTCAATGTCTAACAGTGAGCTCTTAATGAGCGCAACCAGAATTGAGAAATTCTAGTTTTCCAAGTAATTATGTATATGACATACCTGACTCATCCGCCGCCAGCTTTTTAATTTATCAAAAAAAGATGATCAGCACTAAACATATATTTGGTTCATTATACAAAACGTCCAATCTGAAAATATTTTTATATAAGGCACAGACTCAGCTTCCAATTTTCATCAAATTATCCTTTGTCTCATCTTATTCTTTTTATTTAATCCCATATAGCCAACGTGTTTTTGTCCCTTGAGATAAACTTCTTCAGGGCTTAAAGTGTAGTATTTAGTCAAAAGTTCCCTGCTTGCACCTTATTAAGGCATCAAGGGTACCAAGTTCCATCTGTGTATTGCTCCAATCAGATTCCAGTATCACTCCAACCTGATCATGGTATCATTCTCTTCTTTAATACAAGAACCATTCTGCCCTCTCTTTAAAGTATGGGCACTACAAGTTCAAGCCAATGTAGGCATCCAAGTCCAGATTCATTGATGCGGCGCATCACAGAATATTTCAGACACAAATTTTAAAAATGTTTGACTAAATTATACTACACTTTAAGCCCTGAAGAAGTCTCGGTCAAGGGAAAAACCGTGTTGGCTACATGGGATTTTTATAAAAATAAAACAAGAGACAAATGAAGGATAATTTGATAAATTGAAAACTGACTCTGTACCTTATATGAAAATATTCTGATTGGACGTTTTGTATAGTGAACCAAATATATGTTGAGTGCTGATCATCTTTTTTTGATTGCTTTGTCAGATTTTGTTCTTGTATGGGGAGTTAGGAGGCTGGCTCCCGGATTGTTGCACCACGGAATTTGACTTACTTTACAAAGAGTGATAAGTGTGATTTAATCTGTCTCAGCCTCGTTTTTGTGAATCATTAGCTTTTTAATTTATGAATTAAAGAGAAAAATGGATGCTTAAATGTGTCGTTACTGAAGAACACTGCATATATGATGCAGTGAAAGATGGTGAAAAAGTTAACTGGTCACGTTTTTTGTTGCTTGCTTTTATATACCCATTAAGAGTAGGCATTATGCTCAGATGTTTTTTTTTCTTCTGTTCCCTGACTGTAGATCAGTGGTTCTTAACCTTTTGACATCTTGGGACCACCAAATAAGACGGAAAAGAAGAGAAATGCCCACTTTGTTGCATGATGTGGCATCTAGGCTGATTTTCAATTGAAAATTATATTATATATGTCACATAGGTCATTTTATTGGGGATAAATAACATTTTGATTAACTTATGCTTAATTTGTATAGTTGTTGTCTCAAGATACCTATATTTTCTGTGGCTTTGTGATTACCATTTGAATCTCTCTATATTAATTGTCAACACAGCTAGATGGCAAAGGCACAGAATGAGTTGCCTTATTTGTCAATCCCTGTTTGAAAGTGTTCACAATCTGTCTTTCTTTGCCGCATAATTTTCCTTTCAAACCAAAAGACTCAAACCATGTGAAAATAATGCCCTTCAAGTGCTGAGGAGTGTCTCTGTACCTGCACCCATCCCCTCTGTCCTGTTCGATCTGCATTGGGTGACCATGATTGTGTGATTCAAGAGGCCTAGCAAGGTTTTCGAATGTCTTTCTGGTGTTGGCTATTCTTTTTTGTAGGCTCGATTGGTATTCCAGAGAGCTAGAGTCTGTTTGTGATCTTGTGTACTTGGATATGTACAGCGTGTTGCGTCTACCTGTGTTTCTCGAGGCAAGTTGAACTGTCACCAAACCCTGTATGGGCATCGAGCCTTTCAGGTATCTCTGCTAGCCCTACTTCTACTTGGCCTTTCTTTGTGTATGTTGGCATTTTGAGGTATTTTTTTTCATGAGTGGTTATTTGATAGTCTACAAAGGCTCTGTTGATGGGGGTCGTTTTACCTTCAAAATGAACCTGCGATGTTTATTTTCCATTTATATCAAAGGTGACCGAATTAAAGAATAGTGCAAATTACTTTATGTTTTGTAAATGCAAGAGAAACCTCAGGACATTTTTTGAAAGAGTCCAGAATGCACTGTCCTTTCGAGTGCATACAAAATAAAATCTACATTGGCACAAAGTGTGTGTGTGTGTGTGTGTGTGTGTGTGTGTTAATGATATTCTGGTTGCTATTGATTTTACACCATGGCAACGCTTGGGCGTCCCTGAAGCTTGGCTTCATGGGACTCTAGTTGAACAGAGCCTTGGTGTAACTAAGCAGCAGACTTCACCCCTACCAGTGCTAGGCCATGGGATGAAAAAGCAGTTGGAAAAAGCAGCTGCTGGTTTTGGGTGAAATGGGATTATAGGAATCGAAGTGAAAATGTAGCTGCTGGTTAGCCCAAAATCCTTGTGTGGGTTTTCTTGTTTTGGTGAATATCTAAACATTGCAGTTGTCCTCTTTACTCGAATCATAGCTTTGTTTTATCGGTTCATTGGGGGCGCTCTGAGAACATGTTTGACCCTTTGGGTTAGAGCACTGTCAAACCTCCACTATCGTTTCATTGCACAACTGACCCACCTATGGTACCCTGTTCCTAAATCTGTCATGGCCAATGTCACTATGTTTTAGAAGATCCTGCATACCCTGTATCCAGCAGTACAATTAAACCTAACCCTTCAAAAACTTCTATTTGAGTACAAAGGTGGCAGGTTTGTGAGTGAGGTAAAACTCCATTCCACCCTCCTTCAGCCCTGTGACTCTAGTTATTGACAAATTGATTTTCAGTTGTATCCGGAGTTAATCGGATACATTTTCAGCTGCTTACAACCCTCATTAATCCAAAAACGATCAAGTGCATCACTGCTCTACATTTATGGGGTGGAAAAAGGAGGTTGTAGTTTCTGACCTACCATTCTGCTAAGTAGACTCTTCAGTTCTAGTATTATCCACTGTAGTGATTTCCCTTCTTTGGCCCACTTTGCTTGCCCTTGTGCTGTGTTGTCAATAAAGAGTAAATGGTGGTGATGACTGGGATATCCAGATTGTTTTCCAGCTGAAAGCATCTTGTAGGACAGCAAGACCCTGTACAGCGCTAGTGTGAATACAATGGCAAGCATGGTTTCTTCTGGTCACGCAGCAACACTGCACTAATCTCACAATGGCCAGTTTTCATTACGACCTTATTAAAGCACTAGCACAGATGGCAAAGGGTGTATTGTACAATAAAGTTGCTTTTCTACACTTGTTGTCCTGTAGTAGTTTTAAGATCTCAGCCCTGAGCATCCATTTCTCTGTGTGCCCATCATGCTCTTTCCTTTTTGCGGCCCTTTTTTTAAAAACACTTTTTTCAGATGTTCTATTAATGCAATAAATTCCAAAACCTTTTCAAAGGGAAGTGAGCCCACGAGGAATTGTCCCCTTCAGAGATGATACCATTCGTTACTCTTAATGATGGTTGGATTTACACGCCCTGCCCTGTTATGACCGACTTCAACCCAGGCTCGGGTTCTCAAGTTATTTGCTTGACAGAACGTTTGTTAGCCTGAACTGAATGTGCTAATTCCTTAAGACTCTGTCAGTAGGTCATTTCTGGGTCTGATGTACTTGTGAATATGTAGTGTGTTCTTACTAACCAATATGGATGGTTAAAAGCAGGGTTTAAAGTGGGACGAACAAGACTGGGTGGGTCACTAAAGGGAGCATGTCCAAAGATGCATGACCAGGAGGTTTTTATTTTGTTCTTTCAAGGAGCGTGGCCTATGTAATTAAAGGTATCGTCTAAATCATGTGCATCACGAATCCTGTATCACGGATTTGTTAAGTCTTACCCAAAAAACAATAACTAAAATTTGCCATCTTCAGTAATCGTTCATTTACTGCATAACATGCTGTCTGTATGTTTAAAGGATATTACGCTACAGACGAGCAACTTAATGTAAAAAAAATAAAATGAAACAAACACGGGAGCCAGAGTTCATAGAGTAAAATTAGCCTTTGTCCATTTGAGAAAGTCAGGTTTACATTTTTCTTTTTCATATTTTGCCCCTGTCAACTTCCGACTTTAATTGCCCGATCAGATTTATTTTTTTATTCCAGATGCATTTATGCCCCACTCCGCACAGGTCTCAAAATAGGGGGGAGGGGTGGGGGGAATAAGGGACAGGACTGCCCACCCATCTCTCACATCTACAGAGAAAAAATAAATCCAGCTGATGTCTGGCCAATTGCTCCCCGGTTACTGGTATAGCTCCCAGGCATTTAGTTTCTCGTTCTTCTTCAACTACACGCTGGGGAGATGCTAAGAAAGTGTATGGTAAACCAAGTTAAAGATTTTGTTTGCTTAACCTGCTGCCGTCTGAGTTTTTTCAGCTCTTGAAAATAAAGGGACTAGAAGACCCGAAAGATGGCCTTTTCAATCACCCTTTTAATTACTGCCAGTGCCCAGACTCGGCCCACTTAAAGCGTTGGTAAAAGGGATAAAAGCCTTTATCTTTGTGGATAGATGTGACATGATACTCTTTTCTTTGGCTTCCTCTAAACCCCTCTGTGCTCACCTTTTTAGGTCTCTCCTAGCCTTGCTGCGTACATGCGCAGCTCGCTCGGCGAGATTTATTGCATAGGAGTACTTTTAGAAAAGGGCTTTAAGCCCCGCCCCTCGTTTGCACTGGGGAGCGTCGGCGTTTATGGTAAACGCTGGCTTCCCATTGGAAAGGAGGGTTTTTCGTTGACTCCCTTTGGCTTTTTGCTCCGGCCCATCCGGACTGGCTCGCCTGCTTCACGGCTGTCGTGAAGACTTTTCTTATCTGCTTGTTTATTTAACAAGCAGATAAGAAAAGTCTTCACGACAGCTGTGAAGCACATGAGCCAGTGCTATGGGCTTCCTGCAACCACGCTGCCTTCACGCCTGGAGCATGCACCAGTCAGCTCTGTGATTGGATGGCGGCAGGCAGGCATAGAGCTCAGAGGCGCAAGGGGTCACAGGAAGGACACTGTTATTCCGGCTGCTCCGCCTTCTACGCGTCGGCCCTGGTGATTCCCCCCCCCCCCCCCTCCACCCCACCCCCTTGTATCAGCGCGGCACCCTTTCACAAGCGCCACGCGGGTTGTGGTTTAATTGTTGTGTGTTTTTGCTGCTCCCTTTTCCCACTCTCACTGCTCTCAACCCACCCTCCTTTCTCACTTTCCCTCCTCCCTTCCAGTCACCGGGCTCCAGCTTTTATTTTTTGTTATGAACTCTTCGTGAGTATTACGTGAAAGTCATTCATGCGGTTCTGTCAACATTAATTAAAAAAACATAAAGGGATATAGGAGAGAACAATATGCATTCAAAGTTACACTACATTCAATTCAGGGAAAAATTTGACTTGATTCCGGTGGCAGCCGCTTGTTTTACATTGCCTTTAGGCCCTTCACATTGCTTTGTGGTCCCAGAGAATTGGAGAGAATGGGGTACATATTTTTTGGTGAGTAATGGTTAAAAATACTTTGACTAAATGTATAAATAGTTAATTCAGGTACCGTTATTTATTAAAACAAGCCTAATACATTTCATAGGGTCTTTTACTAATTTATGCGTCTCATTAAAAAAAAACCACACATCGCAGGACTCTCACTCATAATTTCCCATCACTGGAGTGCCTGACGGGGGGGGGGTGAGTGTATGGGGCATTCTGGAAGGGCCCGCCTCCATTGATCATCCCTCCCGGCCCCTGAGTGCGTTGTTCTTATCTTGGACATAACTGAGTGAATAGCTGAGGATTTGCTACGCGAGAGTGGATTTAGTCAGGATCTGGTCTGGACCGGATTGTGTTTGTTTTCCTCAGGAAGCAGGCAAGGTCGGGCTGGCAGATCACCAGGCCATGTGCACAGAGAGAGAGAGTACAGCGCCAAGGGCCCCCGCCCTAACAGCGCAGCGCTAGCCTTGCAGAGCTACGCGCTGCTTCGTTATACGGCACCGACCTTACCGTGGTTCACCAGCAACAGAGTGCATCTCTGGGAATGCAGCCTCGGCCATGCAGGAACACGTCCGCCATTACAGTGCAGCACTGCACTACATGAACCGTGCTACCGCTGCCCTGCAAGGCCTGGATGTGCAGTGCGCCTGGTCTCGCGTTTGTCTGCCACCACAGCAGGCCCAACCCCCACCGGATTCATGATATCTGAAGCCAGGGCTCTTAAGTGGGATGAAAGAACTAGAGGGTTTTTCCAAGGGGCGTGACCGATGTAATTAGGGCGTGGCTTAAAAAGTAATCTAAAACTGTGCTGGTGACTGGTAATTTGCTGCTTCTGTCATTGCATCCAGATATATAATACATGTGACATTCCACCTACAGCAGGACAGGACTATTGACTTTGCCAGTGGTTGTTAGTTGCATGAGATAAATACTCAACAACTCTATCTTCGTTGTATAGAATATTGAAAATGCGTCAGTGCTGAAATGATGAGACTGTAAAAACTATAACGAGTCTCTTTCAAATTGCACTGCTGCAGAGTTCAGATTTATTTGTTCGGTGAGGGCTAAAACGGAGAGCCCGATAGGGACCCGTCTCAGCATTTTTTAAAACATTTATTTTTTATATTTTTAGAACTGCTGGTGCTGAGCATCAGCAGGACCCGGCCCACTTAAAACTCTGGCTGAAGCCCACTCCTGTAGGGTGTAGGAAGGTGGATATCTGACTATGGTTACCCCCAACTTTTTGCCTAGTGTCTAGCTGGTTTTTCGACTTAGTTGGCCTGAGATCCTGCCATTCAGGGTCTCAGGCTGTCTGCTCTCTCTTTAAAATGGACTCCATGTACCCTAGGTACATACCCAATTGGTAAGGATCACCTTATTGGACCCTGTATAGTGTGCCCTAGGTACCCAGGGCATAGGTGTACCCTAGGCCTCCCAGGGGCTGCAGCATGTATTATGCCACCCCTGGTCTGGCCTTCCAATCAGACACAATTGGCTGATCACTCAGCTGGGGCAAGGTCGTGTAATCACCCCTTGCTTAGATATAGTATACCTATATCTGCCTTTAAAGTAGACACATGTGTACCTATCAGCCACTCCTATGGCAGGCCTTAACAATCCTGGAGGCAGAGTGCTTGGTAACATGTGAGATGGTGCTCTAGCATGAGCTGAGCCTGTCTGCAGCTTTCGGAACCATGTCCTTATAGCTGTTCTGATATAGCCTACCATATACTCTTAAAGTGCCTTATAATCTTAGACGGTTATGGTAACTATGGTTTGGCTTTATCGAAACATGTCGTGTAAGGTGTCTAACACTTTGGAATAATACCCCCATACCATTTCTGGACATGAGGATATTATTCCCCCCTTCTAGAGGGAGAGACATGTTAAAATCCTACTTTGCTGTTTAACTCTAACCAAAGCCTCAGCATCACAAAATGGATGCTGCTGCCACAGACACAAGTCTGACCTCCTGCTGCTGGGAGTGATCCCGGCTAGGGAGGCTTGGACAATAGGTTTCCTGCTTGGGGAGGTGCTAGCACCTCCCCAGACAGACTTTAGTGTATTGGGGCAGGGAGGGCTGAAATGAATGAGACATGCCTGGGGCACATAAGGTGTCCCATGCATAGTCCAGTTCAAACCGGTGCTGGGGCACTCCAGCCCCAGCCCTGGCGCGAAACTGGACAAAGGGAAGGGGGTGTAACCACCCCCCTCCCAGGTCCCACCCATAAGGCGTGATCTAGCAGGCAACCCAGCCCCCCAGATTAGTATAAGAGTGGTAGCTGGGCCCCAGGAGATTAGATTATCCTGAACCTGCAACTTGAACAAACTCTGGATCTTCGACATTCGACGAAAGAAAAAGACTGAAGAATCTCCCTTGTGGCTACCCTGTGCAAACAGGCACCATCAAGAGACTTACCCTTTGCTTTGCTGAAGTTCTACGAGGGACCGACTGCAGAGCCCGACCAGAGCCTCGACTTCCAGACTTCTCCGACCCTGATCCACATCCACAGCCGAGCTGAGATCCGTGGAGGCGAAGAGAGACGTGGGACCGGCTACCTGGGAAAAGTGGCGAGTATCTTCCAGCGCAGCTTCTGAGGCACCCTCGAAGTTGTGCACCGGGGATTGAGAAGCCCCAACCCCAAGCATCATCTGCACTGAAGATCAGCCCCCCACACTCCACGAGTCCTGCGTGGGGCCCTTCTGCATTTTCCTGCTTGCCGCGTCTGTCCGGTCACTGGCCCGTTGGCTAGTAACCTTTGCGACGACACACCTGTAACTTTCGACTGCTGGTTTGGCTCCTCCAGACTGGCTCCTGCTCTTCTGAAAAAGAGAAGCACCCCAGACCTTCCTGGTCTGCACCAGAAGCAAGTCCTCCATTCTGCGTGGGTTCCGCTTGCCAAGGCTTGGTGAGTCCTAGTTCGACTTCGCCGCCGCCGACAGCAAGAGCCTTCGTGGGACAGCTCGCCTCCTGGTCCTGGTCGTCCTCTACGTCTCCTGGTACCCGTGGCTGCAGCGACAAGCTTCACCTTCACCTGCAAACTCTCGACATCGCCTGGTTCCTTCCTGGTTCCACATGGTCACTGGCTAGTGACCCAGGCTCTGTCCCTTCTGCTTGCAGGTATCCTTCCTTCTTGATCCCAAGCTTGGGATCCACCAGACACTCTTCACTGACTGCCTGTCAGCATCTTTCCTTCAGGCATCCATAGGAGTCGACGACGAAACCCGACGCAACTTCACACCTATGCGCCCGTGGGCTAGGTAACTTGGGTACTCCGGTGCTCATCAGGGTATTGACTATCCTAGTGTCTAGTTTTCCAGTCTCGACTTCCTAGCTGCTCCAGAAGTGTCCTAAATCCTATTAATTCTAAACTGTACTATTTCTATCAATTATACGCATTACGCGTGAGTGTTTCCACTCTGCACCTTAATCCCGTGGGCCTCCCACTTCCTAACTATTGCTAGTGTAGTGTAGCCCCAGCGATTCCCTAGGCCTAGGCCTATCCTATTTCCGTGACAGTGGTCCTTATACCACTTCCTTAGTATATGGTTTGCGTGGCCCCTAGGGCCTAACTGTATTACTTACCTGTGTGACTTAATGTATGCTTGAATAAGACTGTGTTGTACTTACCTCGAATCTCATTAAGAGTGCTGAGGGTTTGACTAGAATAAATACACTTTATTTTATATATACATCTGTTGTGGTGTCCTTTCATTTGGTATTCAAGGGGTTACAAATGGTATAACAGCTGGCTTCACATGCCATTCAGAGTTTAGCCTAAGACTGCTCTTTTCCATGCTACCACTAGGATAGCTGGTCTATAAGGTTGACTTTACAACCTATCACCATAAGGGTTGTTTGGACTGATATAAGGTGTACACTAGAACTAGTGACATCATACATCAGGCCAACTTCTCACATAGGGCACCTATGTTTTTTGTCCCAGCTTCACATTGTAGTAATTCAGTTCCTCGCGGCCATGCCACTGCTGTGAAGCGCTGTTCAAATACACAGTGCAGTCCTGTTCACGGGAACTTGCACACGTTCTCTGCACTCAAACATGAAAAGCGAGGGACTTAATTCAGGCACCGTTATTTATTAAAACAGACCTAATGCATTTCATAGTATCTTTTATTAATTTATGAGTTTTATTAAAAAAAACAAATCGCAGGAGGCGCACTCATAATTTCCCATCACTGGAGTGCCCGACGGGGGGTGAGTGTATGGGGCATTCTGGAAGGGCCTGCCTCCATTGATCATCCCTCCCGGCCCCTGAGTGCTTTGTTCTTATCTTGGACATAACTGAGTGAATAGCTGAAGATTTGCTACGTGAGAGTGGATTTAGTCAGATCTGGTCTGGACCTGATTGTGTTTATTTTCCTCAGGAAGAAGGCAAGGTCGGGCTGGCAGGTCACCAGGCCATGTGCACAGAGAGTACAGCGCCGCGGGCCCCCGCCGTTACAGCGCAGCGCTGGCCTTGCAGAGCCACGTGCTGCTCTGTTATACGGCACCGACCTTACCGTGGTTCACCTGCAACAGAGTGCATCTCTGGGAGTGCAGCCTCGGCCATGCAGGAACACGACCGCCATTACAGTGCAGCACTGCACTGCTTGAACCGTGCTACCGCTGCCCTGCAAGGCCTGGATGTGCAGTGCGCCTGGTCTCGCGTTTGTTGGCTGTCACCACAGCACGCCCCACCTCCACCGGATTCATGATAGCTATTCACTGTTATTCTTGTTTGAGGTCCAGCCTGCAGACCGCTTCAGCTGGATCTTGTTGAAAGGCCCTGTTTTGTACAATCCCAACACATACTTGGGTCAACCTGCTGCTGCTCATGTTGCGAGTAGATCGGTGTTCTGTATCAGTGGCGTATATCTTTGTCTGTGGCACTTTTAGTGTTGTGTATCTCTGTCTTCTCTGTCAGTGACTGTGTGTTGGTGGTTTTATGTGTGTATGTATGAGTGACACCACAGGTGTCAATGCGGTTCTATAATATGCCTAATAAATGTTAGCTTCCACCCACAATAATGTAAAGCATAACTAAACAAGCATTAAAAATGCAATAGGTCTCGCCTTTCATTAAGTTAAAGCCATTTGCTTTGCTTTACAATACCATTAGCAAAGCAAATGGCTTTAACTTAATCAAAGGCGAGACCTGTTGCATTTTCAATGCTTGTTGTACTCTACTGTTGCGAGATGGTGCAAGTGTCTTTTGCATTGCTTCACCAGCAGTGTCCAAGGCCTTGCTGGGATGCACCTAACGTATACCTCCACCAATAATGAGGGGCGACTGTACCCTCAGCAGGTCTTGTGGAGAGCAGTCAGTCACACCCTCTCCATGAAAACTCCATTCACATCCCCATACTGGGGTCCTTAACCTCCTGTGTATGTGTTCAGTTGCTAGACCCCCAGGATATTGCGTCCTAGATATGCACATTTCTCGTAAAAAATGTACATTTTGCAGCACTTTATTTTACTCGTAATCATTCCTTTTAAGGCTTAAATCAATGGAACCTGTTTTAGCAGAGTGTTCCTCTTTGAAATAGGCAGGTTTAGAATTCCTGCAGCTCTACGAAAGCATAGCTCCAATCCTAACCTTGTGGGAGGGGGCCGTATTTCTCCCTGGGATGTTCTAGCACCCATGTGTCCACCACTGCCGGCGCATCACATTCACCACTCCCTGGTTTGTAACACAGCCTCCTCCACTCTCTGGTTTGTTATACACCCCCTTTCTCTCTCTGGTTTGTCTTGCAGCTCCCTTCACTCCCTGGCTTAAGTCAGTCTATGGTTTCAGTCACACACAGCCCCCCTTCGAGCAGGCAGACCTGGAAGTTTGAAACTTTCGCCCTCTGCACCACAGATGGAAAGTGAGAACCCCACAGCACTGCATGCTTCTGGCAAGCCCCTGACGCCCCTTTTGATTACTCCCTGCTAATACTTGCGTGATTCCATTGTTTATATCGTTGCCAGGTACCCTGACTGTCTCTTGAAAATGAATTTGGGGGTAACACTAAATTTTTTGGGCTGAATGCTGGGGACCTTTTTTGCAGCCACAAACATTTTTTGGTCAATGCGCTAGTCAGCTGTTTTTGCAATTATTTTATAAATCGCGAAATCCTAGAGGGTCTGAATAGTGCATCCAGGCTGGGATGAAAGTGTTGCCTGGGATTGAAGCTTTTAGCTTCTCCTTCCCTCATGCCACGTCAGGCAAGTATCTGAGTCTGCCATATTAAAGTCCAAGTTCAGGTAAAATATTAGTGGGGGTGCGAGCAATCGTAATTTTTGAATTTGTGATAACCTTGTGCACAATATAACCAGTCACATGAATGCGAGGGACAGATTCACATCCACTTGGGCAAGGTTGATCAGAGCAGGCCACCTTGATATGCTTGACTTGGCACGACGCTGGGAGAGGGTGTGAGAGAGGCCAAATGAGTGGGTAAGATACTATGTAGAAGTGGGGCGAGAGGGGAGTCTCCTTTGGTCATACCTTTCTGGCAAATGTCATATGCATTGCAGTGACGTCTAGGTTTCCTCGTCTGCTGCACATGTGACTGAGCAAGCTTTGTTTTGAGAGGCTGGACTGACAAAACCTACTTGAAAGGTTGAAACATTATGTATTTTTTGTCACACTATTATCAAAGAATTTTCAGATTACTAGCATACTAAGAAGATAGTTTGGAGCATTCAGTAAAACCAAAAGAACCTTTTATTTCTTTATGGTGTAGTTCTCGCTACACGTTCTATATTTGGTTTTATCTCACATGGTGAAAACCCCTTCAGAATAACCAGGCGCAGGAAGGGCAGCCTCTTTTTCCAGTGCCAAAAATACTACCCTAAATCTTGCTCAAACACAAAAATTAACACGCGTTCGCATTTGGTTTATCAAAATCTTTCCATAGGTCTAGTTATTTCTGTACTGGAAATGGACAAAAGGTAGTGGTTTTTTAGACAAAACATCAGAGCGAACCTCTACAAACCTCCTTTGGGCACCATCGGGTTAATATAGTGGAGGCAGGCAGCAGTCTGTACAGTGCCACATAGTGACGTGTGCGCGTATAGCCAATACAATTTCATAATTTTGGCTGTCTGCTGGAGGCCTTTTTTTTTTTTTTTTTTTTTTTTTTGTGGCCTCAAAGATAAATTTCCTGGACGGTCTGTCTGGTGTGTTGCCAGCGGCAAAACAAGACTTTGGGAATGGGAAACAGTTGGCTCCATTGTAGAGTGACCATCTGCCCACCACACAGGTGTTTCAGCAAGAGATTAGTGATGCAGGTAGATAGAGAGATGAGCGAGGACTTTGTGGGGGTCAACCTGCTGTACAATTAGGCATCGCAAGGCACCCTGCAAACCGAATTGCATTACATTGATTTACAAAATGGATTTTTAATATCCGACTTGGTCTCTAGCTTCACAAACACTTGCATAAATACAGCCCTGAATAAAAGGGTCTCTACGGGGTAGATTTGAATGTTATGTACAGATGTAAACTAAATCCATCCACCAAGTGAAGACTAGGTTCAAGGTATTAACTTGACTGATGCCAAAAATAGGCGGAAATCCCATCTGACCTCCTCTTTGCAGTTTGACTAGAATGTAGGGTGTTAACAGGGTTGCAGCCACTGCTAGCTCCATCAGTATCACGCTTTTAGTAAATCAACGTTGACTCAAACTAATTTCTGCCAGAGTTGCTTCTGTCCAGACGGCCATTGAAACTGTGGCAGACCACCGAGACGTTTTAAATGTCTCCCACATGCTGGGAGAAAGATCTCAGTGGACCATAGACATTCAATATGTAACAACTAGAACACCAGTGGTATATCACTGCACGCAAGTACTGAAAAATGTATCGCTGGAATACTACATTTTCTCCTTCAAGTTTCCGAATAGGAGTAACCTCGATAAACATCCGGGTTTACATCTGTAAAAATTGTGGAGGTAGGACTTGTTTTTTCAACCGCTTTATGCTAATTGTTTTTTGTGCCCCCTCTCTTGGGATTGCTTTTGAATTGAAGTTTTTTTCAAATTCTATTCTAATTTTATAGAGCTTACTTTCTAAACATTTTGATCGTTCACTTGCTCAAGGAGTACTTGTATTTAAAGAATTCTGAATGTCGAACACCCATAAGTGGCTGCTACATCCAGGGGTTCCTTTAGTAGAGAAAAAAGCACATCAAAGTTCGGATGTCTAGGGTCACCTTGAAAATTCGAGATAAACTGGTTCCCAGCTGTAAGGGTTTTCCTTTGACCTTTACCCTCATTTGCCGTCACTCATCACACCTTTTGTTACCTCAGTGAATGCTTTTCTGTGACTGAGGCGCTACAAGTGTGGGGTTGTGAGATGAGATATCAGAATACCAAACAGGAAAACAAAACATTTCTGTTCTATTCTGTCTCTGGTGTTATGCTCATTGTGCTCAGCTGTCTATGGTAAACAGACATATCTACTGTGGAATTAGTAGCTCAATTATTCGATGGCTTTGTCTATCTCCGTTCCCCTACTTCAGATTCGATTGCATTCTTCACTTTTCTTATTTGATCTGTCCAAGGAGCATGTCGGTCTCTCTGTTTTGACTGGATTTGTGTTTGTGCACCTCTGTCGTAATCTTGCATTCCTTCGCGTGAGGGACTATTTTCTCACTCTGACTCTACCTGCTTCGCGGCCTCCTTAAAGTATATTAGCCACTTCTCCCTGCAACTGCATGCCCCCAAGTGTGTTTATGCTTTCATCCCTTCTGGATCAAAGGTGGGTATCTTTAAAGGGATTTTAATCCCTTTCAAGATATCTACCCATGTGCATATGTGGCGGTCATCTCGCTGTTTTTCTTTTAAGAAAAATCATCCAAGATGGCTGTTAAGTACGTGTGCGCATGCTTAAACAATTGTTTAAAAAAACACACAAAAAACGACTTGGTTGGAAAAGTGTTTACCGACTGTGAATTGTTCCCAAAGGCAGCAGTTGTGGTTAGTTATTCTTCCCTGCTGTTGTCCTATCATCCTGTAATGGGAATAATGGAAATAGCTCAACAAACATTATATTTGTTTTGAAAAGGTACAGAAGGTAAAGTAATTTGCGTAGCATTATTAGTTACGCCGGTTTATCGCTTATTTTACTGTTGTACAGCCTACCCTTTACATTTAGCATTCTGTAAGAAGGCTGTTTTTCTGGCTGATTGTGCAGGGTTATTTTAATGCCGGGCACATTGCAATCCTGTATCCTGATTGGGGGCATTTCAAAGAGTGATGAAACTTCGCATTGGGTTCCACCCCTGTTTCAAATGTTGCATGTATGTTGCAAAGTGCTTATGCAAGTGACACTGTTTTATAGGTAAATGCAGAGGTTGTTTTTTGATGCTTGCATTAGTAACCTGGAAAATAATCCAAGGAAATGAGCCCCTGATGCCACGGCATGCTCCTATTCGGATGGGAGCTTGTAAAGACACGACTTTGGCACCAGCCGTGGGTCTCGTCAGTTTAGCATGTCCCATTAAGCCTGTTTTTCTTGTTAGTTTTTTTTTAGTTCATTTTAAACCCTACAGCGAAAGGCTTTAACTTTTTCTGTTTTGTTGTTCTTGTTTTTTCCCCCCACTAGGTGTGTCGTAGTATTGTTCAACCCCCGCAAAAACAAGCAGCATCATATTCTGAACAGCTCCAGGTAAGAACACCAATGTGGAACATTTCGCTTCAGAAAATGTTTATGAAATACGTGCATCATGTTGCCTGCCTCATACATGCCTACCTACCTACCCACCTACCTACCTGCAATCTACCTTGAACCACGTATTTAGAGCCCAAGACTGCGTTTCTGGCAACTAAAGTTGGCTTTTACAACTGAGGTAGAATAATGGGGGCAATATGTTGATTTAGACCACTGATGACCTTATAGTGGTTAGGCACTGTGACAGGTCTGTGATTAAGAGGAGAAATGTTGGGCTGCATATGGCAGGAGTATCAAACCAGCATTGGCAAAGCCAGGTCTCGTCTATGCAAGAGCTTTTGGCTTTGCCAATGTGTCTTAGCCATGTTGTACACCAACGTGGCTGCTGTTCAGCATGGAGTAAAGGAGGGTATAGTGAAATGTCATGGAGCAGATTGTTTCATAGTAGAGTGCAGTGGTGTACAGTGGATTGGGATCACATTTTCAATTGAAATAACCATTACATTTGCAGACATACAGTTTTACTAATAAAAATAATGTGTAGAAAAAGATAATGTGTAGAAAACGATAGTGTGGAAATATCATCACCTAATGTATTGATTTGATCACATGAAAATATTTTTCCACAATACTTCAGAATTGCCAAAAATGTGCTTAATTTGTGTTTTCCTAATTCTGATATATTCTAAAATATCGGCACAGTTCATTTATAGACATTTAAATGTCTCCTAGCAAAATAACATTGTACAGCCTAACTCCAGCACCCCCCTCCTCCAATAGCCCGAATGATTGTCACATAAATACTCTCACTTTAAAGTCCGAGAAAGAAGACCGAGCCTGGCTTTTGTTTTTTGTCTTTGAATGGTGAGCAAATGTGACAAGATTTAAAGGTCTGTTTACAGAACGCGAGCACTGCTGGAAGAATTCAGTAAATGGGGTATGCTCCACAAGAGGGATGAACTCAAGCTGGACAGCCTAAAACAACTAAAGCCAGCAAATAGAAAGCAAGCTCATGTGAGTTATGAATCACAAAGCCAATGGTAATCAACATATAAATGTATTCCCGGGGAAGCTTCCCAAATGTTCCCAAGATGTCTTTAGCAAATCAGACAGCTGCGTTGTCTGGTAGGCTTCGCCCTTAAAGGGGTTGTCTCCTATGTGTATTTCTGTGAGGCATTTGCCGGAGCTTGAACAAATGCCCACTGGGGATTTTCTAAGAGGTCAGAAGAAGCTTTAAGATTTGGTCGCACATTACAAAAGGTAATGGGTTTCCAATTTGGATGATTTTATAGAATACAGCAGCATCTTTGACAAGTCCCATGGCATTTAGAACGAAAGTATACCTACATAAGCACTATTCAGTACTACTTTTAGCCAGTCACTGGATTGTATCCAGGTGGAATCTTAACATCCTACGACAGAACAAATCCACTGCTGGCTGAAGTGCTCATTGAGCATCAGTATTTTTCAGTTTCCTTTAAAACCTCAATGAGGGCCTGAGTTGTGGAATAAGAGGTGTTGGGAGTTCAGAATTGTTGGGTCCCAGGGATCGCCTGAGAATGCAGTTGAGAGATCACAGGAATGGCGTATGGTTTCAGCGTGAACTGCCCCTATGAGAATTCATTAAAATCTGAAAATGTACAAACTGAGCAAGGTGATATCGAGGGAAGGCGGAGGAGAACTTCTGGAGTAGCAATAGAACCTATTATTTTATTGAAAATGTTGAGTACATCAACCGCTCTAATCAGGAGTGGTTGAGACTTGCTAGACGTATAGTCTGTGCCAAAACGCAGCATATGGTGACTGAATGGACATGGTTGTCCTCTTCGGCAGCCACATTTTGTGTCTATAACACTGATCACAACTATTCACCAGCAAGCAGACTTCCTTTGCTTGGGAGAGAAGTGTACATGCTGCTTCATTAACACCAGCAAATTAGTTAGTCCACATTAAAGTACCAGACACAGTGTATTTTGTTGTGTTTTTTTGGTCAGGAAATACTTAAATGGGGGTATTGCATCTTAAAACTACATTTTGGTCTGCACATAAAAGTACCCCATTGGCACAGAATCCACTGCATCTCCACTTTTTTGCGTTTTTTGCATCTTTGGAAACATTGGTCTCTGAAACTTGCTTAATGGTGTTTGCGTTGGGTTTTTTTGCAGGATACTGCTGTTTTAGGGCTGCTTTTCATTTTACATAAGTACCTACTGGGTTCTCCTCATCCAACTGATTTGACAAACACATCTGAAAAAATAAATTACTTAAAAAAAATACTCGGCTAGAAGAATTATTACTTTCTACCTTGGATTGTGGTTGCAACTCTAGGCACCGTGTTTGCGAGTCCAGTGTGGGCAGTGATGTCCTGTGGGATGTAATGGAATCATCTGCTCTGGCAATAACTAACAAATCACGTCGGAGGAAAGCCTCAACACACATTGAAGAGCCCATAGAAGCGATGAAACAGTTTTTGATGGTATTCCTTTCTCTTTGAGGGCTGCAAATGATTGACTAAGGAGCAAACTGTCCAGTTTGGGGGAGATACTAGGGTGTGCGAGACTCAAAGGATGAAAGTCCCCACAAATGTATTTGGGTCACCGTACTCATTGAAGGAATCTCAGACAAGCTTATTGGAGCAGAACCAACACTAAATACTAATGCAGGCCTTCACTTGCATGTTAATAACCCAAGTGTAATCTCATAGAAATGGAAATAGTCGTTTTATTTAACGAATGTAAGAAAAGCGAAGTTGCTTTGACTCCTGTCCAAAAGCATACATAACATATATTAATCGTATTGTTATCCTGATGGTGAGCGACCTACCTGCTTGAGGTTTCCCAAATGTGTGCTGTGGTCTTGGTGATTATTTACAGATCCCGACAACATGACCCATTTGCCGCCCAGATGGCATAGTTTGCCATTCGACCCCGGATGCAGCTAAAAGCTTACTCCTAATGACGATATACTTTGAAGCACTCCACTCTCTCCTAAAGGATTTCTTCAACTATGTCCTTACTAAGAGCTTCATTGTTCAACCTTGCTCTGCATGGTATCTGGTCACATGCTTTGCTGTAACCATCTTTGAATTGAGGAGTTGAGCTGTGAATCTGCACGGAGTGTCCTGAATAACTTAAGAGCACATTTTTGCTTGTGGATTTGAAATGTGAATCATGGTGTACTACACAAAGCATACATTCTTAAAGCAATCTTTACTTATTTATTTAAATAAATTTACTTTCATCTGCCTTGTCATCTCCTTGCCGCTCAGAGCACCGATTTAATACACTTTAAATCACTATGTGGCCAGTGCACTACCTCACAGTCCAACATTGATTTCATAGTGAAGCATTTATATTTGATTACTTGACGCAATTTAGTGGCCAGACACATCTAGTTGGTCACTGCCACCCAACTGTCATCATTGGGGTGGGGGGGGGGGGGAGCTGTCGACCACAGTTACATGCCTTGCATGCTTGGACCTCCCTGTAAAGTATGTGAACCCCTTGTGTGGAGGTCCACACCAGGATCAATGTAATTTCTCCATTTCCACATGCAAACTGAACAGGAAGAGATCCAATTCGGTCTGGAAGATGTCTAGGCACTCTGGGTTATCAATGACAAATTAAACCCATGGCGGTATTCTTTAAAACAGTTAATGATTCTAGGACTCCTCTATACAACCAAAAGGAAAATGCCCCACTATATAAGCATCAGTATTTCCTCAGAATAAATTGTCTTCTGACCCACTTGGTCCACTGTGATACACCACAGCAGTGGTGCTTTTTCCATCTCCTTCCATCAACTTTTTTGGATCCAATCTATGTAACATTCTAACACACACCTACCTAACTAGCAACCCTTGCATCTGCAAAGTGTGTAATTTTCTAAACTATCTACTTGTCTGCAGGAAGATCATTCAGAAAACTACTTAAAAGAAAAACAATTCACCTGTCCCTTTTGATGCCATCCAGTAAGGTGACAAATTAAGGGATCATTAGAACGGAGCTCTGATAATGGACTGTATTTCTTCTGTTACGCCTCATATTGTATAAGGGTTTGGATTTCAGCAAAGCTCTGATTTTACTACCTTTTTTCAAATCTACATGCAGGGGCATGTAAGCAAGAAGCGGTAGCTCCAGGGTTCGAATGGCAGTTGAGATTGTGCACACCTGCAAACTAACCTGGTGATGGGTATTCACCAACTCCTCACCAAGCTTTTGTTGGAAATTTACTCCTGACAAGAAAAGGAGAAAAACCTTTACCAGGGTGAGGAAAGAAGATGGTGTAGGGAGAGTAAAATTGCACTTATGGCTAGAGTTATCTGAAACTATAACCTGTGCCCTAAGGTAACTATAACTTGTGCCCTTGCCATGCACTACTAATTACCCCACATATTACAACACTCATGACATCTTTTATGACATTATTGATCATATCAGTGCAACATTTGTTGCAAAATTATTGATAAAACTGTGCATGGCTGGGGCACGAGTTTTAGTTAAATTAGGAGTGTGTGTGTGTGTGTGTGTGTGTGTGTGTGTATATATAGATAGAGATGGAGATAGAGATAGATATATAGATATATAGATAGAGATATATAGAGATAGAGATATAGAGATAGAGATATAGAGATAGAGATAGAGATATAGAGATATAGATATATAGAGATATATAGAGATATATAGAGATATATAGAGATATATAGAGATATATAGAGATATATAGAGAGATATAGAGATATATAGAGAGATATAGAGATATAGAGATATAGAGATATAGAGATATATAGATATAGATATCGATCTATATAAAGAACACAGCCAAACCTAATTTGTTTGTGTCAAGAGAGGATGTGCCTGAACTGCTGAAAGTTGCCCACCAGTGGGCATGATTGAACACGCTCTGATTCAAAATGTGAATAACATTAATCAAAGAAATCCAAAAAATTACAATTGTAAGAAAGTATTGTTTGAAATACAAATACATTTATTCCTCCCAAGTTTTAAGAACTCTGCACTTTTTACATTAAATTATAAGCAGTTTTGCACAGTCACAATAACAGGCACTTTACAACTGCATGATTTGCACAAATTGCACTTTTGCTCTTAAAATGTTTTAATTCAAAGTGGACTACAATAACCAGAATACTTTGCGGTAACAGGAATTGAGCAAAAATGGGGGGTGACGGGAAATAAATATAAATGCACTAACAGTGATGTTGGCAGATGTTGGCAGAACAGCCGGTCATCAAGGTCTGAGGGCAGACCGAACTGCGGTGGGTCGCAATTCTTGTACTCGTATGCTGAAATAGTAAAGAAACTTGCCTGAGAGTGCTCTCAAGTTCATTCTGTGCCGTCCAGCAAGAAAAAGTGAAGTAGACTTAGAAATTCTTGTATTCAAAATCAGCTTTTCCAAGAATATTTGCTATAAAGGGGCACTGGTTTATCGACCTCCCGGACCTTATACCAGCTTTAACATCTTGTTGCTGGAGATACTGGCCAGACACATTGACACTGAGAACGAGTTTTTACTTTTAGGAGACTTTAACATGCACTGTGACCTCAAGGATGATGCCGAGGCACAATCTTTACTAACTGACATGTCCGTGTTGGGATTAACTTTAATGAATACTGGTCCTACTCACTTGGCAGGACGTACTTTGGATCTCATCTTCTCAAACAAACCTAATACCCTGCTATGTGGCTCTTCCACTCAGGTCAATTGGACAGATCACTTTGTCTTGGAATTTTTTACCTTACATTCAGGTAAAGCCCCCCCTCAGGCACAAGCCCTTCCCACTAGGCGTAGACCATGGCACAAGATTACTCCAGAAATATTTCAGGAACACTTTGCTGGATGCCCCATTTTTCCTGGAGAGAATGTTGATAAAGCATTGGACCGTTATAATCGGGCGTTACTCCAGGTGGTAAACAGGATTGCTCCTATGAAAACCTATAAACCTCGTCTAGCTCGTAAACAAGAGGTATGGTTTACGGAACACCTGAGATCTCTTAAACAGCAGGCGAGGAAACTAGAAAAGGTGTGGAGATTGACCCATGACAACATGGATAAGAATCATTTTTGGGCAGCTCTTTCTAAGTATCACAAGGAAATTCGTAATGCCCGGAAATCCCACATACAGGCCCTTCTTTTAGCTGCAGGAAATACCCCCAGGATCTTATATCAAACTTTACACTCATTTGTGAAACCAGCAGCTTGTGAAACTCTTGAATTAGCTTCACAACAACTTTGTAATGAAGTTGCTCAGTTTTTTACAAATAAAATAAATAAGATTCATGACGATATTTTAAATTCCTATCTACCCATCATTCATGATACACTATCACCTGTGGAAAAGGAAAAAGAGATAGGAATCACGCATCTGCAATCCTTTTCCCCTATCGCCTTGATTGATACAGAATGTTATCTGGGTCAGATTAAAAGCGGAAGTCCCTCAGATATTATTCCAGCCAGAATTTTCCCGATTGTAGGAAAGTATGAGTCCACAGATTCAAAGTCTCATTAACCTTTCCCTGACTGAGGGGCAAGTTCCCAGGGAATGGAAAAAAGCGCTGGTAAGGCCCATTAGGAAAAACTCTTCCATTCCCTGGACTGACTTATCCAATCTGAGGCCTATCTCACTACTCCCTTTTTTAGGGAAGGTTATAGAGAAACATGTTAACAAGCAGGTTTCACAGTACATAGAACAGTTTGGCAAGCTTGACAGTTCTCAGTTTGGCTTTAGACACAGACACAGTACGGAATCCGCTCTGCTATCGGTGACCGATGACCTTCACATGTATCAGGATCGAGGGTATTCGGCGATCCTGGTACTGTTGGATTTATCGGCGGCGTTCGATACAATATCTCACAATATCTTAATCGAACGTCTGACCGCAATTGGAATTGAGAGCACAGCGTTAACCTGGCTAAAGAGTTTTCTGTCTGACCGCACCCAAACTGTCAACATGGGCACATTTCGGTCGACAGAAACTCATATCACCAAGGGGGTGCCAAAGGGCTCTTGTCTAAGCCCTACCTTGTTCAACATCTATGTGGCACCTCTGGCCAGCATATTGAGAGACTTTGGGTTTGTCCCTGTCTCCTATGCTGACGATACGCAGCTCCTATTCCCTTTTAAACATCTTACAGACGAAGTGAGGGTGGCTTTCTCAGATGGCATGAAAGCTGTTGCAAATTGGATGAAATCTAACTACCTCCAATGCAACGTAAATAAGACCGAAGTAATGCTTTTTGGGGAGGTTAGAAATCTGTGGACTTCAGAGTGGTGGCCATGTGAGCTTGGTCAAGTACCTGAACCCAAATTGGGTCCGTCTTGATCGTGAGCTCACCTATAAACAACATGGCAACTGGGTTATCGGCCAATGCTTTCATGTTATTGGACTCTTACGCAAAGTGTTTCCACTATTACCTGATTCCACTAGAAAAACTTTGGTTCAGGCACTAGTGTTGAGTCGCCTGGATTACTGCAATGGACTCCTGCTGTCAGCCAACCAGGGAGTCCTAGCAAAACTCCAGGTGATACAAAACACCGCGGCAAGACTCGTGCTGAATGCCCCCCAAGAACACCTTCTAAACCACTCCTGGACAAATTACATTGGCTCCCAGTTTGTAAAAGGATTACGTTTAAGACCTGTTGTCTTATCCATAGAACCATACATGGCTCTGGACCCTCCTATTGGAAAGACAAATTCACTCCCTATAATCCCACTCGGCTTCTTAGGTCCAGTAGCCAACTTCGACTTAAAGTACCTACCATCAAGAGGAGCAGACAAGGTGGGAAAGCCTTGTCTGTGGTAGGCCCGACACTATGGAATAAACTTCCTCTTGAGCTAAGGCAATGTTCTGAATTCTTGGTTTTTAGGAAAAATCTCAAAACGTTTCTATTTTAGTAATTCATCAACCGTTTCAGTTCTATACGCTGTATTGTGCTGAGCTGTTTCCTTCCGTCTCCTGTAGCTGCCAACTTTTCACTCTCCTTCTTTTTCTGTGCGCAGAGATACTCTTATGCAAGAGTCGATTCTAGCGCGATATAAATCCATAAATAAATATATGTATGTATATAATATATATTTGTACAAACAAAACCAACAGTGCCCTAATGCATTATGGATACGTAGATGTTTTAAGTACATTATAAATCTTTGTATAGAAGATTAACTGTGTGCAGATTACAGTTGACTGCTTGTGCACAGCATGTTCCACACCAGTAATTTGATTCTGCAAAAAGATTCCAACAGAGCAAAGATTCTTTGTAGTAGATACTAAGTATTGAAAGCAGCCTAGAGTTTTTAGACTGATTTGTCTTAGCATGTCCATTTCAACATAACCTAGACTGTGCACCAGGTACAAACACATAGCCCATCTTTTGAAGCTTAACAGGCATGTAGATCTGTAAGGTTTTCACCACAGTATGAATGCTGAACATAGTATTCCCTTATTCATCTGCAGATCATGAGTATTTAAAATCTATTTGGACAAGTTTAGCATAGAATGAACACTGTTCTTACTAAATAATTTTTAATATTCTGTGGTGTATTTCTCACGAGTTTAACTATCTACAACAGTGTGTAACAAAGTAAACTCTCTCCATCGTGTAAATTCCATTTACAATGCCCACTTTTCCACTCATATCCAATTAATTTCTCACTAGAAGGTCTGTGACTGAAAGTTTGATGAAGAATAATGGCTGTCCGTAGTAGGGAATTGGTTCTGAAACAAGTTTCATATGTGAAGGAACTTATTTTTCTCTGAACAGTTGTATACAGATTAAACACTGTGTGCAGTAGGGGATCGATTGTTAATTTGAACTCTGCTACCTGTGAAGTGCATGGAATAGGGTAAATGTTGCACATAACACAAGTGTGCTACACCTAAGGGATTTGTATGTGTGATGGTATTCTGGATGATTCATATTATTCTGAACCATTTTGAACTTACTTTGAATTTATTCTGTCAGTAACTTGATTCCCACGCCGCACAGCTTTGTCTGGTAACTGTTGTCCTCTGACCCCTCCAGGTCCTGTGTTCGAGGCCCCGAGCCATGGTGGTCTAGTGGGGAACATCTCTGCCCCTGTTTCTCTGCTTTCTACCTTTTTGCTCCCCATGTCTTTTTTCACCTTCCTTTTTATCTTTTTTTTGCTTTTTTGATCTATTATTTCTTTCACTTTCTCTTATTTCTCCTCTTGCACTGTTTTCCTCTTTTCTTGTCCTTACCGATAATCAGCCCCCGCGGCCCCTTCCATCTCCAGCACAGTTTACCCACTTCCCGCCTCCCAGCTGTCTAGCCCTTCCCAAACACTACTTAATGGTGGCTGTGGCAAGCCCGTCTGCGCCCGTCCGTACCTGGACTGTGCCCAGCACCACGGACCATGGTCCCCAGACCATCCACCGATACAACTCCAGCACCCTCCACTCCCTCAACACCGGATGATCCAGTACCTGCCACCTCATGTCACCGAAGAGCATCCAAGGCCCGTTCACCTGCTGCAACTGCACCTTTGCCGGCCTCTACACACCAGAGCTACCAATCGCACGGCCAACACCTCAGCAAGCAACCACCACCTCTGGAACTCTAACTGCGCCAACACACTGGCTCCCCTTAGGAAACCCTCAGACAAGCAGCGCTCCAAGAAAGCCAGCTGGTTCTCCCCCATCCTCCAAGAGTCCAGGCGCACCTGCAGATGGCTTGAGAAAAGATGGAGGAGCAGCAAGATCATAGCAGACCACGCAGTCTTCAAATCCGCCGTCACCGCACACCACCACCTCATCAGAACAACAAAGAAAGCGGCCATCCAGGAACGCATCAATGCCAACCCACACAACAGCAAAGAACTCTTCACCGTGGTCAAAGAATTTGCCATACCCAAGACAGACATCAGACCTTCTCGTAGACCTCTGCAACAACTTTGCCACCTTCTTTCACCGAAAGATCAAGGAGATCTACTACAGCTTCACAACCCAAGACCCATCCACCCCCCACCGCAACCACCTCACCCAATTGCTACAGACCCCAATAGACTTTGCCCCAGTGGACCACCCTCACCTGTGAAGATTCCCTCAGGATCATGAAGAGCATCCACTCTGGATTCCTGCCGTTACCACATCTTCAACAGTGCTGGCGCCTCCATCGCATCCGAACTCTGCAACACCATCAACTGCTCCATCGAGTCCGCCACTTTTCTAGAAGACTGTAAGCATGCAGAGATCAACCCCCTGCTGAAGAAACTCTCTGCCTACCCGACTGATCTCAAGAACTACAGACCCATCTCTTTGTTTCCCTTCCCAGCCAAAGTCATTGAGAAAGCCATCAACGCCCAACTCGGAGTTCATCTAAATGAACCACATCCTGGAACTCTCCCAATCTGGCTTCGGAACCAACCACAGCACCAAGACCTCTCTCCTCACCGCTACAGGTAACATCCACGCCCTCCCTTGATGGAGGCGAAACTGCTGCCCTCATCCTCCTGGACCTCTCAGCTGCCTTCGACAGTCTCCCTCCACACCCTCTTTGCAAGACTCCATGACGCCAGCATCTGCAACAAATCCCTAGAATGAATCTGCCCCTTCCTCACCAGCCGAACACAAAGTCAGGCTTCCACCTTTCAGCTCCAAACCCATCAGCTGCAGAGTGCCTCGGGGATCCTCCCTGAGCCTCACCCTCTTTAACATCTACATAGCCCCGCTTGCAGCCATCGTCTGAAGCCACGGACTGAACATCATCTCCTAAGCTGACGACAACCAGCTGCTTCTCTTCCTCACAGGCGAGCCCACTGCCGCCATGAGCAACTTCCATAACTTGATGAATGCAGCCGCCACCTCGATGAAGGACAGCTGCCTCAAACTTAACTCTGACAAGGCCGAAGTCCTCACTCTGAGCTCCACCCCCTCTATCTGGGATGACTCCTGGTGGCCCACTGCGCTTGGAACCCCTCCCGCTCTTACCCACAGACAACGCACGTAACCTCTGCATCATCCTGGACTCCTTTCTCTCAATGAACCGCCAAATCAATGCATTTTCCTCGGCCTGCTTCCACATGCTCCACCTGATTCATAAGCTCGCGTGGATCCCCACGGATTCCAGAAAAATGGTCACCCATTCGCTCGTCAGCAGCTAACTAGACTACGGCACCACGCAGAAACTCCCAAAAGAAACTGCAGAACATCCAGGATTCCTCAGCGAGACTCAGCCTAAACGTCCCACGCCGCAGTCACATCACCGCCCACGTGAGAGACCTTCACTAGCTAAAAGAATTATCCTCCAGCTCCTCCAGCACACCTACAAACCCCTACAAAATGTTCGACTTGCATACCTCAACCACCGCCTCTCCTTCTACACTTCCATCAGTCATCTCCACTCAGCCCAAACTGGCCCTGGCCACTATTCCACGGATCCACAAGATCAAGGCTGGAGGAAGATCCTTCTCCTACTTTGCTGCAAAGACCTGGAACTCCCTGCCTAGTCACCTCAGGCAATTGCCATCCCTGCTGCAATTCAGGAAGGACCTCAAGATCTGGCTCTTCAACTAAATCGCAGATCTATCACCCCCCTCAGTGCCTTGAGGCCCTTGCTGGTGAGTAGTCATGCTTTATAAGCACTGTTAGACCTGTCAGCCCTTTGGGTGGTCCCTCCTCATCATTATTTATTTTGTCCCACTTTTGCCTCAAACCCTGTTAGAATTTTTCCTTTTTGGGAACCACCAGACTTTTTAGTATTGATGCAGATTCAGGGAGCCATTTTATCTACCCCTGGAACTTCTGTCTGAGGGCCTGGAGCACAAAATGGAGGCCACCTGTGACATCATCAGAACCCACTGGAACCTACTAGAACCTTCTGCAACATTCTGGAACCCTGTGACAGTTGGAGGCGGTTTAGAATGTTGGGAAGCTAAGTCAGAGTTGGCAGTTGGAGTTGGCAGTTGGCACCTGACTGGTGAAGAGAGAGGAGCACAGAACTGAAGGAGGAAGGAGTGAGGCAACAGGGGTGGAAACTTGTGCCTGGAGTGGGGTCCAGAAACCCACCCTTGATACTAGTCCCTGCTGACTGAGCCCAGCCTGGAGCCCTGTGTGGGAGAAAGCAAGAAAAACCATCTTAAGGACCTGGACAGCCGGAACAGGCCTTAAAAGTAAAGAACAGCAAGTTCCTGACCTGGTTACTGGTAACTTCCTGAAGTCCGACGTCGAGAAGCCTAGAGACCTGGAGCCCGAGGTGGAGAAGCGGCGCTGACTGGAAAGCAGACGTCGTACCCGGAGCCGCCAGAGGTCGAGAGAGGGCGCCGACGGAGGTCGCGGAGACACCAGAGGTCGAGGAGGAAGTCACCTGAGGTCGAGTGTGCGGCGTCGACGGGGGAGTGAAGTCCGCCCTCCGGAGTCGCCGGAACCTGAAGAGAATCGTGCCGGAGGTCGGGAGTGGAGGTCGCACTCCGGAGTCGCCGGAACCTGAAGAGAATCGTGCCGGAGGTCGGGAGTGGAGATCGCACTCCGGAGCCGCCGGAAGTCGACATCGAGCCAAGGCCGCCCGACGTCATCAAACCGGAGCCGCCCGAAGTCGACATCGAGCCAAGACCGCCCGACATCATCGAATCGAGGCCGCCGACTTCGAACCGGAACCGCCTCCTGGCGTCGACAAGAACTGTCATTGAGCCGAGGCCACCGTCATCGAACCGGAACCACCTCACGGCGTCGACACGACTCCAGCGGCGTCGGAACTTCATAAAAAGGGCAGTAAGTGGAATAGAGGGCGCCTAAGGCCCTGTGGAGCCCTAAGAGACCAACCTAGGGGCTAGAAAGGTGCCAGAACCAGCTTGATAGTGCCAGGGGTGAGCTGAGACTAATACAGAGGGGTTGTGTAGTGTGGGAGAGCCAGATCTCTAGGTACCCCCTTGATCTACCTCAGTTTAGGCCTCAGCCTTGTCCAAGCCAGATAGTACACCCCTCAGGTCATCCAAATCTCTACAAGCTGGGATTGGGTCAAATCATCCCATAGTACCTCAGGAATGTGAACTGATTTTCAAGTGTCACTGTTGGCTTTTACTATTTATTGAGAGTCCTGTATTTATTGTATTCATCCTATTTATTGCCTCACAGTATTTATTGTTTCACAGTATTTATTGTCGCACAATATTTGTCTCGCAGTATTTATTGCCTCATAATATTTAATTGCCTGTTATGTAATGCACTTATATTTATGCCTTGATTATTTATGATCTACCTTATTTATTGAATCGTTAAGATAGTATTTATTTGACTTACCCTTCCACAGGAAAAGCTTTGTGTACTGTGATTGCATTATTATTTATTTAATCAGCAACTAAGAGAAAAGAAGATAAAGAGATATATTTTCAATACAATTTTTACGGTGTAGTGTCGTTTTTGGAACGGATGCACGCATTGTTATTGTGTGGGTATGACGTATGCTTAGCACGGTGCCTGACCCCCGACCGCTCGAGCCAAACTACCACAGTGTATGTCTGGGAGAACACCACCACCCTTCCAGTGTGGGGGTGTTTTTCTAACAAGCACCCTGATTGATTACATTCAGTGACTGAGGGTTTGATGGAGATAAAGGCTGTCTGTAGTATGGAATTCTGAAACAGGTTCCGTATGTGAAGGAACTTGGCTTTTTCTGAACAGTTGTTTACAGATTGAACACCGTGTACAGTAGGGGGGGGGTCTATCTGTGGTTGATTTGAACTCTGCTACCCATAAAATGTATGGTATAGGGTCAATGTTGCACATAACACAAACTTGCTGTACCTAAGGAATCTGTTGGTGTGATGGCATTATGGATGATTCATATTATTCTGAGCTATTTTGAACTTGCTTTCAGACCTCTAATTCCATACTCTTTCATAGAGTAATGTGTACACGAGAAGCTTGAAGGATGTAATCTGGGATGTCATCAATGACATAATTTGAGAGGTCATCAGTGATGTCACAGAACATGTCGTGAGTGTTGTAATATGGGAGGTCGTAAGTAGTGCATGACGGGGCGCGAGTTGTAGTTAGCCTTTTCCAGTGCACAGTGGGGTTAATGGGTTGGCCACTGCTAGGCTTGCCGCTAACCCCCCGACAGGCTGCTAACCCCACACAGGCGCAGTCTTTAGCATGTGCAATGTAAAATTGTCCTTTGGGTCCCAGGGGACCCCGTCCCCTGGGACCAAAACTTGTATATTAAGGGGAGGGGCATGCAGCACCCCTCATCAACCCTTAATTGGTCCTAGGGACACCATCCCCCCGGACCAAATACAATTTAAAAAAAGGGGAAGGGGGGCACACAGCCGCTCACCGAACCTTCTTGGGCCCCTGGAACCCTATCCCCTAGGTCAAAGTACAGCAAGGGCCTTCTCAGGCCCCGGGGGCCCAATGCACTTGAAAGGGGAGAGGGCCACATGCCACCACTCCCCAAGCTTCATTGGGTCCTGGGGATCCCATTTCCTATGCCCCTGGGCCTTCTTGGGCCCCAATACCCCAGGGCTGCCCTGGTGCCCACCGAGATACCACATGTAGGGGGCACAGGGGGACCCCCAGGGCCCCCGCAGCCGCATTAGGCTCTCCTCATGGGGCAGGAGCCAGCATTGCTCTTGTCCTGAGGGAGCAGCTACTTATGCTGCTCCCTTCGGGCAGCAGCAGTAAGCTTTGTTTCCCTGCCCACATCAGTGTGGGCAATGAAACGGAACACAAGTTTATAAAGCTCCCACTAGCTGGGGGTAGGATTGGTGTTTGCTCCTATTTTGGCAGGAGATTTAAAAATGCTCCCGCCAGGCAGGCATCTGTGTCCTGAGGGTGGCTCCTCGGCACACAGTAAGTGAGCCAGCTCTGGGGATGCGGTCGCCTGGGGTCATTAAAGGCTCCGGTATAAGGGGGGGAGCCATGCAGCTGAAGAGCTGTAATGATAGTGAAACGCATGTCGGGGTTGCTTTTATTAATTCCAGGTTGGCTTGGATGGTATTGTACCAATCCAAAGCTGTAATACTGTGCCTGGAGTGATAAAACACTTTCGTCATTATACAACTCTGCGTGGGTGGGACTATGTTAATCCTATGCTTAAAGTCTTCGCTGTAGAAATGACAAAAGACGTTGTCCCTTTCTAGCTCGGCGTGGATGGCACTATGCTAATCCTATTCTTAAAAACTGTGTTAGAAAAACAGACATTTGAGAAGAGCATATTCAGAGTGTCGCTAGTGTTGTAGGGTGCCCTATGCAAGAGCTACTCTCCACCTAAACATTGGGAACTACCCTGGGTATTTTTTTGCATAATTTATGCGGAACTTTAAACCTGAAAGGGTATTGTTTTAATATATAATAAAAAAATTAAACTCTTTTGCCAATTGTGTTCTGTAGTAATTTCCATTTTTCTGCATCGCTTTTATAGGAATTTTATTTATTTTGGTCTGATTTCAAAATGCCTTGCGTATAAATGGAGCAAGATATTCGCGGCCTGTCCAGCAATTTGATTGCAGCACTTGCTTTTGAAGAGGACGTCCCCATTTGCCAGAGGGAAGGCATGGGCAGAGCTGGTTATTGTCCTCTTTCTGCGAATCCAGATGTACAGGTTGATGGGTGGTGTGGTCATTGAGTCGAGCACTACCATGTTCCAAGTGATTTATATTACTGAACAAGCCCTGCTTTACAAAGGTAAAACCAGTTCAGATTATTTTGACACACCTCCATGAATAGATAATCATGTATAAAATTAGGTATCCTATCCTGGCATAACACTTTGACGTGCCTCGAGGGTTTTTTAAGGCTGAGATTTGGACCTGTGCCTGTGGGTCTGCTATGCATGTGCTTGTCAGTTTCCTACTTAACTTTTTAAAGACCATGGCACCGATTTTCATTTTTACAATTTGCCTGTTCTATAACGTAGGACGCCACTTCTCTTTTAAGCAACTTCTAAGCTCAAGCTTTTTCTTTAACCTGTCAATTAACTCCTTATAACTGAAAGCCAAAGGGCTACTTTTAATATCACACTTTCTTGTGTACGTTTTTTACTATTTATACAAAGTATGATCAGTAAAACCAAGGATAAAAATTGATCTAATGCAGTGCTTCTTAACGGTTAGACTTCTGTGGACCCCCACTCAATCATTAGTGGAATCCTGAAAACCCGGTGTCGGGAGGAGCTAGGCATATCGGACCTGGAAACCCCTTTTGACGTCCGTGTCATAACTATACAGGTACGGGACGAGGCCGGTCCCTTTAACTCTATCGGAAGCCGGGTGGAGGCAGAGTCGGAGTTTATGAAGTCACCCTGCTGGAGCCTATCGGGACGAAGGCAGGAGGAAGAGTACGGAACGCCAGCGAAAGGAGAAGCGGAAACACTGTTCGAGCCGAGGAAGACAGGGGAATCCTTGGCGTGTGGCTGCGACGAGAAACCGAAAGAGAGCAGGACTGGATAACAGCGCTGTGGCCCAGCTTCCCGGAGAAAACGTCGGCGGAGTCCGACACTGCGCCATTGCCCGCCACCCCCAGGAGGAGGGTGGCTGGAACAGGTACGGGGACGCATCCTGGGGTTTGTAAAAGCACTGGGAGGGAACGGGTAGGCAGACGGGAGGTCACTGGTGCTGCTTTCCTCTTGGGTTTCACTCTCGGACAGACGCGGTGCTCCCCTCACACTGTCTTCCTCTTCCTTGCACTATTTCAGGCAAATAAGCCGCCTGACCCTTGGTTTTTCTTTTTTTTTTTCTTTTGGGAACCCTCCTCGAGGATTGGGACACCAGCCAAAGCCTTATCAAGAACTCTCAAGACAAGAGCTCGCCTCAGGAGGTGGTGTGAGACCGGTGATAAGTTTCCCTCTTCAACCGGACACTTGGACTGTTGTACATCTTCTTGCCCCATATTGGATGAAGTCAATAACAATAAAAATATACGTTCAACACCCACTGAAGGCAGCAAGCCTCCCCTTATTCCCCTACCGAATTGTGACAGTGGTGGAGAGTTCAGGCAAACCTCCTCTGATACAGGATGCAGCAAGTCATATCCCAAATGCGTGAGGCCCAGACCAAATTGGAGTGGCCCATGGAGAAGAACGCTAACCAAGCCGAGATGGACCGGGCAGCGTTCACCTCGGCCATACAAATACAAGCCGACAATGTGACCAAATTAGCAGAAGGACAAACCCATCTTTTGCAGGCGTTAGGACAAGGCAGAGTGCCTGCCTTACCTGGGACTGTCATACCCCTACAGAAATATGTCCCTGGGGAGGACCCTATTTTTTTTTTAATTTTGAGCGGGCTGCAAGGGCAGGGTCGTTGGCCAGAGGATCGATTGCCTTTCTATCTGGCCCCCCTCCTCACGGGGCAAGCGCAGGCAGCTTACCAGATAGCGAACCGTGATGGTACGGCAGCTTATGGACACGTAAAACAGTACATCCTTGACCGCCTTGGGATAGATGATGAAGCCCATCGCCTTTGCTTTAGGCAAGAGAGAGGAGTGACTGGGGACACACTAAAGACTCGTTTTTATAAAATCAAGGATGCCACGGATCGATGGTTTAACCCGCTGGACTCCACAATAGAGAAGATCTATCTTGAACAGTATTTAGAGGCGCTCCCTTATGGGACACAACGGTGGTTATGCCAGCATGCAGGCCTCACGCTGGAACATGCTGTCGAAATGGCCACCTCATACGTTAGAGCCCAGAGCAGAGGAGCCCCAAAAGAAACCGGGAAGAACAGAGAGGAAACCAGCTAAGCCGTTCTACGAACCACAAAAACCACGCTTGGGGCGTACTGATGCGGCTCCCTCTCCTGGCCCTCCATGTTTTGAGTGTGGGGAGTGGGGCCACATTGCCAAATTCTGCAGGAGACGGAAGGAAAGGGCAGAAGAAGAGCCTATGGATGTCAGTTACCTGCCCCACTCCATTCTTTGCCCAAGAAACCGGTCCAGTGTATTATGTGAGTCTTATTCTGAATGACCGTCCCATAACAGCCCTCTTAGATTCCGGTTGCAAACATTCGGTTATACGAGAGGCGTTTGTGCCCCCTGCTTCTTTTTTACCCAGGAGGCATGTGTGTATCAGGTGTGTGCATGGCAACATAAAGGACTATCTCCTAGCTAGAATCTGCTGCCGGAATCGGAGAGGACTGGACGTTGTAGTTGAAGTGGGGGTCTTACCCCAGCTCCCTGAACCCCTCATCGGTATTGATAATCCCTGTTTTTTTTACTTGTTATGTGGAGCACTAAAGCAAGGGCCTCAGAACACTTTTAACCTCCAAACCCTGGGCTATAGATACCCATTTTAGGACCGCCCAACTTAATGACAGTAGTCTCCGCAATGCCTGGCAGAGTGCCAGAGATTCCCTTCACCAACCCCATAGGATATACCCCTGTTTGATTGAGAAAAAAGCGATGTTGTACAGGGTAGATAAGGAGGGGGATGACCCGCAATTGCTAGTACCCATGGCTTTCAGGGACCAGGTCCTTTTTTTTGCTCATGCCCACCTGGCAGGTCACTGTGGAGTAGAAAAAAAAGTCTCAGTCATTACTCTGTAGTTTCTTCTGGCTAGGCGTTCACGCCCAAGTAAAAAAAGTATCGTCAAGAATGCACCATATGCCAGAGAAAGAACCCCTATGTCCCCCCAAAAGCCCCCTTATGTCATCTCCCTATAATTGCTAAACCATTCGACAGGGTGGGTATGGACCTTATTGGTCCCCTCCCTAAGTCCAGTAAGGGGTATCCCCACGTGCTTGTTGACTATTCCACTAGGTACCCTGAAGCCTTGCTTTTACACACTGCGAACACTACCACCATAGCACAGAGGCTTATAGAAGTGTTTTCCAGAATGGGGTTCCCAAGAGACATAATAACAGACCAGGGAACCCCCTTTGTTTCACGGTTGATGAAACAGGCCTGTAAACAATTAGGAATCAGACACATAAAAACGTCCGTATACCATCCCCAGACCGATGGTCTGGTGGAGAGGTATAATGGCAACCTCAAGCTCACTTTAAGGAAACTCCTCACAGGAGATGGGAAGAAATGGGATCAGCTTCTTCCCTTAGCCCTATTTGTACTCCGAAGCCAGGTTCAGAGTAGTTTGGGCACCTCTCCCTTTGAACTATTGTTCGGAAGGAAGCCTCGGACTCTTCTTGAAATAACCAAAGAATTGGGAAACGGACAGTGCACAAGAAGCCCATGCTCTGCTTGAATATGCCAACCAGGTCAAAAGTCGCCTTCATAAGCTAAGGACCCTTGCCCATGCCTCTCTGGAGAAGGCACAGGAAAAACAGATACAAACATACGATAAAGGGAAAAAGCGAAGGGAACTGAAGGTTGGGGACTGGGCCTTGATACTACTTCCTTCGTCTTCCCACAAATTACGGAGGGAGTGGCAGGGTCCTTTTCCAGTGATTCGTAAAATTGGTAAAACCACCTATGTGCTACAACTCGGTTCAAATAAAACAGATGTATCACATAAACCTTCTTAAATTGTTAGGACCCATCCCCCCACCCCAAAACTGAATACGGTCTCCACGGTGGCCTCAGGCTCTTCCACCGTCGAGTCCACCGTTCTCAATGACGAGCTGGCTCTTAATCACACAGAGATATCCGTGCCCTACTCTGCTCCTTTCACGATGAGTTTTCCGACCAGTCTGGAAAGACCCATCTTG
This sequence comes from Triturus cristatus, assembly GCF_964204655.1. NCBI lineage: Eukaryota > Metazoa > Chordata > Amphibia > Caudata > Salamandridae > Triturus > Triturus cristatus. Next base: position 1,143,267,358 of record NC_140592.1, read on the forward strand.
CTGTGCATTCCATTCCTATACAAGAAGGTGTCCCCATTAAACAGCGGCCCTACCGTGTCCCAGAGGCCAGGCGTCTGGCCCTACGTAAAGAAGTAAAACAAATGCTGTAGTCCGGGATAATTGTCCCCTCCCACAGCAATTGGTGTTCACCGATCGTACTCGTACCAAAACCGGATGGCAGCATCCGGTTTTGTATCGACTTAAGGGCGGTGAACCACATCTCCAAACAAGATGGCTATCCCCTTCCCAGGGTGGACGAGCTGATAGAACGCCTTGGGGAAGCTCGATACATCTCTACCATCGACCTCACCAAGGGCTATTGGCAGATCCCTCTGGACCCTCTGAATCAGGAGAAAACAGCTTTTTCTACTCCTGATAGTCGCTTTCAATTCACTGTCCTGCCCTTTGGCTTACACGGGGCGCCAGCCACTTTTCAGAGGCTGATGGACACGCTACTTGCAAGGCCCACAGGGTATTCATCTGCTTATCTAGACGACTTAGTGGTTTATAGCAAGACATGGGAAGAGCACTTAGAACACCTAGAGGCCATATTTCAGGAGCTGCGTTCTGCACGTCTGCATATAAACGCCAAGAAATCCCGCTTTGCCTTCCAGAAGGTCAAATACCTGGGCTACCTACTTGGGGAGGGCATGATAGAACCACAAGCCAAAAAGGTAAGGGCCATTCAAGAAACCGTGTTTCCTACCTCTAGGCGGGATCTCTGAGCCTTTTTGGGGTTAGTGGGTTACTATAGACGGTTCATCTGCCAATTTGCGGATAAAGCGGCCCCTCTCACTGACCTATTAAAGAAATCTGTCACCTCCTCAAGATTGCTCTCCCCTACCCTCCAAGAACAGGAAGCCTTCAACACCTTGAAAACAGCCCTGACTTCCTCTCCGGTGTTACAGACCCCAGACTTCCAAAAACCTTTCATTCTGCAGACCGACGCCTCTGGTGGTGGGCATAGGTGCTGTCCTCTCCCAACATGACAGCGAGGGACTAGAAAGACCTTTTCTTTATATAAGTCGCAAACTCTTTCCCCGTGAGAAGGTCTATCCTACCATCTAAAAGGAATGTCTGGCGGTCAAATGGGGGATAGAGAAACTGAGATATTACCTTGAGGGTTGAGGGTAGACACATTGTTCTATACACGGACCATGCCCCCCTAACTTGGCTGCAGAAAAATAAAGGCTGTAACGATCGGGTGCTCCGGTGGTTTTTGTCCCTGCAGCCTTTTTGTTTCGAGGTCCGTCATCGTAAGGGTGCTGAACAGTGCAATGCGGACTTCCTGTCCCGATTCCCCATTTCCCCCGATCGGGATCCTGGGGGAAGGGTGTGTCAGGAAGAGCTGGGCATATCGGACCTGGAAACCCCTTTTGACGTCCGTGTCATAACTATACAGATACGGGACGAGGCTAGTCCGTTTAACTCGATCGGAAGCTGGGTGGAGGCGGAGTCGGAGTTTGACATCACCCTGCTGGAGCATATCAGGACGAAGGGAGGAGGAAGAATACGGAACGCCAGCGAGCGGAGAGGCGGAAACACTGTTCGAGCCTAGGAAGACGTGGAAATCCTCGGCGTGTGGCTGCGACGAGGAACTGAAAGAGCAGGACTGGAGAACAGCGCTGAGGCCCAGCTGCCCGAAGAAAACGTCGGCGGAGTCCGACACCGTGCCATCGCCCGCCGCCCCCCAGGAGAACGGTGGCTGGAACAGGTACAGGGTGCATCCAGGGGTTTGTAAATGCACTGGGAGGGAACGGGTAGGCAGACGGGAGGTTACTGCTGCTGCTTTCCTCTTGGGTTTCACTCTCGGACAGACGCGGTGCTCCCCTCACACGGTCTTCCCCTTCCTTGCGCTATTTCAGGCAAATAAGCCGCCTGACCCTTGGTTTTTCTTTTTTTGTCTTTTGGGAACCCTCCTCGAGGATTGGGACGCCAGCCAAAGCCTTATCAAGAACTCTGAAGACAAGAGCTTGCCTCAGGAGGTGGTGTGAGACCGGTGATAAGTTTCCCTCTTCAACCTGACACTTGGACTGTTATACATCTTCTTGCCCCATATTGGATGAAGTCAATAACAATAAAAATATACCTTCAACACCCACGGAGTATCTGTTGGTTACTGAAGGCAGCAAGCCTCCCCTTATTCCCCTACCGAATTGTGACACCCGGGGAAAACAAGATCAATGATTTGAACAAAACACCAAAATATTTTAACAAGTTTCATCAAAGAAATTCACAAACAATTCAATATTTTATTTAATTTACAAAACATTTAAAGGTCAGGCTTGAGCTTTTCTGAATTTGAGGACACTCATTGTCCATACTATATTCTGGCTGATGCACTGGCACTGCTCCCACTGGGCAATCTGTGGATACTACATAATTAGTAGCCTGCAATTCCAAGTTCCTTCACATTTAAAAAATGTTTCAGTCTTCCATTTTACATTTTGAGCCTATACTTAAACGTTAATAATTTGTTAATATTTCATTTTCTAAGCAGTTGCCGACCCCATAAGTAGGCATATTGGATCCCCCAGGGGTCCACAAATCACAGTTCAGAACTTCTGATCTAATACATATAACTAATCTCATGTGTACCCTTTCTGTTAACTACATCCTCATCTAGGGTGCTTTTGAAGTACTTTATGAATTCTCCAAAGTATTCTACTTCAGTGTATTTATGAGGGAGTTAAATTCGATCCACTTAACGCATTCTTTTAAAAATGGGATATCTTCCATTAACAAACTAACAAGGAGGAAGACCCCTTAACAGATGGGCACCTCACACTAGGATGCTGCCCTTTGGACAGAACTGCATATTCAGGACCATACTGTGTACAAGAAAGCCTTCAAGGCCGATCTCTTTTCAGATCCTTTTTCTGGACTTTAAAACTTATACTTGCGACTCTCGAATGTGTGAAAGTGAGTACTTCCCAGGTGGAAGCGAGTGAGGAATCAAGACAGCAGGGTGGGGACTGAGTTCTCAATGTAAGGTAGCTCTGTCGTGATGTGCCATTGCTTACCACCAGACGCACCTTAAAAGCTATCTGGCCCACCAGTTATATGTACTTTATTAACCAACAAGAGGACAGACTGCATCTGCTGTCGGTTATTTGGTATCCTCTTACAGACCATCTACAAAGGCCCCTGGAGCTGCCTCTTGTTTGAAAGGTGCATATTCTCTTTGTGGAGTACTGTCTTGCTGGTTACCCTCACTGAAGTTTGTAAATAATGGCTCAAGTATTCTTGCACCCACTGACATCTGCATGCCCTAGTAACTAAAGTAAAGGAGAGCCACAGGAATGTATTAGTTAGTAAATTTGTTGTGAGGTGTCTAGAGTTGTCTTCAATTAGCGAGTCTGCTTCAGCGCGGGGGCACGCCGGAAGGCGTAACCATGCGCTTTAGAAATGTTAAATAAAATAAATAAATATAACTGAACTTCAGTCTGGGGGTAAAGGTTTACAGGATGCCTTCCACGCTGTACCTCGTTCATGCTCATCACAGTCTTCAAAATCTCTTCCTTGTTTCTTGTTCTCTTCTAAACAACCAATAATGTACCTTTGGACCATTTTCCAGCCCCCAGTCTGTAGGTTTTGTTGATCTTCACTCACTTTGGTCTCGTTTGCTACATTCTTCTACAAGCCCTACAATGCCAAGTACCAAATCATTTTTGAGTGTTCTTGGGGCCAAATTTTAGCCGCACTTTGGATTTTTAAGGATCTACAATTTGGCTCCAGATTGAATGTTGTTGGTACTGAAGTGTTGTATCAAACTGTCTCTGGAACTAGTTGGATAGTCCGGGAAGTCTACTGTGTTCCACTCCATCTTGCTGCTTTAGCAAAAGGTCTTTGGAGCTCCAACTCTGAATGACTGAGCCTCCAGCTTTTATTCAAGCCATGGTAGCCTCAAATCGTTTTGATCTTGGTATGGAGACTGGTAAGACCAGCTACCAGAGCCTCCTACCCTTTATTTCATTCCCATTATCCCCCTTAACATTATCTTTATGGGATTGCCCTGGGTTGGAAGTGAGGAGCTTAAAGTATTCAGATTTCTTTTCTCTATAGCTTCCCTTCTGTAGCTTTGTCTCATTATTATTGGGGCCACTGCAGTAGTCTTGGAACCTTGGAGTTTAACCTTGTCATGCTCCACCTCTTACTACTCGCTCTGCTGAGTGTACATGGTCAATGTATAGTCCTTGTGCCTATTCCAAAGTGCCATTGCCCCACATCTGTGTTGCTTGCTATATCTAGGCCTTTGGTTGAGTGACCTGCTGCCCTGATCAGGCTGTAGGACCATCTGTGGCAGCAAGTGTCACACCCGCCACCACAGCCTCCCCACCACAATTCTCCCCCACACCTCCTTCCTGGCTTCCGTGTGCTATTGCTCTAGTGAATTCTGATTGTACCTTACTTCACGAGAGCTGCGTACACTTAGGGAAATATATCTGCCACCACTGAGTCAGCCACTGTGATGCTTCATCGGTGTTGCTCCATGTAAAGGAGGAGGGAGATGCTCCTTTGTGCACGCGTAGAACTGAATTAAGCCCCTGTGTTTGATCTGGTGCTCTTCTGACTTCTTGGCGATTTGTAATCCTAGCAAGTACCAGGACAGCCTCTGCTCATGAGTCCTGGAAGCAGGTTAGCTGCAGAGGAGAAGGACATAGCCTCAGGAAGATTCTGGCATCTTAGAGCTTAGCCACTTCCACCCCAACAACATTTGCCTCAAAAAGTAGGATGTTTTCTATGTTGAAATGTGTCAATTTTGCTCTAATTTGCTCCCTATCTTGTCTGATATTGCTAGTTATTTAACTTGCTGCATTACATTTTGTGAGCAAATATAATAAAACCTTGTCAACAATTGGTGCTTGTAAGAAATTGTGGTTGTTCCTTGAGGTGGGTAGTCTCCCACCCCAATCAAGAATACAACCATTTTCAGGGTGAATTCCTAAAGTCACTAAATGAGCTTTAATGCAACCCCCTGGTAGCTTTGGATCAGAGCAGACAGCCTTAACTTAGGGCAATGTGTGAAGTATTTATGCAGTAGCAAAACCGCAATGCAAAATAAATTAGAAAAATAAAGCCCAATTTAATAAATGAAAGGATGCCTAAAATCAAATAAGGGGAACTAAAGATGAATGCTTTGCTTTAAGTAGGAATAGTATAATATGCTAAAGATAGTCAATGGTAGACCAGGACTTATGCGCAATTTGAGGATCTAGATGGAGCATAAGTTGAGTACACAACCAGATTCGTCCTGATCAAATATTTTACCTTCTGTATTAGTTCTTTAAGCCCCAGTCCACCATAGGAGTCTGCTTCCCTCCACTCCTATCACCTCCTGGGAGCAGAATCCAGTCCAGTTCTAGTTTTGTCACTGGTCAGCTGGCAAGTTGCAGGAAGACCTCTTATAGCTTGTTGCCTTCCTAGAGCAACACAGGTGGTCAGCCAATTCACCCTTGGAGTCCATTTCTTTGTTCTAGGTTCAAAATGGAGCAGGTCTGGTTTTTCAGGGCTTCTCTCAGGTTAGACAGCAGGTCCTGCCCCCTGTTTTTCCTCAGGCCCAGGAGTGTTCTGAACTGGGTGACTGGAGATGCCACATTTATGCCTGGCACACGCTAGTGGCTGGGAATGACTCCCGGGCATGCCCTAACCATTGAAGTAAAAGTTCCTGGGGCCATCCCTACCTACTTTTGGGCATTTACTATTTGGCGGAAGTTTTTAACTGCACAAAAAATGGACACTGAAGGTGTGGTGTGGTGTGGTGTGGTGTAGTGTGCTGTAGTGTAGGGATTCTAGTGTCCTATCACATTTAGCACTAAAATTCTGTTTGGGGCAGTAACTGTACCCACAATAACCACATAGACAGAAGTCTGGTAGAACAAAAGTAGGGTTTTCCAGCAACCCGACAGTGGATACACAAGAATTGTTTGGCATCCTGTTTCCCTTCCTTTCATATGCTCTCCCACTGTCACATGCAAAAACAACAATTGATGGACAGAATGCAGAACAATGTCATACATTCACCCCAGTACAGAGATCTGGGCCTAAATCCATCGTTTTTTTGCTCACCATGCCATTCCAGTTTGAACCTAGCCATATGCAAATCAGTCTTGACCCTGTGCCTCATGGGAACGAAGTAGAACGGCCATACGTATAGCCTGAAAAGGGCAGAGCAAGAAATAAGCTCCCTACATACCCCATAAATGAGTCTGTCTAAATTCATGCTGGAAACCTGCATGCAGTGGCTTGCATAGTACACAACTCAATAAAGTTCTGCATTGGCCCTGTCCAGTTAACAGGTCTGTGCTGCAGGAAAACATCCAATTATTTATTTGTTTTTGTGTAGGTTTTAATAGCTGTTCAGTGCCATCTCCAGCAGTCACGTAAAATTATTCTCACCTGTCCTGTGGACTGGTGCGGAAAATAATTGCTGCAGAGTCTGTCTCTGGGATGCAATATTCACAAGTTGCAGGCATTACTACATGTTTATTGTATCTTTTGTTTTTAATACTCATTTTATTTGTTTTCTATACCTTCAAAAATATAATATTTTTTCACTTGGTACTCTCCCATACCATTCCTGATACATAACATTTTCGACCCTGTGGGAGTCGCATTAAACAGAGGGTCACAGTGAGTCATTATATGGTTTTAAATTTATATCTTATCGATGTATCATGAAGGATAATGTCTAGGCAGGTCAAGCTCAGCCCATGTCCCAACATTGCCATCTTGGGTGTCCACGTGATCTTCAACTTAATCACCATCAATTCCAGAATACGCAACTTTAATATTCGAAAAGTATATGTAGACACATCACTTCCTCCCTATGGCTTCTGATAAATGGAAGATTTCAAAGTTGGAGCCATAGCAAACAATTAACTTTTTTGTAAAATGCCATGTGTAATTTTGAGGTGTTTGATTCTTAAACTGGCTTCTATGGCCAATTCTCTGAGGGTTGTCAATTTCATTCTGTCCTTTATGGGCCCAAAATGGTTACACGTTTGTCACAAAGACTCTGTAGAGCGTCTGGCATAATACATTTAATTGAGCTGTACATTTGGAGATTTCTCCACCAGTGTGTTCCTTTTTTGGCCACAGAAAGGGCGATCTAGAAATGTATGCAGGTCAGTCATATCTACCCAAGATGTGTCTGAATCTACTTACGGTGTTTGAGTCTGGGATATCAGAAGAGCTCAGTCTGTGGTATAAGACTCTTTCTGGAGCTCCAAAAACGAATTTATTCTAACCCTAGTTACAACGTCTGCAAACTTGGCTATACCTGTAACATTTCATCCCAACACGTTCAACCTCGAAACTTCCCCAAGCATGTTTATTTTGTGACCTAGCCTGCTGTAATTCTTGGATTCCTGAGTTAACCCTTAATAGCATCGGACTGGCCTCTAGTGCAGTCTGGATGAACCGGATTGGACGGTCTGATAGGTTGATGTGTACGCTAGTTTTGGGGTTGTGTGTTGGCTGGTTAAGTGGCATAGTCGCCTTGTTTCGTGCGTATATGTGGGCTGCTATCCTCTGCTTACACGTTTGAATAATCATAAAAACTCTTGGCGTGCCAATGTGCCTGATGCAGAACACTGTGTGTAACCTGTCGATCACACCTTTTGAACCCAGAATAAAGCTAGTCACCTACAGGGGTAAGGGGAATATTAAAGGTGGGAAAGGAAAGGAAGTGGGCAAGACTGTTCGCGTAGGAGGTATGCGCATTGTGGGTGCTATTATCTAATTTAAGGCAGCATCAATGGTTCAGTAGCCTTCCGTAGTAGATGAGAAAGGATGTGTCGCGGTTTTTCTTTTGTGATGGGGGAAGGAACATATTGAATTTCACGGCTATGTTTCCTTCACGTTACCATACACATTGCCGGCAGCAAGCACACATTCCAGCAAGCACACATTCCTGTGGTTCTCTACCTCTGAGACCACCCGGGGAACAGGTCTTAGAAAGTTCAGAGTTGCTTGATTTATAAATATGAGACTTTTTTTTATTCTTGCCACTAAGTAAATGGGTGAAACTTCAATTTTGGTTCCTGGGTGGTGGCATCTCGAGAGGGGGGTGGCGGGGGGGGCTGAGCTTCATTTAGCCTATGCTAACCCCACTTGGGCACCTCCAATACAGCAGTTATTATTAATTGAGTTTTATATAGTGCTGGCTAGACCCGGAGGTATCGGAGCACTTTACTTGAGGAACATAGCACTAAAGTTTCACAGTTACATCAATTAAAAAAAAGTGCATAGTAACAAAACACAAAGAACAAGACAAAGGAGAAAAAAAGAGGAAAAAGGGGAAGAGTCAGTGGCTGGATGAGAAAAGCAATTAGGTCTAATAAATCTGCAACAGAAGGTAGAAGTTCAGGGTATCAACTGACGGGCTAGAGATTAACAATCATAACTCCACAGGGTCGCGGAGGGTGGAACAAAATGAGAAGGGGTGAAGGGGAGAAGGGGACCTAGGGGGATGAAATAGGAGGAAAAGCTCCGAAAGGCGAATCAAGGACGGCCAGAGAATCGGGCACGGACCGTCAAGATGCTGGACCCATGACTCTGGCACAGAGTAGCATAAACACATGATGGCAAAAGTAAAACAACAAAATAACAAAGGAGCTGGCTCGTGGGCAGCCGCCGGGGCTAGGAGGGAGGGGGGCTGGAGAATGCCGATTTTTAATAAAAAAATAAAATAAAAAAAAGTGTTGCCGAGAACAGAACTCGGGGTTGCATGGGTAACAGTCCTCATTCAATGAGGTGCAAAGTCAGCTTGGCCGCCCCAGAAAAGGGGGGGGCAGCCGTGGGAACCGAGAGGACACTTCTCTCACCAGCTCGGAGAGTGGAGACGAGCTCGGGGAAACTGGATAGCAGTGCAATGGAAAGCCCTTCGTTGTTCCCTCGTCCAGAAAGCTGCAAAAAGTCACCATTGAGTGCCCCAGAAAAAGTGGAGGCAGCAGCAGAGACCAAGAGGGCGCTTCACTCACCGGCTCGAGGAGTGGAAACCAGCACGGGGGCACTGGTCATCAGTGCTGTGGGAATCCCCCCCCCCGTAGCACCTCCATAGGGGGAAACGAAATTCACGCGCCCCCGTTGACAATCTGGCAAGGCGAAACCAGGGGACAAGCAGTTACGAACAAGCCCGGAAAGGAGAACGGCCAGAGGGCAGATCACCAACCCAACACCTCAGCAGCCACCAGTCAACTCCACGGGGCAGCATGGAGTGCAGAATTGAAGTCTGCCATCAGAGAACAAGCATTGGCCGCGAAAGTGAAAGCGGTGTATGAGCGCTGCAATTTAAACCAGGCACATGCGCCCGCGAGTGTTGAAAGGCAGAGAGGCAGTTGATCTGCAAGCTGCAGGGTTGGGTTTCGACACAGACCACTATACCGCAAGGAGAGGTGAGACTGAGTTGCCAGTTTTTTTTTTTTTATGGCCCTGGGTTGCTGTTTTATTCACTGTTCAAAGAGCTCTGCTACGCGAGATGGATTACATTATATGACGAATGGGGAGTCACGCAAGGAGCGACGGCGTCACGTCACACAAGGGTGACGTTTGACGAAAGGTTAGAACCCGAATAAGTCCTCTGGGTTAGGGGCCATGCAGGGACTGGCAATGTACCCTTTTCATGTTACACGTAGCTGGGTAACGATTACGAAAGACAGATACAAATAGGGCAACAAACCGCAGAGACTCAAAGAAAAAAAATACTGGCTCACTGAGAACATCAAAGCGGCCGCGAAAGTGAAAGTGATCGCGATCAAAATGCTACCATGGCCGGCCTACAGCCTGCGCGCATGTGCGCAGCGCTTAATGAGCATGACAAGGAAAGCCTTATGGCGCCTCTGCTCGTAAGCGCACATGCACGCAAGCTGTAGGCCGGCCTTGGTAGCATTTTTTTGAAGCCCTTACTAAAAGTCTTGCCAGATCAGCGCATGCGCTGGGTCAGGCGAGACCTAAAAACTACTGTCTCCCGTTTTTTTTTTTTTCGTGTAATGTATTGTACATACATGTTTATCCATCTTTCCTAGTGATACCAGTTGAAATACTGTTGCTTAGTTTTACGTAAAACAAATCTGGGCAGCAAATAGAAATCAAGCAAATGAGTTATAAAGCCACTAATAAGCAATGGAGGGAATCCATTCCCAAGAAGCTATTCTACAGTAGTTTGCTTCTACACAAATACATATCCATTTCCATGCTATTTTCTTGTAATGTTTCACATTACCATAAAACATTTCTTTAAAGCCAGACCTATTGGCATTGTCAATGCTTGTTGCGTTTTCGAAACTTAGACTAGTAGAGCATTCGTTATAATTTGCATTTCTCTGTTTGCCTTCCAAATGTATAAGTAATCAATGGGGAGGGAAAAAGAAGCTGTGGTCCAGTCGGCTTCCTTATAGCTTATGCAGAACAAGCATTTACAATGCAACGGTCTCGGCATTGTTAAAGTTAGAGCTATTGGCATTGCTCGTGACATTATTTTTGTTTGTTTTTAAAACATTTAAAGAAACGGCATTGTTATTTACAATGTCAATAGCTTAATCACTCTCAAAAGCGAGATTTATTATGCGAGCATTATTTGGGAAGTTTGGCAAATCCATAATTATGAGGAAAACGCTGCAGCATCGCAAAATGCCAGTGGCCCAGACTAATATGCATGATTAGTATGTGGATTCCATGCCCATTCCATCTTTGTCCTCTCTGCAGAAACTGCTGTCTGAAGTGTCAAATTTTATTAATACTAAACAAAAATCGCACTACCGTGCCAGGGCCAGACTTGGCGTTGATAATGATTGTTTGAAAAGGGAACTTTGAAAGGATACGAACTTGACCAATTCTGGTTTCAAAATAGAAGAGAACACTGTAGAGGCATGCGTTTACCGACTGTTATATATAATTTGGGATATATTTCTTAATCTGTCGATTTCAGCCACTGCATGATTATATTGTTGTCTCTTTTTGAAACTCATGAGCAGTAACATTGTCGTGGTGTCACTAGGGCTTCAAGTGGATGCTTTTTCAATATTATATACAAGCCACAGTTACTGCTAATTTATCTTATGCAACTAACAACGATTGACAAAGCCAATAGTCCTAACTTGTTGTAGGTATCATGTTACTTGTTGTATCATTATGCCTGGATGCAATGACAAAAGAGACAGCAAAATACAAGTCGTATAGACCCCGCGCAACACCGCCCCCCACCCATTTGTTTGTATCCCACTTAAAGCCCTGGGTAGGATACTCAACAACAGGGCCGAACTGGAACCCCAAAGTAGGCCTGGCAATTATGTCGGACCAGCTGGAGGGTCATGGGGGAGGTTAACTGTGAAGCACTTTTGCTACAGGAAACGCCCGATGCCCGGGCAAGCCAGCCCGGCCCTGCTCAACAACCCCGTTCTCTCCCGCATTTACCTGTGATCAGGCGCGCAACACCCATTGAACTCAAAGGGCTTCACTCCCCCCCCCCCCCCCCCCCCTCCCCCCCCCCCGTCGTGTGTGGCAGCCCGGGATGAGACCGCTTCCCGGGCAGACACAAAGCCGCGCCTGAGCAGTTCACAGGTCTTTAAAAAGACCATTTGCATGTTAATGAGGCCTCGCTGTTGCTTCACCCCTTCTAAGAACCCCCGCAGCTCCACTCTGCCTAGATTCAGCCCCCCCACCCCCTAAATCAGCACCACTCTGCCTACTGTTTAAAGATTCAGCGCCCCCCCCCCCCCCCCCCCGAAATTTTCGCTTATCCCCCCCCCCCCCCCGAACATTAACTAGCAAGTGATTTCGCTGGTCGCTTTTTCACAAGCTCTGAACTTTGGCAGTGATGTTTCCCCTTGATAGAGAAGTTTCTGTATTTGGATTCCATGCCCATTCCTTCTTTGTCCTCTCTGCTGAAACTGCTGTCTGAAGTGTCACATTTTATTAATACTAAACAAAAATCGCACTACCGTGCCAGGGCCAGACTTGGCGTTGATAATGATTGTTTGAAAAGGGAACTTTGAAAGGATACGAACTTGCGAGTGCTTGCGGCCTGAAACAACAAGCGAAGTACCAGCAGCAACCCCAGAGGACCGAAGTTGCTGCGGGACCTGGAGAGCAAATTACCCGAGTCACCTCGAGGTGCAGGCATTCAACGCTGACTCTACAGCCTCGAACGGCCGAATGTAAAGCTATCGGCTGGGCCTGCCGATTCCGGACCCGGACTGCGGAGCTTGTCGGATCCGCACTGAAGTGCACTAGGGGACAGTGCGGGGACGTGCTGGTCCCGAGTCATGTAATAACCCGGACGGATTGGCCATTGCACTCGGAGGCTGTGGTGGAAGTACGCGGTTCGTCGCAAAATGGCAGACGAGCCATGGCTGTGATTGTCGACATAGGACGGCTTGACACGGCCGTAATCTTTGGTTATTTGCCTATGTGGGATCTCCGCAGGAGCACAAAGCGGGATAGTGTAAAACAAGCCCAGGGCACCGGAAGACACCACCGCAGCATCGCAAAATGCCAGTGGCCCAGACTCCAAATCTGTTGAGTTGGAGTGGTGAATGTTCCATGCCACATTTTGCCATCAAAATTAATTTCGACGCAAAACTAGAACCGGAAATGAGGCAAGACGCCGAGTTGTAGCACCACAACATAAAAGGAAGTTAAGGAGGTCGAAGTACTGTTTGCCAGAGCGGAGACCATAGTCCAAGCACGGTTCATTGTGGCAGAGAAACCAGAGTTCTATAAAATAAATGTTCGTGAGGGAGGGGGTGGTTTTCGTAAAACGTGCCTGGCGCTCGGTAAAACAGCTTGAATTGTGTAACGATGACCCGCGAGCCGAGAGAGCGTGCACAAATGTTGATGTGAGAGACTGAAGACCTTGAGAGTTAAAATCTGCAAGCGACAATTACTTTTATTTTCTTTGCTACATAAATGATCGAATTTAATGGAGGGCACCGAAAGACACCACCGCCTTTCTCCGAGGCACAGCAAAAATGCCTCTGAGAAAGGGAGCGTCCTTTTCGGATTTTGGGGCGTGTTTTGCTGTTGTCTCCTCCCTGAGACTTCTCGCAAAAAACACGCCCCCCGATCCGAAAAGGACGGGGCATAATTGGAGTGACTGACCTCTTCTCCAGTGGCTGGCCAGCATTTAAGAGGCCAGCCAATGGAGAACAGGAGAGAAGAGGGGCGGGTGCAAGCCCCTCTTCTCAAAGTCATTAAATCTCGCGAGCGAGACTGCGCAAGCGCAGCCATCGCTAGCCGAGACCTAAAAATCACAGGGGAGTGGACCACTTGTCCTGTATATCCAGGGTCTTTTACATTCTTGGTTCCTTCATAAAAGAACCCTCATAACTATACACAGGTATGACAGCGGCATGAACTGGGTTACCGTTTATGTGTAATAGTACAGCATCATCATTGGGTCTTTTTTTGCGTGTATGCTGACCTCCACCCGGAGGAAGACCATCTGGTTAGACAGTAGCGTCCAGACATGAAGGTTCAAGAGGTGTGAGAAGGTTCATGTCAAGTGAATTAAAATCTCTGAATCATTGTTTCAAAAGCAATTTTATTCTGGAAATCTTGATCAGAGAAAGGTAAAAGAAAAATTCAAGTGCGGAGGAAGACCGAGTTATTGGTCTACCATACTTATAAAAATTAAAGGTCAAAGGTCGACATGTTTCAGCCTACTGTCGTAGTCTATAGGCTTTCATCAGGACCAATCCAAGGAGGGCGCATTATGGCTCCTTATCTAGTGAGATTCTCCCACTAATCTAATTAAAGAGATCAGTCCGTTTATCTGTACCTAATTAGAAGAGAGAAAACAGTGGTTTTTCTAAATGATTTGAGGGAGCAAATAATCATGAAATTCTGTCCCATGAATTAATTTGGAGCTACTACCTTAATTTGAGAAGAAGTGAAGGTTAAAATAATTGGACTATTTTGGTGAATATTGTGCGAAAAACGGGGCGGCTAGGTGAAGGGGAAATGATTGTGATCGGTCTTGGCGCGAGTGCTTTTAAGTGCAAACGGCTGGCTGTGCGAACAATATTGGTGAAAAATATCGTTGATTGTTAGTTGAATTTGTGGCTCATTCGTAATGGCGAGTACATCTCAAAGTGGATTGAATGTAAAAGTTTTATGATATACGTTTAAAGTTATTTGTGGATATCGTCGGCAGTGTGTGTCTCAGCAAGACAAACCATTTTTTTATGCAGATTTCGACAACATCAAAATTCAGATAAAGTAACGCCTATTAGGGTGATTACGGAAAGTGAAAGGGAGATACTGGCAAGGTGGATAAAAGAGACATATGACGTTAATAGTTATCGTACAATTGTTTACCTCATGTATAGAAAGTTCCGTATTCTGGAGGTGCCCGGGGGCATGAGAGAACCGTATTTCTGAGGTTCGGAGGGAGGCATAAGAAAAGGGAATGGTTAGAAACATCTTACTTGGTGTATCTCGGCGTTCTGGTCGTGTCCGCCATTCGTGCTTACCGGTGTCTCCTCGTTCACTGACTTGTTCTGCCTCTGTCCGCTGTGCCTCAGATTGGAAGGATTAGTGGCGTCTTGCCGTTATGAAGCGGGAGGAGAATTAAGATGGAAGAGAGACTGGTTTTCTTATGTGCATTTTCTTAGTCGTGGTTGGCATTCGTAGTGGTTGGCAATCTCACGATCGGAAGGAGAATTGAGATGGAAGAGAGACTAGTTTTCTTATGTACATTTTCTTACTGGTGGTTGGCATTCATAATGGTTGGCAAACTTGCGATCGGTGTACGATTTCAGGGTCATTGTCTGCGAATTGTGCAGATAGATGTATGCCCATATTTTATTTCAGGCTGGTGTAGATTCTGATAGAGGGCAAAACAACAAGGGGGGTTATTTACAGTTATTGATCAATCTTTAGATGTCACAAAAGGGGTTATTGATGAAAATGTCGTAAAAGAGAGCAGCAGGAGTTGTCTGATCTTCAAAACGGTTCAAGGGGTACAGTTCAGATTATGCCAGTGTGTGCCAAGGAATATTATCATTTAGGCCCTGGTGATCCGTGCCCAGACGGTGAATCCAGCGTACTTCTTTCTCAAACAAAGTGCGTTCAGCAGTGTGATAAACCGATTTCAAACTCTCCAAAACTACCCATTTTAGGTCATTGGCGTTGTGATTATTCTCTACGTAGTGCCGGCTCATCTTAGTGGTTAACCTTTTGCAGTTCACATTGCTTTTGTGTTCCGTGATCCTTTGTTTTATTTTGCGGCAGGTTATGCCTATGTACCTGAGATTGCAAGGGCAGGTTATCATGTAAATCACATGTGTTGTATTGCAATTGGTGTGTTGACGTAATGCCCAAGTGAGGTTGGGGAGAAGTTGTATGGTTTTGGTAACCTTTGTCGTATTGCATACTGAGCATGTGCCGCAGGGATAGTGTCCTGTGATTGGTTCAAGATTCCATGCTGCTGTGATAGTTTCCTTTGTGGTATATGGCGCTGGTCTGGTATGTACTAGGAAATCCTTGAGGTTTCTCGTTCTCTTATTAGCAAATCTTGGTTTTGGCCATTGTAAAGAGTCCGAGGTAAGGATCCTCCAATTTCTGTTGACAATCTTTTTCACTGTGTTGGATATCGTGTTATAGGTCGTAACACATGTCAAGAGATTCTCAGGCTCTACTCGTGTGGAAGCTTGTAGGAGGTTCTCTCTCGGTTGATGACGTGCTCTTTTCTGGCACTTGTTGATTATTTTCATCGGATAATGTCTTTTGACAAGTTTCTCCCTTAGATCTTCCGCTTGAGTTTTGTAGGTTTCGAGATCGCTGCAGTTTCTTTTTAATCTGAGGAATTGACTGAATGGTAAGTTATCTCTAAGAGGGCGTGGGTGGAAGCTCTGATAGGATAGCAGACTGTTCTTCGCCGTGGGTTTATGGTACGTTTTTGTTTGGAGGATGTTGTTCTCTGAATAAATCGTGACATCAAGGAAGTCAAGTTGTCGTTTATCCGATGTGTAAGTGAATTTGAGGCATTCGTCTCTGGAGTTGATCCATCCTATGAATTCTAGTAATGTCTCTGCACTGTCTTCCCAAATCATGATCACGTCATCTATGTAACGTTTCCAAAATTTTATCCGTGTGAAGTAGGGATTGGTGGAGTTCCGTATGTGTTCTTCAAAAGTGCTGACATACAGACCCGCCACACTCGGAGCGAATGTGCTCCCCATAGATGTACCGTGGCGTTGTCTGTAAAGTGTGCCATTGTACTCAAAATAGTTTTCTGTCAGGGCTAATTTGCAACATTCTAATACGAAATGTCTCGGTGTAGAATGGATCCAAGGTTCAGAAAAAAGAATGTTTTCCAAAGTGTCTAATGTTTTCTGTTGTGGGAGACTGGTGTACAGACTCTCCACATCCAGCCCCACTAAGTACATGGTGTTCTCGTTATAGACCTGGTTGTGTAGTTGGTTCAGGAGGTCTCTTGTATCTTTAAGATAAGTGGGTGTACGTTGTACTAATGGTTTGAGGAACTGATCAGCGAACTGGGATAGGGGTTCCAGAACAGAGCCAATCCCCGAGACGATAGGTCGTCCTGGTGGGGGGACTCTGTTTTTATGAGTCTTTGGTAAAGAGTAGAAGTATGGTACTCTGGGGGATTTGGTGTTAAGGAAGTCTGCCTCATGTCTGGAAATCCAGTGGTTAGTTAGTGCTTCTTCTAGCATTGAGTTTATGGTCCCTTGTAATCTTTTCGTGGGGTCATTGGTGATTTTCTCGTAGAATTTCTGGTCGGACAGTAATTTTAGACATTGTGTGTCATATCCTTGTTTATCGAGAAGGACGATGCCACCTCCTTTGTCAGCTGGTTTGACAATCACATTTTCATTCTTGCTTAGTTCTTCCATAGCTTGTTTTTCGCGTCTCGTGATGTTGTTGAATGTTTTGCTAGAAGGTTTAATGTTATCCACTTCTCTGAGACTAGTAGAGCATTCGTTATAATTTGCATTTCTCTGTTTGCCTTCCAAATGTATACCAGGGTCATTGAAAGAGCATATTTTGCAAAATGCTTTCTGAATCACGATAGTATGGGTAACCCTGACCGAATTCAGAGTTATACAAATCACTGCTATGCCTACATTCTTGGGCACATATATAAAAATAAAAAATGAATTAATAGGTTTCCTGTATCCCAGTTTTTTTTTTTTTTTATTAATCAGATTTTTACCATATGAATTGCTGCGTGGTTGGTACACAATGACACGTCGTTCTAAGCTGCAGCTCTGTTGTTGCCTTGGGGCATTTCATGTTTTTTGGGCGACCACCAAGCACTACATATCCCTGCAACCAGAAGGTTATAACTGACATAACTATACTACTTTTGTAAATCGGCCATCGGAGAAATAAATTAAAGATAGAAATGTGACTACTATTTTCTTTCCGACTGATTTTCTTTTTTTAATTTCAAGGATGCCTTTCTTTGGGAAAACTATCAATGATTTACACAAATGACCCCTTGATTAATTTGGAGTAAAGGTAAACAAACCTGGCCTGGAAACCTTTTGTTGAGAGGTGAATTTGCTGGGAAGTAACAAAGAAAAAAGACCCTGTCTTATCGCACACAATTTGTCCAGCTACCTTTCATTGCAAAGCAGCGCTTGTTTCAGACAGTACATGAGCCCACGTTTGCTTAAAATGTTTAAATCGGACTTTGAATGTACATGTTCATATCTGTATATATACCGATACACACTTATATACAAGGTCGGTTTAAACATTTTAAGCAAACGTGCATATAGTTTTATCTGTGGACCATTTTCTGCCCTCCCAAAAAATCAGTTCTAGAAACATCACTGTGCTCGGGCCTATTCTGTCTCATTCTGACCGTGCACCTCTCCCGTGAATGAATTGTAAACTTTGTCCTAATTGCCAAAGCCAGTCTATCACTCTGGTTGTATCTTCATCTGGGGGGAGCATGCATCTAATTGTTTGCCACCCGTATATGGGCTAATCAGTAATATTTTCTTAGAAACGACCAAGCAATACCTCCCTCATATCAAGTGGTGCAGCTTGGGCAATTATATCTGCAGAGGCTTAGTTTCCTAATGAAGTATCTGCAGTATTGCTTTAAGTGGACTTCCGGGATCCACTGTAGGGTATTTTTGGAATATACGAGATGCTGGAGAGAACCCATCTTAAAGCTGATATTCCTCATGAGAGAGAATGGAGCTTTCTCTAATGTAATTCTTCCTGCTTGAATCTATCTAGGAGTATCGCTAGATTATCACACATGGCTCCTATTTCTAGTTCTATCCACACCCAAATAGCGGAATTCAACTTCCTTTTTAATGAGACCGTAATATGCAATGGACCAATTTTGTTCCAGCAGTGGAGAGAGTTTATCTCCGTGGATATGGTATCCTGAATGTAACCTTCATTCCTGTAACTTCTATAACAACCTTGATAGAGTAGATGATGGTTCCGCAATAAACGGCTCAATGTCTTCTTTGAGTGCTTAACAGTCTACCAACATTCCAATTTAAACCTTTAATCTGAGAGTTGCCTTAAATTCAGAATGCTTCTGGATCAACTGCTAGCACGATGTGTCTTTGACTTTTTTGCATAGGTCTGTGGAACTAGCATTGAGGAAACCGGTATACTGGTCTCAGTACAGTGTGCTCTATATTAGAGTCACCCACAAAAGAAATTCCATTCCCAAACCAGTTTTCAGCTGGTATCCAAATGGAAGATTCTGCTGATTAGTTGAACACTTTTTCATTGACCAGAGACCGCACTGCCATTGGCTTTATAATCCTAGCAAATTCAGGTACGTGGATCCATGAGGCATAGGCCTCTATTGTTGAACTGTATCAAGAAAGGAACGGATTCTGTGTTAAATCGATCTAGTTGTTCCTGGATTGCACTGCTTGTAAATTAAGATAGTGCTGGCTTGTCTCACCAGCGGAGAGTTTACCTATATTTATTGGGTTTTGAAGGAACCTAGGCTTTAGTCCCCTTTTGAAATTTGAACTGCCTCCGTCCACTTTTTTCAGCCTATGCGCTGTGCAGCCCAGCACATGGGTATTTAGAGTAACTCTTACCCCAGAGGAAGTGAACTCTACTACCTGCTCTTTGGAAGCATCAATACTCCTCCTCGCTTTAATGTTTGGAATCTACATTTGCCTGCCGCTCCAGATTTTATTGTGCAACCCCTGTGAACCCTTCGGCACAAAAAACAGGTTATCCAATGAATTGCCATCAAATGCCAATTATTCAACACGCCTAGATTTTATTCTGTTGATTAGGAACTGAACATGCTTGCATTTTCAACAGGAATGTGCTTCTTAAATACTTGTACCAGCCTGAGGCCAGCTACATTTCATTCAGAGATTGGGAACACCAGCTTCTAGGCACCACTCCACCATCCATTTCCCTCATCTCTCCGCTGTTCTCGGGAGAGACATAATGAAAGCAGCCTGAATCTCATTTCACTAACCCATCAGACACCTCCGATCGGCGAACTGCTACTGACGCACATCCCACGCAAATGCAGAACCAGGGCGACAGGTCACACCTTTTCCTACATCACTCCTAAAGTGACCTGCCGTTACACATCATTGCCACCTCTTCAATAATAGTTTTGCAAGAAACTATCTATCCTTTCAAATAGACACCCTCTCGCCAAGCTACTCCTGCACCTGCTTTCAGCGCCAACATACCCTCCCTTGTGATAGTGCACTTTACAAATACACATAACCTAAATCTTTTTAAGTGTTATGCTTCATTTTGATTGTCATACTAGTTTTAGGTGAATTTAACTTGCTGTGATTATTTGTTTTCCAATATTTTCCCCTCTGAACCAGACCGGGTTAAGCTGCTATTTGAGTTTGATTTCTAGAGCTGGCAAAGATTGTACAGAGAATCAGTTTAAGCCTACCTGGAAACTTTACTACACACAGTGCAACAATGATGCTAGAAAAGCAGGGATTCACAAAGGGCTCCTCTGTGTCTTCCTAGACTACAGTCTACAACAAAACCGAACAGAATGAGCAGAAAACATTGGTTTGCTAGCCATTATCTGACGTCAAATTCAATTATTTTATCAAATGCATGAGAGGGCAAAATAAAAATAGGTTCTCAACATTCGGGGCCAGACCTTTGCCTTCTTGTTAGAATTGATGCTTTCCTACCATGTCCTTAGGTTGCCGGCTAAGCATCTTAGTCATTGCTGTTCTCAGTCTTGTACGCCTCTGTATCTGCATATAAGCATGTTCTTGTTTATGCCAAAACGAGCACAACTGTAAATCACTCAGCGGAAGGCTCAAATTTACCTAGACAGGACGGTCTCATTGCAATGTACTGAGCATCCAAAGTAGGAGTGGTTCCTCAAGCCTTAGTAGTAAGAAATGACACCTTCAATCAGCCTTAAAAGTGACAGGTGTCACAGGGAAACGACTTTTACAATGCAGGCTAAGCCATGTGTGCCGTTTCCCTGCAAGCAGAGCCATGCTTGCCTTAACCACCAATCTGCCTTAAACACGCATATGCGTGGCTAAGCCAGATAGCGGTCTAGTGTTCAGATTGGTGAGGAGAAGAGGAAGCGTCTGAACAGGAAGCTCTGGACGTAGACAAGTAAATGGGGCTGTGGCAGAGTTTGAGGTGGGTAGTTTAAAAGGGTGGGGTGGTTTTAGGGCTCGGTGCGGGGGGTCAGTTGTCTTTGGAATGTGGTAGGGTTTTAGGCCTCAGGGTAGTGGAAGGGGTTGTTTTAAGGACCGCGCAGGGGGTAGGTTTTAGGGCTCAGGGCGGGGGGGGGGGGGTCTGTGGTTGGGGTTGTTTTTGGTAGGGGCAGCGTAGTTTTTGGTAGGGGGGTAGCGCTTTAGACCTCAGGGTGGGGAGAGGGTAGTTTTAAGGGCAGGCTAGGTTTTAGGCCTCAGTGCAGGGATGGCGAGCTAAGGGGGGTAGGATTTTAGGGCTTAGGGCAGGGAGTGGGGGGGGATTGAGGTAGTGTTAATCTTTACCATGCATATCTCTTCACCAAACATGCCTTTACAACGAGATTGCGGGGTAAAGGCATGCGTGGCTTAGATGCATCCGTGGTTAGGACTGCATTGCAGACTCACGCGTGGTTCAGTCATGCGTGCCTGTCATACAACCAGTGCCACCCCCTGGAAGTCCCATTCTGGAAGCTTCATGTTTGGCCTCTTTCCCCCACCTGAACACAGTGCACATACAACACATCGGTCTCCATCTGCCTTGTATTTGATGCATAGAGTGGCACCAGTGTACAGTGTTGATCTAACTTCTCATGTTTACTTTGTCCTTCCAGAAAAACCATCACAGCTCTCGCCTTCTCTCCAGATGGAAAATACCTGGTTACTGGTGAGGTGAGTCTAAGGTTTGGTGGCTCCTCTTGCTTTACTGCAATATTTGATCTTGTTGGCTTTGGTCCAAGACACCAGTTGAACCCCTTTAGCATGGCTCACCTCTTCTGTCTTCCAGTCAGTGCTTCAACTGATAACCTCACTCACCTGAAGGGCAGACAGAGGTCACTGTCACTTCCAGTAAATGCAAAGATTAGACTCCCTTATTACCAGTCCCTGTTTTCTGGCAAGGTGTCTGCCCCAGGGCAAATACCACTTGTGTTTCTAGCATACCGGTCACTTGGAATAAGCGTAGAGGTGTTGGAGGCTGCTTATTTTCACAAGAAAATCGAATAAGGTGGGCAGCCAGCTGTGGTTTTTTTTTTTTTTGTGAACTACTGACCCATGAATAATTGGTGGTTTTATATAGTGTTCACTCGCACAGTGTTACATTTTCTGATTAAGTAACGAATAGAGTGAAACTCGTTAACCTTAGAATGATGAAAGTATGTGGTGGCCCCTTTAGTGATATTCAGCCTCCTCGCCTATACTTTACCCCACCCACCAAGCTGCCTTGTGAACTGTAGGCACGTCCTGCTTCGTTTCATAAATCTCTTCAACCTTAGCTGCCAAGTTTCCAGTTTGCATGTGTTAAACATTTTCAAGTTTGCTGGGTGTTTGTGTGACAACACAAGTCTTCGGTTTAACACCTTGAGTGACATTAAGCCAAGCAAGGCAACTGATCATTTTAAGGGATTTTCAGAAATTACACCATTGTGAAATGTAATGGTGTCTAAAGGGGGTTGGAACAGTTGAGTACATTGCCACATCCGATTCTGATCCCATGGGCCTCAAAGTATCGAAGTCAGAACTGGGAGGCTTTCCTGTTGCTTCTGTCTTTCAAGATTCAGACACAGGCAGCGAGGCTGAGGCAGGAACGGAGTAGCAGAGCTCAACCGCTTGACTTCTAGCACCAGTGCATGAACAAACAGCCCGCCACACAGAACACCAGTGGCACATTCTCCAGCCTGTGTTAGAAATGAGGGTGGTCCAGCCGGATCCAGCAGTCTTTGAGTCCGTTACATAATCAGGCCAGTCTCAGTTAAATATGCTCAATTAGTTCCAGTGTAATTTTCCGACACTGGGACACATTTTGCTGCACCTGCACCCTGTCTGTTTTGTGTTCGGAGAAGCAACCTGCAAGGTGTGAGGGATGTGAGAGAAGGTTTCTCATTTCGAGCTGGGTCCAACAAAAAGACTATACTTAAAAGGGTCATCAGCCCTCCTTTTCTTGGAGTTTCATCCTGGCTGCGGTCTACGTGCCAAGCACCTTGATGTCAATGCCATGGAGAGCACGTTTTGACTTTGTTGAACTGCTGTATGCAAGAGATATGCACGCACTGCAGAAGTGTCAGTTGGAGTAATTAAACTTTTAACTATTTATATAGCACTTACTACTTTATTATTTAGTTTCTTGCTGTTCAAATTATCAGTGTTGATTACAGGGTGCTGGAGTCACAAATCATCCGAATTGGTAGGCAATATATTTAAAGAGTGCTTGACCTGTAGAACCACAAAGACCGAATTAAAAAAGTAACACAGTTGTCGCAGCACAGGGACTGAAGCAGGAGACCACAGAAGTGACCCAGAGTGTGAAAGGAGTGGAAATTCTTAAAGTGCTGAGTAGGCGGCTAGGTTTGCAGACTAGGGATTAACAAGCATTTACAATGCAACGGTCTTGGCATTGGTAAAGTTAGAGCTATTGGCATTGCTCATGACATTATTTTTGTTTGTTTTTGTCAATAGCTTAATCAGTGTGTGTGTAGGTGGCCCTGTGTGTGGGTGCAAATGCAATAGGTCTTGCATTTGAGAGTGATTAAGCTATTGACATTGTAAATAACAATGCCGTTTCTTTAAATGTTTTAAAAACAAAAACATAAACAAAAAAAATGTCATGAGCAATGCCAATAGCTCTTTCACATCGGACATTTCTTTACATCCAGTCCACTGAACCGTGGGAGGATGAAATACCGAGTAGGCCCTGCCAGGGGGCGCAGGGAACATAACCTTCGTATTGCTATGCGCTCCTCAATGCGGTATAATGAGCGTCCTCTGCGCAACGTGCCAGACCACCCTGGGCACTATTTAGCCTGCAGATGGCCCTACCCAAAGGAGGCAATCGGTAGATCGTACTCCTCGAACCTAAGAACGTGCTGATGCCACTTACCCAAGGGAAGTCATTCTTTGTATTATGAAATAACGCCTGCTTTTCCAACCCCCATCCACTACAAGCCCATTTTTAGAGCGCTTACGGGTGGCACTAGTTGCGTTAAAGGCAGACACATTCATTTTTGTTTGACACAAGGAATTTAATTGAATTACCAGAATAAGTACATGGCGATCCTAAAATGCTAGGAATGGTATATCAAGTCACTGCCGGGATTTGAATCCCTGACCATCAAGTGTGTCGCACAGATCTTAGAAGCAGGCGTTTAACCAAATCAAGCCACTGCTGGGATAACCATTTGAGCTAACTGTCCAGGTCCTCCCAATTTAATTAAATAACGCAAACGATATAATAAATCTTTCCCCGCTAGAATATTTGGACCTATACGCCCTTACTCCATTTATTATGGCCTTTGCCTCGATACTTCCGAGGGCACGAAACGCAGTTCACCGGAGCACCCAACTACCTTTCACCAGGGCATGTCCGTTTCCGTTTTTTTTTTTTTTTTTTTTTCACAGGTCACACGGACCTGTTTTCTTGGCTCCGATTTGGGTTAAGGGCTTCATCTCGGAAAGGCTGTTGAGCCGCCACACCTTTCTCCTTGGCCGATTTTTTTTTTTTTTTTTTTTTTTTTTATATAAAGCGACCGGGCCTCACTGTCTTTCTTCTAAGACCGTATGTGCATCCGGCGCTGGGACTCGAACCTGGGTGCCCCGTGTCAAAGCAGAAACTTGCGTGTGTGTGTTTTTAAGCTTCCAACCTTGCGCTTGTTTTCGTTTTAAATATAAAGAATTAACCTTGATATGCGATCGATACTTGGTACTTACTACGATGGTACATCACAGATGGCTCTATTACTTCTGACAAATTAGGAACATGTATCGGGCAGGAGCATAATTGTATTTTATTTTTTGTATTTTTTTTTTACTGTAAGGGTATTAAATGTGTTGGTCGCCCCCTGGCCCTACTTCCGCCGGGATGCGCTGAACCTACCCCCTTCAGCAACCTCGGACACCATAGTAATGCGCGCACTTGATGCCAGGCCCGCCATGCCTGCTTCCCGGCGCCCGGAATTCACTTGATGGACCAAGGAAGGTGGGGGGGGTCGAGGATGTTGAAGTGAAGCAACAGGCACGATCACCGACCAACACAACAGATGTGGTCCGCTATTTGCATTAGCAACCATCCAAGCGCAATCAGTCACTGCTATACACTAGACTCTGGGCGCATACCTAGCGCTTTGGAGGGCATGCCTTTCCTTTTGCCACAAAGCGGCTCAAGCAGCCAGCGAAAACCGGAGCTAGAAACTCTTCTGCGTTTTTTTTTTTTTTTTTGTCTATTTGTATAGTGCGACTCGACCGGAAGGTATCGGCGCACTTTGCGTAGCACCGTATTTACGTTACACATTCCGGCACGGGTGGAGTAATTGATTTGCCGAGAATCACTAGGTGAGGACGCGACCTCGGGGCTCGAATCCTGCCATTTTAGCAGCGGCAGCGCCGCTGGCGGGTCACAACCTCTCCTCGCTTTGATTTCCCCCCCAGCCCTACTCCTGCTATGCAGTGGGGATGCGCCTAGCATGTCTTCGGCACTCATCCCTGCCAGCGGTCGGTAAGAGGGGGGGGATTGGTAAAGCAGCAATGCATCGTTTGTTCTATCTCTAGGCTACCTTAATGTGAGGAAGGGGCACCCGCTGCGGTGGCGGCGTTGTGGAGCATTACCGTAAGAGCTGCTGATGGGAAATCCAGTTATGCGCAGCGAGCTGCTGGGCGCCCACGGCTTTCCACGCTCCAGAGAGTCAAACATCCACCCCCGAGTTAAAAAATAAAAGTATATAGGTCCGACAGTCCGAACAAGATCTCAAATAGGCAGTACACCGATAAACGAGGAGATCTAGAACTGGGAACGGCGCAGCTCGGCCCCGGGAGGCGATATCAGCAGCAGCAGCCGTAGCATGTTTCATTCAATGCAACCTAAAGCGAAACTGCGAGTCGGACGTCCTTGCACAGTAAACAAGCATTATCAAGCACACCACTGCTTAAGCACACCACTGCCTTTCTCCAAGGCAGAGCAGAAATGCCTCGGAGAAAGGCAGCGGCATTTTCGTATTCGGGGGCGTGTTTCTTTTCTCTCCTCCAGCCATTGGCTGGAGGAGATAATTAGACTTCTTGCAAAAAACACACCCCCCGATCCGAAAAGGACTGGGCCTAATCGGAATGACTGACCTCTTCTCCAATGGCTGGCCAGCATTCAAGAGGCCAGCTAATGGAGAACAGGGGAGAAGAGGGGCGGGTTCAAGCCCCTCTTCTCCAAGTCATTAAATCTCCGACTTCCGGTTCTGCCTTCGGCAGACCGGCGGTCCTCGACCTAAAAACCGGTATGTCACATTGCATAAAACGGCCGATTTGTATCACTCTGGGCATATATATGCTTTGAATCGGGTAAGAATCAATGTGGTCCCTATGCGTTTGTGTAGGGGGAAACATTATTTCCAGATTTCCCCGTTGTTGAACACTGGATTTTTATTTTATTATAGGTAGAAAGACCCCGTTTAGACTATGTACAGCGGAATGTGAGCTAAAGGGAGTTTGACTGCTTTCCCCACACTCAAAGTTTTGGGAACTTTCGCAATTTAGCGTAATCCTTTTTTTAGGCTTTTAAATAAGGCTTACCTTTTTGTAGCATTGTCAGCCCCGCTGAGTGGGGGTCAGTGGGGTTGATGGCAGAGACACTCGGCACTGAATTACAATTAGACCCACAGGCCATGGATGGAGGCCTGCATCACAACTGGAAGCACTCAACCCCTCAATCAATCAGTTATCATCTTTATTCGATCATAATCATGATCATAAAAGAAGCAATCAAATACATAAAAGCAAAAACATTCCATCACATCATAAAAATGGCATAGATATCACAGTGCTGGATGACGGAAAGATGGCAGGACAAGAGATCATATTACACAACCATAGCACTCCTCTGCCTTACAGCCCTCTGAATATAGTTTGAAGTTAAATGGGCAATCCGTGAATTCGGCAGTGACAATAAATAAAAGCTGCTCTGGTGAGCCAAATCTTCGCTTGTTTTAAAAACGGCACAAGATAAAACCTTCTCAAGATGACAACGTTAACACAAAAAAAAACAAAGTGGAGCGTGCTTTGGGTTGAACGACCATCGGAGGGGAAGACAGGTGGCTCTTCAAGGGGTCCTGAGTCGGAAAGGCCACCAAAAAGTGAACCGTGCCAAACCTAAGCCTTACCAGCAAAAACAGATGACTTGAATTCACCACCCACTTTAAGTATGGGTTAGTCGTGATCTCCGCATATGCCTGGACACCGTGTTTATTAACCTCCCTTTATAACTTATGGTCTCCAAGATAAGATAAAAATGTGGTCCTCAATGTTGCACCAAAACTTGCTTTGAGGCTGCTCGGGGTCCTAAAACAATTAATCGCACTCCAGGCTCTGAAAAGTATGATGAACATACTTTAGCCAAGGAATGTCCATGCAGCAATCCAGTTGCAAACAATCTGCAAGGATAACCCTATTAAGAACTGTCTGCTCCCGAGGCCATATTTGGAGCCACAGTAACAGAGGCTGCATTTTTATAAAAATCTTCAATATAGCCGAGCCCTGCCTCGAGTTTACAAATAAAGGCACTCGTGCTAGTGGGTAGTGAGAGCAACTTCTTGAGGAAGCCATTCTCTACAGTATCCAACCCCCTGAGTCACCAATAACCTAGATCTGTATGAAGCAATTGCGAGGCACTTGGCCCTGCCGATGACTGAGTTACTTCACAGCCTCCGTCCCAATCTGTTGGCAAAGGGCCTCCGTCCCAATCTGTTGGCAAAGGGCCTCCGTCCCAATCTGTTGGCAAAGTTTAAACACTGCATCCACAGTTTTTGAAAAGCTGGCCACTCTGCTGATCTTCAAAGCTCTCCATGTGAGACTGTTATTAAAGACCCCTAAATAAGTGAATGTAGGGACAGTGAAAACTGATTTAACTACAAAGACGGGTTTCTTTCCTTTTTGCCCCATAGACCATGACATGTTTTTTTTTGTCTGGTTCACCCTTAAATCAAGCAGCCCATTTGCTGTCCTGGCTATCAAAACCTTGTCTTCCTGCATAAATTAAAGCAGGGACACTACAGCCACCACCCCCAGCCAATCGGCCCGAGGTCCATCAGCTGTTACTCCAACCCATTAATGTACAGTGAAAACAAAAACAAGGTCATCAAACAGCCCTGTCGCACGTCCTTGGCCAGATTAACAGCTGCTGTGGTACCCCTCCACCTCCGGGCCATATCTCACACTAGCCGTGACAATGTTGTGCATTTTCCTCAAACAGTTGACTAGATACTGTTTGTAGGAGGCTGGCTTAGTATATGGTGCACACTTATTTAAGTGAAGCACCCTGCACTAACCCAGACAACTCTTACGTTGATTTTAGTGGTCTTGGAGAGCTTTCTGTGTTTGTCTAAGTGGTAGCTGTGGAAAGCAGCCTCAGGCTTAGTCTAGGAGGGTTAAGCAGTTTGTTTTACCAGATCTAATCATGTAGTATAGGTTAAACGAAAAAGAACCACACAGTGTAGTTATAAAAATAGTTATATTTATTATACACACTCACTAACACATTGGTATATCTCCTACCAGGAGATATCAGATTTCAGCACAATACACACAATACTTCAAATGTAAATCGGTAAGTAAGCACAAATACAGTGTTTATCAGGGGGGAGACCAAACCATATACTAAAGAAGTGGAATGCGAACTGCGACCAAAGTTGGGTCTTGGACTCAGAATAGCTGGACTCACCCGAGTTAAGTACCAAGCACCCAATGGAGGCGGTGTGAAGAGTGGAAACACAGCCACATACTCAGTACAAGTCAATAGGAAGGTCCCAGTGGGCCCTGAAGAAACCCCGTGGAAGACAGGAGGTTGGAGAGCCACCCCACCCGTGAATACCCCAGGAACCAAGATCTCTACACCAGGGAAGCCGGGTACATGGGGCAAAGTGATGTCTTAGACCACTGTAGACCACAATGGAGGACTTAAGTAAAGATGCAGCTGGTGAAGAAGGTGAGAGTCCGGTGAACTCCAAGAATGGATTCTTGAAGAGGAGTGCCTGCAAGCAGAGGGTACGGAGTCTATGCCACTCGGAAGTGACAAGGAGGCACAGAAGACCATTAACTACCAATGGCAGAAGATGCAGGAGTGATGATGGTGACCTTGTCGCTGCAGCTGTGAGGACCAGGCGAAGCTGTGGAAGACCAAGCGCCGTTCACAAGCTGTCCCACGCTGGAAATCAAGAACTAGGGGGTCGGTGTCTAGCGGGAGCACCAACAAGCCTTGGCGGGAGCACCAACAAGCCTTGGCGGGAGCACCAACAAGCCTTGGCGGGAGCACCAACAAGCCTTGGCGGGAGCACCAACAAGCCTTGGCGGGAGCACCAACAAGCCTTGGCGGGAGCACCAACAAGCCTTGGCGGGAGCACCAACAAGCCTTGGCGGGAGCACCAACACGCCTTGGCGGGAGCACCAACACGCCTTGGCGGGAGCACCAACACGCCTTGGCGGGAGCACCAACACGCCTTGGCGGGAGCACCAACACGCCTTGGCGGGAGCACCAACAAGCCTTGGCGGGAGCACCAACAAGCCTTGGCGGGAGCACCAACAGACGTAGTAAATGGAAAAAGGTGCAACGTTGGGACCAGCAAGTTCCAAGGGACTCACCAATTGCAGGAGAGTTGGAGCAGACCCTGAGCAAGCAGGGGAGCCCACTGAAGCCAAAGAAGGCCCTCAAGAGGATCCACTGGTCGAAGGCACAGGAGTTGCAAGAGTACCTCGAGCAGCTCACCAAAGATGCAGGCCCATGGTGCAGAGGATGTAGTGAGGACAAGGATCTTGGCTGAAAGATGCTGGGGGCTGGAGCTTCTTGTAGCCCGAAGATCTCTGGAATGCAGAGCCAACAACCCTTGGCAATGGCAAGTCAATGCAGTGCACAGGGGTACTCTTCCTTGGTTCTGACGAGGGGTAATGGCCTCAAACTTGCTGAGAGGACAGAGCAGGCCTTGAGGGAGTTGCAGAAGCACCACCTGTGTTGCTGAGCATTCCAGAGTCCGTAGGACGTCCGGAGCAGCAGACCGGTCAGCTTTGTTGCGGTGCCTGCAGATGCAGGGGAGTGACTCCTTCACTCCACTGGAAATTCCTTTGGGTGCCTTTGATGCCCACAGGCCTGTAGAGGAACCTGGATGAAGCACAGGCGCAGATGACAAAGAAGACTTGCAGAACTGTGAGACCAGGAGCAGCAGGAGTCTTCCTTTATTTAGTCTCTGTTCCAGGTGAAGTCCAGAGAAGTCCAAGGTGCCCAGATGGTCTAAGTTGAAGTGGTTTCGGGTTTGAATCTTGTCCCACGATGAATCTGAAGAGCCACCCACAGGTAAGCCCTAAGTACCCTATGGAAAGGGTTGGAACAATTCAAGGGTCCCTCCCAGGGGAGGGGCTGGACAGAGTGGATGATACTCACATGTCCTTTGTCCACTTTCGCGCCTGAGCGGAAGCCAATGCCTCACTGATCTGGCTTAAACTGGAGAATGTAAGGAGGGCACCAAATGTGCCCTTCAAAGCAGTCTGGTGGTGATGGCAAGCGCCCCCAGCCCAATGCACTAAGCCCTGTCTGGAGGTGGTCACACCTCCCTGTGACAGGAAACCTATTCTACCTTTTCCTGCTGGAGCCCAGCTCCGCAGCAGGAGGGCAGAATCATGTCTGGGGTCGGCAGCAGCACTAGCTTGCTGACAGACCCTGGACGGCTGTTACCCGGAGCACTAGGGGCTTTCTGGAGGGGCCCCTGGTGCCTAGAATCATACCTCCAATACAGTTAGAAATTGTGTAATGATGCATGGCCAATATATATTACCTACTGGCGGTCGCCAGTAGGTAGTTATAGTTAGGACCCCTTTTCCATAGGAAAACCGCAACATTCTATTTGGAATAACTTTGGCGCCGGTCGACGAATCCTCGCGAATTTCTCAAAATAGGTGGGGCGCTACGCTACGCTCCTACCCTGAAAGTCTCGGGGGGATTCGTCAAGCGGGGGCTGAGATAAAAGGGGGGTCCCAAAACGCGTTTTTCCCATGCATTTTTCCATAGGACCTTTAGACAGGGCTACAGCCCGAACGGCTGAACAGAATTACTAGAAATTTGGCAGAGAGGTAGTCCTCAGGTCAAGGAAGTGCCTTTTGTAGGTTTGGTGTAAATCTGTTCAGTAGATTTTGAGAAAATAGCCTTTAAATCAATATATATATCTGAGCCAGCTTACGGTACGCTTACCGTAAGCTTACCGTACGCTTACGGTGGCGTGCGCGAGCGCGATTCTGATTGGCTCTTAGATCTTAGTAAACATTCGAATCGGCCGAAACCAGGAAGCGGCGGCTGCCATTTTCTCTCTCGCACTGAGAGTTAGGTTGTTAAATAAAACCAATAAACATGTAATGGGGCTGTTTAGACAGCTCCCACACACATAGCCATGATGAGGGAGTCCCCAAAGACCCCCCCAAGGCCAAAAATTGAATTTTTATTTTTTCGCTAATTTCGCCGATTACGCTTACCGTACGCGTACGGTAAAAAATGTAATAAAAAAAACACTATCCACACTCTCCCCACCCCCTGAGCTTATGGTGGCTGCAGGCCACCAAATGTGCAGGGCTTGTTAGAGGTGTGAAAAACCACAATATTTTAAACAAAAATAATAAAAGAAAAAATTATCCACACTCTCTCCACCCCGTGTGCAAATGGTGCCCGAAGGGCACCATTTGTGCATGGGTTATAAAAATTACGAAAAATTAAAATATTACCTTTCAAAACGAAGTGCATCATATGTCCTCCATGTGCGCACGGTGCGCGAAGCGCATCGTGCGTACATGGCCCATCTAGCGTAACGTGGGCACGCGGTGCGCGTAGCGCACCGCGTGCCCACCGTGCGTGCACGGCACTAACTGCGTAAAGTGGGCGCGCTGTGCGCGAAGCGCACCGCGTGCT
Organism: Triturus cristatus; assembly: GCF_964204655.1. Classification (NCBI taxonomy): domain Eukaryota; kingdom Metazoa; phylum Chordata; class Amphibia; order Caudata; family Salamandridae; genus Triturus; species Triturus cristatus. The sequence continues at coordinate 1,143,298,933 of NC_140592.1, forward strand.
TACTGTGCGCGCACGGTGCGCGAAGCGCACCGTGCGCGCACGGAACGAACTGCGTTAAGTGGGCGCGCACGCCACGAATGGCGTAAAGTAACTTAGCATTTAAAAAAACGTACAAATTCACTGAAAAAACCATAGGTTTCACACACGTTATAGTTAGGAATTAGCATTTAAAAAACCTTGCAAATTCACTGAAAAAACCATAGGTTTCACACATGTTATAGTTAGCGGAAATTTTACTGATAAAAAACCAGTGAAATTCCCCCGTTATAGTTAGTGCAGGCAACTATAACTCACGCGACCGCAATCTTCTGCTGATGACATATGTGTCTTTATGAAAAAAAAATATTTGTAATATATGTATAGCTAAAAATGTATGGAAATGGGCTATGCTGAGGATGGGTTGTGTAAGCGTGGGTGTGGTGCTTTGGCGACTTTTTTGCATATTTTGTGGGAATGCCCGAAGGTGGAGCGATTCTGGCGTGGTGTGCATGAGGTCCTGCGAGTGGTTACGCATGTCGAGCTGCTGCCTGAAGCGAGGAGATGCCTGCTGAATGTGTGGGAACCAACTGACTACTCGGTTCCGCAGACGCGATGGGTGACTCTGGGATATATGATAGCTAAGCGTGACATTGCTCAACTGTGGGGATCCCAGAGGCCCCCGGCGGTGTCGGCCTGGAAAGAACACATGGATTGGTGCATGTTCCGAGAAAAGGTGGTGTATGTGGCGAGGGGTAAGCCTGGGGCATGGGTGAAAGTATGGGGCCCTTGGAACGCCTACCGCGGGGGTATCTGCGCGCCACCACTGCTGCCTGCGGCCTCACCAGCCCCGTCCCCTTAGTTGACTCCTTTCCCTAGCCCTGAGCACGGAATTCCCCCAGTCCTCGATCTGTTCCCCTTCCCCTCTTTAGACTCCTGTGGATGGCTGGGGTCCCCCATTCGGGGAGCACGTGCTGTTACTTTCGATTGCAGGTTGCCTTGCGGGTGTGGTTTTTGTGTTGTTTGTATAAAATGAAACCGTATTGTGGGGTCAGAGTGATGTGGCCCACGACGCTGGTACCTCCTATTTTGCTCCTTTGCAACGCCAAGTGTTTTTGTACGTATGTCATATGCTCCTGTCATTCTAGCGGCCGGCCGAAAGGTTGTAGGCCCATACTTGTATATTCTTGAGATTGCAATAAACGGTTTCAAAAAAAAAAAAAAAAAAATGTATGGAAGAAGACATGGGCAAATAAGTGTCTAAATACAGTATTAGCATCAGCAGAGGATTGCGGTCGCGTGAGTTATAGTTGCCTGCACTAACTATAACGGGGGAATTTCACTGGTTTTTTATCAGTAAAATTTCCGCTAACTATAACATGTGTGAAACCTATGGTTTTTTCAGTGAATATATATATATATATATATATATATATATATATATATATATATATATATATATATATATATATATATCCTCATTTATAAAGCCTGGAGAATCGACTCCAGGGTTTGTAGGGGTATCCTGCTCATGCAGGGCACCCTCCCACTTGTAACCGAGCACCCTGCCTCCAGGAGTGACCGGCCTGCTTTAGGGGTGACTTATAGGTTTTAAGTGCAGTGACCTCCGATACAAGAAAACCTAGCTCTGTCATAAGTGGTGCTAGCACCAGCTTACACAGGGTGCCAAAGCTGGACTCTAGCCATTTTGGGGTCTCATGCGTTGCATAATGCATGCTGCAGCCCATGGGAGACCTCTGGTGTATCTACGTCCTGGTTACCTTAGTGCCATATACTAGGGACTTAGAGAAGGGTACACCAGTAGCCAAATAGAAAGGTACCAAAGTACTTGCCACTGTCAAATTTAGGGAGAAAACACAGGGTGACTGGGGTCCTGATTAGCCGGATCCCAGTCAAACTAGTCCAAAACTCAATGACACCAGGCAAAACGTGGTGGTAACCATTCTAGAAGGATCCTACCTTCCTACACTGTTCCACCCCCAAATCTGACTAAATGCTCCACACTTTAAGAGTCAAACTTGGAGCTTAAAGCCATAAATGCCAGATATATCTTGCCTTTCTTGGACAAAATGTACTTGCTGATTAGAGGATAGAAGTTAAGGGCCTGCTCCACCGTTCACAAACCTGCCCTAAAGCTAAAGTCTAGTTCAGACAATAAATACATTGTGAACCCCCGCCCATGTCTGCAGTCATTCCAACAAAATTCTCTCTATAACATTAGCAGTGGAATTGATCAATGAAATTGGGCAATAACAGTGTAGATTGCTCTTAGAGCCCTTTTTAAATATGGGGACGATAGCATGGGCCCAAAGGTTGGCGGGACCATTGACTAGAAATACATTAAGGACATTTGTAAAGAGTGGGGCCCATAGTTCGATGTTAGCCTTCAGCAAGTCAGCTGGAATCCCATTGGGTCCTGACGCCTTCCCAGCAGGAAAACTATCTAGTGCTAGCCGGTCCTCGCTAACTTTGATCTCTGGTCCAGCCGGAAGGACTACCCCTGGAAAATTATCTGGAGGAGACCTGATTGGGCTGTCAACTGTTGCCCCACCAATAGCCGTCTCCCTGGCATTGGTGTCCGCATAAAGCTCTGTAAAATGAGCAACCCAGATATCAGGAGGGATAACCATATCCATCCCTGACTCTTTGCTACTAGTAAAATAATTGCGGGTAACCATCGCCCAAAATGCCTTGGTGTCATGTGTTTCACTAGCCTGAAGCAGGGCAGAGAAAGCTTCCTCTCAAATTATGGCTTACTCTTTCAACACATACTTGAAATAGGCCCTAGCGCCCTGTACCTTCCCCTGCACTCTCTGGGTATCTTTAAGGACCAACAACAACGGGTTGTGCACTTCTGTACAATCCGTGTCAAACCATTTAATGATTTTTTCCTGATAAAGTTTAAGCAGGCCAAGAGTAAATTACGTCCAGTGTGGCAGATCCTCTCAAAATGATCAGTTACCTGCTGCCCCCCCCTTCCCCATGCAGTCATCTGGCAAACAGCTTAAAAAGTTGTATGATAAAGGGGGTACTAGACTGCTCATGAAGGAGGTGGCATCCACCTCTTAACTGACCCTTTATTCTTCATGTATTGACCCCTTGAGTATTAATGTCTGCGTTGGTCGGTCGAGGTTTTGAGTGTCTCTACTCTGCAGACTAGATGCCGGCCGTAGTTTAGCTTGGGACAAAGTACAGTCCCTCTTCAGATCTGCTTGGAGAAGGTCACGTGGGCATTGTAGCAGTTAAACTAAATTAAAACTGGAAGGAAGTGGAGGGGTCACTGATCGTATATAAACAGAGGAAGAGAAGGTCCTTGTGCGGTAAGGCACTGCCCGGCCTGGCTCAAAACCGTTCTTTCTTTGCTCAGTTGTCAGTCCTGCCAAATGCTGCAATGCGTGACAATCTCCCTTGTTGCAGTGATGCGGGAAAATTGTCAAAATGCGTTAATCTAACATGAGATGCGTGGCACTTGGCAGGACTGTTTAAGAAAGAACCAGGGAAGGCACTAGCACTTTGACAGTAGAGGAGGCACTTTCGTATGAAAATTCACAAGACTGAATGATCAACTGAACTCTTCCGTACGCACACCAGAAATTTATAATTGTGGATGCTGCCAATTTTGTCATTTCACAATATCTTTTCCAGGAGATGGGTACTTTGACCATTTGGAAAGGGCAAGTGTAGGCACATTGAGAATCTGTAGATCCAGGAGGCTATGTCCATGCCACATTTTCAGTATATCCACAAATGAGAAGTAATCTTAGTGTTACTAATTTATCCTTAACATCTTGGACCTACATTGGACACCTCTGCCCAAAGGATTAAGAAGTTTTCTTGCTTTCTGTTCTAATGGTGTATGCTTTAATACATGGTTGTGATCATTTGTCTGAAGAAATGTCGTACGTTTAAGTATTTAGCAGAATAAAATACTCAGCGTATTGAACTGTACCATTGGCATTGCTAGTCGTACAAAATTGACTTAAGTGTAATTACGTAATTACTTTACATAATTTACATTTAGTTTTCAACCTGCACTTAAACACAATAACTAGATTCTATGCAAGTTACAATGAAAATGTTTTCAAATTAGAAAGGTACAAAATACATGTTTGAGTTGTTGAAAAGGTAATTTAAATCTGGCATGAGTAGCAGACAACTGGTGGGAAGCCAAGTGTTGGAAGAAAGGTGTTCCACATAACGGGCTGCGCTGAAAGGCTGAACCATCCTTTGCAATGACCTTAACCTCAGAGATGGCCTTCTGCAACATCCTCTGTATTTTCCCAAAGGTCAGCGAGTGGAGCAGTTGTTGACTCTACTGAATTCTCTCACACACCTACATTGTCTAGAACTGCTTTATATGCAGACCATATTAATGCACTCGTTCCTCTACTGCAGGGACCCCAGTGTAGCTGAACACCAGAGTTAAAATAAAACCTAACCCATCGGAAGGCCCAAAAATCTACCATGCATTTAATGCAGAAATGGCAAGCAGCACAGTAAATTATCGGGAGACAATTATTTCAAACGACCAGAGTTCTCACCCAGAAAGGTTAGTTGGATCATAGTGTTTTAATGCGTGCAATTTTGTGCAGTTTATTCACTTCCCCCAATGCAAGTCTGTGGAGAATAAACATGTGACAAACTTGATACTTCGAAAATTAATCTAATGAGCAGGTGGTAGGATTTTCTATGGAGAGCATGCAAGACATTCATGACACCAAGAAACAAATGCATTGACACCCTGCTGAATTAATTTCCTAAAGGTGCTTATAGGCCTATTGAAGTCATTAAACTTAACATGCCTATTGAGGTTAAAGGGCACTTCAGATTATTAAACAAGAGCCAAATTTGATTATAAAATATCAGTACGCGTTCTGATATACAGGTGCAGAGGAATATGAACGTTAAAGCAATAGGAACACTCGGTTTCACACCATTCTTTGTACCATGTATACTCAACACGTGTTCTAAAACTGAAAACCTTCCGTTTTCCTCATTGAACATCTGTATGGATGATTGGTCTTTGCAGTGTAAACCTACAAAATGGTATACTTTGGTCCAGCTCTGTCACATCTTAGTCACCATCTGCTTGTGGGCTGTATCGATCCGAATGCTTTGTTAATATTGCATCAAATCCTCAGATCCTACTGGGGACACTTGGGAACACTTCTGCGTCCTTAGCTACCTCAAGTACCTGCTCCCCTCCCCTTCATCCACCCCGACATCCACATCATTCAGGAAATCACTCTGGCAGCTTGCTGCATCCGCAAAAAGGGGTGTTTGGTGTCTCCACCTAGGGGTAAAGAGTACTAATCTTACCAGAAACTGCTATCGTAGAGTATTCCAAACTGATTTTTTTTTCTTTCTTTTACTGTAAGGGAGCCATCTCAAGGTGGCTTGTTCCAGTGATGAGTGTTTCACCCAGTTCTGATCATTCTTTGCGTTCTGGTACTTGTCGTCGTTTTTCTCTATCAGTGCAGATTTAGAAGGAGCAGAAGCCGTGAATAGAGATTTCAGGTTTGCTCACATGCACTTTGAGCAGTATTTGTTGTAAACATGCAGCGGTCGCCAGAGAAATAAAATGGAACAATAGAGTTTTGAGAGCTAAGTAGGAGCTCTAGATCAAAACTCGATATGTTACATTCAGTTCAAACTGGTACTTTAACTCTTCAAACCAACACTGAAATGCGTCACCTATTATCTCGCCTTTGTGGTTCTTTAAGTGAACAAAAACCGCACACAATTACTTAAGGCAGTGGTGTCTGAATGTAGCCGTGTGGCATCCAAGTGCAAGAAACGTGATGTATTGTATCTTGTTATGACATATTATATACATTATGATTCATTCATATAATGAGCGATCCGTTTTACAAACAACAATATTTATCTAGCACAGCCCAAAATGATGTGCAAGTCGAGGATTGTTTGAGCCCGTCCTCGGGCCGCGCCTTCATCGCAGTTACTGATGGATAACGGGTAAGAAGGAAGCAGCCATAACCTGGAAGTGTTTGTTAGCTACATTAAAAGGGTGCCTGGTGGATTTGAGTTCCCCAGACACTCACACAAATGGCCTGGATTTCTCCCGAGCGTGGGTATGCGCACAAAGAGGCAGGGATTGTAGAGTCCGTGGGCCCAGAATGGCATGTGTGGGGAAAATCGTGCCAGTCCTGAACAGGATGTCTGAGAAATCTGAAGGGGCCCTAGGCCCCGCCCAAGTCACCCTTGTCCTAAAGGACGGAAGAATCCAATCCCACGAGTGACGAGGCTTGTGCTCTGCATCCCACAGTGGCAGGTGGCAGCAGTGCCACTTGCAGTTTCTGCAGCAGGGAGCCTTGTGCAGTCAGTAACTAGAATGTAGAAATAATGTACAATTGAGAATACAGAGGGCATCGTCTTCACTATTTGGTAAGGTCTAGCTCCTAGTGTGCAAGTCCTTTCCCGTGAATAAGCATTAATCAAGGCTAATAAACAAAGGGCAGAAGTCTGACGCCTTTTCTTTTCCCTGGGGAGGATCTGAAGCGAGCTGCGGTGAACCCTGCTATATTAATCTAGAAATTGACGTAGACCTCTGCTACTCTGTTGTAGTTTTGATCTCTACACCTCGGATTTTGCTCTTTGCTTGGGTCACTAGAATCGCTTTGAAACAAGCTGATGCCGCTCTGTTAATGATGGTTCTCAGTCCCTCGCTGGGCTTGCACTGAAAATGTCACTTGCGTTATTACTTCTGCTGATTTAGTACGTTGATTGGTATTGTCCAGGGTTTGAGTCTGCCTGGCCGGAGGATGCATGGGTTATATCCGGCAGAGCTTGTGGCAGTCTAGGTATCCATACTGTCCTTCATTTTGTGGTCTGCCATCGAGTTCCTGTCCCTCCGAATAGACGGACTGTCCTCTGCTGCCTCAGGTTGATGGAGAGTGAATGCCGCGTTTCTCATGTACAGATCAATAATCTGTCGACTTCCCTTGCCGCAGGGCTCCTGGGAGCACTCCCAGGTTCATTCCGCCGCATGCCTGTTCAATTACTGCTGGACCCGTCGCTTGTGAAAGCCTTCAGGGACCGACCAGTTGGAGGTCGGCTGTCTACGCGTTGTTCTGTGACCGCAGCAGGACTGGCTGATAACATCTGATGACTTTGCGTGCCCGCCTCAGTTTTTTTTAGTTCGAGCCTAGCGCAGCGTGCATGCGCTGCTCTGCTAGGCTTCTTGTAACTACTCTAAACTACTCTGTGTGGGTCTGAATTCCCCCATGCATTGCGTTGGCTTTTGTGTGTCATTTTGTAATCGTAGCCTGCAAATGGCTAAAGGTGGGTGCATGTCCCACCTCTTTTGAGAAAGTTCACTCTCACAGCGTTTTGCTGTTGGGAGCGAGCAGCGGCACGCAGGGCGGCAGCTGCAGTGCCTCCTTGTCTCCCCTGCACCACTCCTCCTTGTCTCCCTGTGCCCGCCCCCACCACTCCTCTAGCTGCTTATTACAATGTACGGGCCTCTCGCAAACGCATGCGAAGCCTACTGCCAGTGCTTCCTGCGCTGTCAAGTGTCACACATCGGATGACACATTAACGCAAACGTAATTTATTTCAGCATTCCCACAGACAAATGTTTTAGTTTGTATACTTTTCATGGTTTTGTAGCTGGCTCTGTCTTGGAGTAAATACCTATACCCCTTTCATTGGGAGCAAAATACCAATTATAATAATCCACAATAACCACTGGGTTTACGGCTAACCTGATGTACCTGGTGTTCCAGAGTACCGTCAACGCTTCGCTAACCTCATGTACCTGGTGTTCCAGAGTACCGTCAACGCTTCATCAGGGATACTAAGCACTATATAAATACAGTTGTAATGCAATACACTTCCAAGATGGCAGCGCAAAGAGCCCATTTGCCCGTCTTCTGTGATCATGCTGTTATGTCTTCTCTGTCTATGCTGCGCTAGGTGATGCTCGTGACGTCTGTTTCCCACCAGCAGACTAAGCTCGGAGAGTGGCTGTCCTGCCTTTTCTGTATACCATGCCTGTTGCGGAGGACTGGCTCATGGCACCGCTGAGCTTGGTGGAAGGGCTCTTTGGTGAGTGTGGGAGTGTAGCAGGATTCTTTAGGATGGACTTACAGAACCCTGACCAGGGGATATCGTGAGTCTGAAAAGGAACTTTGCACAAGGAACAGTTAGATAGGAATTTAAGCTGACCAAGAGTGCAGAAGGGGTGGGTTGGTTGTAGGAATGCGATGGGAAACTTTCAGAGTTCAGCGGGCGTTCACTTGGGGAAGGAGTGGGCTGGTCTCTGCTCCATAATTTTTAATTTATATATAGTATTCATATATTATATATGCGTGCTGCATGGCAAAATACTTATAAGGTCTCAAAGGCCAGACCTATTGGCTATGCCAATGCTTGTTTTCTTTGTGTTCCGAGTATTTGCTGTGAGGCAATTACTTTGACGATGCCTTATTGTTTGTAGTGTCACAGAAATCTGATGGAGACTTCTAGCCTCAGATTTCTTACCTGAACGCCAGAGCAGACAAACACACAATGATGCCTGGCGTATCACAAATGGTGCTTCATCTGAAGGTGGTGCAAGGCCTCTTCCAAGATTGGGGAGAATCTTGGTTAGATCTATTCGCCACCTCTGAGAATGAGCAATGTCATCACTTCTGCGCACTGGAGTTTCCAAGGCGGCTCTCGTTTGAAGACTCATTTAATCTAATGTGGAGATCAGTACTCCTATATACCTTTCCACCGATGCCATTCTTGTCCAGAGTTCTCAAGAAGATCAAGAACGACTGGCCTGAAGTCATCTTAGTGACTTCCATCTGGGCACGGAGAGTATGGTATATCAAACACCTTCGATCAAGCTGCTCCTTCAGTAGGATCTTCTATCACAGCAACAGGGCAAGGTACTGTACCCCAAACTATCCACTCCCCACCTTCATGTGTGCAGATAGAGCAGCGACAAATGAGGGGGTTTGATATCACTCCTGAAGTATATGATGTCATTCTTGCTGACAGGCATTCTACCAAAACCATCTATGCCTTGCTGTTGGGACAAATTAGTGTCGTGGGATGCATCTAAGCCTGTTGACCCACTGTATGCACCCTTGTCAGAAGTCCCTCTTTTTATACCTGGGCTGGCAAGGCTTTGCTTTGGTCACAGTGAAAGGATATCTGTCTGCCATTTCTGCTTTTCTTTTTCTGCCGGATCAACCTTCCCTGTTTGAGTCACCTTATGTGACTAGATTCCATAAAGGCTTGCAACATATATTTCCTCCCACGCCCTTGACAAAGGCCCAATGGGATTTCAATTTAGTTCTTGCCTTCCTCGTGTGTTCCCCTTTTGAGCCAATACATAGCTGCCCTCTGCAGCTTTTAACCTTGAAATCTGTTTTCCTTGTGGCAATAACATCTGCCAGGAGAGTTAATAAGTTACAAGCACTCTCCATTTACCCTCCCTACACTTCTTTTTACCCAGACAGACTGGTTCGAAGGACTAGGGCATCCTTTTTACCAAAGGTAGTGACACCTTTTCGCGTTAGGCAGAGTCATGTTGCCTATCTTTTTCCTCCCTTCTCATCCTTAAGAAGAGGAGAGAGTCCACTGCCTGAATCCATAAAGAGCTGTATCATTCTATATTGATCGTAGCAAAAATTTCCGGGTGACAATCAACTGCTTGTTGGCTATGCAAGGGCAAAGGGAAGGCAATTCATAAGAGAACCATGTACCGATGGGTCATTCTTTGTATTAAGATCTACTATGAAATGACCAAGAAACAGCCAACTGAGGGCTTAAGAGCTCATTCCGCCAGAGCTGCGACAACCGCATTAGCTAGAGGAGTCAGTCTTGGGCATCCTGTTAGGCAGCTATATGGATATGGCTGCATCCGTTTGTCAAACACTTCTGCCTCAACCGTATGGTCTGACGAGATGGGCACTTTGCCCGTTCAGTCCTCCAGGACTTTAGTCTGAAACAATCCACAGACTCACCTCTGGGGAGAGATATTGCTATGGTATCTATTCTAAGATAAGGAATCTACAGTTAGAAGTCTCTCTCAAATGAACAAGTTACTTGCCTTCGGTAACTCTTTGTCTGGTAGAGACTCTAGCTAGCAGCAAGTTCCTTACCGACCCTCCCAGCCTCTCCGTTCTGCAGACTGTCTTCTCGAACTAGAGAGATACTTTCGGACCTCATTTTTGGTCTCTACCAGATAAAGCGTTACCAAAAGAAAGTGACTTGTTCATTGTATCATGACTGGGTTACAGAATCTTTTAATTAACCTTCATTCTAATTGTCACGAAGAACACCCCCCTTCTTTTTACATCCTTCACATTGTTACACATATGGCTGCATCCTCATTTTCAGTTTAGAACACATCAATTCTTCAAAAAAGAACAGTAAGCAGTACAGATTGGGCATTGATTGGATCAGCCCCCTACAACCAGTGGTTTCCATGTGTCATGTTTTGCCATTGCTTAGATGGGCTGTCCATCAAGGGAAAGGCATTTCGTAGCTGGATACATTTTCCCACTTGAACCCCATCACTAAACCCTAATGGGTACACAAGTAGTCCTTTTGATAGACTAGAGGCAATGTGTATGGTGTGATGTAGTTACTTTGTTTATACAACATTTTAATTACTAGTTTGTTGTTTGTTTAGGAAGAGCTTGCAATTTGAATGCATTGCCCGGTTATAAAATAAAAAACAATGCTATTAAGTAATCTCTTGTACATTCATTTGTTTTACTTTGTCGTGATAGTATGTTGTTGGATGTACACCTTTTTGTAATTGTATCCCAAAGCAAAGGCATGCACGCCCATAGTCTTTCCTAAAGATGCAATAAAAATATTAACCCTTTGTCAATGGAAACACCTCTCTATGGTCTCAAAGCAAAGGCAACTCTTTCAACCATATACCAGCATAATGGAGCCTGCTGCCTGCGTGAACATGCACTTCAATGCCCCACATAGTGGTTTTAGGTGCTATACAAATACTATAGTACAATACTGAGTAGTATTTTCTGTATATGACATTTACTTTCAGTACTTAAAATACTAACCTATTCGTGTCACTCCTTTTCATGGCACTTGTTTCATGGAAGACCTTAACTTGGTCTGTTCAGGGAAGGTGCCAAAACCCAGTCCCTAACAAAAACTTTTCATTGCTGCTACAGCCAGTTTAGTGGTACGTAACAGCCAAGTAGTGCTGCATCTATCTTTTTAAAGCTTCTTTTCCACACTAACCGGAAGGAACTTTTAAACCCTTCTTACCTGCTCCCTGCCCTGCTCCTCTTTCCATGGCACATCAAGAGAACCCGGCTGCGGGAGAGGGTGAGTAGTATGTGGATTGTATGGTTGTATTTATTGTTTTGAAGTTAAATAGCAGTTTTCTTTTGAGCAACATTTCCATGAAGTCCATAAATTGCAATTGAGATTCTCGTAAGTAGTTGGCGAACGTGACTGTAATTATAGGTACGTCACTGTTTAAAGTTGAAAGGCATTTTTTTTGTTTCACCTATAACTTGTTCGCATTCTGAGATATCTGTATGAAATTTGGCTCTCGCTAGCATGTCTTGTGAAGTTTCAGCACGCCGAGTTTGTACAGATCAGTCTGATAGGCAAAACGTTTTATCCATTCAAGTTCCTTCTTCATTACAACAACAAGCATTTGTAATGCAGTAGGACTCACATTTCCAAGAGTTTGAGTTATTGGCATTGTAAGTGACAATGCCTTGTCGTTTACAATGCTAATAGCTTAAACTCTCCCAAATACGAGACCTTTTGCATTGCAAATGAGTTCAGTGCCCGTGCTATAACATATTTTTTTTAAAAAGCGTTGGGAGAGAGCGTGTCTAAAGCCATTTGAGAAAATAGTACTCAGAGGCTGTAATTGAAGCCTACCGTGTAACACACGTAAAGGGGAGGTTACAAAATGAGACAAGGCGGTACTAAGGAGGGACTACTAAGCCTGTTGACCAATGAACAGCCACAGTCTGCAGTGGACAATGACATAAGCCAATTAAAAATATTGGCGAAGAGTGGACGGAGCGTCAAGGCCCTACCTGAATACAGAATGCCTTGCAGCGCATGTGCTGCCCAGGCTCGACCTAAAAACTGCTGTGCGGATTTACTCCCCAACTTTGCATGACAGTAGAAAGCTACTGGGAAAGCATGTTTTTTGTGGGTTTGGTATAAACCGGTTCTGTAGTGTTGAGATGCTTGCATTTGACTAAGATGTCGGGCAGGCTCCAGAGGGTTAATAATTTTGTATGCTTTGTCGACTGACTAAACTTGTGAATTCTGTCAAACATGTTTGAATTTTATTTGATCTGATTGGCTAATGTAGTACTTACATTTCTTCCACCACTGTGTCTGTTTGATAGGTAAACAGAAGGAGGATGCTTGAAAAAGGCCCAGAACAAGCAGTGGTTGAACATACACAAAATCTGTTTCAAAGAAAGCAAGTTTGCGAGTGACAAAATTGAGAGCTCTGCTTAAGAGCATGATGATTACGCAAATTAAAAAATTGGGTTAAGTCGTCCTGGCTGATAGGATGCATTGGCAGCGGGCCTCTGCTGCGCAAGAGCAGTGCAGATTGGGTGCATAGCAAATTAAGGCAGTATATAATAAAAACAAATTCACTGGAAAAACTTAGTGAAGTTATGAATACATAGCAAAACTGAAAAACATTGGATTTTGGAGCAGTACACAAATGATAACTTGCGTCCCTCTAAAGAAAACTTTCTCTCTCCCTCCACATAGACTTTTCATGATATCACCCACAATGTGACTGATTACAACACAAATTACTTCCCTGCTGTCATATCGCCTAATCATAAATATTGATGAGACCACTATGGATACACTCATTTGTTTGATTTGGATTAGGAACTTGGATTCTTTTTTTTTTTTTTTTGGAAAGAAACCTTTATTTGACTTCAAGGAGTTACAGACATGGGCCTACAACCCTTTGGGCCGGCCGCTAATTAGCATGAGACGTATCATTCACCGTTATACAGATTGGTCAATCCGAGGAGCCCGTCAGTCCATCATCGCTCCCAGTGAAGGCAGAAGCAATGGTTGAGTGACAATATTAAATATGGTTTCAGTTTTCAATTTAAAACTAAGAAACATTACACACAAGCAAGGCAATAGGCGTTGTAAATGTCAGGACGCGCTCCCCGGGGTAGGGAATCAATGATCCGCGGCAGAGAAGTGAGGGGGGCACGGGAACAGAGGAAAAATCAAACTGTAACTCACTCGTAACCTAACAGACGAGGAATGCTCGGCTAGGGGGACAAAGAGGCATCCAATACAACAGCCAGAGGAGGGGCACAGATGTCTCCGCGATAAGCGTTCCACGGACCCCACACCCCAGTCCATTTCCTCGGCTTGCCTCTCGCTACATACACCGTCTTTTCTCTAAACATGCACCAATCCATCTTCTCCTTCCACACCGAGACCGTGGGCGGCCTCTGGGAACCCCGTAACTGGGCAATATTGCGTTTAGCCACCATATTTCCCAAAGTCGCCCACCGCGTCTGTGCCACATTATAATCGTTTGGCTCCCACACGTTCAGCAAGCATCTCCTAGCTTCTGGAAGCAGAGCAACGTGAGTGACTTCTTCCATTACCGCATGCACCCGACGCCAAAAGAGCGAAGGGCATTCCCATATAACATGAAGGAAAGTACCCAGCGAACCACAGCCACGCTTACACATCCCATCCACGGAGAAACCCATGCGCATCAGGCGGGGACCAGTGACATACACTCTATGGAGTATCTTTAGTTGTACGAACCGAAGGCGGGCCGGAATTGCCACCTCCCGCGGGGAGGCTATTGCCGAAACCCAGTCCTCATCATCTAATTCCAAACCGTCAGCCACCCAGATCTCCCTCAAGCGGGTCAACAGATCCGCCCGATCGTTGATAAGCTTTTAATAGATCAAGGAGATTGTGCTGTCAGGCACGTAGCCATCGAGCACCCTATCCTCCAGCGGGGAATTTTCCGGGATAGCAGTAGCATCAGGAAAAACCGAGCACAACGCATGACGGACCTGAGCATACCGGAAATACTCCCTATCGTTTAGCTTATATTCCGCTTTCAGCATTTCAAACGTTTTAAACTCCCCTTTCACCCAGAGGTCACTCACCTTACATATGCCAATCATATCCCATTTCTCAAACCCTTTAGTTTTCCACAAACAGCCCAGCCTTTCCGAAGCATACAGTGGAGTCGCTCGAGTCAGGCGGTCCTTCCAACCCATCGCAGCATTAGCAGCATGCCACACACGTACCGCTATCTTTGTTGGGCCTGTCAACTGCACACCAGGAGACTTCGAATAGAGTGCTCTATTATAATCCCCCCCAGGCAATAGCATTTTATCCATCTCGAACGCCGGGTTCAGGGCTGGCCCGTACATCCCGTGGTTCACCGCCGCCAATTGGCACGCCCAATAATATCGCTTGATATCGGGGAGTGCAATACCTCCATCATACCAAGGGAGTGTCAATTTTGGAACTTGGATTCTTAACCAAGAAAACGTGACTTTTTGTTTTCTCTTTGGATCTGTGATATGTGGGCTCTTACTTTGGAGCAATATTTCTAAAGAGTATTGTTGGCCATGGTAAAATTGATTGGAGCTGCAACATGCAGTACTTGCTCTTTGATGTAAGGTCAGTTCCTGTGTGCAACTGGGGTAACGGCCTCTGAGCAGGCTGCATGTGACATGTATTCACTTGTGTATGCACATGTGTAGAAGCTGGGAAGAGGCTGGTCTATAGCAGCCTGACCTCTATGTATAAGCAGTGCTGTTTCCCTGAAATGCCAGTAAGGAGTGCTGTGGTTTATGTGGCATCACTGGCCTGAGAAGGTGACTCCCATGTTCTAGAACTCTCCACCCCTGTAAAGAAGCAGAAGGATAGATCAGCTCTACTCACGAACCCCTGTTTGGATTGTGGGGCATGCCACTTTAGGTTTGTATTGTTGGGCACTTGTGGACTCTGTCTACAGGACTAATGGCACTGGCTTCCTGAATCCACTTACAGGACCAGTAGCGAGTGAACTTGCCGGTCACCCTAAAGGAAGGAATCTGTGGCGAAGTCCTGCTGGTGAATTTGTGCTCAATTGGGAGCTACAGGCTTCTGCTGGATACACCAGCACCTGCCAAGTTACGGCATGATTTGATGCTTCAGGACTGTAGGTAAGGAGAGTGGTCTAACGTGGAGGAACACTGGGGTTGGTGAGGACGTTAAGTTAGGTTATCACCAGGACTGAATAGTAAGGCTGGCCCACTCCCCTACAGCTAAGTTGTGGCTACGTAGGAAGCAGCAGTGCCTGTAAGAAGTCCAGAAAATGCGGAATCTTCCTCCTAATTCGGCGAGTAAGGAAGCCCCGGTAAATTGCCCCTTTTGACACAAGCACACCATCACGACAAGCACATTTAAGAGGTCATCAAAACTGGCTAAAGAGGGACTGAGATATCAAACCATATTGGCTGAGCAGGGGCTCTGGATGTAGTCAAATTCCAGACAGATCCCAGACTGGATTGCCTTGTCTCCTGAGGAGCCCATGACCTGTTGGGCCCCCACAAAAATGAATAACGCTCCCGTGCTGTTTTACGTTTGCTCTCTTAGAGGGGCCCACAGCCATAGCGCCCTCCTAGCGGGAAGCTCTGGGTCTTTGCATTGCTCACCAATGTGAGGTGAGAAGAGCTCTCCAAGGGCTCCGGCCATCTTCTCTGCTTGCACCAGAGGAAAATGGCACACACTGGCAGGAGGGTGGGTGATACAAAGCGTCTCCACCTGACTTCTAGAGGGAGAGTGGCGGGTATAAAGAGAGGTCATAAGTGCCACAGAGCTCTGAGTTCACCTCAAGGTTCCCGTAGACCAGCAAGAGACTGGGTCTGTGCGCAGGTGGCCCCCTAGGAGGATCAGGACCACCCAAATGGAAATGTTAACAACGAGCGGGTGCACTTAAAGAAAAAAAAAAAAGAAAAATACAAGTGCACAAACATGAACCCGTTACCAGCCCGCACAGGTGAATCAAAACCATCGCCTAGGGATGAGTGAGTGCCTCATTAAAAACATGAGCGTCTTCATATTTTTTTAAATAAAAATAACCCAAAAACAGGCATCCTTTTCAGTGTGGTGCCGTTTTTAATTGATCATAGGGACAGCCTGGAGCAGCGGCAGGCCTCCACAAGTGCTTCCACAAAAGCATGGAGAAAGGGCACCCAGTATCTTTGGAAGAGTCACAATTCCTTTTAGGAAGGGTTTCAATTGACTTTTCCACCACCCATTTTGTGAATGTTGTGAGGTCCCGAGCAGTGTATTTGGAATGCAAATTGTTTTTTTATGGCATGAACGGAAATTAGGATTTGTGTAATGATCCAAAACCGGTGAATTTCGAGGGGTGTTATGTTTTTTCATAGCCTTGACTTCTCAAAGATTTTTTTTTAATTCTGTATATTCTGACACCTCAAATACTACAGACACCTTCTTTGTAAACCATAGATGGGGGTGTGGGATTGCACTTGTAGCATTCTCTTGTAATAAATGTAGTCCCAGAACCATAACCTTCCAGTCCATAAGTGAGGGATGGACTACTTTGATGACGGAATAAGTAAACATTGCCACAAAAGAAGCAGCTCCCTCAGGATGGCTTCATACCGCATTATGGAGTGTACTGTCAAAACAGGCCTATTTCTATACTTGCCCTTTATGTCCCACTGTTATCCCTCCTTGGTTTTCCTCTTTAAAAACCTCTGCAGCAATGGTAAAATCCAACATCTTTCAAAACTCCAAGTTTGCTGGGTAACATGTTAAGACATATCTTTTTCTCTCAAGGTCTGGTCCCCACCCCTACCAATTTTATTAAGCCGGTACTGGTCTTTCTCCACTTTTGTTCGGTGTTTGGTTGCTCTTGTTCAATTATGAAGTCCTTATTTCCCATCTATAGCCTATTTCAGTAGAGTCCCTTTGAACTGAAACTCCATCTGTAGTGAAGACCGGGATTTGCCTGCACACATTGCTATGTTAGCATAAGCGCCTTAGATGTTAAACGCCATCTTGCCACTTTGCCGCTTTTGCACACAACACTACAGGTAGCTGTTATAAGTAAAACTGCTTGCTTTTTCTTCACATGAGAACGGTCTGTTTTTCACATGCTTAGACGTGCACCGCGACCTTATTCTGAACACTGTGTGCATAAACCATCAAGGTCCAATAACAATGTATGCTGTTGAATTCTGATGGATGCATCTGCCAGTGGATTCCTCACCTTGTGAATATCCCCTGCGCCAGCAACATTCTGAAACTTTTGTAGCTCTCCACGCCAACGAGGACAACGTCACAGAAGCACGGCTCCGCACGCGGCTCCGCTGACGTCACTGGAATCATAAGAGGACCTCGTCGGCGTGATGACGTCAGTTCCCTTTTTTCCGCGCCATTACGCCAACGGTTTTCTGGGACTCTCCGTAGCTTTGGCTAGTTACTTTGTGTTTCTGCTGGTGTTTCTACTTTCTTCTTGCTTCTTGTTCCAAGATGTTGACGAAGAAGTCTGGATTCAAGCCGTGTAGAGTGTGGCAAGCACATGTCCATCACGGATCCACACGAGGACTGTGTCTGTGCCTGTCGTCGGATCATGACATCGAGGGATGCTCTTGCTGCCGCAAGATGAATCCAAAGGCCTTAAAAGAAAGAGAATCCAAGTTATTTATAGCAAGGATGAAAAAAGAGAATAGTGGTCGAAGACGATTGAGGTCAAGGTCTGGGGCGAAGTCGGGTCATGCTTCTAAGTCCAAGAAGCATAAAAAGAAGACTAGGCATGGATCTCGACACCGTTCCGATAAGGAGACGGCTCCGAGATCGACTTCGCCTACTCCTCGACGTCGTAAGGACTAGGTTTCTCCCTCTCCTGTGTCAAATACTGCTTCTCCTGTTTGCCTGACCTTGCCTGCGGCTTCACCAGAGCACTCTCCGGCTCCGGCTCCATCACGGACGCTGACGCATTCTCCGGCTCCGGTTGAAGAGGCTCTGGCTCCTGATGAGTCTTCGCCTCCGCTGGCTCCACCGTCAGCACCAATTGGCCCGAGTCCGGTAATGCCTCAATCTGAGCCTTACCCCCCCTTTCCAGGCCCAGGACAAGACCCATCGCATTATTTAAATGCTATGTATGGCGTCTTTACGAGAGCTATGTACCCCTCTGGAGCACCATCGGGTCCCATGGGTCCAATGGCCTTTAATCTGGGGGTTCCTCAAGCCTACGCTCAGGCTCCATTTCTGCCATTTTTCCCTGCGACGCCGTCTTGGCATTTCCCGGCGCTGAGGATGTCGACGCCGCTCCCCATCTTTTCCGGCTCCAGTTCGACCTCTTTCGACTCCGGCTGTTCCTCCGGATCCGTGTTCGACTCGGTTGCGGCGCCGCTGACGCCAGTCCTGAGGATTAGGTCCAGGTGACAAGCACAAAGTTTTGGAGGAGCAAAGGTACCAGGTGGAAGAGATGGAAGAGGGTGAGCTTATGGAGTCGGATGACTTGTTTGATGAATTGAAGGAGGCGAGTGGCCTTGATTTGTCACAAGAACGGGAGATTACTCCTCCAACTGATACTCCCTCTAAAGATGTGGCTCCTTACCACACGGTCATTAGGAAAGCAGCGGAGCTTTTGGACTTACAGCTACCAACTGCTGAATTTAAACCTAACATCCTTACTGAGGTTCTGCATTCTCCCTCCACCGTGACAGAGCCTTTACTTCCATTTAATGAGGCCATCACTGAACCAGTCTTGAAGGTATGGCGTAAGCCCTTTTCAGCTCCTGCAGTTTCTAAGACTGTAGCTCGGAGGTACAGGGCAGCTCCAGGAGATCCAGACTTTCTTACTTCCCATCCTTCTCCGGAAAGTCTGGTGGTTCAGGCTGCCTGCTCAAAGAGCTCTTCCGGGGCCTTTCCATAGGTTCCTAGTGACAAGGACTCTACAAAGCTCGACCAATCGGCCAAGAAAGTTTTCTCCTCGGCGAGTATGGCCTTAAAGTCCACAAATGCCACCTGTCTCTTGGGTTGTTATATCCACGCTCTCATGGATTCTGCTAAACAGCTGGTTCCTAAGTTCTCTGAGGAGGACAGGCAGATCTTTAATGAAGTCCTGTCAGACACTCAGGCAGCTGCGCGTCAGGTTATCCAGAGTGGCCTGGACACTGCGGACTCTGTTGCCAGGATTATGGGCTCCTCAGTCGCCACAAGGAGGAGTGCTTGGCTGAAATCTTGGGAGTTCTCCCCTGATGTGCAGGCAACGCTTCTGGACCTGCCTTTTGATGGTTCTGGGCGTTTGGGGGGAAAAAGGCGGATGCGGCCTTGGAAAGGTTCAAGGACAGCAAAGCCACGGCCAAATCTCTGGGTCTGCAGGCACTGCCTAGAGGTTCTTCTTATAGGAGATAGAGGTTTTGGGAGGTCGTCCTTTCGGACCTACGGGCAGCCTCAGCAGCAACAGCAGCAGCAAAATACCCTGTTTAAGAGCTACAGGGGCAGGATCAGGGGTCGTGCTCTAGGTCGACAGCTCTCCTCCCTCCCTCCCTCCACTGCAAAGCAGCCCTAGATCCACCATTCTGGATCATGTTGGTCCTGTGGGCGGGTCGGCTTATCCATTTTCTACAAGATTGGGAACCGGTCACTACAGACCTTTGGGTTCTAGATCTTGTAAAAAATGGGTACGCTCTTCCCTTTCGGGAATTCTCTCCTAATTACCCTCCTTGCCAAGGTGCTTGCTCGTAGGACCACCTTCTTCTCCTGCAGGAGGGAGTCCTTACATTACTTAAAAAAAGGTGTGATAGAGGTGGTTCCAGAGCAGGAGAGGGGTCAGGGATGCTACTCCCGGTATTTCCTGATTCCGAAGAAGGTTTGCAGGCTACGTCCAATCCTGGACCTCAGGATCTTGAACCTTTTTCTGAAGCAGGAAAAGTTCAAGATGCTCACCCTTGCGCAGGTTCTTAAAACGCTGCAACAAGAGGACTGGATGGTGTCTATCGACTTGCAGGATGCTTATTTTCACATCCCCATCCTGAAGTCGCACAGGAAGTATCTCCGTTTTACGATAGGGTTGCAACATTATCAGTTTGCGGTCCTTCCGTTTGGTCTTACTACTGCACCTCGAGTCTTCACCAAGTTGATAGCAGTGGTGGCAGCCCATCTCAGAAGATCGGGGATTCCAGTTTTTCCCTATCTGGACGACTGGCTAATCAAAGCGGAGTCGCCGGAGAAGGTGCTTAATCATCTGCAAGTTACAACCCAGCTGTTGTACAAATTGGGTTTCTTGATAAACTTGCCCAAATCACACCTGGTGCCCTCTCAGCGCAACCTATTCATAGGGGCGGTACTGGACACTACTGTGTGTCGAGCATTCTCACCTCCACAAAGGATTCTCGACATACAGGAAATGATTCCCTTGTTTTACAATGGAGCGGTCGTTCCAGTCCTGAAGGTCCTTTGTCTGCTCGCTTCCTGCATTCTGTTGGTCAACCATGCACGCTGGCACATGAGGGCGCTCCAGTGGTGCCTCCACAGACCGTGGTATCAGCACAACGGAGATCTCGGGAGTCAGTCAGGATCTTCAGAGAAGCTGCAGCGGATCTGTCTTGGTGGAGCGTGGAGGGCAATCTGTCTCAAGGAAAGCCCTTCCATCTACCTCCATCGGTGGCCACAGTAATAACGGATGCATCCACTTTAGGGTGGGGTGCGCATCTGGGGGATCTGGAGATCAAGGGTCTTTGGTCTCCAGAGGAAAGGTTGCCTCACATCAAACTTTTGGAGTTGGGGGCAATACGTTTGGCACTCAAGGCCTCCCCCCCCCCCCCCCCCCTTTCCCTTCGCGGTCAGTCTGTTCAAGTCCTGACAGACAACACTACCGCGATGTGGTATGTCAACAAGCAGGGAGGAGTGGGGTTGCATTGTCTGCTCAGAGAGGCTCTGTGTCTCTGGTCCTGGGTTCAGGATCATCAGATTTGTCTGATGGCAAATAATCTAGGCCGGAGTTCTGTGCGTGCAGACAGTCTCAGTCGGCAGATTTCTGCCGACCACGAGTGGAGGCTCCATCCGGAGGGGGTTCGTCACGTCTTCCGGACGTGGGGAACTCCTTGGGGGCACCTGTTTGCCACTCATGAGAATGCTCACTGCCCGTCATTCTGCAGTCTCCAGTATCCGATGCAGGGGGCGTTGGGGGATGCGTTTGGACTCGCATCTCCTTTACGCGTTTCCTCCCAGACCCTTGATGCCTCGGATGATGAGGAAGATTAGCCAAGACCGGGCCCAAGTCATATTAATCACCCCGGATTGGCCAAAAAGGGTGTGGTATATGTGAGAAGTTGGCCCGATATATGATGTCACTAATTCTAGTGTACACCCTGTATCAGTCCAAACAACCCTTATGGTGATTGGTTGTAAAGTCAACCTTATAGACCAGCTATCCTAGTGGTAGCATGGACAAGAGCAGTCTTAGGCTAAACTCTGAATGGCATGTGAAGCCAGCTGTGATACCATATATAATCCCTTGAATACCAAATGAAAGGACACCACAACAGATATATATATAAAATAAAGTGTATTTATTCTAGTCAAACCCTCAGCACTCTTTATGAGATTAGAGGTAAGTACAACACAGTCTTATTCAAGCATACATTAAGTCACACAGGTAAGTAATACAGTTAGGCCCTAGGGGCCACGCAAACCATATACTAAGTAAGTGGTATAAGGACCACTGTCACGGAAATAGGATAGGCCTAGGCCTAGGGAATCGCTGGGGCTACACTATACTACCAAAGGTTAGGAAGTGGGAGGCCCACGGGATTCAGGTGAAGAGTGGAAACACTCACGCATAATGCGTATAATCAATAGAAATAGTACAGTTTAGAAAAAATAGGATTTAGGACACTTCTGGAGTAACTAGGAAGTCGAGACTTAAGAACTAGACACTAGGATAGTCAATACCCTGATGAGCATCGGAGTACCCAAGTTACCTAGCCCACGGGCTGCGGGTGCATAGGTGTGAAGTTGCGTTGGGTTTCGTCGTCGACTCCTAGGGATGCCTGAAGGAAAGATGCTGACAGGCAGTCAGTGAAGAGTGTCCGGTGGATCCCAGGCCTGGGATCAAGAAGGAAGGATACCTGCAAGCAGAAGGGACAGAGTCTGGGTCACTAGCCAGTGACCACGTGGAACCAGGAAGGAACCACGCGATGTCGTGAAGATGCAGGTGAAGAGGTGAAGCTTGTCGCAGCAGCCACGGGTACCAGGAGACGTCGAGGACGACCAGGACCAGGAGGCGAGCTGTCCCACGAAGGCTCTTGCTGTCGGCGGCGTCTAAGTCGAACTAGGATTCACCAAGCCTTGGCAAGCGGAACCCACGAAGAATGGAGGACTTGCTTCTGGTGCAGACCAGGAAGGTCTGGGATGCTTCTCTTTTTCAGAAGAGCAGGAGCCAGTCTGGAGGAGCCAAACCAGTAGTGAAAAGTTAAAGGTGTGTAGTCGTAAAGGTTACTAGCCAACGGGCCAGTGACCGGACAGACGCGGCAAGCAGGAAAATGCAGAAGGGCCCCACGCAGGACTCGTGGAGTGTGGGGGGCTGGTCTTCGGTGCAGATGGTGCTTGGGGTTGGGGCTTCTCAATCCCCGGTGCACAACTTCGAGGGTGCCTCAGCAGCTGCGCTGAAAGATACTCGCCACTTTTCCCAGGTAGCCGGTCCCACGTCTCTCGTCGCCTCCACGGATCTCAGCTCGGATGTGGATCAGGGTCGGAGAAGTCTGGAAGTCAAGGCTCTGGTCAGGCTCTGCAGTCGGTCCCTCGTAGAACTTCAGCAAAGCAAAGGATAAGTCTCTTGATGGTGCCTGTTTGCACAGGGTAGCCACTCCTTGGCCACAAGGGAGATTCTTCAGTCTTCTTCTTTTGTCAAATGTCGAAGGTCCAGAGTTTCTGTTCAAGTTGCAGGTTCAGGATAATCTAATTTCCTGGGGCCCAGCTACCACACTTATACCAATCTGGGGGGCTCGGTTGCCTGCTAGGTCACGCCTTATGGGTGGGACCTGGGAGGGGGGTGGTCACACCCCCTTCCCTTTGTCCAGTTTCGCGCCAGGACTAGGGCTGGAGTGCCCCAGCACCGGTTTGAACTGGACTATGCATGGGACACCTTGTGTGCCCCAGGCAGTGTCTCGTTTCTTTCATCCCTCCCTGCCCCAATACACTAAGGCCTGTCTGGGGTGGTGCTCGCACCTCCCAAGGCAGGAAACCTATTGTCCAAGCCTCCCTTGCCGGGATCACTCTCAGCAGCAGGAGGTCAGACTTGTGTCGTGGCAGCAGCATCCATTTTGTGATGCTGGGGCTCTGGTTAACTTTAACCGGGTAAGTAGGTTTCAACATGTCTTCTCCCTCTAGAAGGGAGGGATAATATCCTCATCCCCAGAAATGGGATGGGGGTATTATCCCAAAGTCTTAGACACCTTACACAATGTTTTGATACAGCCAAACCATAGTTACCATAACCGTTTAAGATTATAAGGCACGTTAAGAGTATATGGTAGGCTATATCATAGAACAGCTATAAGGACATGGTTCCGAAAGCTGCAGACGGGCTCAGTTCATGCTAGAGCACTATCTCACATGTTACCAAGCACTCTGCCTCCAGGATTGTTAAGGCCTGCCATAGGAGTGGCTGATAGGTACACATGTGTCTATATGTAAGATAGGTATAGGAATACTACACCTAAGCAAGGAGTGATTACACAAACTTGCCCCAGCTGAGTGATCAGCCAGTTGTGTCATAATGGAAGGCCAGGTCAGGGGTGGCACAATACATGCTGCAGCCCCTGGTAGTCCTAGGGTACACCTATGCCCTGGGTACCTAAGGTACACTCTACAGGGGCCAATAAGGTGATCCTATCCAATTGGGTTATGCACCTAAAGTACATAGTATTAATTTAGAGAGAGAACAGCAGGGCTGTGGGTCTGATTAGCAGGCCCACAGCCACATCTAAGTCGAAAACCAGTAAAGCAAAAGCAAAAAGGGGGGGGTGAACATAGAAAGCAGACCCTACTCTCCTACAGTATACAGATCTTCTCCACCTCTCCTCGTGCCCTCTGCCCAGTCTCCCTCTCAGGGCAGACCTCCTCTCGCAGTCGGAGGGGCAGGTTCTACACCCCCACCTTCAGAGCTTACACCTTCATGCCTGGAGATTGAACGGGGCAACCTGAATTCTTTTTCTCTCCCGCCTGACGTGGTGGATGTAATTTTGTCTGCCAGACGTCATTCCACCAAATCTATCTATTCCTATAGGTGGTCTAAATGTGTTCTTTGGTGCGGAGAGAGGTCTATTGACCCTTTGAGGGCTCGTTTATCCAACATCCTTCAGTTTGCTCTTTCTCTTGCTCAGCAGGGCTTTGCTGTAGCTACTGTAAAGGGATATTTATCGGCTTTGTCTGCATTCCTTTGCTTGCTGGATCAGCCGTCCTTGTTTAAATCACCTATTGTATTGCAGTTCATTAAGGGCCTGACCAACAAATTTCCGCCCACTCCATTTATTGTGCCTCAATGGGACTTAAATCTTGTCTTAAATTACTTGATGGGTTCTCCCTTCGAGCCCTTGCACAAGTGTCCCTTAAGGCTGTTGTTTTTCAAAACAGTTTTTGTCATTGCCATTACCTCGGCAAGGAGGGTAAGTGAGCTTCAAGCTCTGAGTTCGAAACCCCCGTTCTTGACCATTCATGCTGAAAGAATGGTACTCAGGACCAGGGCTGCTTTTCTGCCTAAGGTGGTAACTCCTTTCCATCTGGGGCAGTCAATTACCCTTCCTACCTTCTATCCTCCCCCTCACCCTTCCAAGGAGGAGGAGCGGCTTCACCGCTTGGACCCTAAGAGGGCGGTGAGCTTTTACCTCGATAGGACTAAAGACTTTCGAGTGGATGACCAGCTCTTCGTGAGTTTTGTTGGCTGCAGGAAAGGCAGAGTGGTGCACAAGCTCACCCTTTCCAGATGGATTATCTTGTGCATCAAGATAGGTTACTCTTTGGCCGGTAAGGAACCTCCAGAGGGTATAAGGGCTCATTCTACCAGGGCAAAGTCTTCTACATCTGCCTTATCTAGAGGTGTTCCTGTGGAGGACATTTGTAGAGCGGCAACTTGGGCCTCCCTCCACACTTTCGCGAAGCATTACTGCTTGGAGTCCGAGGTGAGGAGGGACGAACACTTTGCTCGTTCCGTCCTTCAGGACTTTCTGGTATAGAAGGGTGGACGCCCTCCTCCGGGAGTGGAACTGCTGTGGGAATCTTTTCACAGGGTGAGGAATCCACTGGCAGATGTATCCATCAGAAGAACAAGTTACTTACCTTCTGTAACGCTTTTTCTTGTGGATACAGTATCTGCCTGTGGATTCCTCACTGACCCACCCGCCTCCCCGTTGTCCATCCTTGTATACTTACAATAGTGGTGACGTTTCGAAATGTATTTATTACTGTCAAAGGAAGTGTTATTTATTTTGCCTTCCTGCTTTGTTCTTAACACTGTGTGTGTTGGTTTGTATATTATGTTATGTACTGTGTATACTGTGTGTGTGTGTGTGTGTGTGTGTATATATATATATATGTATATATGTATATATGTATATATATATATATATATATATATATATATATATATATATATATATAATATGTTTGTCAGTCCGTCCGTGTGCCTCGAAGGCACGGAAAAAAGGGCGGAACTGATGTCATCACGCCGACTAGGTCCTCTTATGGATCCAGTGACGTCAGCGAAGCTGTGTGCGGAGCCATGCTAAGGTGACTACGTCCTAGTCAGCGTGGAGAGCTACAAAAGTTTCCGAATGTTGCTGGCGCAGGGGATATTCACAAGGTGAGGAATCCACAGGCAGATACTATATCCACCAGAAAAAGTGTTACCGAAGGTAAGCAACTTGTTGTTCAGGTTTATCGGCCCATGCTCTAGACACAACAAGCACACCGCAGCAAATATCTGAAACTCGGGTGCCTTTAATATTGCATTACATGCAAGATTCAGACACTCTTGGAGAAAACCTTTCCAGACACAGAGAGCAGTGCTGATCCTGTGATGTGATTCACCTAAGCTGATCCTTGAGGTATGGGGTTCCCCATTCAAACCTAGAGACCTTCTTTTATTATATAAAACTAGCTTATTAGCCAGGGGAGGGTGGTACACAAGGTGTTCTAGGACCTGTTTCCACTATCCTTCTAATATGATGTCTCCCTTCATTTTCTAAGGAATTGTAACAATGCTGATTGTTTTGTTTCTGATCATTTGTTTGCTTATGTTAGCCAAAGTACTGCACCTTAGAGCACGTAGTTAAAAATAAAGATTTAAACTTTTCCGTGACTCTGATTACTCCTGTTGTGGACTGATATGAGAATAACAACGAAAAGGTGTTTCTGATTCCCACCATTCCTGAGAGTGTTTAAAGTCGCTTGTTCTGGGTTGTCTAATCATTGATTGCTTCGAAATGATATGGAGAACGGATTAGACACTGATGCTAGTCGGATAGGGGTTCTGGGTACTGAGGTGAGTTTATTGGTACACCACAATTCACTGAGGTCCTGGTTTCCTGTGCATAGTTCTGTGCATGAGCAGAATCCCCGCAACACATCCTTTCCCCACACCCCATACTCTTTTCAAGGCAAACAGTAAAGATCACAGAGTTTTTTTTTTTTAATTGTTACATTGCCCTTATATTTTTTCAATCGGAAGGAAATTCATCTTTGTTGCTGACTTTGTCATCTGAACCCTTACCATGTGTGTCATTGTGTTTCGTGCCATGAATTTAAGCAGGTTTTGAAATGCATGTGCTCCTGTTGTTGAAAAGCAATATCCAAGCAGTTCTCCTGAGCAAATTTTCCTCTGCTCTTCATAATTTGCAGATGAATTGATTGATTCTTGGGTTACGTTTCAGCAAATGGGCTTTTCCTTGTAAGACAGTTTGTAAGACAGCACAGCGATCAATGCCCATAGGTTGCATCTCCTCTGAAAGCAGCAGAAACTTTCCTGGGGAAGCCGCCTGACCATTGGCCAGACAAGGTTTGCTATGCCTTTCAAGCAGTACTGCCAAATTAGATTCATACCTCAAATGTTCTGTATGTAATGATCCATATAGCCCACTTTCTGTGCATGATCACTTAAGAGTCCGTACAAGTGAAAGTAATCTCCCTAGAGACATTATTTCTAGTTCAGAGCAACCTCAATCCATTATCACTGGCTTGGTTATTCCAGACTGTCTGTACGGTAAAAATAATTGACATGAGTACTGCAAAAGTAAGTATGGTAAGGCTACGAGGCCTCAACCAGTTCTCTTCTTCAAGGTTAATTTCGGTTTTGCTGTGTGGTTTGTGCATGGAAGGTTGTGTGGTATACTAGGAAACCTTACCAGATCTGTTTCTGGATCAGCACTTTCCATTACATCTCTGATGCATGGCCTGTGGGATCTGCCCAGGTTCTACTTGCCTCTGAAAATGACATCATGTGGAATAGCTGGAAAGTCACCTGTGACGTCTTTATTGGTAGATGCTGCCCCTCTGTTAGTGAATGGCCAATCTGTGGGTCGCTTGATAGGGTGCCATGATTAGCCAACATTTTAATTATGACTGCGTTTTGCACTGGTCTTATTGATGTAAAGAGTAATTTCAAGTTGTACTTTTACAAATTGTGTCAGTGGTTGTCTTTTTAGTTGTGGTGATGCACATTTGACAGACAGATGGTTTTAATGCAATTGCGGCGTTAAAGAGAAACTCCTACAGAAGGAAAGCATTGGAGAGTTTCATATTTCTAGATTTCAGGGTTTGTAAAAAAACAGCGATATACATTCATACACGGCCTGTTGTGTTCTGTTCCTCTGGGTTCGGGGATATTCACAACCATCTCCTGGAACTCTGCTGCATATTTCCATATGGGTGTGTGTGTAGACTTCCTAACATAGCACTCTCCACATGCACGAGTACACTTTGTGAATTATCTGCATTGACTATACACCTCCACTTGAGACAATAGTATTTCCTACTCCTCCCATCTCTTAATGCATACTTGCCTCTGTTTTCTCCTCGAAGCTCGGATTTCTTGCTGATTGGTTGGAAGCCCGCTGGACTTCGGTGCATTGCCTTAGTCTAAAACAATTTTTTTCATGTTTCTTAGCCATTTTGTAAGCATTTATCCTTATGACTGTGCCTTGCAGAAGCCCACTTTGGTAAAGATGCCTGACATCAAATCCTCGAGGGTTTATATGCTCAGGTGCTCCGCCTTTGCTAATGAAGCTATTTTGTCATGTTCCACTATCTCCCTTGCGTGGATGATATAGTGCCTGTTGATTTTATTGACGCTGGGGTGGCACCATCTACTCCAACGCTCACCGTGGTACGTTCCATTAGTTGCTAATAAAATTACCATTTAGTCCAGCAAAGTGAAATCTATATTCTTGAATTTTAATCCATGTTCATTGTTTTAAAACTTGCACAGTTAAATTGTGTGCAGCTCATTCTGACTACATGTACCTTCACATAGCTTTGCAAACAAAGCTCATTTTGTAATTGTAAAGATTTTGAGACTCATTTTGCACACATTTGCTGAAAACGTGATTGGAAAGGTATTTTGCACACATACACCCATGTTACTATTACACTTTTGGTTAGTACGGTGTAATATTAACACTTTCATGAGTTTTATGCACTGTTTTCGATAGATCCAAGGCACAAGAGCTCACTAGAGAGAGCCTTTGATGTGCATTGAACGGAGTTTGTGTTACTACAGTAGTATTTTTGTGCTGTGCGTCTGTAAACACCTTGTATCATGTAAGTGTTAAGGAATGAACCTGTTACATGCATGCCTTTGTTCAGGTACTTTGTTCTACCAGAGCAGCGATGCATCCTCATTGTTTCTTAATCATTTGTTTTACATCTCTCTATAGAGCGGGCACATGCCAGCAGTTCGTGTATGGGATGTGGCAGAGCGGACACAAGTGGCCGAACTCCAGGAGCACAAGTATGGCGTCGCCTGCGTGGCATTTTCACCGAGCTCCAAATATATTGTGTCAGTGGGCTACCAGCACGACATGATTGTCAACGTGTGGTCGTGGAAGGTATGTCCAGGCAGACTAATGATTGGATCTGGGAATGAATTGGGAGAGCCCGTGGAGAAAAGAAGAATGTAACTAAAACCTACTGCTTTAGTCAAAATATAGTCATTCATGGTGGTTGCTTCTTTCTTCAGACATTAAGGCCTTTCTCGGATTCTGTCCCATAAACTAGTGCTCACACCTGCACAATCCGTTAAAATCTCGAAGGATGCTTTGTGTTAATTGTTTGATTATTATTTTTTTTCGTTTCGTTTGTCATATTGAATCCT
The DNA here is from genome assembly GCF_964204655.1 of Triturus cristatus. Classification (NCBI taxonomy): domain Eukaryota; kingdom Metazoa; phylum Chordata; class Amphibia; order Caudata; family Salamandridae; genus Triturus; species Triturus cristatus. Next base: position 1,143,328,307 of record NC_140592.1, read on the forward strand.
CCTTAGTACATCTGTTTACCTTAAGTGAAAGATAAAGAACATAAAATCTAACCATACTTTACATTTGTAAGTACTGTTTTCATTTTGAAAGTAAATGGCTGTAGGTATTACTCCATAGAAAACAAGCTGGTGTTACAGGAGCTGTGTGTGTGTTATCAACCCACCCACCTCTAATTTCCTGCCCAGGGTTAGTCACTTACCACAGTGGGACATCTTATAGAGATGTACAATCATCCTAACCATATAGAATCTTACGGTTTAGAGGAGGCGGAAATGGGAATTTACCCCTCCGGAAATTGAGTCACATCCGTTCTATGCAGTCGGTCTCCGCTGAGCTTGGCAGTGGGCGCCGGCATTTAAATCTGTCCGATTAAAGCTAGTTCAGCTCGCTGCTAACTGTGTGAGTATTCCTTTGGGCAACTCCTGTGTTGATGCCAGTCCTTTCTTTAAAAGCAAGGCCAATAGTTCGGCCGCTTTCACCTTACTTGTTCAGAACCGATCGGAAAGACCTGTTCTTAAATAGTGGTTTACACAGTTTTTCTAATATTTCAGTTTTTAATGTGTCTATCACCTCTATGCGCAGTCTGTTCATGCATTGTACTCTTTGTAGTCTCACTAGCTCACATTCTTTAGTGAAAAGTGTTGTATCCAATTGTTTGATCAATGAAGAAATCTGGGCAATAGCTGTACCTCTCACTACAACTTTCAGCGCTCTCCACTCCTATTGCTAGCAGTGTTCACCTTCTCGCTAAACTAATTTTTGATTGCAGTCCTCATTTAAAGATGTGGAATTGCGCAGAACAGTTACAATATTTATAATTTCCACTTGGGTGTCCTGGGTCTATGTAGGCTTGTGCTGTATTTTAAACTCACTAGTGAGTGATTAATTAGGACTCTAACCACAGTGTATTTTAGTGAGATACTGCGCATGATGCCAGATTTCAAAACTTAATCTATTCTAGAGTAGGTGTCATGGGGCTGTGCATGGTGTAAACATTATCTTGAAAGTTCCCTCCATATTCTACTAAATTCAATTCCTCAATACCTTATTTCAGTGCTCTTTACTTTCTCTGCTTATGGCATGCACTGCGGTGTTCTGTCGCTTACCGTTTAACACAGTTAAAATCTCCCCTCCAGATTACTGCTGATCCCAACTAGATGCCATCCTGCTACTGAGATTCACATCATCTGTATTAAGGGCATAGAGGCCCACAATTTCCCTGCCATTCAAATATGCATTTAGAATCCAATATCTACCTTCTTTAACTATGTGAGTTTCTGTGAAAGGTACTAGTGCAGTGCTTAATTTGAGCCGCTGGTTGCCAGTGGGGCCCACCGGCACTTATTTTTCCTTACCGGACATTTCCTGAGAACTAGAGGGAAAATGTACAAAGGAGGAAGAATGAAAAAAATTCTCAAAGGGAGAAGCAGGAACCTTCAAGAGTGAGGTAAAGGGCAGGGTGAGTCTATTAGTCAATTAAAGAGGCATGAGGTGGGTTCCAAACTACAGGCAGCTGGCACTACTTCTACAAATTAGGCATTGACTAGGGGCCAGCCACAATCCCACTACTTTTTACATGTGTGCTTTGGCTAGCAAGATATATACTGGACATCCCCATTTAAGTTTCGCTTTGTCGGCCTTGTTGGCATACAGTTGAGTCTTCTGTAGGCAGGAGATCTGTATCGGTGTAGGTATGTCTCAGCCATTGTACTCTTTACATAACAATTTAGCCCCCTGACATTCTGTGTTATCATTGTAATCTTTTCAATCTTTGATGTTTATCCATTTGTGTGTGTGCACATTCCTATCCAGTTTTCTCATTTTCTCTTATGTGGTAGTGTCCTGGTAGTTCTCTCTATACGTGTGTCTGAGACAACACTTTGATACTTCTGTGTGACCACGTTCCCACCCGCAATCCTTCATGGAAACCATTGTGGTTTCATCATTTAACATTAAGAAACTTAACTTTAAAAGAATATAAAACAAAAGAAATAAGTAAAAAAAGAAATGTTGTTGAGCCTTCGCTAACACAGCCTTTCCAATGATGTGGTAAGAGTATATAACCATTCACCTTGGACTTGGTCCAAAGTCAATTGGTAGGGTTGGCTATTGTTTTTTTACTTTACCTTAAGTAGCACTTGTAATGATCCTTCAACCATCTGAGGGCTCTCAGAGTATCCACCTAGATTCAGTTTCTATTTACGGGGGATTTCTTTGTCATTTGCTTCCTCGGCACCTTCATTGTGTTATGAACCCCAATGTACCCCAATATAGACGTAACCTACCATTTTTCTACATAATAGGTCTGATGCTGACTTTTCACCTAGTTAGGTGCCACATGACTGTCGTGTTTTTTCCGAAAGTAGCATCATGTATTATGCACGAGTATTCTCAGTATCACAGCAGGATTACCATCTTCTGCATAATAACTCTGTATAAGGGTCACCTCTATCGTCATCCTTGCCCAACATGCCCACAGTACACTTCTAGGTAGAACCCCTGAGGGTAACTTTCGGGTATATAAGCACTACATCTTCGCTGGACAAACCAGAGGAGAAAGACTTCAATGCTGACGCGAGATGCTGAGATGCCTGCACGCAGACACTCCAGCATGCAGTAGTCTGATTTCCCTTTGGGGGTGTCCATCTAGAGACCAAGACCGGGTCCTTTTGTTTTCTCACATCAGGTAATGGGGTTGGCTCTTTCCTAAGAGGATACTTGGTTATACACCTACATACATATTCCTTCATATATTGATTGTTTTAGCTCTATGGTAGGATTCTACCTGTTCTTTACCCTGCTGGTGCTTTTAACTGTATATATTTGTTTCTGTCTCATGGTTGTTGCAGCACATGTATTTTACACTAGAATGACGCTGCTTCAATAAATGCTTATTGAAAACGTCCCCACCGTTTATTTTTTGCATCTCTCTGAGACAAAGTGACCACGAGTGACTGACCGAAAAGTACTGTACTGTTTTCACGATCTCTGAGGGGTCAGGGTTGTTATGTTCGATTGTTGCCAGAAGCTATTCGCTTCTTGGTACGAGGGACTCGTAGTGGCAGTGAGCTAGCAGGACTAACATATCCTTTGGGGGTGTCTGGAATCAGTCTGAACACCAATCCCTTAGTTTATGTTGTCAAAACGTGCAGATCCTACATAGATTTGTAGGAACTACATGACCAATGATCTCTCTTCCTGCCGATATATTTTGTTGGGTACCTTGATCTTCACTGTCTCGTGGTAATTACCTCAATTTCTGAGTGTGCACCTTCTGTCCTTTTGAGTTGTTTGCCTTTCCAGCCACTCCTGTGCTTGATTTGCCATGGTGAAGGAGTGTGTTATTCCTTCATGAATGATTTTCAACAGTGCTGGGTAAAAAATCATGCATTTCAGTTTTTTTTATATCTGCATTTCTTTTTCATAGCCTTGAATAAGTGATGTTGTCTGTGCACCTGCTGGGTGTAATCAGGAAAATGCAAAATCAGAGTACCTTCCATTTGAATTCCCCCCCTTATTGCAGCTTGGAATATCGCTTCCCTGTCTCTGTAGTAGAGTAGTCGAAAGGGGGTGCCCCAAGCTGGGGAGGCCTTATTGGTGATTGGTGTGCTCTCTCGATGGAGAACAACTTTAACTAAGCTTTAGGTTTCAGCATTGTAGTTATCTATTCCTTGAGAGAACTTCCCTTCCGCATCCCTTCTCCAATATGTTTTTCCTGTTCAAGAGGTTGTTCAATTTTTTCTGAAAGGTTACCGCTGTACTTGCAGTATCACCTGGCAGTGGCTCAACCTGTGGTGCTTTTTTCTGTAGCACTGCTTAGGTTGGTGTATAAAAAAGTTAATTCCGTTGCGTCTGCCTCTACCTTGGCTTCTAGTGAGGTCCTGGTTCCTTTTTATTGCTTTAAATAAATGTCAAAATTATTTCTCTTCTTGTGCTACTGTTCCTTGACCTTCTATCGATCCCTTTGGGTTTGGTATATTGTCTACATTGGCCTGGGTTGCATTCGGCCTGATAACTGTCTTTTACTGTCTTGGCAATCTCTGAAGGACTGTGTAGATAGTTCACCTGATGCGCTACTCCTTTCGTTCACCATCCAGTGAAGAGTTAATTTTCAGTTTTACTGCCTTGCCATTTGAGTTATGTAGTTATATACAGCTATAGTTGAGTCATGGCCTTCTCACTCTAATGGTAGATTGGCTCCCTACATTTATATCTTGTTACGCTGGGTGACTTTATGTATCTCCTATAGAAGTGCTTTGTGTGAAGGTAACGCTCCTTAGTGGCTTGCACCTCTTGTTGCGGATCTGGGAATCGTTTTCTTTTTTAAACCCCAGACTTCTCCCATTGACCTACTCTTGTAGCGTGCTTCTGTTGGGCCGGGCCCCACGCCTAATGCCACTCTGATACTGCTACAATTCAGCCTCCACGGGAGCCCGGCTTCTAGGCACTGGCTGCGTCAAAGCTCCAACCAAGTGGTGACTGAAGGTTCCTGTTGCCGGCTCTGCCCCTCACTCACCTCATACCCGTGAGCATCTCCGCCTCAGCGATGCCTTTTCAACTGCCTGATGTTTGTTCCGCTGCCATCGTGAATTGCTGTAGTCCACTCCCCACAGTGCGAGGGGAGCTCTTTAACATTCTATTCTATATAGTCCCATGTTTCACCAGTTAATGTCCAGGCCATTATTAGCATGCGCTTTTCTCTTCTTAATCTTGATTTACTTTGTTCGTTTCAGGTAGACACTTTTCAGTCAGGCATTTGCAGCCACCATGCACGGGACAGCAATTGTCTCACAGTATCTGTGCTATGCCACGCCCATCCCCTTGAAATTTAGAGATATTGTAGAGTGGGTATGTTTAATCTAGTATATGCATGTAGGTAGCAGTTTCTTAAATGACCATGGTCTTGCTTTTGAAATATTAGTATAGACTGCTTAAAATTAAGAACATGGTCTTTAGTTAAAACGTATTCGAGTTGGTAAGAACGCAGGGGTAGTGGGTGGCACTGCAGTTTGAGATCTATTTTGATTAAGCATTGTGAAGAAAATATAGCAGGAAGTTTTTTAAGTAAAATTTGACGTAGTATGACTTGTGAAAAATTATATTGTATAAAATCCCAAGTATGGGCTATAGAAAAACAGACCTATGAAAAAACGCATCATGAAGCAAGACTTTATTTGACCTCTTACACGTCTAACGTGTAGCGACCTCTCGGGGTTTTGGTGAGCACACTGCATTTGGACAGAATTCTCATGTTTCCTCTGTTTTGACTGGAAATGAAACGGAAAAGCAGAGGCTGCATTAAAAAAAAAAAAAAAAAAAAAAAAGTATATTTTTTTTACCCCCCCACCTTTGACGCCTGATCCTTGGTTTCACGCCACCACTTGGGTCCCATGGGTGTGATGATTGTGAATTGTTCATGTGCCCTTCCTGCTTCCTTTCTCCAGTCATTTCCTGGTGCTGTGATGTACAACAGAAGGGCATTGTTTAGGATTCCCTTCTGATGTTTTGTCGGTATTGCTTTCTCTTTAACCGCGTTTGCCACCCAGGACTGATGACTGGCACAGAGAACCTAAGTTTTCATTATTTTCATAAAAATATACACTGATCAGATGCCACTGATAATATTGTTTGTCAGACATGTACTTTCGCTTCTTAAAACTGATCCCCTTATTAAAGTTTGTATATCTGTTAACATTTTAAGCCATAAGTTAGGACGGGAAATGAGTATTGGGAGGGCTGAGGGAATTCAATAGCTGGAGTGCTTGAATTCCACGCACCTCTAATCGTAACACTGCATTATTCCCAGCACGTGCAGCAAAGTTGAAAGTAAAGGACAAAGTAATGATTACTCTGTCTTTAATTTAATGCGTGGAACAGTAATCGAAATCGAATGTTGGATGTATCAAAGCAATCTGCTGCTATGATCTAATGCAGAGCATAATCCAAATAGTTTCAGTTGACATAACTCTGGGTAGTATCTTGCATTGTAGCCTTTGGGTAGCGCTTTCCTGCCCATAAATAGGCTCCAAGGTGCTTTGGGTGGTCAAAAGACAACAGCATGTGTACTACTTTTAGTGTCATTTTGGTGTCATGGGTGAAGGTTGTTGACATACTTTAGTCCTGTAGAACTGTACTTTGTGGCAGCACTTGAGTATCACGTGAAACAGAAGTGTAGTAGCAATAGTAGTTTAAGCACATTTTTGGTTCCAAATTTAGCATCATGGACTTGTCTCGAAGCAGATGGCAGAACAATCTTGTCTGTTCTCCTAACCCAGATAGCATGTGTACAATATTTTGTTTTCAGTAACACTTGGAGCTTTCGTAGTGTGGGGAAACCATGTTGAGCTACTCTGAGAAAGGGTAGACTGGCTTAATCCATATCCACAAGGAAAAGTAAGGTCACAGTTCTGCAATGGAGCTTGTGTAAACAAAAAATCAAGGTAAGATTAGGAGGGACTGGGTGGGCAACAGAGAAAAAAATACAACAAGAAGGAACAGACAACGCTGCAGCGGCGGCTCTTCCACTATGGCGCAAGAGTGTCTCACCCCCCCACCCCTTTCCAGTGGCCAAAAATAAAACTATAATAAACCGTGGTTTATTATCGTTCTATTTTGTGGCCCGGGATCTTGGGGGCGAGGCCGGAGGGGATAACAGGCACCCACGGGGAGTGATATACACTGTTATCAGTGTGCACAACTGTTTGGCCGGCCAGCTCAGACTGGCCAAACAGTCATGCGCACTTTGCATGTTCTCCACCCAGGCTACATTACAGCCTGGGTGGAGAACATGCCCAGGCCCCCATTCCTGGCTGAGCGCCGAAAAATAGCCACCAGACCAATGATTGGCTATGGGAAGCCTGGGTGCTCCTGCTTCCTAACAGAGCAGAGGGATGACGAGAGACGCAGTGATAAGGTACGTTTTTTATTTTTATTTTACTGTGCACATGGGCTATCCCCTTAAACTGGTACATGGGGGTTCTAGTTCCTTCAGTGTCTCACCACATGAAGTGAGTGAAAACGGTTTTCCTTAAGCTGTTGCCTTATTAGGTTTTGTATGGTGAATACAATCATAGCATCTTGCTACTTTCTCAAACTAGCTGTCTGGTTGTCCTTTTGTGCAGATCTAGGTGTGGCATCAATTGTTGGTCTATTTCTTAGGATTTGGTTCTATGAGGTTAGCAGAGATTTGCACAGTGTTTAGTTTAGAAGTGGTTTAAGTAGGTTAATGTGGCAGTGAAATACATTTAGCCTCGGAAGATCTTTGAAGTGTGTTGTGTATGGGTGTGTATGAACCAAAGGACTTCTCAGATTATTGTTTGGATTGGATAGTCAGTCATCCTTTGCACCTCCGGAGTAAAATGATTTCCATGTAGGCAACACAATCCAGGTAAATAATTATGATGTTATTGTGTTTTTGGGAGTTTGGCATGGTTACCTGTATTCTCTGAATCGTTGTGGGATGTATGTTGGTGTGGTGCTTTAAGGTACTATTGGCTTGTGACTTTGATGTTGTGCACTTGATGGTGTAAGGGGTCTGAAAGCTTATTCTATAGGAGGATTGCCATGTGTAGGTAGGTGTCTGGAGTGATCGTGTGCGATATTCAGTGGAATGATGGTGTGCGATATTAGGTGGAGAATGCAGTTATTCTATGAAAGCTGAGTTTCAGAGGTAAGCTGGAGCAATGTTTACAACGCATTGACCTGAAGGATTTTTGAAGTGTCTTCAGTTTGGGTGATGTGTGGAACATAAAACCAGTTAGTTCTTTGAACCAGAGACCTTATATTCATATGTATGATACTAAGCAGGGTTCTCTGAAGGATGTATTCAGTCCTGCAGGAAAGCATCATTGTGTAGGTCTGGATGCAAACAGGATTGCGCAATGCAGTTTTAAAATCCTTACTTCACGGTTACAGGAAAAATCACTGCTACGAATAGAGCATGATTTGTGTGGGTATAAAGGCTTCATTATAGAGGTCCCACAAGAGTCATTTGGTTGGTTTTGAGACATTAATAAATATTGAAATGAATATTTTTGCATGGATTGCGCTTTTGAATTGAGGAAAGTAAATCTACAGGACCAAACAACTAGGTTAGTTTGCCTGCGGCCACTGATCTCTGAACGGGTTATAAACCCAGTTCTGCCATCTTCCCATGTTTTTAACTGAACTTTACCGAATGCATGTTTTCTGTGCTCTACAGTGCAGGCTACATATGTTCTCATTTGAGCGCTACAGGCTGGATGTGCTTTACGCTTGATCCGTCATGCATTTCCACACGGGTAATTTAAGCTAAGCTAGACTCAGCTCTCCAGACTTTACAGCTTCTGAACGTGGATCTAAAAAAAGCAAGTGTTGGTTGCAGGCTGCACATAATCTGAACTGCGGTAAGCAAACTGGATACATTCTAAGCTCTGCGAACTGCATGCATATTATAGAAGCATTTCTTCCTAACTGAAATGTGAGTGCAGTGGAAACTTACCTTTGAAAAGGCAGGAGGCGGTGCTGACTCGACAAACGTTACGATGGCGGAAGGTGGTGACCAGGCTGCTGTCCCACCGCAGACCAACGTGCAGGGCAATGAAGCACTCATGGCAGAACTTAAGGCGGGCTTCCGTGCACTGGACTCTCGCTTCGACACACTCGACAAACGCCTTGACAAAATGGGGGCCTGATTGGACCAGCACGATGAAAGACTGGATAATGCGGAGGGCAGGATTTCAGATTTGGAAGATGGCTCAGCCCAAGCAACAAAACTGTTAGAGAGGATGGAAGGTCTGCTGAAGAATGTCTCCATCAAGAACGAAGACCTTGAAGCCAGGGAAGACGCAACAACGTCCGCATCATGTGTGTACCGGAATCAACGAACACTGGTCGGTTGGATGAGTTTGTTGAAAGCCTTTTGGTTGGCTTATTTGGATGTGAGTCGTTCACCACCACTTTTGTCGATGAAAGGACGCACAGAACCCTCTGTCCACGACCCAACCCTGGATATCCACCTCGCTCCATCTTGGCAAGACTGCTGAACTTTAAAGACCGTGACACTGCATTGCGGATGGCACGAGAACGTGGGTCGCTGGACTGGCAGAGCTCTTCTATTTCTTTGTATCCGGACTGTAGGAAGGTGGATATCTGACTATGGTTACCCCCAACTTTTTGCCTAGTGTCTAGCTGGTTTTTCGACTTAGTTGGCCTGAGATCCTGCCATTCAGGGTCTCAGGCTGTCTGCTCTCTTTAAAATGGACTCCATGTACCCTAGGTACATAACCAATTGGTAAGGATCACCTTATTGGACCCTGTACAGTGTACCCTAGGTACCCAGGGCATAGGTGTACCCTAGGCCTCCCAGGGGCTGCAGCATGTATTATGCCACCCCTGGTCTGGCCTTCCAATCAGACACAACTGGCTGATCACTCAGCTGGGGCAAGGTCATGTAATCACCCCTTGCTTAGATATAGTATGCCTATATCTATCCTTATATATAGACACATGTGTACCTATCAGTCACTCCTATGGCAGGCCTTAACAATCCTGGAGGCAGAGTGCTTGGTAACATGTGAGATGGTGCTCTAGCATGAGCTGAGCCTGTCTGCAGCTTTCGGAACCATGTCCTTATAGCTGTTCTATGATATAGCCTACCATATACTCTTAAAGTGCCTTATAATCTTAAACAGTTATGGTAACTATGGTTTGGCTGTATCAAAACATGTCGTGTAAGGTGTAACACTTTGGAATAATACCCCCATACCATTTCTGGTGATGAGGATATTATTCCTCCCTTCTAGAGGGAGAGACATGTTAAAATCCTACTTTGCTGTTTAACTCTAACCAAAGCCTCAGCATCACAAAATGGATGCTGCTGCCACAGACACAAGTCTGACCTCCTGCTGCTGGGAGTGATCCCAGCCAGGGAGGCCTGGACAATAGGTTTCCTGCTTGGGGAGGTGCTAGCACCTCCCCAGACAGCCTTTAGTGTATTGGGGCAGGGTGGGCTGGAAGGAATGAGACATGCCTGGGGCACACAAGGTGTTCCTTGCATAGTCCAGTTCAAACCGGCGCTGGGGCACTCCAGCCCCAGCTCTGGCGCGAAACTGGACAAAGGGAAGTGGGTGTAACCACCCCCTCCCAGGTCCCACCCATAAGGCGTGACCTAGCAGGTATCCCAGCCCCCCAGATTAGTATAAGAGTGGGAGTTGGGCCTCAAGACTTTAGATTATCCTGAACCTGCAAACTTGAACAGAAACTCTGGACCTTCGACATTCGACGAAAGAAGAAGACTGAAGAATCTCCCTTGTGGCCAAGGAGTGGCTACCCTGTGCAAACAGGCACCATCAAGAGACTACCCTTTGCTTTGCCCACGTTCTACGAGGAACCGACTGCAGAGTCCGACCAGAGCCTTGACTTCCAGACTTCTCCGACCCTCATCCACATCTACAGCCGAGCTGAGATCCGTGGAGGCGACGAGCGACGTGGGACCGGCTACCTGGGAAAAGTGGCTAGTAACTTAAAGCGCAGCTTCTGAGGCACCCTCGAAGTTGTGCACCGGGGATTGAGAAGCCCCAACCCCAAGCACCATCTGCACCGAAGATCAGCCCCCCACACTCCACGAGTCCTGCGTGGGGCCCTTCAGCATTTTTCTGCTTGCCGCGTCTGTCCGGTTGCTTGCCCGCTGGCTAGTGGCCTTTGTGACGACGCACCCTGAAATCTTCTGCGCTGGTTTGGCTCCTCCAGACTGGCTCCCGCTTCTCTGCAAAGAAGAAGCACCCCAGACCTTCCTGGTCTGCACCAGAAGCAAGTCCTCCGTTCTTCGTGGGTTCCGCTTGCCAAGGCTTGGTGAGTCCTAGTCCAACTTCGACGCCGCCGACAGCAAGAGCCTTCGTGGGACAGCTCGCCTCCTGGTCCTGGTCGTCCTCGACGCTTCCTGGTCCTCCTGGCTGCAGCGACAAGCTTCACCTTCACCTGCAATCTTCACGACATCGCCTGGTTCCTTCCTGGTTCCACGTGGTCACTGGCTAGTGACTTTGACTCTGTCCCTTCTGCTTGCAGGTCTCCTCTCTTCTTGATCCCAGCCTTGGGATCCACCGGACACTCTTCACTGACTGCCTGTCAGCATCTTTCTTCAGGCATCCATAGGAGTCAACGACGAAAACCGACGCAACTTCACCCCTATGCACCCGCAGCCTGTGGGCTAGGTAACTTGGGTACTCCGGTGCTCATCAGGATAGTGACTATCCTAGTGTCTAGTTTTCCAGTCTCGACTTCCTAGCTACTCCGGAAGTGTCCTAAATCTATCGATTTCTAAACTGTACTATTGCTATTGACTTTTACGCATTACGCGTGAGTGTTTCCACTCTGCACACGAATCCCGTGGGCCTCCCACTTCCTAACCTTTGGTAGTATAGTGTAGCCCCAGCGATTCCCTAGGCCTAGGCCTATTCTATTTCCGTGACAGTGGTCCTTATACCACTTACTTAGTATATGGTTTGCGTGGCCCCTAGGGCCTAACTGTATTACTTACCTGTGTGACTTAATGTATGCTTGAATAAGACTGTGTTGTACTTACCTCTAATCTCATAAAGAGTGCTGAGGGTTTGACTAGAATAAATACACTTTATTTTATATATATATCTGTTGTGGTGTCCTTTCATTTGGTATTCAAGGGATTATATATGGTATCACAGCTGGCTTCACATGCCATTCAGAGTTTAGCCTAAGACTGCTCTTGTCCATGCTACCACTAGGATAGCTGGTCTATAAGGTTGACTTTACAACCAATCACCATAAGGGTATTTGGACTGATATAAGGTGTACACTAGAACTAGTGACATCATACATCAGGCCAACTTCTCACATGGACTTCACGGCTATGGTTCAGGAGGCCCGTCGAAAGTTTGCAACGATTAAAACCCCGCAAGGCCGGCCTCAGATATGGTATGCTGTATCCAGCACGACTGAAGGTCGACGTCGATGGCAGGTCCAGGATTTTTGAAACTCCAGCTGAGGCCCAAGAATTTCTCAGAACCTGCTCCAAGGCTTGCCTGCCAAGAAAATCGCCCATGCTGATCTCTGGCTCCAGTATGGAACTGTTTTGAGCAAGCTGAAGGCCCTTGCCTCGGTGTAACATCGATTAAGTATTCAATTTTTTCTTTCAAAGTTTTTTCCTCTTCATGATGGTTCAAATTGTGGGCTCTGGGCTCTAGCCCTATTGTACTATATTTTCAATACATGTTTTAGGGTCTCCGGGGACAAGGCGAGGCGTTTCTTCTCCCCCAGTGCGGTTGCACATTTTATGTTATGTCCCCATTTGGTAACTATGATGTTTACTATTATGGGGTTGCGGGTTTTCCCCTAATGTTCAATGGAGGGGGATCGGTGGGTGGTGGGTGGCGGGGTTATTTTGTATTATATGGTTTCATTTGTTCCTGACACAATTGCTTCATGTTCTTCACAGTTACAACCCTTTGTGACGATGGCGGGTAGGCTCTCCATCATTTCTGACATAATATTTTTTACATGGAATGTGCAGGGTTTGAATAATGCCTCAAAGGGGAAGCATGTATTGATTTATTTGCAGCGCCATAAGGCGGATGTGTTTTTTCTTTTTTTACAGGAGATGCATTTGTCCCCCTCCTCCCCTACAACGTTTGCCTCTAGCTGGGGTGATCAACGCTACTTTGCGAACTACAGCACGTACTCCAGGGGAACTGCCATACTCGTACAAAACGCTTACCCTTCCAACTGCATGCCGTGAATACTGATAGGGCGGGTCATTTCAGGCTTATGGGATATAACATCGCTTTACTGTGTTTAAGCGCCAAATGTGGATGACCCTGATTTCTTTCACTCTCTGCATGATCTGCTGATCCTCTTAGGTGCTGACTATGTCTGCTTGGGGGGAGATTTAAACCTACTTTTGAAACCTGCCCTAGACAGTATGGCTGATTCCCCTACCACGAAACTCCGAGCCAATAAAGCAGTTCGGGACATTCGGGACTCTATTGGTTTAGTGGACATATGGCGCACGCGTTGCCCCAACGACTCTGCTTACACTCACTATTCAGCGCCCCACGACACTTGGACATGCCTGGACTTTTGGCTTGTCTCCCATACCATGGCTCCCTGGTTTCGCACTATGACCCATTTACCTAGAACGTACTCTGACCACTCAGTCAGTATGCATATCCGGATTCCCAGGCCAAAGGGTGTTGAACAGCAGTGGAGGTTCCCGGGACAGGCATTAAACGATGTGGTATTCTCGGCTGAAATTCGTGAGTCCATAGTGACTTATTTTGATCTTAATGTGGGCTCTGTCAGCACGTGGGCGACTGTGTGGGAAACATTCAAAACGTATATAAGGGGGGAGTGTGTTGCTAAACATTCCGGAGTAATGAAATCATTAAGGGGTACACTGGCTCGCTTGGAGGACAGCCTGAAAAAATGCAGACCTACTCAAACACTCAGGCTAAGCAGGCCAGTCGCTTGTTGCTGCTGACACAATTCAGGGAGGCTGCGGAGAGTGAAACAAACTTCTTGGGAAAATACATCACTGCCAGACGTTACGGTGAGGGGGAAAGGCCGGGACGCACGCTGACTCAGTTGTTGCGGCCCTGTGTGGGGAAAACTTACATTGCATCTATTGGTTCCGATGACGGACAAATTCACACAGATACAGTGGAGATTAGTTTTGCCAATACTACACCGCTTTATGCACAATGCACGCGCAGCAGGACAATGACTATTGCGGGGCCTATTTAGATGAGATTGTTATGGTATGGCTTGAGAATTATATGCAGAAGTTCTTGGCGGAGCCATTTTCTAAGTAGGAAATTGTTAGCACCAAAGACGCCTTAAACTGCACTACAGCGACCAGATTAGATGGCTTCACAGGCATGTTTTACAAACATTATAAAGATATACTCTCGCCTTACCTTCTCGAGGTTTACAATGAAGCCTTGGAAATTAAATCATTGCCTCCAACACTTTGCAAAGCTGTAATGGTCTTACTGCCCAAACCTGACAAAGATCCCTTGAGCTGTGGCTCTTATAGGCCGCTATCACTATTGAATTTAGACTACAAAATCCTTGCCAAAAGGATTGCGTTGAGGCTCGCGTTACTCTTGGATCGCATCATAACCCCAGTGCAATCTGGCTTCGTTCCCCACATGTCCACTGCGCTGAACTTGCGTACCTTGTTTGCAGTGCTCCACAGAATTGCAGAGATTCCGGCAGTGCCGTCCTGTTGGACTCCGAAAAGGCATTTGATTCACTGGAATGGCCTTTTATATGGGCTGTAATGAGGAAATTAGGCATCCCCAAGGGTTTCATAGACCTTAAAGCGTTGCTTTAACACTTCTCCCACCGCCAGACTCCGCTTGAATGGCACATTATCCGCGCCACTTAATCTTACATGTGGTACCAGGCAAGGTTGCCCGTTATCCCCTCTTTTTAGGTCTCGCGCCTAGTGTTGCAGTGCGAAGCACTGCTCGCGCAGCGCAAGACATTTAGTGAGGGAAAAATGGGGTTTGGATAGCTGACCTAGGAATCGCACACGCTCGTGCGTGTGCTTTTCCTTTTGTGCTACCCTATTGGCCTTTGCGTGCGTCTTTTTCTAAAAGACTGCACGCAATTGGCCAAAGGCGGGCACATTGCTCCGCCCATGGCCTATTGGTGTCTATTACGCGCTTGGTGCGCGTAATAGACACCAATAGGCCATGTGGTTTCAATTATCGTGCCCAGACATGGGCGCGATAATTGAAAGCACATGGCTCGCAGTGGCGCACGCGCACCACTTGCGGGCTTCTTTGTTTTTCAAGCGGAAGTGAAAGCGAACGCTTTCCCTGCCGCTTGTTCACCTAAGCAGATGCTCACTTTTTCTGTAATTCAGCGAGAGGAGCTTTCTTCATGGTTTGTTATTGCTTTCCTGGTGTTTCCCGAGTCTATTATCAGCGATGGTCCCTTTAAATCTTACCGTGTGGAGCCAACAGGCGGGGGCTGGGCCGCAGCTCGTACCATAGTGCTCTGCTTCGCCGCCTGCAGTGAGCACTGGCTGGAGCACGCGAGCGCCGGGTAGGGCGAATCACTTGTCTCCGCTGCGTCCACTAAGAGCCCGTTGTGCCACCAGCCTCCCAGGGATTTGCCGAGGATCACAGGAGATTTGAGTTGCTCCGGTGAATTTGCCCGTAAGTAGCCGCTTCCGCCGGGCCCGAAGGGGTGGGGTGGGGGGGTGGGGGGGGGGGCAGGGGCGAGAGTCCTGTGTG